>NC_045984.1:26303018-26958643 GCF_010909765.2 Amblyraja radiata | reverse complement strand
TGCTAAAGTAACACAATGATGCAGTAGACCAGGGTGGGGGTAGACAACAGAGCGAGGTGGCACAACGTGTGAGCACCAGTTACCCTGGGGTAGTGAGTGTGAGCGCAGGGTCATGTACACTGAGTGTGAGCACAGGTCATAAACCAAAAACCCAGAATCACCCTGGCCGTGAGTGTGAACACAGAATCACTCTGGGGCAGTGAGTGTGAACACAGAATCACTGGGGCAGTGAGTGTGAACACAGAATCACTCTGGGGCAGTGAGTGTGAACACAGAATCACCGGGGCAGTGAGTGTGAACACAGAATCACTCTGGCGGTGAGTGTGAGCACGACATCACTGGGGTAGTGAGTGTGAGCACACAATCACTCCGGCTGAGCAAGTGTGAGCACAGATAATAAAACTGAGATCTAGAATGAATCTGGGACAGTGGGTGTGAACACAAAATCACTCTGAACAGTGAGTGTGAACACACATTCATGCTGGGAGAGTGAGTGTGAGTACATGATCACACTGGATAGTGAAAGAGCATGGGGTCACTGGGATAGTGAGTGTGAGGACAGAATAACTCTGGGACAGTGAGTGTGAGCACAGAATGACTCGGGGTAGTGAGTGTGAGCACAGTTCACTCGGGGGGGGTAGCGAGTGTGATCGTGGGGTATGACCACTAGGACCTGATTTCACCGTTACCCTTGCACGCGGCGGTTGCCGGGCTGGAGGTTGGGACAAACGAGGTGTGTTGTGTTCCAGATGAAATAATATGGCCCTGTGAGGACGAGGCGCTCCCTCCAGAGGCCCAGGACCTCATCAGTCGTCTCCTGAGGCAGAATCCACGCGACCGTCTGGGCACCGGTAAGATCGCAACCTTTGATGCCCACGGAGGCTCCGACCAGTTGTCCCCTCTCTCGGGGGGGGGGGGGGGGCAGGGCAGTGGGTGCATGAGAGAATGAAGTAAGGACTGAGGAGGGTCTCGACCCGAAACACTTGTAACACTTGACAATAAACTAAACTAATCTAAAGTTTAAGGTAGACACAAAAAGCTGGAGTAACTCAGCGGGTGAGGCAGCATCTCTGGAGCGAAGGAATGGGCGACGTTTCTGAAGAAGGGTCTCCACCCGAAACATCGCCCATTCCTTCTCTCCAGAGATGCTGCCTCACCCGCTGAGTTACTCCAGATTTTTGTGTCTACCTTCGAGTTTATCCAGCATCTGCAGTCCTTTCTTACACACAATCGAAAGTTTAGTTTATTGTCACGTGAATGGGAGGTACAGTAAAAAAAGCTTTTGCTGCGTGCTAACCAGTCAGCGGAAAGACTATACATGATTATAATCAAAGATAGACACAAACAGCTGGAGTAACTCAGCGGGACAGGCAGCATCTCTGGAGAGAAGGAATGGATGATGTCACTATCCCCAGTTACTCTAGCTTTTTGTGTCTATCTTCGAAGTAAGAACTGACACTGATCACAATAGACAATAGGTACAGGAGTAGGCCATTCGGCCCTTCGAGCCAGCACCGCCATTCAATGTGATCATGGCTGATCATCCCCAATCAGTACCCCGTTCCTGCCTTCTCCCCATATCCTCTGACTCCGCTATTTTTAAGAGCCCTATCTAGCTCTCTCTTGAAAGCATCCAGAGAACCCGCCTCCACCGCCCTCTGAGGCAGAGAATTCCACAGACTCATCACTCTCTGTGAGAAAAAGTGTTTCCTCGTCTCCGTTCTACTTACTCCATATTCTTAAACTGTGGCCCCTGGTTCTGGACTCCCCCAACATCGGGAACATGTTTCCTGCCTCTAGTGTGTCCAAGACCTTAACGATCTTGTATGTTTCAATGAGATCATGTCTCATCCTTCTAAACTCCAGAGTGTTCCTTCCTTACATGTGATCTGCCTCCTCTGCTCTCTCACACAATGCCTTCTTGCAGTTCCTAAAAATAACATCTCAGAACACTGTCTACCCGTCCATCAATGTTAGTGTTTACTTTAATTTAGTTTAGTTCAGAGATACAGCTCAGAAACAGATCCTTCGGCCCAACAACTCCGCGCTGACCAGCGATCGCCCAGTACACTAACACTAGGGACAATTTACAATTCTGCAAAGCCAATTAGCCTCCAAACCTGTACGTCTTTGGAGTGTGGGAGGGAACTGGAGCTCTTGGAGAAAACCCACGCAGGTCACAGGGAGGGAGAACGTACAAACTCCGAACAGACAGCACTTGTAATTAGGATCGAACCTGGATCTTTGACGTTGTAAGCCAGCAACTCTAGCGCTCCGACACTGTGCCGCCCAGCTCAGTTCGGGTTAGTTGGATTTGATCCAGCCTTTAAAAAAACAGGCTGGTTTTTCTCGAACTAACTGACTCTGCAGACTTAATTATTATGTTACTGAATAATGATTCCAGTAAGTCTCCCAGAATCTAGTTACAACCTCAGAAAGCAAGTTAGACCAAATTTCTCCTTGCCTCTCTCTCCCCGCCTCTCTCTCTCTCTCTCTCTCTCTCTCTCTCTCTCTCTCTCTCCCCGCCTCTCTCTCTCTCTCTCTCTCTCTCTCTCTCTCTCTCCCCGCCGAGGGGAAGATAGATCAGCCATGATTGAACGGCGGAGTGGACTGGATGGGCCGAATGGTCTAATTCTACTCCTATAAACTTATGAGCACCGTTACTAATCAAGAATCTGTTCATCTCCACCTTATAAATACCTAATGACTTGGGCTCTACAGTCGTCTGTGGCGATGAATTCCACAGATTTACCCCACTCTGACTATAGAGGTTGTGCAGGTTGATAAAAACCATAGCTGTAGGAAAGTATCTATCTGTTCCTAAGCCTGGTGGTGTGTGTGGCTTCATGCTCCAGCACCTCCTGCCTGATAGTAGGAGCGAGGAGGAGGCATGCCTTGGGTGGTGGAGGGCCTTGGTGATAGATGCCACATTGGGTGCGGTGTTGGACAATGCAAGGCTGCGGGTCCCGGGAACTGACTGCGTGCGGGCTGCTCCGTGTGGCTGCAAGCCTCTCCGTACCGCACAGGGTGTAAAGTGTGCGTTAATTTTCTGGTGTGCAGGTGGAGCTCTCGAGGTGAAACAGCACGGTTTCTTCACCCGGCTGGACTGGAACGGGTTGCTGCGTCAGAAGGCAGAATTCATCCCTCAGCTCGAGTCCGACGAAGACACTAGCTACTTCGACAGTGAGTTCAGAATCGGCCACAAACCCCCCCTCTGGTGTCAAACTGGGCGAGGAACCTTCACGGCTCCTCGATCCTACCTTTGATTCATTGGAGGGTACGGCGTGGAAACAGGCCCTTCAGCCCATTGAGTCCAGGCCCACCATCGATCACTCGTACACACTAGTTCGATGTTATCCCACTTTCACATCCACTCCCTGCACGCTGGGGGCAATTTACAAAGGCCAATTAGTCTACAAACCTGTGCGTCTTTGGCATGTGGGAGGAAACAGAAGGAAGCTCACGTGGTCACAGGGAATACACGCAGACTCCAGACAGACAGCACCCGACGTCAGGTTCAAATCCGATCTCTGATTCTGTGGGGCAGTGACTCTGCCAACTGTGTGTCACTGTGCTGCCACTGGCCACCCTTATATCTTCCGCTGGTGATGCATTAACATGAGGCAGTTGTTGGCATTGATACGATACGAGGGAACTTTATTCCTTCCCGGAGGGAAATTCCTTGAGTTCATGGTTCAGTGTCATCCTGATCCAACGAATAGTCCCAGAGTCCGTATAGAAATGAATCCCAGTGCCGCTCACAGAGTCATAGAGTGATACAGATCAGAAACCAGTCCCTCATCCCATCAACCACCCATTTACCTCAACCCAACATTCATCCCATTTTTTTTTATTCTCCCCAATTCTTAAGTCCCGCTCCCTGATTCTAAAGGGCCCGTCCCACTTACACAATCTTTTTCAGCGACTTGCCGGCAACTGTCATTAGTCACAGCGGGTCTCTGAAAAATTTCGACGTGTTAAAAATCCAGCGGCGACCAGAAAAAGGTACGACTCTTGTATGGTCGTGAGTAGTCGCCCAAAGAGTCGTACCATTTTTATGGTCGCCACTAACATTTTCGGAGACCATCTGTGACTATGACGAGTGCCGGCAAGTCGCCGAAAACAAATTGCATAAGTGGGACGGGCCCTTAACACTCACTTGTACGTTAGGGACAATTTACATGAGGCCAACTAACCTAGGAACGTGGGAGAGAAACAGAATCCCAAGATTGAATCGAAGAGGTCACGGGCGAATATGCAAACTTCACACACAGAGAGAACCCAAGATCTAATTTTGAATCCCGGTTTCCAAAGGTGTGAGACGGTGGGTCCGCTTTGTGACCACATTAATCCCAGCATCTCTGCCGTAATGAATCTCAGAGCCTTTGTTGTGATTACCCTGTAGCGGTTAATCTTAGTGCTCGACATCCAGAGATTAGGCCCAGTGATCATGCTTCTTCCGTACGTGGGGCTAAAATCCAAGCCAGCTCTGTGGGCCTCTGAGAACCTTCTTCCCTGTACACCCGCAGCTCGCTCGGAGAGGTACCAGCACTTGGAATCCGAGGAGGAAGACGACACCAATGATGAAGAATCGTCTCAGGAGATCCGACAGTTCTCGTCCTGTTCGCACCGATTCAGCATGGTAAGGCTTTACGAATAAGGAGTAAGCCATTTACAAAGGAGACGAGGAAGCACTTTTTCTCACAGAGAGTGGTGAGTCTGTGGAATTCTCTGCCTCAGAGGGCGGTGGAGGCAGGTTCTCTGGATGCTTTCAAGAGAGAGCTAGATAGGGCTCTTAAAAATAGCAGAGTCAGGGGATATGGGGAGAAGGCAGGAACGGGGTACTGATTGGGGATGATCAGCCATGATCACATTGAATGGCGGTGCTGGCTCGAAGGGCCAAATGGCCTACTCCTGCACCTAGTGTCTATTGTCTATTGGCACGGGGAGAACAGTGGAACGGGGGGGGGGGGGGACGGAGGAGCACGGCGCCGTTGGCGACAGAGCAGCACACTGTCAGTGTAGATCGTTGTCAGAGTGGAGGGGCGGTGCGAGAGCTGGTAGATGGGTGAGGTGAGCACCGCATCCACCAGAGGGCGTGACGGAGCGACAGTACTGAGGGAGCACCACAGTATGGGAGGGGCAATACTGAGGGGGCATCGCATTGCCAGAGGGCATGACAGAGGGACAGGGAGCACGACAGGTCAATACAGTTGCTCCTCGACTTACGATGGGGTTACGTTCCGATAAACCCATCGTTAATCGAAAATATCGTAAGTCAAAAAGCATTTAATACACCTCACCTACCAATCATGGCTCGTGGCTGGCGATATGCGGGTACGACACCCTCTCGCTGGGGCGGAAACCCGGGGGAGCCAGAGGGGAAACGTCCCCCCCCCCATGTTTTGAGAGGTGGGTGACACCCCCCCCCCCCCAAGTTTTTGTCATCCCGATTTTAAAATCGCCGTTTTTAGCGCTGGATTGAGCCTCCAAAGCCTCGCGCGTGTGTGTGAGTGTGCGCATGCGCGCGTGGCCGCCAAAAAATTGTGTCCCCTCCATGTTTTGATAGTGAGTTCCGTCCTTGCCCTCTCGTGATGCTGGGCGACGGCAGCGGCATCGCGCGGCTGACTGGGAGCTGCGGCTCGCTGCCGTTGCCACGGCATCACGCGAGAGTGTCGCACCGCACTTCGCCAGCCCGGGAAAAGATCAAAATTCAAAATTTCGCAAAGTGCGGTATCTACTGAATGTGCTTCGCTTTTGCACCGTCGTGAAGTGGGAATATATCGTCAGTCGAAGCGCCGTAAGTCGGGGAAGCATCTGTAGTCATGGAGTACCGCGCTGGCATAGGGCATTGAAGAGCAACAGCATTGAAGGAGCACCTCATATTCCGTCTGGGGACCTTGCGTCCGTATGGCATTAACATTGAATTCTCCCAATTTTGCTAGCCCTTGCTGTCTCCTCCCCTTCCTTAACCCTCTAGCTGTCTTCTCCCACCCTCCCATCCGCCCGCCCTCGGGCCCCTCCTCCTCCTCCCCTTTTCCTTCTTTCTCCCCCCCCCCCCCACCCCCCATCAGTCTGAAGAAGGGTTTTGGCCCGAAACGTCGCCTATTTCCTTCGCTCCATAGATGCTGCTGCACCCGCTGAGTTTCCCCAGCAATTTTGTGTACCTTCGATATTCCAGCATCTGCAGTTCCCTTTTGAACAGCATTGAAGGAGCGCTGCCCTGTGGGAGGGGCTTACTGAGGGAGCACTGCCGTGTGGGAGGGGCTTACTGAGGGAGCACCGCACTGATGGGAGATCAAGGCATTTACTTCGGAACTGCAGATGCTGATTTACAACAAAAAACGACACAACAACAACAACAACAGAAGGTGGACAAAAGTGCTGGAGAAACTCAGCTGGGGGCAGCAGCATCTAAGGAGCGAAGGAAATAGGCAACGTTTCGGGCCGATAACCCTTGTGTTTCGGCCCAAAACGTTGCCTATTTCCTTCGCTTTCAGTGTGTGTCGCCTATCCATGTTCTCCAGGGATGCTGGGGGAAGGAAATAGGCAACGTTTCGGGCCGAAACCCGAGGGTTTCGGCCCGAAACGTTGCCTATTTCCTTCGCTCCTTAGATGCTGCTGCGCCCGCTGAGTTTCTCCAGCACTTTTGTCTACCTTCGATTTTCCAGCATCTGCAGTTCCTTCGTAAAGACACATCAACATTCTGGAGTATCTCAGCAGACCAGGCAGCATCCCTGGAGAACATGGATAGGTGACATACACTGAAAGCTAGAGTAACTCAACGGGTCAGGCAGCACCTCTGGAGAAAAGGAATGGGTTAAGGTTCAGGTCGAGACCTTTCCTCGGACTCGGGGAAGAGCCTGAAGAAGGGCCTCGGCTTGAAATGTCGCCTCTTACTTGCCTCCATAGACGCTGCCTGTGCCACTGAGTTAAGGGCCTGTCCCACCAGCATGCGACTCCATGCGGCAAGCGCGACCTAACGTGGCCGCTTGAGCCGTACGGTCTCGCGGGGCCGGTCCCACTTCGATCGCCGGAGCCGTATGGAGTTGTGTGAGCTGGTCCCGACGGGCTCCGAAAAACTGACCGTGTTCAAAAATTCCGCGCGGCAACGGCCTGCCGGCCCTCAGCTGCCTCGACGCCGTACGCACCGCCACGACGGCCGTGCGCAGCGTCTCGACGCCGTATGTCACGCGCGAACTTCCAGCGGACTTCGCTCGAACTTCACGTCACTCACTCGACCTCCGCGCGGCCCCCGCTTCCAGTTTGGTCGCACTTGCTGCATGCAGGTCGCATGCTGGTGGGACAGGCCCTTAACTCCAACTTTCTGCCTCTGTGTCTGGCTGTCGGTTTGAAACCAACATCTGCAGTTCCTCCCTCCAAATGAACAGGTGATGTTTTTCGGCTCAGACTGACATTTGCTTACCTTGTTGGGCACCCCCTTTCTTCACCTAAATGTGGATTGATTGATCATTAATTGGCCATTGTACGAAACGGTTTATTGCGCAGTGACGTGTTCTGATTCATTGGCTCTAATTTGTTTTATCCTCGTTGTTCTGCATGTTTAAATCCTCAAATCTATTGCAGGTTTATGGCAGCTCTGAGCATTTGGCAGCTTCTCTGCCGGTGAGCCATGACCAGGCCGATGCCAAAGAGGAGGCCCAGGAGCGAGTGTATCAGGGCAGCCCAAAGCATTCGGTCTGCACAAGCTCCAGGTAAGAGTACAGCTGCAGCCCTGTCTCCAGGAGCTAGTGACTAGATGGAAGAGAATGGCCATGTTCTCCCCAGTGTTCTGCTGGGGGAAATCTCCCTTCATTCAGTAACCAAATGCTCCACAGCCAAAAGTTACAAGTGTATTATTGTCATGTGTCCTAAAACAGAACAATTAAATTGTTACTCATGGCCCTGTCCCACGGTACGAGTTCATTCCAAGAGCTCTCCCGAGTTTGCCCTGATTCGAACTCGGAGATTTACGGTAATGGCCGTTCGACGGTACTCGGGGCTCTCGTGGATATTAATAATAATAATAATAATGGATGGGATTTATATAGCGCCTTTCTAATACTCAAGGCGCTTTACATCGCATTATTCATTCACTCCTCAGTCACACTCGGTGGTGGTAAGCTACTTCTGTAGCCACAGCTGCCCTGGGGCAGACTGACGGAAGCGTGGCTGCCAATCTGCGCCTACGGCCCCTCCGACCACCACCAGTCACTCACACACATTCACACACAGGCAAAGGTGGGTGAAGTGTCTTGCCCAAGGACACAACGACAGTATGCACTCCAAGTGGGATTCGAACCGGCTACCTTCCGGTTGCCAGCCGAACACTTAGCCTATTGCGCCATCTGTCGTCCCATTGCGCCATCTGTCGTCCCATCATGTTGAAAAATCTTCCCGAGTACCTGCCGTTAGCGTTTACGAGCCGCTAAGAGACGTCCCCGAGCTCCGACGTACCCGCTACGTTCATTCTCCGTGCTTGCCACGATTTATTTTAAACTCGGGAGAGCTCTTGGAATGAACTCGTACCGTGGGACAGGGCATAACAGCAGCACAACATATATATAAACTGTAAAAACCCTTAATAAACAACAACAAAAATTCAGTGTACTCGGTACATTCCTATCCCCGGGTGCTCAGGTTTCCTCCCACACTCTGAAGATGTACAGATTTATAGGTTAATTGGCTTTGGTAAAAAAATGGCCCTTGTATGTAGGGTAGTGCTAGTGTAGGGGGATTGCTGTTGGGCTCAGACTCGGTGGGCCAAAGGGCCTGTTTCCGTGCTGTATCTCTAAACTAGTAAAAACTAAACGAATGCGCATGCTTTAATTCTTGTTGCACGGCAGCGACATTGATGTATGAAAGCTGGTAGACAAAAATGCTGGAGAAACTCAGCAGGTGCAGCAGCATCTATGGAGCGAAGGAAATAGGCAACGTTTCGTCCCGAAACGTTGCCTATTTCCTTCGCTCCATAGATGCTGCTGCACCCGCTCAGTTTCTCCGCATTTTTGTCTACCTTCGATTTTCCAGCATCTGCAGTTTCTTCTTAAACAAGCTGTATGAAAGCTGGCTCGGCTTACGGAAACTTTACACTGGCACCAGCTCTGTGGGGGAATGTATACACTGTCGGCAATAGCTAGTGCGGGAGTGTGTACGGTTCAATTCTTGTCTGATAATGAGTCGCAGTGGTGTGAAAGAGATGGCACGGTGCTTTGAGACAAATAATCTTTTCTCTCACTAACAGATTAATAAGTTATAGGAACAGAATGAGGCTATTTGGACCTTCAAGTCTACTCCGCCATTCAATCAGGGCTGATCTCTCTTTCCCACTCAACCCTATTCTCCCGCCTCCCCCCCCCCCCCCCCCATTACCCCTGACACCCGTAATGTCAGAGATAGCGTGTGATTTGTGCACAGTTGTACGAGTAGTAACCAGTGGCTTTTCCTTTTCACAGCCTGAGGCCTGGAGCATCTTCGGCCACCTCCCACTCGGACCGAGCTGAGAGCCCCATCCACGGCCCCTGCGGCTCCGACACTGTGCCCTGGTTTGCATTCTCCACTGAGGACGAGAGCGAGCTCTGCGCTCTCAGCCAGCGAGCGCCGGGCCCGGACAGGCAACAGGCAGCGGAGGCACCGCCGTACTTGGAGCTAAACCAACCGAGAGCAAGGACATACTCAGGTGAGTGACTGGTGCAGGATACTGCGCTAGTGCAGTGAGACCACACCTGGAGTAGGGTGTGCCGTTTTGGTCTCCAAATTTGAGGAAGGACATTCTTGCTATTGAGGGAGTGCAGCGTAGGTTCACGAGGTTAATTCCCGGGATGGCTGGGACTGTCGTATATTGATAGAATGGAGCGGCTGGGCTTGTATACTCTGGAATTTAGAAGGATGAGGGAGGATTTTATTGAGGGTTTGGACACGCGAGAGGCAGGAAACATGGTCCCGATGTTGGGGGAGTCCAGAACCAGGGGCCACAGTTTAAGAATGAGGGGTAGGCCATTTAGAACTGAGATGAAGAAAAACTGTTGTGGAATTGTGGAATTCTCTGCCTCAGAAGGCAGTGGAGGCCGATTCACTGGATGCATTCAAAAGAGAGTTAGATAGAGCTCTTAAGGCTAGCGGAATCAAAGGATATGGGAAGAAGGCAGGAACGGGGTACTGAGTGTGGATGATCAGCCATGATCACAGTGAATGGCGGTGCTGGCTCGAAGGGCCGAATGGCCTACTCTTGCACCTATTGTCTATTGCATGTTTGGTCACACTGCAATGGTTGCGTTATATAGTGGCTTTCCAACAATGCTGCATTGCTGCCCTTCCGACAGAACAGCATTTGTTAGTATTGCACCCCAGTGCTCCCTTCTACACCTGCAGCAGTGCAGCAATCCCTCACTATTACTGGAATGGGAAAAGCTATGACCTTTTTTTAACATCACCACTTTAAAGCACCGCGGCGCAGTAGCACAGCTGATAGTGCTGCTGCCTCACAGCGCCAGAGATCTACGTTCGATCCTGACCACCTTGTGCTGTCTTTGTGCAGTTTGCACCTTCTCACTGTGACTGTGTAGGTTCTCTCCAGGTGCTCTGGTTTCCTCCCACATCCCAAAGGCGTGCGGGTTTACAGGTTAATTTGCCTCTGCAAATTCCCCGAAGTGTATAGACAATAGACAATAGGTGCAGGAGTAGGCCATTCGGCCCTTCGAGCCAGCACCGCCATTCAACGTGATCATGGCTGATCATCCCCAATCAGTACCCCGTTCCTGCCTTCTCCCCATATCCCCTGACTCCGCTATTTTTAAGAGCCCTATCTAGCTCTCTCGTGTAGGGAATGGATGCAAAAGAAGAGGTAACATGGAACTAGTAAGACCGAGTGATCGATGGTCTGCATGGACCCGGTGGGCCGAAGGGCCCGTTTCCATGCTGTACCACTAAACTAAAAACTAAACTGGTGTTAGAGTTATATAGAAATATTCATTATTCAAGTTAACTGAATTCACCCTTCACAATCACTGGACTCCAAATAATCTTTCTGGGCAGTTCAGACCCAACACGTTTACAAATGAGCATAATCTCTGAAAGGGTCCTCGTATCTCAGACTCACAGGGAACTGAATTAGCAGATAATCATCAAAAATATACAATACACAATACAACAATTCAATTTATTGTCATTTGGACCCCTTGAGGTCCAAATGAAATGTCGTTTCTGCAGCCATACATTACAAACAAATAGACCCAAGACACAACATAATTTACATAAACATCCATCACATTGCTGTGATGGAAGGCCAAAAAAACTTATCTCTCCACTGCACTCTCCCCCCCGATGTCAGAGTCAAAGTCAAAGCCCCCGGCGGGCGATGGCGATTGCCCGTGGCCATTAAAGACACGCCGGGTGATGCAAGGTCGCACACCGGGTCTTGGTGTTAGAGCCCCCGGCGTGCGCTCGCAATCCCACGGCCATTCCAAGCCGCGCGGGGCGGTGGTGTAAGGCCCCGCTCCAGGAGCTCTTCAACCCCGCAACTCGGGCGGGAGAAGTCGCCGTTGCGGAAGCCCCGAAAAGCGGTCTCCCTCCAGGGACCCGCGGGCTCCCGGTGTCACTGTCCGCCAAACCCGCAGTTGTAGCCTCCGAAACTCCGGGGGTCGGGCCGCAGCAGCGTCCACCACAGCTCCACCCGCTCTGGACTCGGCCAGCTCCGCGACGGTGAGGTGAGTAGTCGGCACCACAGCCCCCGGTCTTCCTGTTGGAGGCCGCTCCTCGTTGTAGCCCCAACGACAACGGAGACCCGACAAAGAAAAGGTCGGGTCTCCCGTGCAGGGAGAGATTTAAAAGTTACCCCCTCCCCCCCACACCACCCCCACCCCCCCCCACACACATACCCCAACAAAAAATAACAAAAACTACATAAAAACATAGACATAAAATAATAAAAACGCAGACGGACTGCAGAGGCCGCTGCTGACGAAAGTCGCGCCCTGCATCTACGTGACTTCCTTAACAGTAATTACTTTTAATCCTATAGATGCAATAATAAATAACGTAGCAATCTATGCCCCTCACACTTTGCTGTTTAGAGTCATAGAGTGATACAGTGTGGAAACGGGCCCTTCGGCCCAACATGCCCACACCGGCCAACTTGTCCCAGCTACCCTAGTCCCACCTACCCGCGTTTGGTCCATTTCCCTCCAAACCTGTTCTATCCATGTACCTGTCTAACTGGAAAAAGGCCCTTTGGCCCACCGAGCCCGCGCCGACCAGCGATCCCCGCACATCAACACTACTCTACACACACTAGGGACAATTTAACATTTTTACAAAGCCAATTAACCTCCAAACCAGTACGTCTTTGGAGTGTGGGAGGAAACCGAAGATCTTGCAGAAAATCCATGCAGCTCATGGGGAGAACGTACAACCTCCTTATAGACGACACCCGTAGTCGGAATCGAACCTGGGTCTCTGGCGCTGTAAGGCAGCAGCTCTACCGCTGCGCCACAGTGCTGACGGCAGGTATCGGAGATAAATCATCCGAGCCCTATGACATTTCTGTAGGAGCTCCTCAATGCCTGTAATCCAGGCGGCATTCCGGTAAACCTCCCCATCCTCTCCAAAAGCTCCACATCTTCCCTGCAAAGAGGTGACATAGAAACATAGAAATGGGTGCAGGAGTAGGCCATTCGGCCCTTCGAGCCTGCACTGCCATTCAATATGATCATGGCTGATCATCCAACTCAGTATGATCAGCCTGGTGACACAATATAGTTCAGTTCAGTTTTATTTGTCATATGTAGGTTAACACAGGGTCAACGGTACAATGTGTTTGACGAGACAACGGGTCACCTCAGCAATGATATTACTCCAAAGGTCTACTTTCTTGCAACAAAACAAATCCCAACGCAGAATAGCAAGGAGCCGCAGTGGGCGAGTGGCCATTATATATTTCAGGTATTTGTCGACTGCTGATAATTTATTATAGACAGAGTTCACGAGCTGCCGTGGGTGGATTGTTTTTTGCAGACGCGCTTGCCAGCAACATTAACCTCATGCGCGTACGCAGCAACAGCGTGGATCACAGAAGCTCCACTCCAAAGGGCCGTCTCCCTGCTCACAAACTCGACGATCCCTCCGGCACTTCAGAGAACAGGCTGTCTCCGTGCCGCTCCTTTCCCAAGTCGGCTTCCAGCGGCGCCCTCTCCATCCTCATCTCACCTGGTACGTTGGGGTTTGCCTCCGTCCGGCGTTGAAGTTCAGATCGGTTCGGTTTAGTTTATTGTCACGTGTGCCGAGGTACGGTGAAAAGCTTTTTGTTGCGGGCTATGCAGTCAGCGGAAAGAGTATACGTGATTGTAATCGAGCCGTCCACAGTGTACAGATACATGATAAAGGGAATAACATCAATAGCGATTAGTGCAAGATAAAGTCCAGTAAAGTCCGAACAAATGTAGTCCGAGGGTCTCCAATGAGGTAGATAGTAGTTGTTGGTAGGATGGTTCAGTTGCCTGACCCAACTGTTGTACTTCCTATTCAAGAAAGAACAGCAGATGCTGGAAATCGAAGGTAGACAAAAATGCTGGAGAAACTCAGCGGGTGCGGCAGCATCTATGGAGCGAATAGATTTCCTTCGCTCCATAGATGCTGCAGCACCCGCTGAGTTCCTCCAGCATTTTTGTCTCCCTTGTACTTCCTACCCTTCCTTCTGTCCACTTCCACCTATACCCCGTTCACTCCCCTTCTCTCCTTCCCTGACACCTTATTGCCCTCTTTTCATCTCTATCCTTTGTCCACCTGTCTGCCAAACAAACCCCAAACCCCCTTCACCTGTAAGACACAAAGTGCTGGAGTAACTCAGCGGGTCAGGCAGCATCTCCAGATAGATGATGTTTCGGGTGGGGCTCTGTCCTCAGACTCCCTCATCTGTATCCACCTATCGCTTTCCAGCGTTTGTCCTGCCCCGACCTCTCTCCCCAATGGTCCCAATCCAAAACGTCCCCCATCCATTTCCTGCCCCCGACTCGATGAATTACTTCAGCACTTTGTATGTTTTTTTTCTAAGCCAGCATCTGCAGTTCCTTGCATCTCTCTCTTAACTTTGTACAGACTCGTGTGTGTGTGTGTGTGTGTGTGTGTGTGTGTGCGTCTGTGCGTGTGTGTGTGTGTGCCTGTGTGTGTGTGCCTGTGTGTGTGTGTGCGCCTGTGCGTGTGTGTGTGTGCCTGTGTGTGTGTGTGCGCCTGTGCGTGTGTGTGTGTGCCTGTGTGTGTGTGTGCGCCTGTGCGTGTGTGTGTGTGACCCTGGGACTCTGTGGGATTGTGTGACTGTCACTGTGTCGTTACAGTCGTTTCATACATAACACTGTCTGCAGATCCGCTGGCTGGTGAGCAGGCAACTGTACCTCTGTACACGCGACAATAAACTAGACTGAGATGTGTCTGGGACGATTCACTACTTGGATGTTAACACTCTGGTCTCTTTCCTTGTTTTAGACCTAGTCCGTGGGCCCCTGGTCGGTGCAATTTCTCAACACTCCCTCTCACCAAACTCATCGTCCAGGGATTCCTCTCCGAGCCGCGACCATTCACTGAACATCACGAGTCTGCGGCCTCCGATAATCATCCACAGTTCTGGAAAGAAGTTTGGTTTCACGTTGCGGGCAATCCCGGTCTACGTGGGAGACAGCGATGTGTATACCGTGCATCACATGGTCTGGGTAGGTTTGATCACGGTGGCGCAGTGGTAGAGCAGCGCCAGAGAGCCGGGTTACGATCCTGACCACGGGTGCCGCCTGTACGGAGTTTGTAATGCCACTGTCCCACTTTGTAGGCGACTACAGGCGACTACGCTGTTACCACGTGGTCGCCGGGGTGTCGCCTCCTCAGTCGCCCAAAGAGTCGTACCTTTTTTCTGGTCGCCACCGGATTTTGAAATGTTCAAAACTTTTCGGCGACAGTCAGTGCCCCTGGGCTTGACACCAACGATCGTAGCCTGACTGACGTAGGTGTTGTCGTAGGTTGTCGCCAGGATGACGTAGGCTGTCGCGGTGCTGACTTTGGTGAATTCCATTGGTGACTACCTATGTCAACCTTCATCAACCGGCGACAGGTACCGGCGATTGAATTGTCTTAGCTTGTCGTAGCGTGTCGTGGGTGGACGTAGGTTGTCGAAGGAGTGATCGTAGGTGGACGTCCTAATGGTAGCTTGCCGTAGCTTGACGTCGACTAGGAGGTAGGTTGTTGTAGACGTTGTCGTAGGGGGGGGTCCAGTCGCCGGTTTTTCGGCGACCTGCTACGACTATGACAGTCGCCGAAAAAACCGCCTAAGTGGGACAGGCCCATTCCTTCTCCCCGTGACCTACATGGGCTTTCTCCGAGACCTTCAGTTTCCTCTCACACTCCATAGACGTACAGGTTTGTCGGTTAATTGGCTTGGTATTAATATAAATTGTTCCTGGTGTGTGTAGGAGAGTGTTGATGTGCGGGGATCGCTGGTCGGTACGGAATCGGTGGGCCGAAGGGCCTGTTTCCGCACTGTATCTCTAAACTAAACTAAAATGGGTCCTGGGCCTGGAGCATTCTCTATATGTGATTTAACAAAGAACTCGGGAAAACTCAACTCTTTAGAGAGAGGAAGCTGCCATCTCGGAACAGGCCGTACTCTGGGCAGCATGGGAAAGTTACTTGGAAAGATTATTGATGAACTTCAGGCAGGAACAGAGGCTGAGGGGGACCCCAGTCAGCTGCAGGCAATAAGTCAGTCAGCAACAGAGGCACAAGAGGGAGGGAACAACATTACTGAAGGTGCAAACAGCTTTGGTCAGGAGCCGGTGGGGCAGGTTTAGTTTAGTTTAGTTTAAAGACACAACGAGCAAGATAGATCACTCGACGAAAAAGACGTCGTACGGTCATGGGCAGATTCATGGGTAATTTTCGGCCCCATTTCCGTAACCGGCTTCCGTCTCCGCTCCAAAGATCCCACAGCGGAGCAAAGATACTAGTGCGGAGACGGAAGCCGGTTACAGAAACATCCTCGTTAAAAAAAAAAAATTATTTGGTAAAAATCTTCTCCTCATTTTCAGAATTATAATTTATTAACACAAACTGTTCCCCCGCAACGTTGATTACACTGCGAGTCGGGTCGGGTCGGGTCGGGTTGGGTTACTGAAATGGATGAAAAAAAAGCCCCGCTCCGTTGCGTACTCCACGTCAGCCCATTGCATTTAGAAGGAGTGGTCTATCTATAGGATCTTTGGTGGAAACAGGCCCTTCAACACACTGGGTCCACACCGACCACTGATCTCCCCTCCACACTAGTTCTATGTTATCCCACTTTCTTATCCACTCGCTGCACATTAGAGGCAACTTTACTGAGGACCATTAACCTACAAACCCGCACGTCTTTGGGATGTGGGAGGAAACTGAGGAGGGTCCACGCTACGGTGACAAGGAGAACGTGCGATCTCCACGCCGGCAGGCACGACCCCGCCCGGGTCAGGATCAAACTTGGGCCTTTGGCGTTGAAGTGAATAAACTAAACTGAACCTGTGCTTTGCTGCAGACCGTGGAGGAAGGAAGCCCGGCACACGAGGCAGGCCTGAGTGCCGGAGACCTCGTCACCCACATCAACGGTGAATCGGTGATGGGACTGGTTCACACCGAGGTGGTGGAGATACTGCTGAAGGTAGGGTCATTGTGACGGGACGCACGCCCTGTGCAGTCAATATCCTGCTGCCTCCTCCTTCCTTCTCTGCCACGTCCCTACCTCCCCCCCCCCCTTCCCCTTCCTGCTACTTCAGTCCCTCATCATTCTGTATCCCAGCGCAGGAAAAAGGCCCTTCGGCCCATCGCATCCATGCTAACCTTTTTGTCCAGCTACAGTAATCCCATTTAGAGTCATACAATGTGGAACGTTTGGCCCAACTTGCCCACACCAGTCAACATGTCCCAGCTACACTAATCCCATTGTCTACATTTGGCCCATATCCCTCTAAATCTGTCCTATCGATGTACCTGTCTAATTGTTTCTTAAACGCTGTGATACTCCTTGCTTCAACAACCTCATCTGGCAGCTTGTTCCAAACACCCACTACCCTTTCTGTGAAAAAGTTACGCCTCAGATTCCCATTAAATCTTTTCCCCTTCACCTTAATCCAGATTCCAGACTTCAATCTGAAGAAGGGTCTCAAACCAAAACTTCACCTATCACTGTCCTCCAGGGATGTTGCCTGACCCACTGAGTGACTCCAGCACTTTGAGTCTTTTGTAAAGTTGTAACATTATGTCCCAATTTTTATAATTTGTGCCTCCACCTACGGTATGAAGGCAAGCATTCCACATGCCTTCCTCATCAGCCTATGTTGCCACTTTCAGGGAACACTAGACTTGAAGCCCTGAGTCCCTCAGTTCATCTACATTCTTTAGTGCCCCAGTATAACTTAATACGTCTTATCTCTATTTGTCTTTCCAAAGTCATGGACTACTGGCATGTGTCGGTCTTTCTCTCTTTCCCCCTTCTGCTGCACCTCCCTCTGCCATTCCTTAATTATCACTAATGTCCCCATCACCTATTCCACTGCAGATTTCCATCCCCATTTCTGTATCCCTGTGTGTCCATCGTGTTAAAGGTAAGGATATTTCTCAGCTTCCCTCTTGTAAGCTAAGTGCTCCCTTGCTTGAGAGTGCTTTGAAAGCAAGGCTGTTCCCAGCCCACCATTGCGAATGGCATTCACAGACAGATGGCACAATGGGCTAAGTGTTCAGCTGGCAACCGGAAGGTAGCCGGTTCGAATCCCGCTTGGAGTGCATACTGTCGTTGTGTCCTTGGGCAAGACACTTCACCCACCTTTGCCTGTGTGTGAATGTGTGTGAGTGATTGGTGGTGGTCGGAGGGGCCGTAGGTGCAGAATGGCAGCCACGCTTCCGTCAGTCTGCCCCAGGGCAGCTGTGGCTACAGAAGTAGCTCACCACCACCGAGTGTGACTGAGGAGTGAATGAATAATGCGATGTAAAGCGCCTTGAGTATTAGAAAGGCGCTATATAAATCCCATCCATTATTATTATTATTATTATTGTAACTGAAGAAGGGTCTCGGCCCTGAAACGTCACCTATTTTGGGAGAACTGGGGTTGGGGACTGGACTTTTGTGCCTTCCCCCACAGTGGAAACCACTGTGGGGGGATGATTTTTCTGTGTGTAAGGTACTTTGTTAGTCTGTGTCCAAGATGGCTGTCGGAAGAGAGAGTGGACGCTGGCGCGCTTTAGCTGCCGCTGCTCTCTCTTCACATTGTGTTTTTTTTAATTTTTTGATTTTGTGTCTTTGGAGTGATTTCTATCTTTAATTTGTGTATTGATGATGTCCTTATTATTTATTTTTCTCCGACTATATGATTTTTTTCTCTTCTGTTTAATCTTTGTAAGGTGACCTTGAGATTTGAAAGGTGCCCGAAAATAAAATGTATTATTATTTATTATTATTACCTATTCCTTTTCTCCGGAGACGCTGAGCTACTGCAGCTATTTGTGTCTGTCTACTGTTAATGGCCGGCTGTGTTTCTGCCACAGAGTGGGAACAAGGTGGTGGTGTGCTCCACCCCGCTGGAGAACACATCCATAAAGGTCGGCCCTGCAAGAAAGACGAGCTTCAGGGGCAAGATGGCTCGGCGCAGGAAGCGGCACCGAAAGAGGGACGGCCAGGAATCGTGAGTCTCATTCCACGCGCCGGAGTAGCGCCACCGTGCGAGATGGGTGTTGGTCTAGTTAGTTGGGGATTTTTAAAGCATAGATTGATAAGTTCTTGATTAGTACGGACGTCAAAGATTTAGCGGGGAGAAGGCAGGAGAATGGGGTTGAGAGGAAAAACAGATCAGCCATGATTGAAAGAGAGTAGACTGAATGGGCCAAATCGCCTAATTCTGCTCACTTGGTCTTAACAAGTGGTGACGGAAAATTGGAGTTGAGGAAAATAAACCTTGCATGGTCTGGAATGAACTCCAATCCTCAGTTTTGTTCCAGCCTTTGGAAGTGGGCGGCACAGTGGCACCGTGGTAGAGTTGCTGCCTTGCAGCGCTCGCAGCGCCGGAGACCCGGGTTTAATCCTGACATACATTCTCCTCAAGACCGCGTGGGTTTTCTCCGAGATCTTTGGTTTCCTCCCACACTCCAAAGGCGTACATGTTTGTAGGTTTAATTGGCTTGGTACAAGTGTAAACTGACCCGAGAGTGTGTAGGATAGTGTGCGGGGATCGTTGGTCAGTGCGGACTCGGTGGGACGCAGGGACTGTTTCCGCGATGTATCTCTGAACTAAAACTAAAGTGGGCTATTGACCGTATTTAACTCCCTGCCTTTAACAGAAGGAGATCACGCAACAACAAGTCTCCCAAGCAGCCAGCGGCGCGGAACACGAGCAGATGCCACCCGCCTGCCTTGTACCAGCCCTACTCATCCAGTGAGAGTAACCCGGGCTCTCCCACCTGCAGCCTGTCTCCGGGACCAGCCACTCCCTGCAGAAGCCCTGCGCCCGATCCACACTCAGGTGCCAACCTCTCCTCTTCTTGTCTCAGGGTGAAACGCGAACATAATAGCTTCCAAAATCCAAATGGTTAAACAGAGTATTGATTAGTACGTGTGTCGGGGGTTATGGGGAGAAGGCAGGGTTAGGAGGCAGGGATAGATCGGCCATGATTGAATGGTAGAGCGGACTTGATGGGCCGAATGGCCTAATTCTGCTCCCGTCACTTATGAACTTAGGAGTATTTTAATGGGTTAATTCTAGATCTATAAAATTGTTACTCATCTATCGCAACATTAAAAAAAAAAATCATTTGGACAGGTACATGGATAGAATAAGATTTAGCCCATAGAGGGATATGGGCCAAATGTGGGGTGGTTGGGACCCGTGTGGATGGGACATGGTGGTCGGCATGGACAAGTTGTGCCGAAGGGCCCTTATCCACCATGTATGACTACTCTGTGCCCTGTCTGAGAATCAATAGAGGGCCAGCCCTGATGCAGCTTGGTAGTACTTTGGTTGGGCTACATTTGGAGTATTGCGTGCAGTTCTGGTCTTCCCCCATTAGAGGAAGGACATGGAAGCTATGGAAAGGGTGCAGAGCAGGTTTACCAGAATGATGGCTGGATTAAGGTGCATTAGCTACAGGGAGAGGTCAGACAGACTTGAATTATTTTCTCTGGAAAGCTGGAGGTTGCAGGGTAACCTGTTGGCCTGTCCCACTTACGTAAATGTTTTTGGCGACTTGCCGGCACCCGTCATTAGTCGCAGCAGGTCTCTGAAAAATGTCAACATGGTGACTCGAAACATATAAGATTGTTAAGGGCTTGGACATGCTAGAGGCAGGAAACATGTTCCCGATGTTGGGGGAGTCCAGAACCAGGGGCCACAGTTTAAGAATAAGGAGTAAGCCATTTAGAACGGAGACGAGGAAACAATTTTTCTCACAGAAAGTGGTGAGTCTGTGGAATTCTCTGCCTCAGAGGGCGGTGGAGGCAGGTTCTCTGGATGCTTTCAAGAGAGAGCTAGATAGGGCTCTTAAAAATAGCGGAATCAGGGGATATGGGGAGAAGGCAGGAACGGGGTACTGATTGGGGATGATCAGCCATGATCACATTGAATGGCTGTGCTGGCTCGAAGGGCCGAATGGCCTACTCCTGCACCTATTGTCTATTGTCTAATCTAGTGACGACCAGAAGTTTTTTTTTTTTACAAAAAGGGGATAGAATGCGCTGCTCGAGGCAGTGGTCGAGGCAGATATGATAGTGGCAATTTTAGAGACTTAATTTAGTTTATTTAATTGTCACATGTATCGAGGTACAGTGAAAAGCTTTTGGATAGGGACATGGATGTGCAGGGATGGAGACCCAGGGGATATGGATCATGGGCAGGCAGAGAGGCCCGGCAGCGTCTTTTGAATAACGGGGGGGGGGGGGGGGGGAGGGAAAGGCGAGGGGTTGATGTCACTCACAGCGCGAGCAAGGCGGCAGGCACGCAGATCCAGCGAAAGACAGTCGTTTTTATTTCAAAGATTTATCTGATTTTTGAAAATCTTCAGTAATAACCCGAGAAATAACGCATGGAATTTTCAGATAAGGCGATTTCGGACTCCACGGGAAAAATATCTACCGGAATATGTAAAAATGTTATCGTTACCGCGTAGATTTTTCGAGATGTGATGACACGCACACACGCGCGCGCACACACACACACACACACACTCAGAGTTTTATAAGTATAGAGATAAAACAAGCAGAGAACTGATTTGGGAGTTCTGTCTTCTTTTCCCTAGGGACCACCTCGCCACAGAGCGTATCTCCAGGACACAGTGCTCCCAGCTCTCCGGCCGGGAACCTCCGGCCGTGTTCCTTGCACGGACTCGCCTCCAAGGCCAATAACCAGCGTTACAAGGCCGGCCGACGGAAGTCCACCAGCAGCATCCCACCCTCACCTCTGGCCTGCACCCCGTCGCCAACGCCCCAACCCGCCTCGCCACACCGCTCGCCCTCCCCCCTCTCCTGCTCGTCCAAGAACATCCAGGCCTACTCCGGCAAGACGCTCTCGCCGCCCACCATCGTCAGGCACCTGGTGCGTCCGCGCAGCGGCGAGATGCCGCGCTCGCCGCTGCTGAGGCAGCTGCAGTTGGGGGAGAGGCTGTCGGCCCTCTCTCTGGGCGAGAAGAAGCCGTGCGGCTCGCGGAGGCAACCGGAGCCGTCCCTGGGGGAACCAGGATGGGTCGAACCTTCACAGAGCGATCCTCGCGCTCTGGCAGAACTGCCGGCCCTCGAGCCTCCCGCCGATCCACAGGCATCGGGAGAGGCTGCGGAAAGCCCGGACCCTCGAGAGGGGTGGGTGCGGAAACACGGGAAATGTGGCGACTGCAGGCCCACCAGACGGCCAAACCTGCTCGACAGGTGCAACTCGCTCCCGAGGCAAGAAACACTGGCGGAAGTGAACGTCGGAGGTGGCATTCCAGTCACGGGGGCTGAGCAGGAAAGGAGGAGGGACGAGAGAGGCAGCAGAAAGGAAGCATTGGGAGTCAACTACACTCCATATGAGGTGGCGTGGCTGGACGCAGGATTTGACTTGGTCTCTGGCCCTGTGGCCAACACGTGCCGTGATCACGTCGACTGGAGGCCAGACATGGGGCCAGGAGTCGAAGTTCACAGGTCAGAGGTGAAAAGTTGGAAGCAGGAAAGTGGGGACTGGCAACACCAGACGAGCCGACGGTATCAGAGCCCGTGCCAACACGTATACGTACAAGCTGCAGGCAGCAGCAGCTCGAGGGAGACGGGGGAGCCACTACTTGAAGGACCAGATGGACAAGAGACGTCCTTTCTTGCACCGTCGCCTCCTGTTGGTCACGGACATCTCCGCGTTGGGGATCACCCGTCAGGTCCACTGCACCGTCAGGGCAGATATCCCTCGGGCGCGGATGAAGGCCTCGCTCCGGCGGCGCTGTCGGTGGGTGCCGCTGCATGCGAGTCCGTCGCGGAGACGGAGGAAGCGGTGACGTGCAGACAGGAGAGCGCCGTCTGCTTGAACACTGAAACACCACCAAACAGGGCCGGGGAACAGCAGGCAGGCACAAGCTACAAGCCGGCTCCAGAATACACAAGCCGGAAGCCAAAAAGGAAGCAAAAAGAAAGAAAGTGTTAGATACTGAGTTTTAAAATGCACGCAGCAGCCCGATTGAAAATACTATTGTCAAGGTGGATTAAACTGTGTGAGTCGGGGGGGGTGTGTGTGTGTGTGTGTGGATACCTGTGTGTGTGTGTGTATATGGATACCCGTGTATGTGGATACCTGTGTGTGTGTACGTTTGTATGTGGATACCTGTGGGTGTGTATACATGTGTGTGTGTGTGGACACGTTTGTGTGCATACATGTGTGTATACATGTATGCGTCTATATATATGTATACATGTGGGTTGGTGTACATGTGTGTGTGTGTGTGTACGTGTATGTGTGTACGTGCGTACGCATGTGTCACCGTGCAGATGTGTACACGTGCACTGAATGTATGTGAGGTCGAGGGAATGAAGGATCAGTGAAGATGGGAGCAGTTTTTTTATAAAACGATTATTTTACCGAAACAGTTAAAAAAAAAAAAAAACGATGCAGGAAAAAAAGAATTTGCCTGGAAAATGACCACATGCTGCTGCTGTGTTGGTTATGAGAAGCAAGGGTGCAGCGTGCGAGGCTTCTGCTGGGCACTCATGTACAAGTGACGACACTTGCAACAACGCCAGTGATGTCGCTCGGTGACTGACGGATGGGTTTGCGTGCCCAGCGCAGAGACTGAAACTCTGCAAGCGTCAAGAGAATTCTTCGCACAGACTGAGCTGAAAGTGGTAAACATGAGCTCAGATGTTGCCACTGGCTCTTTGTGACGTGATTCCTCGAGCCATGTGTTCCAGGTGCCCCCAAGGCAAAGGGAGAAGGTCTCTTTCTCCCCCCCCCCCACGATTGTTCCAAACCTCCTGAACGGACGGGGAATAAAACGGTTGCCGGTTCACTATTACACAGGAACGCTGTCAGTATCTCTGACCATGTGAGGTAAAGCAAACAGTTCTACCCTGTTGCACCTTGCAGTAGAAAGTGAAATGTCAGCGGGTGAGATTTGGTAGGAATGAAAACCACACGTTTCTACAGGACCCGTTTATACCTCTAATATCCCCCAAAGCACAAAATATTTTGGAGGCAAGAGAGTTTGTAACCTGCCACTCCTCTCTTCCTGCTTTCTCACCCTCACCCCGCTACAATCAGTCTGAGGAAGGGTCCCGGCCCGAAACGTCACCTATCCATGTTCTCCAGAGATGCTGCCTGACCTGCTGAGTTATTCTAGCAGTCATTTTTTTTTAAATAATTTTTTTTTGGTAAACCAGCGTCTGCAGTTCCTTGTTTCTACCTTGTATTTTAGGAGTTTGCACTCAGATTCAGATTCAATTTTAATTGTCATTGTCAGTGTACAGTACAGAGACAACGAAATGCATTCTGTACCTCTGGGAGTTGTCCTATGCAGCCTAGTCGAGGAAACCTCACTCCGTTGTTCATTCCCTGCTGTACTTACACGGGACCATTGTACTGAATGATTTAAAGCTTCTTTGTTGTAGAAGTGACATTCCCATAAAGGTCAAACCAGATTTCCAAAGCAGTGAAGATGAACCAGGTGCCATTTTACCTTAGTGCTCAGTTCAGCCTGTTGCAATGTTGTTCTGGGCTTTGCTCGTTTTGTAACGATCCTTTGAACAGAGGGCATTTCTTACGCCTGTTTTACTGAGTGGACGACAGTGTTTTGAGTTGTCAGTGTCGATGTATTTGCTTTAGTTCTGTTTAGAGACACAGCGAGGACACAGGCCCTTCGGCCCACTGAGTTCCGCGCCAACCAGCGATCGCCCGTACACTAGTTCTATCCAACACACCAGGAACAATTTACAGAGTCCAATTAACCTACAAACCTGCACAAGTTTGGGATGTGGGAGGAAACTGGACCCCCCCCCCGGAGAAAACCCAGGCGGTCACAGGGAGAACAGACAAACACACAAACTGTACGGACAGCAACCGTGGTCAGGATCGAACCCGGGTCTCTGGCGCCTCAAGGCAGCAACTCTAGCGCTGTGCCACTGTCATAAGGTCATGATGGGAGCAGAATTAGGCCATTCGGCCCATCAAGTCTACTCCGCCATCCAATCGTGGCTGATCTATCTCCCTCCTAACCCAATTCTTCTGTCTTCTCCCTATAACCCCTGACACCCATACTAATCAAGAATCTATAAATCTCTGCCTTAAAAATATCCACTGACCTGGCCTCCACAGCCTTTTGTGGCAAAGAATTCCACAGATGCCACCATTTTTATTATTGCTGTTAACCGGAACAATGTCGGGATTGAATTTTAATTCACAGCTAACGTTGACCAATGGAAGGTATGGGACCAAAGTGGGGGCTGTGGGGGTGAGTTGTGTGTCTGTGCTAGTTATGGACAAATCGTTATTCAATACAAGTTAAGCTCTGTTACCTTGTCAATCGTGTCTCTGAATCATTGTCAAAACCCTGTACATACTGTGTGGCCACAGGCCCCCTGACCACCTGCAAACCCCTCCTGCTGGCCTCTGCTTCTTCACACGTTAGTTAGCTGCCTGCTGAAGTTGGTCAACACACTTGTGCTGGACTTGCATCCGGCTGAAACCATCCATCAGGGTCTAGGGGCGGCATGGCTGGTCGAGCTGCCAGAGACCCGGGTTCAGTCCTAACCTTGGGTGCAGTCTGTGAGATTTGTACCTTCTCCCTGTTCCTTCCGAGTGATCCTGTTTCCTCCCACGTCCCAAAGACGTGCGGGTTTGTAGATGAATTGGCAAATATAAAAATTGTCTCTAGCGTGTAGGGAGTGAGATGTGAAATGGGATTCAATAATTCAACTTTGTTGTCACATGTACCTAGGTACAGTGAAATGCTTTGTTTTGCGTATAACCCGGTAAAATCGCACAGCAGACCTCGCCTGGGCAGTACACAAGAGTCACTACCATTCGGGTGCCGACTAAGTTACGAAAAGAGAATAGAACAGGCAGCATAGGACTGAACGGGTGATGGATAGATGGTTGACGCGGGCCGAATGGCCTGATTCTAGTTTACTTTAGTTTAGAGATACAGAGTGGAAATGGGCCCTTTGGCCCCACCAATTCTGCGCCAACCAGCGATCCCCTCACACTAACACTATCCTACACACACAAGGGACAATTTACAACTATACCAAGCCAATTAATCGACAAACCTGTATGTCTTTGGAGTGTGGGAGGAAAACGGAGATCGCGAAGGAAACTCACGCAGGTCACGGGGAGAACGTACAAACTCCGTACAGAAATGCACCCGTAGTCAGGATGGAACCCGGGTACCTGGTGCTGTAAGACAGCAACTCTACCGCTGCGCCACCGTGCCGCATAAATGCCATTACATTCAATTAATTCAATGAGTTGACGAACCACATTATTCCTAGACCGTACAGGACCTGATTTGCCAAGTGGATGGTCCAGCTTGGCCTTCACAGATTAAGATCCACACCGTCACAGAAGCTGGACTTGTGTCAATTCAGTTGACCTGACCAAAGTGCCACTGCAGCCCCCCCGAGGGCATAAGCCCTGATATCATCCTGGCTATAATACAACAGATATGTGCTTCAGAAACACAACCAACCAGTGCAATATGACTGCCCTGGCATCTACCCAACCCAGTGTAAGGTTTGAACGGCTACTCTACAAGGGGATAAATGACCCAGCCTCTTAATGCCCATTAACCCAGCCTTAAAGTGCCAATCACAAATCTGCTAATCAGGGGCGGCACGGTGGCGCAGTGGTAGAGTTTCTGCCTTACAGCGCCAGAGACCCAAATTCAACCCCGACTACGGGTGCTGTCTGTACGGAGTTTGCATGTTCTCTCTGTGACTGCGTGGGTTTTCTCCGGTTTCCTCCCACACTCCAAAGACATCGAGGTTTGTCGGTTAATTGGCTTTGGTAAAAATGGTAAAATGTCCCCGGTGTGCAGGATAGTGCTAGTGTACGGGGAATGGTGGTTGGACCAGACTCCAGGGCCTGTTTCCGGGCTGTATCTGAACTAAATTAAACTACAAGTGTCAGTCTGAAGGAGGGTCCCAACACAAAATGTCAACCATCCTTTTTTCTAAAGATGCTGCGTGACCCGTTGAGCTATCCCAGCACTTTGTGTCTATCTTTGGTAGTGTATCAGCATCTGCAGTTCCTTCCTACACTGCCCAGAATGGAAGCAGCCCATCTCAATGAAACTTCATACGTCACACTGAATATTCTCTCCCTATACACTAATGCACAACTGTGGGTAACAAACCGTGCACTGCAGAAAGATGCCAAGACCACCTTCCAAAGCTGTATCAGGCAGCATAGACAGGGGAGCACCATCTCCCACTGGTTCCTCTCCAAGTTGCACCCCATCCTGACTGGCAAACAGACCACAATTCATTCATTGCCACCAGGTCCAAACCCTGGAACTGCAGACCCGAGAGTGTAGAAGATGCTGGTTTACGCCAAAGATTGACTAAAAAAGCTGGAGCAACTCTGCGGGACGGGAAGAAGTGTCTTGACCCAAAACGCCACCCATTCCTTCTCTCCAGAGATGCTGCCTTTCCCGCTAAGTTGCTCTTTTGTGTCTTATCTTCAGTAGTAAGGGAGACCTTCACTGGAAGGGTTACAACTTTCAACAAAGCTTGTTGACATCCCTCAAGGGCAGTTAAAGATGAGCAATAACTTCTGGCTTTGCAAACAAACGTCCTAACCTGCAAACAAATAAAATGACCACCGCTCTGCCACTATGATGCTGAGTGCTCATCATACACTTATACCTTACAGAAATGTGACAGCTGCAATTAGACGAAGGTTCACGGAAACTCCTCTTATCTACCCTGGTACCTTGAAGAAGGGTCTCAAACCGAAATGTCACCCGTTCCTTCCATCCAGAGATGCCGCCTTGTCCTGCTGAGTTTTTCCAGCATTTGGTGTCAATCTTAGGTTTAGAGGGATATGGGCCAAGAGCAGACAGGTGGGACTTAGTGTAGATGGGGGCATGTTGGGCCAAAGGGCCTGTTTCCACGCTGTATCACTCTACGACTCTCCTAAACGCAGTGGATGAAGAACAAGATGCAAAAGTCTGGGTGTGTCCTAGAAGAAAGGTTCCCTTTGGTCTTGGCTTTGCAGCTTTGACCAGTTTGTAAACCTGTGACTGTTCAGTAGACAAAGTTTTAAACATGAGCAAATTACAACAGCAAATAATCATTTTAACCATGTGGCAGCTTTATTTTTGTGCAATTTCTTATTGTTCGATGTTGAAACCTTTACTCTCCCAAGTGTTGCATTTGTTCATATTACTTCTTTGTGAAGTTTAAAAAAAAAATAAACCTTGGCTTCTTGTAAATTGCTACTCTCCATCAGCTGTGGGATATGTAGAGTGGTCAGAGGGCCCACGGATCAGTCACTGTTGTGGCAGGCTTCGGCTCGGTAACAAAATGCAAGCAGCTTTCATCGATTTGGATCAATGACTGGAGAAGGAACATTTTGAAGAGTACAAACAATTGTATGTATTATATATGTAACAAGTCACACGGCCCCTCTGCACATCCGAGTCCACCCACTGTATGATGGTGGCCTTGAGAGCACAAGTCCTGACATTAGCAGGCACCACCATTCATTCCCTCTCTCCCTCCCTCTCTATCTCTCCCCCTCCTCTCTCTACCCCTTCCCCTCCCTTTCTTCACTCCCATTCTCTCCCCCCTCCTTTTCTCTCTCTTCCTCTCCCCTTCTCTCTCCGTCCCCACCCGCTCCCTCTCTCTCCCCTCCTGCCTCCCTCTTCCCCCCTCTCTTTCCCCTCTCTCCCAAGGTGAGATCCTTCTCTCACTCCCCAACATTGATATTCCAAATATCTGAGTCGAAGCAGGCACATATATCAACAATATAGGCCAGCGTTTCTACCTTAATCTTAAGAACAACAGGTGATGATGTCCTAAAACTAGTTATCCTTAGTGCTAGAAACACAAGTTATTTGCAATCTCGGATGCCAAGCTTGTTTCTGAGAGGCATATGATTAACTTAGTGACCTTGCAGGTGGCCTTGTGACTTACTGGCCTTGCATTTACTACCTAAACACCAAGACATCGAATGGCTTTTCTAGCTAAAGCTTGATCCTATGGCACTATTAATTCAGCTGACAACATTTTAGCTCACGGCCTGTTTAACCCTTCCATTACAAACTCCCACCCAGAGTTCTTTCAATACCAATTGACCCAGGCCACTATTTCAAGAGTCAAGAGTGCTTTATTGTCATATGTCCCAGATATAACAATGACATTTTTACTTGCAGCTGCACATCAGAATATGTAAACATAGTACACTGTAAACAATATAATAAACGAGAGAGAGAGAAAAAAGAGTTCAGTGTGTGTATGTACACATATATAGATCACTAGACCAAATGGGACCCGTTGGGTCCCGTCCCCTCAACACGTGGTTGCAGGGGAGGGGGGGGGGGCGGCCTGCGCCAACACACACACACACTAACCAGAGAGGGAGGGGAGGGGAGGCCCGTGCGATCCATTGTGACGTCATCAGCGAAAGACAGGCCTTTTGATTTCAACGTTTTATCGGATTTGTGAATATTTTCATTAATAACTGGATAAATAAAGCAAACTTTTCAGATAAGGCGATTTTGGACTCCAGGGGGTAAATCTCCACCGGAATATGTAAAAATGTTACCGTTAGTGCGTCGTTTTTTCAAGAAAATGTGACAACACACAAACAAATAAACACACACACACACACACATCCACATACAAGATCAGAGTTTTATCATTATAGAGATATAATAGACCAAGTGGGACCCGTTGGGTCCCGTCCCCTCAACGCGCGTCACACACACACACTAACCACCCCCCCCCCCCCCCCCCCCCCCCACACACACACACACACACACACTAACCACCCCACACACACACACTAACCACCCCCTTTGATATTATATTAAAATTATTCATTAGGTCCTTTTACCCCATCCCCACCCTATACACTCACGCATAGCCCCCAACTCGCAGACATATCGGGAGGGGGGTAGAGAGAGAGGGCAGGCAGAGAGAGAGGAGGAGGAGGGGGGGGCAAAGTCACCAGTCCCATTCAACATTCTAGTTTTTCCGAAAATTATATTGGTGAGCGAGGGGAGCCATCGGAGAGATCGGGGGGGGGGGGGGGGGGGGGCTGTCGAGAGCTACCCAGCGGGGTCGGAGAATAAAGGGGGGGGGGGTGCGGTGGTGGGGTTCCTGGTGCAGCGGTGCCTGGTGCAGCGGAAGGCAGAGGATAGGACTGTTCGGTGAAACTGTAGCTTTATCGTCGCCAGACACATGGCGACACTTGTGTACCGTCTAGGTGAGAGTGAGGTCTGCTGTATGGGTTTTACCGGGTTGTATGCAAAACAAACACCGAGGTCCATGTGACAACAAAGTTTCACTGAATCATGTGCAGGAAGGAACTGCAGAATGCGGCTTTAAATCAAAGATAGACACAAAATGCTGGAGTAACTCAGTGGGTCAGGCAGCATCTGTGGAGAGAAGGAATGGATGATGTTTCGGGTCGAGACCCCATCCTCAGGCTGAGGTTGAATCAACGTTGAATCAGTAATCTCTTCCACTCGAGGTTTGGACGTCTGATTCGGCGGAACAACTCTGTGACTTGTATCAAAACAGCAGAATTTTTAATGAGAATTTAAAGCAAGTTTTGATAGAAGCTGAAAACATGAAAGATTGTAACCTTTCCTCAAAGAGCACAGGCTCAGTGGAGCAGAGACCTTTCCGATGTACCTAGAGCGCTGGAGTAACTCAGCGGGACAGGCAGCATCTCTGGAGAGAAGGATGGGGGACGTTTCGTGTCGAGACCTCATACCTTGACTCCACTAGCCCCTAGAGCTCTATCAAACTCTTAAATCCTCTTGATACAGTGTGGAAAGAGGCCATTCAGCCCATCCAGCCACACTGGCCAACAATGTCCCAGCTACCCAACTCGCCTGCCTTTGTTCCATAGCCCTCCAAACCTGTCCTATCCATGTACCGGTCCAACTGTTCCTTAAACAATGGGATAGCCCCAGCCTCAACTACCTCCTCTGGCAGCTCGTTCCATACACCCACCTGAAAAAGTTACCCCTCGGATCCCTATTAAATCTTTTTCCCTTCACCTTGAACGTATGTCCTCTGGTCCTCTGTTCATTCAAAGAGACAGTGGGTTTGTGGATATTAAAGGCGCCTATATATCTATTCCTCTCATGATGTTGTGCCTATCTTCGGTTTAAACCAGCATCTGCAGTTCCTTCCTTGTTACACATTTCCTGTGCACCTGTATTGACTTGGTTCGGTTCTCTGTGGGGGAAAGTCCAGAATGACTCATGTGCTAAGTTGTGACCCGCAGCGTCTGAGGGGTTAACATTTCTTCCTGCAAGTAACAACTCTGGTCATGTGAGTGGGAGAGGAAGTACTCTGAGTTTGGTTGTGCCGGGGGAGATTGCGGGCTATTCTACGGCCGTGCAGGATGAGGGTGGAAGCGGCTGTGAGTTGCCTGCTGTTCTGGGCGGTGGGCCAGGTGAGAGGGGAGACCCCCTGTCCATTCCCACCCACCCAGTGGTGTAGCAACCTCCAAATCGCCAGAGACTGCCAGGTACGGTTCTCAACCTTTAAACCCGATCTCTAACACTGTCTGGCTTAGCTTAACAATTACTCTGAAGCAGTTTAAGGTGCATGTCTTTTTTTAAAGCCTGTTATATAGTCATGCCTTTTCTCCAGAGATGCTGACCGACCCGCTGAGTTACTCCAGCATTTTGTGTGACAACCAGCATCTGTTGTTCCTTCTTATGCATATAGAGTCATACAGTGTGGAAACAGGACCCTTCAGCCCAACTTGCCCCCACCGCCCAACATGTCCCAGCTACACTAGTCCCACCTGCCTGTGTTTGGCCCATATCCCCCTAAACCTGTCCTATCCATGTGCCTGTCTCAATGTAGTCCCAGCCTTAACTACCTCCTCTGGCAGCTTGTTCCATACACCCACCACGCTTTGTGTGAAAATGTTACCCCTTCAGGTATCTACTAAACCCCCCCCCCCCCCCACCTTAAACCTATGTCCTCTGGTTCTCGATTTCCCCCACTCTGGGCAAGAGACTATGTGCGTCTACCCGGTCTATCTTCTTGCGATTTAGTTCCTCCATTGATAGGCATGTTGTTGCTGTACTTTGAATGGTCTGTGCCTGCTTCTAGTTCATGTGCTCGTGTGAAACATATAAGATTATTAAGGGACTGGACACGCTAGATGCAGGGAACATGTTCGTGACGTTGGGGGAGTCCAGAACCAGGGGCCACAGTTTAAGAATAAGGGGTAAGCCATTTAGAATGGAGATGAGGAAAAACGTTTTGACACCGAGAGTTGTGAATTTGTGGAATTGTCTGCCACAGAGGGCGGTGGAGGCTGATTCACTGGATGCATTCAAAAGAGAGTTAGATTGAGCTCTTGGGGCTAATGGAATCAAGGGATATGGGGGAGAAGGCAGGAACGGGGTACTGATTGTGGATGATCAGCCATGATCACATTGAAAGGCGGTGCTGGCTCGAAGGGCTGAATAGCCTCTACTTCTGCACCTATTGTCTATGTATCTATGAAACAAAGAGTTATTTGAATTTTCACCAGGAACTCATGGGTAGAGTCAAGAATGTTTTATTGTCATATGTCCCGAAACGGAACAAATAAATACTTACTTGCAGCAGCACAACAGTTCTATGTAAACGTAGTTCTCTGTAAAACCCACAATAAACAAAAAAAATAGTTCAGTAGATATTTTTTTTTAAAGGCAAATAAATACACAATAGTGAAGATAGACCCAAAGTGCCGGAATAACTCAGCGGGACAGGCAGCATCCCTAGGAGAGAAGGAATAGGTGACGTTTTGGGTGGAGACCCTTCTTCAGACAATAATAATGTGAAACTCAAAAATAATGCCCCAAGTCTATAATAGGTTCAGAGCCCATTTGCACATTGTCGTGTTTAATAGTTTGATGGTTGCAGGAGCTGATCCTGAACCTGGATGTGACAGTTTTCAGTCTGCTATCTTTCGTTAGAGGGTGGTGAATCTGTGGAATTCATTGTTACAGCCGGCTGTGGAGGCCAAGTCATTGGGTATTTTTAAATCTGAGATTAACAGGTTATTGATTAGTAAGGGTTACTAATCCAAGGTTATGAGGTGAAAGCAGGAGAATGGGGTTGAGAGGGAAAGATCGATCAGGCCCCGATTGAACGGCAGAGTAGACTCGATGGGCCGAATGGCCAAATCCTGCTGCGGTGACGTGAACTTCTGGATGAGCGGCTGGCAGAGGCTGGTAAATGGAAGGGTACGGGATGTTCTGTGTGGACGTGGTGGGCTGAGGGGAGGTCTGGATCAGTGCTGCATGACGGTGGGACTTGCAGTGGGCTCAGTCACTGACCGGTGCCGATCTCTGTTGCAGGTGCTACACCAGTGTCTGGAGTCCAAGCCGTTGAAGCCGGCCGAACCTGTCGAGATCAGCCTCTACTATGAGAGTCTCTGTGGAGCATGTCGTGGCTTTCTCGTGCTGGAGCTCTTCCCCACTTGGCTGATGCTGCACAATGTGATGAACGTCACCCTGGTACCATACGGAAACGCCATGGTAAACGCCGCCACCAGCCCGAGGGGAGCGGTCTTAGTGTGGTTGTAGTTTAGAGATACAGTGCAGAAACAGGCCCTTCGGCCCACCGAGTCCGTGCTGACCACCAATCACCGCAAACTAGCACTATACTACACACACGCACCACACACACACACGCCACACACACACACACACACACACACACACACACACACACACCTATATACACACACACCACACATACGCCACACACACACACACACACACACACACACACACACACACACACACACACACACACACACACACACACCACACACACCTATACACACACACACACCTATACACACACACACACCCCACACACACACACACACACCACACACACACCTATACACACACACACACACACACACACACCTATACACACACACACACCCCACACACACACACACCTATACACACACACACCTATACACACACACACCTATACACACCTATACACACCTATACACACCTATACACACCTATACACACCTATACACACCTATACACACCTATACACACCCCACACACACCCCACATACACACACACCACACACACCCCACACACACACACACACCCCACACACACCCCACACACACCCCACACACACCACACACACCCCACACACACCCCACACACACACACACACCACACACACCCCACACACCACACACACAAGTTTACCAAGCCCATTAACCTACAAACCTGTACATCTTTGGAGTGTGGGAGTAAACCAGAGCACCCGGAGAAAACCCACACGGGTCGCGAGGAGAATGTACAAACTCCGTACAGACAGCACCCCTAGTCAGGGTCAAGCCTGGGTCTCTGGCGCTGTAAGGCAGCAACTCTACCGCTGCGCCACTGTGCTGCCCTGGGCAGGTGGGCCAGCTCGTTGCATCTGAATTCGATCAAAAGAATGAGGAAAAGCCTCAAGTTCAGAAGGAACTGTGTGAACAATATTGCACGATCTCCCTTTAAATTAGTCAAGGGGGGCCACGGTGGTGCAGCGGTTGATTTGCTGCCTTACAGCGCCAGAGACCCAGGTTCGATCCTGACTACGGGTGTGTTTATACGTAGTTTGTACGTTTTCCCCGTGACTGCGTGACTTTTCCTCGGGGGGGGGGCTCCGGTTTCACTCCAAAGACGTGCAGGTTTGTAGGTTATTTGGCCGGCACAGATTGTAATTTGTCCCCTGTGTGTGGGATAGTACTAGTGTACGGGATGATCGCCGGTTGGCGAGAACTGGGTGGGCTGAAGGGTCAGTTTCTGCACTGCATCTCTAAGCTAAACTAAACCAAACTAACCTTATTGATTGTGTGAGAAAGAACTGCAGATGCTGGTTAAAATCGAAGGTCGACACAAAATGCTGGAGTAACTCAGCGGGTGAGGTGAGGCAGCATCTCTGGAGAGAAGGAATGGGTGACGTTTCAAGGGTCGGGTCGGGACTGAAGAAGGGTCTCGCCCATTCCTTCTCTCCAGAGATGCTGCTTGTCCCGCTGAGTTACTCCAGCATTTTGTGTCTACCCTTAATCTTATTGATTTATAATAATAATAATAATGGATGGGATTTATATAGCGCCTTTCTAATACTCAAGGCGCTTTACATCGCATTATTCATTCACTCCTCAGACACACTCGGTGGTGGTAAGCTACTTCTGTAGCCACAGCTGCCCTGGGGCAGACTGACGGAAGCGTGGCTGCCAATCTGCACCTACGGCCCCTCCGACCACCACCAATCACTCACACACATTCACACACATTCACACACAGGCAAAGGTGGGTGAAGTGTCTTGCCCAAGGACACAACGACAGTATGCACTCCAAGCGGGATTCGAACCGGCTACCTTCCGGTTGCCAGCCGAACACTTAGCCCATTGTGCCATCTGTCGTCCCGATTTATAGACTCGGTTCCAGGCACTGAGTGACCTGGTTGGTTCTCACCTGGATGCGAGTGAGGAGGATGTCTATCTTGAGGAAGGACTTGATGGGATTTTTCTGTGGTGATTGAAGAAGTCTGGTCACTTGCTGAGAGAAGGTGTTGGAGTCAGGACGATTCAGCAAGCTCTGAGTCACCGCCTGCATTCAACCCACACGTAACCACTTCTGCTTTTCTTTCATATTTCCATCCACCCCGACTTCCATTTTCTCTCTCTCTCTCTCTCTGTGCGGTCTCTTTACCCGCGCACTCTTTAAAATCTCTGAGCTTCCTCTGGAGAGCCCTGTTTCAAGCTGTGGGGCGCTGTGGGAATCCAGGACGCCAGCTGTACTGGTGCCCCAAACCAAAGAAGATGTCGTCTTGTGGGAGGGTGGGGGTGGGGGGGGGGGGGGAATGGAGGGGCTGTGGGGATCTACCCCTCGCTTGTCCCAACTCCCTCCATCCCACCTTTATTCCATTTTGCCCCTCACCTGTCCCCAGGGCCACCTCCACCTTGACCCCAGTCCCCAGTAAGCCCCTTCCATATGCTTATAATTAGAGAAGGTGTAGTCATAGAGTGTGAAAACAGGCCCTTCAGCCCAACATGTCCAACATGTCCCATCTCTACTAGTCCCACCTGCCTGCGTTTTTGCCCATATCCCTCTAAACCTGCCCAACCCATGTACTTGTCTAAATGTCTCTTAAACATAATGATAGCCCCAGCCTCAACTACCTCCTCCGGCAGCTCCACCACCCTTTGTGTGAAAAAAAATTACCCCTCGGGTTCCTATTAAATCTTCCCCCCCCCCCCCCCCCTCACTTTAAACCTATGTCCTCTGGTTCTTGATTCCCCCTACTCTGGGCAAAAGACTCCATGTGTTGTCCCGATCTATTCCTCTCATGATTTTGTACACAATTCTGATCTATAAGGTGGTTCCACCAAGATGCCGGACAGATCGCCACAGGAGATCCTTCTTCCCAGTGGCGATCAAACTGTGTAACTCTTCCCCCTTCTGCCATGAGGTAGACTGACTCCCCTCCTCCCCTACCCCCCCCCCCCCCCACCCCACCCATCTTTGCACATCCCCAATCCTTTCCGCTCGTCACTTTAATTTCATGTTTCCTTATTTTTGTGTTTTAACATAGAAAATAGGTGCAGAATTAGGCCATTCGGCCCTTCGAGCCTGCACCGCCATTCAATATGATCATGGCTGATCATCCAACTCAGTATCCCGTACCTGCCTTCTCTCCATACCCCCGATCCCTTTAGCCGCAAGGGCCACATCTAACTCCCTCTTAAATATAGCCAATGAACTGGCCTCAACTACCTTCTGTGGCAGAGAGTTCCAGAGATTCACCACTCTCTGTGTGAAAAATGTTTTTCTCATCTCGGTCCTAAAGGATTTCCCCTTTATCCTTAAACTGTGACCCCTTGTCCTGGACTTCCCCAACATCGGGAACAATCTTCCTTATGACTGTTGCCAGATCAATTGCCCTCCTGGGGTAAATAAAGTTCTATTGTGTCTTTAGAAGATCATCTCCTGTGTTGAAGAAAGACACAAAATGCTGGAGTAACTCAGCGGGACAGGCTGCCTGTCACGCTGAGTTACTCCAGCATTTTGTGCTATCTTCGATTTAAACCAGCATCTGCAGTTCTTTTCCGACACGTCTCCCGCGTTGAACTCGGTTCGCTTAAAGAAGTGGGCACTAGATTTGGAAGGGGGAGACTTATTTTTATCCCCACAGCCCCTTTATAGGGTGGAGATTGGCTTGAACGTGACCCACACTGGGCTGTGGTGATGCCTCCGCTCGTTCATCTGGTGACGTTTTGATTCTGTCCCTCGCAGGAGAAAAATGAGAGTGGGAAGTGGGTGTTCAGCTGCCAGCACGGCCTGCCGGAGTGCCAGGGAAACATGATCGAGGTGGGTACCGCATCGTGCCAGGGACGAGTGGCCTGTGATTGTCCCTCGACTCCATGCCCGGCGTCTCTCGGGCCTCCTCCCACAGGCTCCCTGCAAAACTGCCTTGACTTACGGGAGTCACTTGGCAATTTATTCAGCGACTGCCGGCATCATTGACTGACGGATCAGGTAACCGAAAAATAACCATATAACCAGATAACAATTACAGCACGGAAACAGGCCATCTCGACCCTTCTAGTCCGTGCCGAACACTTATTCTCCCCTAGTCCCATCTACCTGCACTCAGACCATAACCCTCCATTCCTTTCCCGTCCATATACCTATCCAATTTATTTTTAAATGATAAAATCGAACCTGCCTCCACCACTTCCACTGGAAGCTCATTCCACACAGCTACCACTCTCTGAGTAAAGAAGTTCCCCCTCATGTTACCCCTAAACTTCTGTCCCTTAAAATAGTTCATTGTATATCTGTGTGTGTGTGTGTGTGTATATATATATGTGGGCGTAAACACACATGTGTGTATACATATGTGTGCATATATACATATACACATGCATATGTACACATACACACACGCACACATACATGTATAATTGTGTATGTGTACTGTGCTTTGTAACACGTACACACACACACACACACTATCGGATCGCTGATCCACAAAGCCATTCTCTATATTCCATCTTAATGGATGTCACAGACATCACTTTATTAACTGCTTGAAGAATCTCCAGTGAATGCTCCATATTCTGTTGGCTCTAAGACGGCACTTTGTATTTAACTTTGTGATGACTTTGAATCTGATAACTTCTCTTGCATTAATGTTTAAGTTGTTAGATCGCGTCTCATGCCTCGGGACTACCTTGTCCCTCCTCCCCCCCCTCCGTCCCGTCCCGGGAGCAGCTGGATTCCGTGCATGCCAACTGCGTGTGTCCGGGTTGTTGCGGCCGCATGTCACTGCTGCATTGCTGCACGGGTGTTATTTGGGTTTTCGCAGGCCTGCTTGATGCACACACTCCAGGACCCCTTCCGCTACTTCCCCATCATCTTCTGCATGGAGTCGGCAGCGGACGTGCTACCAGCCGCGCAGCAGGTGAGTGTTGCCACCTCCGTTACCCCCTGGTCACGTGGGCGCTCCACCCCCTTCCCTCCTCCATCCCAAGCAAGGCACAGAGCAGGCAACTGATTACAACCGTGCCATTCACAGTGTACAGATACATGATAAAGGGAATAACGTGTAGTGCAAGATAAAGTCCGAGGGTCTCCAATGTCTACCCCACTGCCTCTCCCATCCTGTTATAATTGTTCCCTCTGATCCCAGGCTTTAAATTGTCAATGCTTTTAGATGTTAGTGATACAGCGTGGAAACAGGCACTTCGGCCTACTAAACCCTTCGGCCTATTAAGTCCGTGCTGACCAACAATCACCTCTACACTGGTCCTATCCTACACACTAGGCCCAATTTACTGAAGCCAATTAACCTACAAACTTGTACATCTTTGGAGTGTGGGAGGAAACCAGAGATCCCGGAGAAAGCCCACGCGGTCACAGGGGAGAATGTGCAAACTCCGTACAGACAGCACCCGTAGTCAGGATCGAACCCGGGTCTCTGGCGCTGTGAGGCAGCACGTCTACCGCTGCGCCACCGTGCCGCCCTATACTAACAGCTTTCAATGTCAAGGGAGTATTGGGGGCTTAGGACGGCAGGAACCAGGTCCTGGGGCATTTTGTGACACCTTCTCGCTTCCTCTTTTCATTTCTTGGTATTCCCACTTCCCCGTTCACATAAGTATTGCGGCCACTGTTGCTTCCACTTCCCACGTCCTTGCAGGCACAGTTCCCCTTGGTTTAGTTTAGAGATGCAGCGCGGAAACAGGCCCTTCGGCCCACCGAGTCTGTGCCGACCAGCGATCCCTGCACGCTGACACTATCCTACACACAGGGGGCAATGTACAATTATACCGAGCCAATGATCCTACAAACCTGTACGTCTTTGGAGTGTGGGAGGAAATCGGAGATCCCGGAGATAACCCACGCAGGTCACGGGGAGAACAAAAAGAATCTGTACAGACAGACAGCACCCGTGGTCAGGATTGAAACTGGGCCTCGGGTGCGTTAAGGCAGCGACTAGACCACTGTGGCACCATGCCACCCTGTGGGACCATGTGACATTAGTTGTAGTGGAGATAACCGTGGAACATGGGGCTGGACCTGGGACCCTGTTACTGAATCCTGGGCCACTAGATTCATGCAGCGTGGAAACAGGCCCTTCAGTCCAACCTGCCCATACCGGCCAACTATTCCCACCTGCCTGCATTTGGCCCATATCCTTCTAAACCTACCCTATCAGTGTACCTGTCTAAATGTTTCTGAAACATTGCGATAGTCCCTGCCTCAACTACCTCCTCCGGCAGCTCGTTCCATGCATCCACCACCCTTGGTGTGCAAAGGTTACCCCTCGGGTTCCTATTAAATCTCCCCCCCCCCCCCAACCTTAATCCTCTGGTTCTCAATTCCCCTACTTGGGCCAAGAGACTATGTGCGTCTACCCGATCTATTCCTCTCACGATTTTGTACGCCTCTATAAGATCACCTCTCATCCTCCAAGGAATAGAGTCCCAGCCTGCTCAACCTCTCCCTGTAGCTCCGGCCCTTGAGTCCTGGCCACATCCCGGTAAATCTTCCGGGCGAGGGGGAAGCGTTTGCAAACCCGCGGGGGAACGGCGTCTCTTTTGCGGTTCGGTTTTGACGCCTCTGTTCCGTTCCGTTCCGTCATCTCCGCAGTGCCTGAAAGTCTACGAGCCCAACGTCACCTGGGGTGAGATTGAGAAATGTGTCCACGGTGACCTGGGGAGTCAGCTGATGCACCGCAACGCAGAGCTGACGGCAGCGTTAGACCCACCGCACCAGTACGTGCCCTGGATCCTGGTCAACGGGGTAAGTCATTAAACCCACCGCTGCACCTACGCAAGGGCCCCAGGAATGAGTGGGTTAACATATGATGAGCATTCAACGGCACTGGGCTTGTACGGGTGTCAGGGGTTATGGGGAGAAGGCAGGAGAATGGGGTTGAGAGGGGAAGATAGATCAGCCACGATCGAATGACAGAGTAGACTCGAAGGGCCGAATGGCCTAATTCTACTCCTATCACTTATGACCTTAAGAGTGGGCCTGTAGTCGCCAGAGTTTAGAAGGGTGAAGGGCCACCTCATTGAAATTTACCGAATGGCGAAAGGCCTGGATATAGAGTGGGTGTGGAGAGGATGTTTCCACTAGTGGGAGAATCCAGCACCAGAGCCCATTCCCTTGGAATAAAAAGACGTGCCTTTTAGAAAGAAGATGAGGAGAAATGTCTTTAGCCGGAGGGTGGTGAATCTGTGGAATTCATTGCCACAGAAGCAGTGGAGGCCAAGTCATTGGGTATTTTTTAGATGGAGATTGACGGATTCTTGATTAGTACGGGTGTCAGGGGTTATGAGGAGAAGGCAGGAGAGGGAAAGATAGATCAGCCATGATTGAATGGCAGAGTAGACTTGATGGGGCTGAATGGCCTAATTCTGCTCCTATCACTTATGAACATAAGATGATTTGATTGAAATAGACGTGATCATGAGGGGACTTGGCAGGATGGGTGTGTACAGATATTTCCCCCCTATTTTCTAGAACTAAAACGGGTCACCCGTTTAAAAAGGCGAGGGGAGTTTTTTCGCACAAAGTAACATGAGAACTCCCTTCTTTAAGAATGTATACCAGTACAGCACAGAAACAGGCCCTTAGGCCCACAATGTCCGTGGTGGTGGTGGGGAGGGGGGAGGGGAAAGGTCAGTGGGCGGATGGGGAATGTCCTTGGCGTTTCGCTCCTGGGCCTGGCCAAGATGGCCGTTCAAGGACCCAGACAGCGGGCACTCGAGGGTTCTGCCCGAGTCGACTGACAGACGTCATTCAGAAGTAAGATCAGAATCCACCGCCATCCTGTTTTGACGTCGTCCATGATGGCTTTTGTTGAACTTTGTTTCCTGGAGGACAGAGAGTTCATTGCATTCAGTCTCTACATTGAACACCTAATTCTCTGGAACCTCGGAGGTTGAGGGGAGACTTTACAGAAGTATACAGAGTTATGAGAGGCACAGATGTGGTAGACAGTCAGAACATTTTTTCCCCCCAGAGTGGAGATGTCCAATACTAGAGGGCATAGCTATAAGGAGAGAGGGGGAAAGTTTAATGGAGATGTGCGGGGGCAACCCAGAGAGTGGCGGGGGCCTGGAATGCATCGTCGGGGGAGTGGTAGTGGAGGCAGATATGGTCGTGGCGTTTAAGAGTGTTTCAGACAGGCTGATGGAAGTGCAGGGAATATAGGGACATGGATCATGTACAGGCAGATGAGACCAGGCATCATGTCCGGTGCAAATGTTGTGGCTGAAGGGCCTGTTCCTGTGCTGAACTATTCTATGTTCTAGATGGTATCATTTACTTGGTCACCAACCATCGATACAGTGACGAATGGGAAACAAGCAGCTTATCACAGGCACCACATGTTATTCAGCGCAGTGACTGAACACAATTAGCTCTCTGTTTTGCTGGTTGTAGATCAACAGTTATTGAAGTACCAATGATTATGAATGTTTACCCATGCTCCAGTAGGAAGGAGAACGTTGGATAATGCTTGTAGCATGTGGGTTGCTTGTTAGCACCAACTTAAACGGGTGCACACACACACACTGCCACCACCCCTCCCCCCCATTCCCCGCCTACGTTGGAGCGACAAGAAACTGGAATCTGTTCCTCCTCACATTGCACGGAGCTGGGCAGCACGGTGGCGCAGCGGTAGAGTTGCTGCCGTACAGAACCAGAGACCCAGGTTCAATCCTGACTACAGGGTCTGTCTGTCTGTACGGAGTTTGCACGTTCTCCCTGTGACCGCGTGGTTTTTCCCCGGGTGATCCGGTTTCCTCCCACACTCCAAAGACGTGCAGGTAAATTGGCTTCTGTAAATTGCCCCTAGTGTGTAGGATAGATCGCTGGTTGGCATGGACTCGGTGGGCCGAAGGGCCTGTTTCTATGCTGTGTCTCTAAACTTAAAACTAAAGCTGACGACTTATCAAGATGTATGTTAATCAAATAATTCTGGCAATTGGATCCATTTAGGTTACTCAGCAAAACAATTGTACTTAGACACTTGTTACACTCTCGGTCTCTTGTTACGTACAGAGGTATAACATTGTATACACATTATCAGATCTGGCCATTGGTGAAGTCTGCAGGCATGTCATTGAGTCTGAAGCAGGGTCTCGATCTGAAACGTCACCCACTCCTTCTCTTCAGAGATGCTGCCTCACCCGCTGAGTTACTCCAGCCGTTTGTGTCTACCATGTCATTAACACAGCAGGTTCAGAACAGACCTTGCTTCTGTGATTTATTTAAGTTCACTCCTTCATTCCATTTGTTGAGGAGTAGGAAAATAATTCGATCATTATCTGAATAACTTTATCTGAAGCTGGCTCTGATTTTGGTAAATCTCCATTGACTTTGCAGAAACATACTGACGAGTTAGAGAGCCAGGCGGTGCACTCTCTCTTTAACCTGGTGTGTAGCACTTACAAGGTGAGTAAATGACTAACTGCGATCATGTCTCAAACACTGACGGGCCAAGACATGGACTCTTGGGCCTGTCCCGCTTACACGGTTTTATTTCGGCGACTTGCCGGTACCCGTCATAGTGGCAGCAGGTCGCTGGAAACGTTCGAAATGTTGGAAATCCACCGGCGACCAGAAAAAGGTACGACTCTCGTGCTCCTGGGCCTGGCCACGCTGGCCACCCGCGAGTCACGGAGCCAGGCGGAAGAGGGCTCTGCCCGAGTCGGCTGCCTGCCCCTTTTCGGGGGGGGTTATGTCCGCGCCCGGGTGATATTAGAGAGGGACTACACGCTGACCACGGGCGCCGTGGGGGGTTTCCGGGACTGCTGGGCACCGCGGGGGGTGGAATGCATCCTTGAGTTGTTTCAAGAATATATGTTTAGATAAGGGGATCAGGGGGTATGGAGAGAAGGCAGGTACAGGATACTGAGTTGGATGATCAGCCATGATCATATTGAATGGTGGTGCAGGCTCGAGGGGCCGAATGGCCTACTCCTGCACCTATTTTCTATGTTTCTATGTCTCTATATCCCTCTAAACCTGTCTGATCCATGTACATGTGTTCAAAAGGGAACTGCAGATGCTGGAATATCGAAGGTACACAAAATTGCTGGGGAAACTCAGCGGGTGCAGCAGCATCTATGGAGCGAAGGCATCCTTCGCTCCATAGATGCTGCTGCACCCGCTGAGTTTCCCCAGCAATTTTGTGTACCTTTGATCCATGTACATGTCTGAACGTCGCTAAAACATCGTGGTAGAGTCATACAGTGTGCAAACAAGCCCTTGGGCCCCAACTTGTCCACTCCGACCAATGCGCCCCATCTACAATAGTCCCACCTGGCCCGCGCTTGTCCCGTAACCCTCTAAACCCATCCCATTCTGTCCTAATGTGTCTTAAATGTTATGATAGCACCTGCCTCAACTACCTCTTCCAGCAGCTTGTTCCATTTGCCTACCACCATGTGTGTAAAAATAAAAGTCACCCCTCAGGTTCCTATTAAATCTTCCCCCCTCTCCACCGCTTCCCTTTAAATATCTAATCCACAAAACCAATTTGCACGTTCTCCCTGCGACCACGTGGGTATCTGTCAACATCCCACAGACGTGCGGGTTTGTAGGTTAATTGGCCCGCTGTGTAGAAATTGGCCTACTCCTATATAACCGTAATAAATTACAACGCATAGTTAACAAAGCATCCAAAATCATCAGCACTCCCCTTCCATCAATAGAATCACTCCATCACAAACGGTCTGTGTCAAGGGTGAAGAAAATCATCTCTGATCCCTCCCACCCAGCTCACCACATCTTCCACCTGCTGCCATCAGGAAGGCGCTACAGCTCACTGTCCGCCAAGACATCTCGATTTAAAAACAGTTTTTACCCACACGCAATCCGAATTCTGAACACACTATGATAACAGCACATATCCTCCCCATGCATGTACTGTATATTGTATGATGTTGTGTTTTATGTTATGTTTGACGGGAATCAGCCTACCTTGTAACATCCTGTACTGAACCTGAATTCCACCAGCTTGACTGTGTGGTCATTAAATAATCTAATCTAATCTAATAACCATATAGGTACTCCTGCACCTATTTTCTATGTTTCTAGATAATTGGGTGATTTTGTATTATGGTGGGTGGGGTTTTTTTAATTTATTTTGTATCGTACATATTATTGTAAATTATTTTAGGTTTTTTAAAAAAAAACTCTGTCGCCCCAAATAATAATTTAAATTAGATTAGTTTGTGATTTGGACACGGATGAAATGCCAGTTTTAGTTGGTGACCCCAAATGGCCTTTCAACCGTTGCCCTGTGAGTGGGTTGTGACCTGCTACTGATTCGGTGCTGGGGCAATGTTGCGATTTGCTGACGGGGGTTTGATTTGTCCCCACAGGGGGACAAGCCGCAAGCTTGTCTATTATCCGAGGGCGGGAGATCGATGGCACGCTGCAAGGCTGCGTAGTGACCCCGCTCAGTCCAGGGGCACCCGCTCATCTTCAGCTCCAGCTGCCGGTGGAATGGAGGTTCATTCTGGGAATCTGCTTCGATGAAATGCGAGAGTATTTGCGACTAACATGCACTGCTGCAACTGCAGAGCCACCGTGCAGCAGTGATCTGACCGATGATCTACTAACCCTTGCAATTTTTATATCCCCGACCCCTTCGGTAAAATCAGTAAACAAATCACTAGCGTCCGCTTGAAAATAGCGGCGTTTTTTTTTAAATTGTCGTTTGAGATTAAAAACTAATTAATGTACATGAGGAATGTAAAAGCTTTCATGCAACATTTTTTTATCGAACAGGGAATGAGTGCAGAGGACTTCCATGCACTGAATTAAAAAATAAATGCACTTATTTTAACAAAAGAATTGCTATGCTTGTATATTTATTTCTAATATATGTGTATTTTCATGGCCGATTGACAGGGAGAGGCCCGTGGATATGGATCAGATGCAGGCTGACGAGATTAGTTGATCGTGGCATCATGTTCGGCACAGACATAGTGGGCTGAAGGGCCTGATCCTATGCTGTACTGTTCTAAGTTGTATATATGTCAGATACCAGTCAATGCCCTTCAGTTTAAAATAAATAAAAATCTAAATAAACTTTATCCAAGTAAAAAATATGTACAATACCGGAACTGTACAGAAAATTATTCCGACATATTTCCGGAGGCTACAAATACATTCAATACTGTTTACACAAATCACACAATTTTACTCCCCCCTTGGAACAGGAGGGGTTAGTCATAAGGTAATGAGTGATAGGAGTAGAATTAGGCCATTCGGCCCATCAAGTCTACTCCGCCATTCAATCATGGCTGATCAATATCTCCCACTAACCCCATTCTCCTGCCTTCTTCCCATAACCCCTGACACCTGTACTAATCAAACATCTATCTATCTCTGCCTTAACAGTATTCACTGACTTGGCCTCCACCGCCTTCTGTGGCAAAGAATTCCACAGATTCACTGCCCTCTGATTAAAGAATGTTTTCATCATTTCCCTCCTAAATGAACGTACTTTGATTCTGAGGCTGTGCCCTCTAGTCCTAGACTCTCCCACTAGTGAAACCATCCTCTCCGCATCCACTCTGTCCAAGCCTTTCACTATTCGGTACGTTTCGATGAGGTCTTCCCTTGTTGTTGGTCTAAGGGTCAGTCTGCACTGCGAAAGAACCTCATTGCTTCCAAGGTGCATCAGGACACACAATGAAGCAAGACTGAGGTACAGTGAAAAGCTTATTGTTGCGTGCTAACCCGTCAGTAGAAAGACAATACATGATTACAATCGAGCCATCCACAGTGTACAGATACATGATAAAGGGAATAATGTTTAGTGCAAGACCAAGACCAGTAATTTGGGGTACTTGGATGCTAGTCCCACCTGAAACCGGTTCAAAGATGAATTATTGTGTCTCGTGGCTGGAACTCAACTCCCTGGAGCGCAGGAGGATGAGGGGTGATCCTTACAGAGGTGGATAAAATCATGGGGGGAACAGATTGGGTGGATGCACAGAGTCTCTTGGCCAGTGTGGGGGAATGGAGAACCAGAGGACATAGCCTGCAACCTCGCACATCTTTGGCATGTGGGAGGAAACCCACGCGGTCACAGACTCCACCCAGACAGCATCCAAGATCGGGATCGAACCTGGGCCTCTGGCGCTGTGAGGCAGTGGCCACTGTGCCAGCCATGTAACTAACCCAGGTAAGTTTCTGGACATCAACAGTCCCATTATAGTTGACGACGGGGAACTCGGTGATGATACCGCTGGGTGGCTACACTGGCTTTTGTTGAGATTACGTTACCTGCAGCATGTGTGATGTGAGTGTTACTGTCCATGGAGCCACATGACTTCAATAACTAAACCAAATGGACCTGAACACACTGAATAAAAGGACGTACCTTTAGAAAGGAGATGAGGAGGAATTTCTTTAGTCAGAAGACGCTGAATCTGTGGAATTCAATAGATATTTTTAAGGTGGAGATTGACAGATTCTTGATTTGTACACGTGCCGGGGGTTATGGGGAGAGGGCAGGAAACTGGGGTTGAGAGGAAAAGATAGATCAGCCATGATTGAATGGCGGAGTAGACTTGATGGGCCGAATGGCCTAATTCTGCTCCTATCATGACCTTACGACAGTGGCGCAGCGGTAGAGTTGCTGCCTTAAGGCGCCAGAGACCCAGGTTTGATCCTGACCACGGGTGCTGTCTGTACGGAGTTTGTGAGTTTGTATCGAAGATAGGCACAAAATGCTGGAGTAACTCAGCGGGTGAGGCAGCATCTCAGGAGAGAAGGAATGGGCGACGTTTCGGGCGTTCTCCCTGAGACCGCGTGGGATTTCCCCGGTTTCCTCCCACATCCCAAACATTTGCAGGTTAGAAGGTTAATTGAGAGGGAAAGATAGATCAGCCTCGAATGAATGGCGGAGTAGACTTGATGGGCCGAATGGCCTAATTCTGCTCCTCCGACTTGTGAACACCACCTGTCAAGCTCCGGGGGTCTAAGTGAACAGGAAGTGAACTAGAGACACGGATTACAGAGGATGGGTGTGAATCAGTCATTTAGAAGCCAGGAATTTAAAATCCATGAAGATTTAATGTAAAAGTGTGTGTGTGTGTGTGTCAAGATTGCAGCTTCAGCAGTTCCTCTTGTCTGCCTTTGAATTTCTTAAAGTATCACATGTGCTCAATAGGTTAAAATGCTCGCAGTGTCGATAATTCAGCAGAGAAGTGAACCTGCTCCATCGCGAGTGCTTTTCTATAAATTATTAAGGTCTAAATATGTTTTTCTCTGCACGTTAATCCCCTGAGCTCAAAGAGGAGACATAATGAATTTGTGTTCTTTATATACAGGTGGCAATGCCTTTTGATCCTCGAGCAATCTGACTGCCGTGTGAATTTGAGAACTTGCTTGCAAACAACAGTTGCAACAATGTGAGAAACTGAACTTAAATCTTTACTCGGGGGTTCGAGGTGTTTGGGGATCTCCCCACAAGGAGAAGATTACCTGAAGCCCGAGGAAAAAGGTAAATTCCGAGTCATAGAGTCATGAAGCATGAAAATAGGCCCTTCAGCCCATCTAGCCCACGCAGACCAACATGCCCCATCTACAGTAGTCCCACCTGCCCGCATTTGGCCCATATCCCTCTAAACCTTGTACCTGTCTAAATGTTTCTTAAATGTTGTGTTAGTACCAGCCTCAACTACTTCCTCTGCTTGTTCCATACACCCACCACGCTTTGTGTAAAAAGGTTGCCCCTCATGTTCCTATTAAATCTTTACCCTTCACAATAGGACAATAGGCAATAGGTGCAGGAGTAGGCCATTCGGCCCTACGAGCCAGCACCGCCATTCAACGTGATCATGGCTGATCACATATGTCCTCTGGTACTTGATCCCCCTACTCTGGCTAAAAGACTGTGCATTTAGCCAATCCATTCTGACATTACCTGCTTAAATGTTGTGGTGGGACCTGCCATTGAAAAGAAAATGAAAGAAAAACATATCCTGGGGGTTTTCCTATATCTCAAAGAACAGGGGAAGTAAAAAAAATAAACTGTGAATTCTACAAAATTGTTCATAAAAAAGTAGTTTGGAATTGTAGACGGACACACAAAGCTGGAGTAACGCAGCTGAACTGTTCTCCAGAGATGCTGCCTGACCCGCTGAGTTACTCCAGCTGTTTGTGTCTCTATCTTCGGTGTAAAGGGCTGTCCCACTTTCACGACCTAATTCACAACCTTTTTTACTCGTGGACATTTTTCATCATGCTGGAAAAAACGCCCCGACCTACTTGATGCCACGAGTACCTACGACCGAAGATACTCTAGAATCTTTGCCTACGACTAACATCACGACCTCCTGCGACCTCGTGCCGACCATGCTGCGAGTATGAGTCGAGGGCAAACTCGGCAGAGGTTGTGAATTAGGTCGTGAAAGTGGGACAGGTCCTTAAATCGGCAACTGCGGTTCCTTCCCACACATAGTTTGAAACAGGGGTCAGGTAAAGGAAACACACTGTGCCCGAGTCTGGTCTGTCATATTGCTACAATATTGCTCAATGATGCTGATGGCTTGAACCAAATGACAACATTTAATTAATATTTTATGGGGTTTTTTAAAATGTCCTCCATCATGAATGAGATAAAAGTGCAATTCATGGGGTGTGCAAAACTGAGGGAGTGGGGAGGGGAAGGGAGTGACATGAGCAGAATTTATGAATGAGATCAAAGGGCGACACAGTGGGCGCAGCGGTAGAGTTGCTGCCTCACAGCGCCAGAGACGCGGGTTCGATCCTGACCACGGGCGCTGCCTGTATCAAGTTTGTACGTTCTCCCCGTGACCTGCGCGGGTTTTCTCCGGGATCTCCGCTTTCCTCCCACACTCCAAAGACGTACAGGTTAGTAGGTCAATTGGCTTGGTGTGATTGTAAACAGTCCCTAGTGTGTGTGTGTAGGATAGTGTTAGGATGCGGGGATCGCTGGTCAGCGCAGAGTCGGTGGGCCGAAGGGCCTGTTTCCGCGCTGTAGCTCTAATCTAAACTAAAAAGGCTCGGTGGGACGAAGGGCCTATTATCTACTAAACTAAAGTGCAATTCATGGGGTGTGCACAACTGATGTGGAGGAAGTGTATGGAGGTGGATGCGAGAACTTGAGACTGCCACCAGATGGAGTCTAAGACCACTTCGTAGGTGGCTGATGTGTATAGGATGGGTTGGCTCTGCCCACAACATGCAATCTCTAAAGTCAGCTAACTGTCGCCAAGATAAGATTCAGATTCAGATTCAACTTTAATTGTCATTGTCAGTGTACAGTACAGAGACAACAAAATGCAGTTAGCATCTCCCTGGAAGAGCGACATAGAATATGAGCAATAAATAAATCTATTTACATGCATACAGTCATAGTGTTTTTCTCCTGTGGGAGGAGTGTCCCGGGGGGAGGGTGGGGGGGGGTGGTTGGCAGTCCCCGAGGTACAGTGTTGAGTAGTGTAACAGCCGCCGGGAAGAAGCTGTTCCTGGACCTGCTGGTCCTGCAACGGAGAGACCTGTAGCGCCTCCCGGATGGTAGGAGGGTAAACAGTCCATGGTTGGGGTGAGAGCAGTCCTTGGCGATGCTGAGCGCCCTTCGCAGACAACGCTTCGCAGATAACATTGAGATAATTCACAATTGCGAGTTAAAATGGATGTAAATTTTTGGGGGGGGGGGGGGGGGGAACCGTTGAAGATCAAGGATATCCCTGGGTCCACCACAGATAAACACTTTTATACAACGGAGAACTGAAAGATCTTTTATGTCCACTTTGCAATGAAACATTGTGGGGATTTTTGATGGAATACATTACCTACTTGAGTAACAAGTGGATGACTTAGTTCACGCTCACAGCTGGGAATGTTATTGCTGAGTTTGATTGTACTAATAAGTATGGTAGGCAAAAAGCTGGAGGAACTCAGCGGGTGAGGCAACATCTATGGAGCGAAGGAATGGGTGACGTTTCGGGTCGAGACCCTTCTTCAGACTGATGTAGGGGGGGGGGTGGGGGGAAGAAAGGAAGAGGCGGAGACCGTGGGCTGTGGGAGAGCTGGGAAGGGGAGGGGAAAGATGGAGAAAGCAGGGACTACCTGAAATTGGAGAAGTCAATGTTCATTCTGCTGGGGTGTGAACTACCCAAGCGAAATATGAGGTGGTGCTGCTCCTCCAATGTATTCTGGTTTCGACTCTTCTGATACTAATATATTATTTCAGCCTCTAAACGTGATCTTATGATTTGCTTGATCGTATCAACGTTATGAAGGCAACAAAAGTTTTTCACTGTACCTCGGTACATGTGACAATAAACTAAACTGAAAGATAATCAAGCCGATTAACCTACAAACCTGCACGTCTTTGGAGTGTGGGAGGAAAACGGATGAAATCCCACGCGGTCACAGAGAGAACATACTGTACAAACTCCGTACAGACAGCACCCTTGGTCAGGATCGAACCCGGGTCTCTGCCGTCTTGAGGCAGCAACTCATCCGCTGCACACCATGCCGCCCCTTTAATTGTTCTGTGTTGGTAGTTAAACTCAAAAGACAATAGACAATAGGTGCAGGAGTAGGCCGTTCGGCCCTTCGAGCCAGCACCGCCATTCACTGTGATCACGGCTGATCATCCCCAATCAGTACCCCGTTCCTGCCTTCTCCCCATATCCCCTGACTCCGCTATCTTTAAGAGCTCCATCTAACTCCCTATAGAAAGCATCCAGAGAATTGGGCCTACACTGCCTTCTGAGGCAGAGAATTTTACAGATTCATAACTCTCTGGGTGAAAAAGCTTTTCCTCGTCTCCGTTCTAAATGGCCTACTGTTTAGATTTAGATTTAGCCCTTAGGGCTGAGGGAATCAAGGTTAGGAGTTAAGAGTGTTGAATTGGCATATGTACAGGCAATGGAACATTGAAATTCCTACTTGGGGCTGCAGCATAATAGATAAACACACTGCTCATAGAACATTGAAATCTTATTTGCAGCAGAACGTATTATTTTTATAGATATTCTATAATAAACAAAAGTTCAATGAATTACTAAGTGGTTGGTAACAACAAACAAGGGTGTGTCCCACATACACTAATCGTCAATTACATTGAGAAACTAAATTGTGTTACAAGTTAGAACAGGTTTTGTGACTTGAATAAAAACACTAAATTTAAAAGAATGACAAGATTATTGATGTGTAGGAATGAACTGCAGACGCTGGTTTAAATCGAAGGTAGACACTAAATGCTGGAGTAACTCTGCGGGGCAGGAAGCATCTCCGGAGAGAAGGAATGGGTGACGTTCGAGTCTGAAGGGAGGGTCTCGACCCGAAACGTCACCAATTCCTTCTCTCCAGAGATGCTGCCTGTCCCGCTGAGTTACTCCAGCTTTTTGTGCCTACCTGACGAGAACCAGACTGGTTGGAAATTCTCATTTCTTTTTCTTTCCAAAAATAAACTGTATTCTTAATACAAAAAATATACAAGACGAAATCTGTGGAAAATTCTTAATACATTCTTGGTGCCTATACATTCAATGTTGCTAGTGTTACACCCATGATATTAACACCACCCTTTTTCCTTACACACAACTTCATTGCTATTCATGTTAAATACAAAATGTGTATGAAGGAACTGCAGATGCTGGTTTAAACCGAAGATGGACTCAAAGAGCTGGAGTAACTCAGCGGGACAGACAGCATCTCTGGAGAGAAGGAACAGGTGAACTTTCAGGTCGAGAACCTTATTCGGTTACCTTCATGTACACGTGACAACAAACTAAACTCAAACGGAAGCAAAATGTGGGGTAGGTTGGAGGATTGAAACTGTACACTGGTTTATAGAAACCTGATAACAGATGGGAAGAAGCTGTTCCTGCGCATTTTCAAGCTTCTGTATCTTCTGCTCAATGAAGGAGAAGATGGAATGGGCAGGTTGGGCCGAAGGGCCTGTTTCCACACTGTATGGCTGGAGGACTCGAATGCCCCTGTCCCACTTAGGAAACCTGAACGGAAACCTCTGGAGACTTTGCGCCCCACCCAAGGTTTCCGTGCGGTTCCCGGAGGTTTTTGTCAGTCTCCCTACCTGCTTCCACTACCTGCAACTTCCGGCAACCACCTGCAACCTCCGGGAACTGCACAGAAACCTTCGGTGGGGCGCAAAGTCTCCAGAGGTTTCCGTTCAGGTTTCCTAAGTGGGACAGGGGCATTAGGAATGATTGGGGTGAGGAAGGTCTTCTGGGGTGATATCCCTTCCCTTGTCTGAAGGGTGTCCCCACAACACCTATGAGGGGGCAAGTGATTATTTTGTGTCATGAATTGTCCTACATAATGAGCTGAATGGCCTCAGTAATGATTGTATGTTCCATGGTGGTCTTGCGCTCTGTTCTTCTGGATCAGGCAGGATGATGGTAATCTTCTGATACAGGTACCACCGTTGTTCTAAAGACCAGAATGTTTGACCCTTTCTCTGCCAATAGTAGCTACAAAATGAAACAAAAAAAAAAAGTGGGGTCGGTTTTGAAAACCAGGACTGGCCCCTAGTATCTGGAATCCTGATGACAAAGGGGAAGCAGCTGTTCCTGAGTCCGGTGGGACACGCTTTCAAGCTTCTGTATCTCCTGCCCAATGGGGGCGAGGGAGAGGGAGGGATGACTGGGATGGGAAGGGTCTTTTCCGGAGGGAATAAGTAGGGAAATGGGACTTAACATTGTCCGGTATGGAAGGAACGAAGAGATCCAGGTATAACAAGACTCGAAACGTTGCCTATTTCCTTCGCTCCACAAATGCTGCCTCACCCGCTGAGTTTCTCCAGCATTTTTGTCTACCTGCATTTCCAATTGATGTAGTGGGAAGAGACAATGAGTTGAGTTCATGATGGCAGGAGATTCAAGATTCAAGAGAGTTTATTGTCATGTGTCCCTGATAGGACAATGAAATTCTTGCTTTGCTTCAGCACAACAGAACATAGTAGGCATTGACTACAAAACAGATCAGTGTGTCCATATACCATGATATAAATATATACACACATGAATAAATAAACTGATAAAGTGCAAATAACAGTTAATGGGCTATTAATGTTCAGAGTTTTGTCCGAGCCAAGTTTAATAGCTTGATGGCTGTGGGGAAGTAGCTATTCCTGAACCTGGTTGTTGCAGTCTTCAGGCTCCTGTACCTTCTACCTGAAGGTAGCAGGGAGATGAGTGTGTGTCCAGGATGGTGTGGGTCCTTGATGATACTGCCAGCCTTTTTGAGGCAGCGACTGCGATAGATCCCCTCGATGGAAGGGAGGTCAGAGCCGATGATGGACTGGGCAGTGTTTACTACTTTTTTGTAGTCTTTTCCTCTCCAGGGCGCTCAAGTTGCCGAACAGGGTCAAGTTGCCGAGCCAGGGCGCTCAAGTAGTGAACAGGTCAAGGCAGCACCGAGCCAGGCTATGGTGACCCGGGGCAAAACAGAGCCAAGGATGAAAAGAATGATAGTATCTATCAAGACTCTTCCTCATAGGAACCCGAGGAGCAACTTTTTCACACCAAAGGTGATGGGCACATGGAACGAGCTGCTGGAGGAGGTAGTTGAGACGGGTAATATAACAACATTTAAAAGACAGCGGGTGCAGCAGCATCTATGGAGCGAAGGAAATAGGCAACGTTTCGGGCCGAAACCCGCAAGGGTTTCGGCCCGAAACGTTGCCTATTTCCAGAAGGTATGGAAGGAATGAAAAGATCCAGGTATAACAAGACTCGAAATGTTGCCTATTTCCTTCGCTCCACAAAGGAATCTATCAAGAGCCGGTACGGGAGCTATGGAAACCGATGAAGTGATGGTGGTGGTAGCTGTACGTCAGTCTCTGCAATCCTACGCATGTTCTCAACCTCAGATAGCCAAGGGAAAGACTGGGTGAGACGCTGCATTGTTTATCTAGGTTGAGACACAAGGAACTACAGATGCTGGTTTGCGAAACAAAAGTACTGGCGGAGCCCGGCGGGTCAGGCAGCATCTCTGTGAATTTGTCTGGAGTTGCTGTGGGACCATGGATCGGGAATCGATTCTTGGGGAATAATTCACAGGCATGTACATCGATTCCCTTTGTAAATGATTCATCAGGATGGTACCAGCACACACTGGGCAAAATGATTCCAGGGTCAGTGTGATCTCGATCGATAATCATGACTTGTATTTATAACACCTAGCGGCCTGCAGCTGAGCACCAGAGAGGCGAGGTTTGTTGCTGACAGCATGAAGTTGCTGGTGAAGCTGTTCATTCTATCTCTTTGTGCTGTGAGTATGTCTTGTTTTTTTCATCGCTGCGTAACTCTGGGCTGGTCTGGCCACTGCCAGCTCTGGTCACGGAGTCAAACAGCACGGAAACAACCTACCCATGCCAACCAAGTTGCCCCATCTAGACTAGTCCCACCGACCCGCGTTTGATCCCTCTCCCCCTAAACCTATCCTATCAATATCCCTGTCCAAAATGTCTTTTAAATGTTTAAGAAGGAACTGCAGATGCTGGAAAATCGAAGGTACACAAAAAAGCTGGAGAAACTTAGCGGGTGCAGCAGCATCTATGGAGCGAAGGAAATGGGCAACGTTTCGGGCCGAAACCCTTTGGAAATAGGCAACGTTTCGGGCCGAAACCCTTCTGGAAATAGGCAACGTTTCGGGCCGAAACCCTTCCGGGTTTCGGCCCGAAACGTTGCCTATTTCCTTCGCTCCATAGATGCTGCTGCACCCGCTGTCTTTTAAATGTTGTTATATTACCCGTCTCAACTACCTCCTCCAGCAGCTCGTTCCATGTACCCATCACCTTTGGTGTGAAAAAGTTGCTCCTCTGGTTCCTATGAGGAAGAGTCTCTCTCTTCTCCCTCCTCCCATCAGGCAAGAGGTACAGAAATGTGAAAACGCACACCTCCAGATTCTGGGACTTGTTCCCCAGCCGTTGTCAGGCAACTGAACCATCCTATCACCAACTAGCGGTCCTGACCTCCCATCTACCTCATTGGAGACCCTCGGACTATCTTTTTTAATCGGACTTTATTTTGCACTGAACATTATTCCCTTCATCCTATATCTGTACACCATGGATGACTTGATTGTAATCATGTATAGTCTTTCCGCTGACTGGGAAGCACGTGACACCATTTTTTCCACTGTACCTCGGTACATGTGACAATAATAAATTTAAGTAAACTAAACTAAACCTCTGGTTGACAAAAATGCTGGAGAAGCTCAGCGGGTGAGGCAGCATCTGATGTCAGTCTGAAGAAGGGTCAGTCTGAACATCAGTCTGAAGAAGGCCCTCGACCCGAAACGTCGCCAATTCCTTCCCTCCAAGGATGCTGCCTCCCCCGCTGAGTTTCTCCAGCATTTTCGTCTACCTTCGATTTTTCCGGCATTCTTTCTTAAACTAAACCTCTGAGGACTGATTTGTGCCGGAAGGAACTGCAGATGCTGGTTAAAACCGATACACAAAAAGCTGGAGTAACTCAGCGGGACAGGCAGCATCTCTGGAGGGAAGGAATAGGTGACGTTTCGGGTCGAGACCCTTCTTCAGACTGATGTTCAGACTGACCCTTCTTCAGACTGACATCAATCTGAAGAAGGGGCTCGACCCGAAACGTCGCCTATCCTTCTTCAGTGACCCTTCTTCAGTGTCAGCCTGTCCCGCTGAATTACTCCAGCGTTTTGTGTCGATCTAGAGGACTGATTTCACCAGTGACGACGTGCCCATGGGCCAGGGTCATGGACCTCTCTCACGGGCAGACACTCAGTCTATTTCCTTCTGTCGGTCTAGGTTGGGAAAAGATGCTCGAACACGCAGGCCGGGGACTGGCCTCCTGTGCACATCAGCCTGTTCTACGAATCCCTGTGTCCCGATTGCCGTGCCTTCGTAGTCCAGGAACTCTGCCCGGTGTGGATGAAGATGAAGGAGGTTCTCAACATCACCCTGATACCGTTCGGCAACGCTGAGGTAACAATGGGTGTGGGAAGGAACTGCAGATGCTTCGGAGATAGGCACAAAATGCTATGGGGACGGGGGAGTGAGGGGGTGGTCTCAGGGGTGACTCTGATCAAGGTGTTTGAGGGATTTATCTTTGGTCATTATACAATGCCTCATACAAGATAACTCGACTGACATCTACTCCAGATCGTTTAGCTGCCACTTGCTCAAGTTTGAAACATAACAGTAAAAATATGTGCTCTGGAAGTCAGGCTGACCCTGTAATCAATGTTTGCTGAACTCCCACATGGCCCAAGTTACAAGTTTAATCTCGAACTGAATCTAACCTTTCTGGACACTTTGCATATCCAAGGACCAGGGGGGTTGGAATATGTTCATAAGCCATAGGAGCAGAATTAGGCGAGTCTAATCGAGTCCACTCCGCCATTCAATCATGGTTGATCTATCTCTCCTTCCCAGCCCCAATCCTCCTGCCTTCTTCCTGTTACCTTTGATGCCCTTTAGAAACCAAGAACCAAAGTGTTGGAGGATCAGGCAGCATCTGTGAAGGGAAATGGACAGTTGCTGTTTGTGTTCAGACTGGAGTGCACAAGGCAAAAAAAACCCCAAAGTGCTGGAGAAACTCAGCGGATCAGGCAGCCTCTATGGAGGGAAATGGACAGACGACGTTTCAGTTTTGGATTGGGTCTGAAGAAGGGTTCCGGTCTGAAATGCCATTTGTCCGTTCCCTTCCACAGATGCTGCCTGGCCTGCTGAGTTCCTCCAGCACTTTATTGCTTTGTATAAGATTCCAGCATCCGCATTCTCTTGTGTAAGCTCTTATTCACAGCCCCACAGAGATGCAGCAGGGAAAGAGGCCCTTCGGCCCAACTCCTCCATGTCGATCATGATGCCCCATCTAAGGTAATTACATTTGCCTGCGTCTAGCCCATGTCCCTCTGAACCATGCCACCTTGTACTGTACAGAGTTGACACTGCCTCATCACTGGTAGCCACATCCGTCTGGAGTTCACAGCTTCCTACTAAACCTTCTAATTTATTTATAAATAAGTTAATATTTGTGATCTCTTGTGGGATTACCAGTCGCATCCAACAAATATAAACTCCCATTCATTATGTCTTAGAAACATAGAAAATAGGTGCAGGAGGAGGCCCTTCGAGCCAGCACCGCCATTCATTGTGATCATGGCTGATCGTCCCCTATCAATAACCCGTGCCTCCCTTCTCCCCATATCGTCCCCTATCAATAATCCCTTCTCCCCATATCTCCTGTCTGTCTCCTCATCCAACTTCCAAAGCAGATGAATCATTATCCTTCATAAAGTCGGCATGTTGGCGCAGGGGCAGAGTTGCTGCTTCACAGCGCCAGAGACCCGGGTTCGATCCTGACTACGGGTGCTGTCTGTACGAAGTTTGTGCGTTCTCCCTGTGACCACGTGGGTTTTCTCCGGGTGCTCCGATTTCCTCCCACACTCCAAAGACGTAGAGGTTTGTAGGGTAATTGGCTTAGTAGAATTGTTATTAGTCCATAGTGTGTGTGTGGGATAGTATTAGTGTGCGGGGACCGTCGAAGGGCCTGTTTCCGCACTGTATCTCTAAACTAAACTTAAAAACTAAAAGCCATGGACCGGTACAGCCTGAAAACAGGCCCTGCAGCCCGCCTTGTCCATGCCGACCATACTGGGCTAGTCCCATTTGTCTGCACTTGGCCCTTAGCCCTCCAACTTAATAAGAGTCAGCGTTAGCCACAGTCTCCGATGTGGGATAGCATTAAAAGCCGACGCATAAATCACATCCATACACAGTAATAATAATAATAATGGATGGGATTTATATAGCGCCTTTCTAATACTCAAGGTGCTTTACATCACAGTACACATGCTCCCTGTCACAATTCACTATGTTAGTCGCCTCTTCAAAGGTTCAATCAACTTCATCAGACACCCTGAACACACTCCAGAGCCTGAAGTAGGGCCTCGACCCAAAATGTCACCCATTCCTTCTCTCAGAGATGCTGCCTGTCCCGCTGAGTTACTCCAGCATTTTGTGCCTATCCAGAATTTCATTAACTAGTTTCAGAAATTGACTATATTTATGACCTTCATTGTTTCACATTTATAACATGTTACTGTACAGACTGCTTATTTTGCATTACTACTTGTCCCATACATTTTATTTTATTTTACACTGGTGTTCCCAGGCTGTTGTTTTTACAGAGGTCCTTGTTTTACTGTGTCCTTCTCTCTGCTGTTGGTTCCCACTTCACAGTTGTGTTATTTCTTTCACTCTTCCCTGCCGGCAGCTCTTTTTGCCTTGTGCACTCCAGTCTGAACACAAACAGCAAATCGGAAACATGTCACTACCCGGAGGAGCCTTGGAGTCATAGTCGCATGCAGCGCGGAAACAGGCCCTTCGGCCCAACTTGCCCATGCCGCCCAACATGCCCCATCTGCACTAGTCCCACCTGGCCCATATCTCGCTAAACCTGTCCTATCCATGCACCCGTCCAAACTGATATGATAGTACCTGCCTCAACTACCTCCTTGTTCCATATACCCACCAACCTTTGTGTAAAAAAAAAGTGACCCCTCAGGTTCCTATTAAACCTTTCCTCCCTCAACTTAAACCTAGTGTTTAAGAAGGAACTGCAGATGCGGGAAAATCGAAGGTAGACAAAAGTGCTGGAGGAACTCAGCGGGTGCAGCAGCATCTATGGAGCAAAGGAAATAGGCAACGTTTCGGGCCGAACCATTAGTCACAGGACTCCAGTCTGAGAAGCAACCCTTCCACCATCACCCTCATTGGAGACCCTTGCACTATCTTTGATTGAACGTTACTGCCTTTGTCCTGCACGTAATTCACATTGTTCCCTTTATCATGTATCTGTACACTGTGGACGGCTCATATGTTATCACGTATAGTCTTTGCGCTGACTGGTTAGCACGCAGCAAAAGCTTTTCACTGTACCTCGGAGCACGTGTCAGTAAACTAAACTAAACTCAACTCGAGCAGTAATTTTCCATCCTTTCAGCTATGTATCTCTCCTTGTGGTGCGATCCTTAGCTTCGAGTTCATGATGTTCGGGCTGTTGCAGGCACTTTCCTGCCCTTGCATCTCACGCTCCCCGTGTTTCACTCCGCAGATAATTCAAGGTGCCCAGGGCGTGCAGTACTGGTGCCAACACGGGGAGGAAGAGTGTCTGGGAAATATGATCCAGGTGCAAGTCACGTATTGCTGCTGCTACTCGTCCATCGACCGGGATCCGAGCCGTTTAATTTCACCACGTATATCCGTGCCTCCGGGCACCAGCGAGCCTTCTTGATCAGTACAGGTGTCAGAGGTTCTGGGTAGAAGGCAGGAGAATGGGGTTAGGAGGGAAAGATAGATCGGCCATGATTGAATGGCGGAGTAGACTTGATGGGCCGATAGACAATAGGTACAGGAGTAGGCCATTCGGCCATTTGAGCCAGCACCGCCATTCAATGTGATCATGGCTGGTCATCCCCAATCAGTACCCCGTTCCTACCTTCTCCCCCCTATCCCCTGACTCCGCCATCTTTAAGAGCCCTATCTAACACTAAACACTTTTACTCCCCTTCCCATTCCCACACAGAACTCTCCGTCCTGGGCCTAGAAAAGTAATGAGGAGGAATTTCTTTAGCCAGAATAGGGGTGGGGAACCTTTTCATGTTGGAATGCAGCATTAAGTTAGCTGTAATCTAACAAGGCCGCATCCAAGAAACTTCAATTAGATATACTTCAAAATATACATTATTTTGTAAAAATCTAACCACAAAGTACTAACTTCAAGAAAATGAAAAAAATGGTTAGTTCTAAAGTTGCTTAACCTTTTAATGACTTTGTTGTGACTGTTTGTTTGTGGGAAAGCATTTGAATATTTGGTTGCAACATGGAGGTACGCAGTTTCAGCTGATCTTCTAGATGGGTATCCGTCATTTGATTTGAGAATGCAGATTCGCAGTAATAAGTGGTTGAAAAGCAAGAAAGTATTTTTCGTGCATGTCAAATTTAACGTACATTCAAGGGTCGCATTGGAATTAAATCATGAGCATAACAGGTGTTAAAATAGCCCTCATGACTTACTAATGTTTTAATTGTGGCCCTCAGTCGGGGAGGATTATTTCGTTGAATCTTCTTTTACTCATTGGTATTTTAAATACGTTCATTTTAAGATTAAAATAAAAATAATAAAAGACGAACAAAATCATATTAATAAAAATACAAGGATTTGTTCTAGAAAATTTGGATTCATTCAAAAGGCCGCACTTAATGGCCTAGAAGGACGCAGGTTCACCACCCCTGAGCCAGAGGATGGTGAATCTGGATCTCATTGCCACAGACAGCTCTGAAGGCCAAGAAAATGGGTATTTTTAAAGCAGAGATTAACGTAGTCTAGATTAGTATGGGTGTTAAAGGTCACAGGGAGAAGGCAGGAGAATGGGTTTAGAGGGAAAGATAGATTAGCCCTGATTGAATGACGGAGTAGACTTGATGGGCTGGATGGGCCTAATTCTGCTCCTGTGACGTGAATTTATAGCCAAATTAGAACTGAAATGAGGATAGAGTCATAGATGCATAGAGTGATATAGTGTGGAAACAGGCCCAACTTGCCCACACCGGCCAACATGTCCCAGCTACACTAGTCCCACCTGCCTGTGTTTGGTCAATATCCCTCCAAACTTGTCCTATCCGTGCACTTGCCTAACTGTTTCCTAAACGTTGGGATAGTCCCAGCCTCAACGACCTCCTCTGGCAGCTTGTTCCATACACCTACCACCCTTTGTGTGAAAATGTTACCCCTCAGAATCCTATTTAAGTCTTTTCCCCTTCACCTTGAGCCTATGTCCTCTGGTCCTCGATGCATTCAAGGAGACAATGGGTTTGTGGATATTAAGGGTGCCTATATATAGTAGAGTTTTTACTGACCTGTACGCAAAAAAAGTGTATACAGGTCAGTATACACCCTAGGTACATGTAAAAATAAAATACAATTGAAACATTGAATGACGGGATAGAGGGTGGTCAAAGATAAACGGAGCTGAAGTATGTTTAAGAAGGAACTGCAGATGCTGGAAAATGGAAGGTAGATAAAAATGCTGGAGAAACTCAGCGGGTGAGGCAGCATCTATGGAGTGAAGGAAATGGGGTCGAGACCCTTCTTCAGACTCAGTCTTCAGCTGAAGTATATCAGCCATGAACTCCAGCCGGCTCTGAAATGTCTTCAGCATTTTTTTTGTTCCATGAATAGAAAGTTTCACCGTGGTGCCTTTTCCCTGTAACCTTCATTTGTCCTTGAGCAGAGCTGCATGATTCATCACCTGAAGAACACCTCATCTTACCTGCCCGTCATTTGCTGCATGGAGTCTGCCCACACAGTGGTTGCAACCGCCCAGCAGGTCAGTGAGTCCCCCCCCCCCCCCCACATCGCTCCTCTAGGTGCTGCCTCAAGGCTCTCCAACCTCCCACTGACGCCCCCACAACACGATGTCTGTGGGCCGAACGCGGGCAGGCGGGACTAGTGTAGATGGGGGCATCTTGGTGGGTGGGCATGGTGGGCCGAAGGGCCTGTCTCCAGGCTGAGTGATTCTACTCTGTACCTCGGGTCGCCAACTTTCTCACTCCCACATAAGGGACAAAAGGCCCAAATAAGGGACAAATTCACGACGGCAATTTGTTGACCGGCTCGGCCGTGGCTGGGTGAATGATGAGTTGCCCCGGGTGCTGGACTGCACACAAAAGCCCAGCCTGCGGGCCAGCTGAGCGCGCAAAGTCCGGCGCCCCATCCGACTCATGAACCGATGATCGGCCATGAGAAGGAGGGGTGGTGGTGGTGTCGGCGGTAAGCGAAGGTCCGGGCTGCCGACCGACGTGGCCACGGGCGAGGCGCTGCTGCTGCTGCACTCCATGGGCTGCACTACGTCGGGATGAGTGAGGCGGGGCCAGACGTGGCGCTCCGACCCGACAGTCCTCTCGACCCGAGTCAAAGCCAGGACAAGGGCAGTCCCGTATGGAACAAACCATTTAGCCCAATATACAGGATGTCCCGGCTAATATGGGACAGTTGGCAACCCTAACTGTACAAGACTTGCTCTTGAGCAGTGGATAGAGCAAAAGGCATCGCATGGTCACCCACTCACCACTAGGGCGTTGAGGCATAACTCCAGCTCACCACATCGCCTCTACACGAGCTGGCTCACCCCAATTCACGAAGAACCCCATTGTGGGAGATGGGGGAGGGGGGGCTATGGGCATACGGTTGGACACAGTCCAGAGATGTAAAGATGGTTGTGAGATAAATGGATTGAGGAGTTGCAAATTGTGAATCTAGAGGAAGGATGGCAGGTGGATCTGTCGATGTATTGATCTTACAGTGTTTGCAAGACCACGCGCCTGCCTTGACCTGGGAGACCATCAGCGATTGTGTCTACGGAGAGTTGGGTTCCCGACTCGTGCAAGTAAACGCTCGCTTGACCGCTGGTCTGGAGCCTCCACATCGTTATGTCCCTTGGATTCTCATCAACGGGGTAAGGGAGTCAGAAACTAACGCGGGAGTCGAGCGTACTATATTGTCATGTGTCCCGCAACATAGAAAACAGGTGCCGGAGTAGGCCATTCGGCCCTTCGAGCCAGCACCGCCATTCAATATGATCATGGCTGATCATCCAATATCAGTCCCCGTTCCTGCTTTTCCCCCCAATATCCCTTGATTCCCTTAGCCCTAAGAGCTAAATCTAACTCTCTTGAAAACATCCAGTGGATTGGCCTCCACTGCCTTCTGTGGCAGAGAAGTCCACAGATTCACAACTCTCTGGTGATAAAGTTTCTCCTCATCTCTGTCTTAAATGGCCTACCCCTTATTCTGAAACTGTGACCCCCTGGTTCTGGACTCCCCCCAACATCGAGAGCATCTAGCCTGTCCAATCCCTTAAGACTTTTATACTGAGTTGGATGATCAGCCATGATCATATTGAATGGCGGTGCAGGCTTGAAGGGCCGAATGGCCTACTCCTGCACCTATTCTCTATGTTTCTATATGAACAATGGAACAATGAAATTCCGACTTGCAGCGGCACAGCAGATGTGGAAACGCTGTATGTAGGAAGGAACTGCAGGTGCTGGTTTACATTGAAGATAGAGGCAAAAATGCTGGAGTAGCTCTACAGGACAGGCGGCATCACTGCAGAGTGGGAATGGGTGGGTGACGCTTCAGGTCGAGAACTTTCTCCAAACATAGTGCTCTGTAAATCCATTTTCTCTGTAAATTCACCTCATTTCTGGTGCTGGGACGACAGGACAGGGTGTGAGGGCAGCTGGATTCACTGATACTCTGTTGTCACATGTGCCTAGGTACAGCGAAGTGCTTTGTTTTGCGTACAACCTGGTAAAACCGTACAGCAGACCTCACCTGGGCCGTGCCGAGCCGAAGAGTCGCCACATTTCTGGCACAAAGTTACAAAAAAATTAATTGCACTGTTTTATCTTCTGCTCGTAGAGGCGAACCAGGCCTGCCGCTGCGGCCCACCGGGGGCTCCCCATCAATCTCGAGGTCCCCCCCTTCAATCTCGGGTCCCCCCCCTTCAATCTCGGGATCCCCCCCCTTCAATCTCGAGGTCCCCCCTTCAATCTCGGGATCCCCCCCTTCAATCTCGGGATCCCCCCTTCAATCTCGGGACCCCCCCCTTCAATCTCGGGATCCTCCCCATCAATCTCGGGATCCCCCCCTTCAATCTCGGGATCCTCCCCATCAATCTCGGGTTCCCCCCCTTCAATCTCGGGATCCCCCCCCTTCAATCTCGGGACCCCCCCCATCAATCTCGAGGTCCCCCCCATCAATCTCGAGGTCCCCCCCATCAATCTCGGGATCCCCTTTCGATTTCGGGGAACCCCTTTGTTCTCAGCGCCCCTCCATCGGGTCCCCCCCCCCCCCTTCTATCTTGGGGTCCACCTATCAATCTCTGCGTCCCCTTTGTTCTCTGCGCCCCTCCACCAGGATACTCTCGGCCGTGCCCCCACCCCCCCCCCCCCACCTCCCCCCCCCCCCCCCCCCCCCAACGCTTGATGCTTTATTATTTGGGTGAAACCAGCGACAAATTGCACAATTTTGGAAAACATTCACACCTTATGACATTTTTAACTAGTGGCGTGAGCTGGCCGAGCTGCTGCCTTACAGAGCCAGAGACCCAGGTTCGATTCTGTCTGTGAGGAGTTTGCACGTTCTCCCTCTAACCACGTGGGTTTCCTCCCACCATCCCAGAGAGGTGCGGGTTTGCGGGTCAATTGGCCTCTGTAAATTGCCCAGAGTGTGTAGGGAGTGGATGTGAAAGTGGGATCACATCGAGCTACTGTCAATGGGTGATCGATGGTCAGCGTGGACTCGCTGGGCCGAGGGGCCTGTTTCCATGTTGTGTCCCACACGTAATTCAATCAATCAATAAACGGGCGCCATTAGCACTGAGGGTTAACTGGCCCCCTATCAACTGTCTCCTTCTCTGGTTACAAAGTAATGATGATGTAACATTCTCATAACTCTGCAAATACTAAATCAAGGCTTGCTTTGTTCTAACATTTTGTTTTTTTTTTTGAATTGGACAAGGACATTTACATCTTGTTTGGAAGCAACACTTGCCTTTCTATCAGTCTCTGCCCGACTTGTTGAAGGATTTGCACGCTGCAATTTTCATGGCTGACTGACAATAACATTTGTGCTTAGTTTAATTAAGTTTGGAATTACAGCGCGGAAGCAGGCCCTTTGGCCCACCGTGCCCGCGCCGACAAGCGATCCCCCGCACATTAAAGCTACCCTGCACACACTGGGGACAATTTTACATTTATGCCAAGCCAATTAACCTACAAACCTGAATGTCTTTGGAGTGTGGGAGGAAACCGGAGATCAGTGCTGTAGTTTCCGTGCTGTAATTGTTATATGGTTATATGTTATATGGTTATCACGCAGGTCATAGAAACATAGAAAATAGGTGCAGGAGTAGAGGCCATTCGGCCCTTCGAGCCCGCACCGTCATTCAATATGATCATGGCTGATCATCCAACTCAGTATCCTGTACCTGCCTTCTCTCCATACCCCCTGATCCCTTTAGCCACAAGGGCCACATCTAACTCCATCTTAAATATAGCCAATGAACTGGCCTCAACTACCTTCTGTGGCAGAGAATTCCACAGATTCACCACTCTCTGCATGAAAAATGATTTTCTCATCTCAGTCCTAAAAGATTTCCCCCTCATCCTTCAACTGTGACCCCTTGTTCTGGAGGTCACGGGGAGAACGTACAAACTCCGTACAGACAGCACCCGTAGTCGGGATCGAACCCGGGTCTCCAGCGCTGCGCTCGCTGTAAGGCGGCAACTCTGCCCCTGCGGAACCGTGACTGCCCCATAGATACCGACAAATCCATCCCATTGCAAACCACCGTTATATTGTTGTGTGTCCCAGATACAACAATGAAATTCTTACTTGCAGCATCGCAGTGACTGATGTTTCCTCTACTCAGGTTCACTCTGAGGATATCCAGCATCATGCAGAGACTGACCTCCTGGACCTGGTCTGTCAGACCTACACAGTGAGTACAAGTAATATTTCAACCAGCATTGAGCATTGAATGAAGTAAGTGAGTAAATAGTTATAGGCCAATGCTGTAACACATAGGTCAGTGAACATCCATAGGGAGACTCTATGGAGAAAAACGCACACCGTTCTTTGTCTAGCTTTTCAACAGCGAGGTGGGCAGCATGGTGGCGCAGCGCCAGAGACCCAGGTTCGATCCTGACCTCAGGTGCTGACTGTGTGGAGTTTGTACGTTCTCCCTGAGACCTCGTGGGTTTTCATAGATACATAGACAATAGGTGCAGGAGTAGGCCATTCGGCCCATCAAGCCAGCACCGCCATTCAATGTAATCATGCTGATCATCCACAATCAGTACCCCGTTCCTGCCTTCTCCCCATCACAAATGCACAACCCTCTGTGTGAAAACGTTTTTCCTCATCTCAGTTCTAAATGGCCTACACCTTATTCTTAAACTGTGGCACCTGGTTCTGGACTCCCCCAACATCGGGACCAAGTTTCCTGCATCTAGCGTGTCCAATCCCTTAATAATTTTATATGTTACTATAAGATTCCCTCTCATCCTTCTAAATTCCAGTGTATACAAGCCCAGTCGCTCCATTCTTTCATCATATGACAGTCCCACCATCCCGGGAATTAACCTCGTGAACCTACGCTGCACTCCCCCAATAGCAGGAATGCCCATCCTCAAATTTTCTCCGGGTGCTCCGGTTTCCTCCCACATTCCAAAGACGTGCAGGTTGAGTTGAGTTTGTAGGTTAATTGGCTGCCGTGAATTGTCTCGAGCGTGTGGGATAGAATCGGTGTACGGGTGATCGCTAGTCGGCATGGAGTCGATGGGCTGAATGGCCTGTTTCCACGCTGCACCTTTAAGCTAAGGTCAGGTAGTATCCATGGAGGGAGAAACAGCTAAGGTGTTAAACTGGATCAATCCCCTTAATTATTTACAGCTTTTTTTAGACACAGTTGCTATTCTTCCGGCTCAAAGATAGGTAATTGAGGAGTAAAATTGCCACACTTGAGGCATGAATAAACAGGAGTATATTTCAAGTAAAAGCAACTTGCTAAATGGAATCGGGAATAAAATTTAAATTATATTGGGTACTCAGATGATTGAAAACTCGGGAATAAAACAATCAGAGCAGATTAGTTGATTATGTTCACCAGATGCAATGAAATTCTATGATGGCCTGATGTTCACAGAGTGGATTATACAGGGTAACAATAAATAGACAATAGGTGCAGGAGTAGGCCATTCGGCCCCTTCGAGCCAGCACCACCATTCAATATGATCATGGCTGATCATCCACAATCAGTACCCCGTTCCTGCCTTCTCCCCATATCCCCTGACTCCGCTATCTTTAAGAGCCCCATCTAGCTTTCTCTTGAAAGCATCCAGAGAACCGGCCTCCACCGCCCTCTGAGGCAGAGAATTCCACAGATTCACAACTCTCTGTGTGAAAAAGTGTTTCTTCGGTTTAAACCAGCATCTGCAGTTCCTTCTGACACAAACTTAACTGAACATTGACTTCCAATGGTAGACAAAACTGCTGGAGAAACTCAGCGGGTGAGGCAGCATCTATCGAGCGAAGGAAATATAGATTACATTTAATGTTATGTCTGTATTCTTTCTTTATGTGCTGCATTGGCAAGAAGCATTTCACTACACCTAGGTGTATGTGACCAATAAATAACCTTTGAACATAGATCACGTAGACAATAGGTGCAGGAGGAGGCCATTCGGCCCTTCGAGCCAGCACCGCCATTTATTGTGATCATGGCTGATCGTCCCCAATCGATAACCTGTGCCTGCCTTCTCCCCATATCCCTTGATTCCACCAGCCCCTAGAGCTCTATCTAACTCTCTCTTAAATCCATCCAATGATTTGGCCTCCACTGCCCTCTGTGGCAGGGAATTCCACAAATTCACAACTCTCTGGGTGAAAAAGTTTTTTCTCACCTCAGTCTTAAATGGCCTCCCCTTTATTCTAACAATAGGCAACGTTTCGGGTCGAGGCCCTTCTTCAGACTTCTGACTTTCAACGTGTGTTTTGTGGGGTGCTATTATCAGACGGTGTTCTTATGTTTTTTTTAAATGTTCAACAGGGCTCTCTGCCTGCGGTTTGTGGTCAAAGAATCTACGTCTCAGAGATCCAAGCATAGGCCTACTGGCAAGTGGAAACCATGAATGAATAAAAACTCACCTGATGTTCAATGATTTACAGTTCTTACCGCATCTTCCTCCAACCGGATGTTGGAATGCCAAGATTGTTAAATTCACAGCATTTCCGTGTATTATTGATTTTCTCGTTAATCTGTAACTCACGAAAAATGTGATCTTAAAAGTATTTTCCTTGCGGGCTACTTTCTCTTTACAAGGCACACACCAAGAAAGTGGAATAAAAACAATTTTGAGGTTGAACTTGTGACACTGTTATACGTAAATGGATTGGGGTTTTCCTAACCATTAACTGTCTGTCCCTCAGCATCTGATAAGAAACTGATGCGTTGTAAGTGTGGCAATTTTTTTTAGTTTAGTTCAGAGATACAGCCGGGAAACAGGCCCTTCGGCCCACCGAGTCGGCGCCAACCAGCGATCCCCACACACTAATACTATCCTACACACGCTGGGGACAATTTACACATACACCAAGCCAATACACACCTGCATACCTGTATGGGATTGGAGTGTGGGAGGAAACCGAAGATCTCGGAGAAAACCCACGCGGTCACGGCAAGAGCGTGCAAACTCCACTCAGACAGCACCTGTGGTCGTGATCGAACCCGGGTCTCCGGTGCTGCGAGCGCTGTAAGGCAGCAACTCTACCGCTGCGCCACCCACGAGACAAATCTCTTTCCTGGACATTGTAACTTACTCCACCTATCTGCCGCTCAAACCCCACCTCACCGGTATATCCACCTATCACTCACCAGGTTTTGTCCCGTCCCCACCCTTTTCCAGTTTCCACCCCCACCAGTCCGAAGAAGGATCCCGACCCAAAATGTCATCTGTCCGTTTCCTCCACAGATGATGCCTGACCCATTGGGTTCCTCCAGGACTTTGTGTTTTGCTCGAGATTGCAACACCTGCAGTTCCTTGTGTCTCTTTAGACTTTAGGCCTTTAGAGGTACAGCGTGGAAACAGGCCCTTCGACCCACTGAGTCCGTGCCGACCAGCGATGACACCAGCACTGTCCAACGCACTAGGGACAATTTACAGCTTCTACGTCTTTGGAGTGTGGGAAGAAACTAGAGCACCCGGAGAAAACCCACGCAGTCACGGGGAGAACGGTCAAACTCCATACAGACAGCACCCGTAGTCAAGCTAAAACCCGGGTCTCTGGCGCTGTAAGGCAGCAACTCCACTGCTGGACATTGTCCACTGGGCATTTATGGGACACACTGCTCTATTTCCTTTCCCTGTTGAAGTCAGGGATGCTGGGAAACTGACTGGGTGCACGAGTTCCTAGGAACAGTGTTACCCTGAAGGTAGACACAAAATGCCGGAGTAACTCAGCGGGACAGGCAGCATCTCTGGAGAGAAGGAATGGGTGACGTCTCGACCCGGAATGTGTCTACCTTCGATTTAAACCAGCGTCTGCAGTTCTTTCCCACACAATGTCACCCTGAAATTCCCTCCTAGACGACTATGTCATCTGGGCATCCCACCAAATACCAGCTGCCAGAGTATCCATTCCAGCAGTAGACAATAGACAATAGGTGCAGGAGTAGGCCATTCGGCCCTTCGAGCCAGCACCGCCATTCAATGTGATCATGGCTGATCATCCCCAATCAGTACCCCGTTCCTGCCTTCTCCCCATATCCCCTGACTCCGCCGCCTATCTAGCTCTCTTTTGAAAGCATCCAGAGAACCTGCCTCCACCGCCTTCTGAGGCAGAGAATTCTACAGACTCACAACTCTCTGTGAGAAAAAGTGTTTCCTCGTCTCCGTTCTAAATGGATTACTCCTTATTCTTTAAACTGTGGCCCCTGGTTTTGGACTCGCCCAACATCGGGAACATGTTTCCTGCCCCTAGCGTGTCCAAAGCCCTTAACAATCTTATATGTTTCAATGAGATGCCCTCTCATCCTTCTAAACTCCAGAGTGTACAAGTCCAGCTGCTCCATTCTCTCAGCAGTAGATGAACATGTCTACACACCAAGCTGAGGTCCAACTGCAATCCCATGTCCTAAAGAACAAATAATGTGTGGAAAGAGCTGATTGCTGGCACTATGCAAGGATTCTTTAGCGTTGGCGAGGCCATCCATGACCCTAAGGCCATTCTTGTGAGTGCCAAGGACTGAGAGGCACTAGTTCCTGCTGGGAGGAACACCACAAGCTATGACTTTGATGTCAGCATCCTTGGTTCTATTTCACAACCATCCCAAACAAACAACAAGTTGAAAAAGCTACAAACCAACTAACGTGGGAAGCTTCCATATTCCCACACTCCAAGCAGCAGAATGAGACCCACATCCAGTGTCCCCAGTCTCGGGAATGCTCAACCCAATGGAGACGTGGAGGAGAGTTGTTGGGTCTATTTACGGCAGAGATGGGTACATTTCCGGGCATTGAGGAACCTTGGGGTTTCTGGAGACTGGTGCAGAGGTGGGAGACTAACCTTAATCTGAATGAACCGGGGAGATGGCAGCCCATTCGTTTTTTTCTTTCTTTTTGTTATTTGTTAGTGTGCGTTAAAAGTTTGTTTTAACGTGCTTCGGTTTGTTTTATGTGGGGTGAGGGGGGAGGGGATCGGGGAAACCTTTCTTCAAGTTCCTACCTTCCCGGAGATGTGGTCAATTTTCGACCACATTCTCCGGGCTCTGCGGTCTAACATCGCTGGAGCTGGAGGCCTCCTACGCGGGGCGTGGACTTAACATCGGAGCGGATCCCTTGCCTGGGATCGCTCCCACTGTGACCACCGTGGACTTACCATCTAGGGCTCGCTGTCTCGGGAGAGGCTAGTCGGGAGCTCCAACGCCGCGGAAGGTTCACCAGCCCCGACGCGAGGTTCGATCGCCCGGCGAGGGGGAGCTGACATCCCCCCCCGATGCGGGAGCAGATTGCCTCGATGCGGAGGGACCAAAACGCCGCCGGCTACAGGAGTCAAGATCGTCCCGTCAACGGAGGGCTCGAGGCCCATGACCGAGGAAGAACAAAAGGAAGGACTTGAACTTTATTTCGCCTTCCATCACAGTGAGGAATATGTAGGAGTCACTGTGGTGGATGTTCATGTTAAAATGTGTTTTTGAGTGATCTGTTGCTTTTAATTGTATGACTGACCTGGCCAGTGAAATTCCTCGTATGTTGCAAAACGCACTTGGTGAATAAAGTGTGATTCTGAGTCTGAGAAGTCACAAAGATGCAGACCCAGACCAACCTCCCTTCTATTGACTCCATGGAGACCTCACGCTGCCTCGGCAAGGCCAGCAGCAGAATCAAGAGTCGCACCCTGGCCACTTCCTCTTCTCCCTCTCTCTCATCTAGCAAAAGTGTGAAAACACGCACCACAACCACTACTGCTGACCCACCACACCACCTCCAGGTCCTCAGATCGGCCGACTTGGGGTTACTGAACATCCCGCGGTCTAGGCATAAGCTCAGGTGCCGACCGCACCTTTGCGGTTGCAGCTCCTAGACTGTGGAACAGCAGCATCCCGCTTCCCATCAGAACTGCCCCCTCCACCGACTCTTTCAAGTCGAGACTTAAAACTCATCTTTACTCTCAAGCCTTTCTTGATGTCCTCTGAGGGAGGGCTATATGTATGTATTTATGTATGTACTTAATCTATGAACCACTGTTGTATAACGTTAGTACCTCCATCAATGTAAAGCACTTTGGTCAACGAGAGTTGTTTTTTAAATGTGCTATAGAAATAAAAGTGACTTGACTTGATCTTTGGTGACCCCCGGCAGACTATCCTTTGATCGGACTTGCTGGCTTCATTACCTTGCACTGAATGTTATTCCCGTTTAATGTATCTACATGCTGTAAATAGATCGATTGTAATCATGTGTTGTCTTTCTGCTGACTGGTTAGCACGCAACAACAATATTTTCACTGTACCTCGGTACATGTGACAGTAAACTAAACTGAACTGAGATGGCAATCTAAAGATAGACGCAAATTGCTGGACTAACTCAGCGGGACAGGCAGCATCTGTGGAGAGAGGGAATGGGCGACGTTTCGGGTCGAGGCTCATCTTCAGGCAATCCCCCCTGCTCCTCTTATGTTCCTTTCCTATTGCATCCATTGGCACTGTGTTAGAAGTGGAACCTCCTCTCTCAGGTCAGAGGAGACACGACACAATTTATCACAATTTGACTCATGGGTCAAAAACCCCTGTGGCTGTGCTGACAGTTGATAAATGCAAGTATTACAAATAGAGGAAGTGAAACATTTGACCCTGACAGTCAGTAAGATCATATCTGACATTTTTAAATCTCGCCTGGCCCCCTATCTCATGATTTCCTTAACGCACAGACACACCCACTATTTCTGCCTCAGAAGGGCAGTTCAGTGACACAGCGGTAGAGTGATACAGTGTGGAAACAGGCCCTTTGGCCAACACGCCCACTCCGGCCAACAATGTCCCAGATATCCTAGTCCCACTTACCTGCGCTTGGTCCATAACCCTCCAAACCTGTCCTATCCATGTATCTGTCCAACTGTGTCTTAAACAATGGGATAGTCCCAGCCTCAACTACCTCCTCTGGCAGCTTGTTCCATACACCCTCTGTGTGAAAACGTTACCCCTCGGATTCCTATTAAATCTTTTCCCTTTCACCTTGAACCTATGTCCTCTGGTCCTCGATTCCCCTACTCTGGGTAAAAGACTCTGTGCATCTACCTGATCTATACCTCTATAAGATCTCCCCTCATCCTCCTACGCTCGATGGAATAGAGACCCAGCCTACTCAACCTCTCCCCATAGCTCACACCCTCTAGTCCTGGCAACATCCTCGTAAATCTTTGCTGAACCCTTTCAAGCTTGACAATATCTTTCCTATAATTCCTATAATGCCTCACAGCGCCAGAGACCCGTGTGCGATCCTGCCTTCAGCTGCTAACTGTACGGAATTTGTACCTGTTGTACCCTGTGACCACGTGGGTTTTCTCCGGGTGCTCCGGTTTCCTCCCACATTCCAAGGAAGTGCAGGTTTGTAGGCTAATTGCCTTCTGCAAATTGCCTCTAGTGTGTGTAGCATAGAAATAGTCTACGGGGTGATCGTTGATCGGCGCGGACTTGGCGGGCCAAAGGGCTTGTTTCCACTCTGTATCTATAAACTAAACTAAACATAGAAGGTAGAACAGTACATCACAGGAACAGGTCCTTTTGACCATGATATCTGTGCCAAGGGTGATGCTGAGACCAACTCTTAACCAATCTTTGCTCTTAACTGCCTGCACGCAATCCATGTTCTTCATATCCACGTGCCTATCGTAAAGCTTCTTCAGATTCAGATTCAATTTTAATTGTCATTGTCAGCGTACAGTACAGAGACAACGAAATGCATTTAGCATCTCCCTGGAAGAGCGACATAGCAAATGATTTGAATAAATAATAATAAGTGTCCGGGGGGGGGGGGGGGGTGGGGGGTGATTGGCAGTCACCGAGGTACATTGTTGAGTAGAGTGACAGCCGCCGGGAAGAAGCTGTTCTTGGACCTGCTGGTTCGGCAACGGAGAGACCTGTAGCGCCTCCCGGATGGTAGGAGGGTAAACAGTCCATGGTTGGGGTGAGAGCAGTCCTTGGCGATGCTGAGCACCCTCCGCAGACAACGCTTGCTTTGGACAGACTCAATGGAGGGGAGTGAGGAACCGGTGATGCGTTGGGCAATTTTCACCACCTTCTGCAGTGCTTTCCGGTCGGAGACAGAGCAGTTGCCATACCATACTGTGATGCAGTTGGTAAGGATGCTCTCGATGGTGCAGCGGTAGAAGTTCACCAGGATCTGAGGAGACAGATGGATCTTCTACAGTCTCCTCAGGAAGAAGAGACGCTGGTGAGCCTTCTTGATCAGAGTTGAGGTATTGTGGATCCAAGAGAGGTCATCGGAGATGTTGACTCCCAGGAACCTGAAGCTAGAAACACGTTCCACCTCCGTCCCGTTAATGTGGATGGGGGTGTGCGTGCCGCCTCTGGACTTCCTGAAGTCTACAATGAGCTCCTTGGTCTTCTTGGAGTTAAGGGCCAGGTTGTTGTCAGCGCACCATGCTGCTAAGTGCTGGACCTCCTCCCTGTAGGCCGACTCATCGTTGTTGCTGATGAGGCCAATCACCGTTGTATCATCTGCATACTTGATGATGGTGTTAGTACCATGTACAGGTGTGCAGTCATAGGTGAAGAGGGAGTAGAGGAGGGGGCTCAGCACACAGCCCTGTGGAACGCATCAGGGTGAGGGTTGAAGAGGTGTACTTGTCTAACCTAACAGACTGGGGTCTGTTGGTTAGAAAGTCCAGTATCCAGTTGCAGAGGGAGGGGTCGATGCCCAGGTTACCGAGTTTGGTGATCAGTTTTGATGGTATAATGATGTTGAATGCTGAGCTGTAATCGATGAACAGCATTCTTATGTAAGTGTCTCTGTTGTCGAGGTGGGAGAGGGCGGAGTGAAGTGCCGTTGAGATGGCATCCTCCGTACTCCTGTTCTTGCGGTAGGCAAACTGATAGGGATCCAGTGTGGGGGGTAGGCAGCTTTTGAGGTGTGCCAGGACCAGCCTCGCGAAGCACTTGGTGATGATGGGAGTAAGTGCAACTGGGCGGAAGTCGTTGAGGCTTGCCGCAGTGGAGTGTTTTGGCACTGGCACGATGGAGGTGGTTTTAAGGCACGTGGGGACAACTGCTTGGCAAGTGACAGGTTGAAGATGTTAGTCCAGACGTCTGTCAGCTGCGCAGCACAGGCCCTGAGGACACGCCCAGGGATGCCGTCAGGGCCAGCAGCCTTGCGTGCATTAGTCCTACTCAGTGCCACGTACACGTCGTAGGGGGTGAGTGTGAGGGGTTGGTGATCGGCAGGTAGCACAGCCTTGACGGCTGTCTCTAGATTGTCCCTGTCGAAGCGGCCATAGAAGTGATTAAGCTCCTCAAGGAAGGAGGCGTCGCTGGATGTGGGGGTGGTGTTGGAGGGTCTGTAGTCCGTGATGACCTGGATGCCTTGCCACATGCGTCGGGGGTCGGAGTTGTTGTTGAAGTGCTCCTCAATCCTGAGCTTATGGCAGTGCTTGGCCTTCTTGATGCCCCTCTTCAGGTTAGCCCTGGCTGAACTGTAGGCTCGAGCATCGCCTGACCTGAAAGCAGTGTCCCGTGCTTTCAGCAGTAGCCTGACCTCCCTGTTCATCCATGGCTTCTGATTCGGGAATATGGTCACCTGTTTGAGGGAGGTGACACTATTGATGGTGGAGTTTATAAAGTCCAGAACAGAGGATGTGTAGGAATCAATGTCCGTGTGGGAGTCAAGGGTGGCCTGGGCTGCAAACTCCTTCCAGTCAGTGTTTCCAAAACACTGCTGAAGTGTGAAGTCCGCTTCCTCTGTACAGACTTTAACTGTCCTCACAGTTGGTTTAACCCGTCTGATGAGTGGGGAGTGGGAATGTCACTGTTGTGTTTGCCTCCACTCACGGCCTTCTGTCTCACACATCTCCTTTAAAACGTTGCCCTTCTCACCTTAAGGCTGTGTCCTCCAGTGTCGCGCCTGCGCAGTTGGGGGCTATGCGTGAGTGGATAGGGTGGGGGATGGGGTAAAAGGAGCGAATGAATAATATTCAAGGGGGGAGGGGGGGATAGTGTGTGTATGGGGGGGGGGGGGGTGGGGGGGGGTGGTTATTGTGTGTATGTGACACCGCAGCCCCCCGCCCTATCCACTCGCGCATAGCCCCCAACGGGTCCCACTTGGTCGAGTGTCCCTTAAAACCTTGCCCTTCTCACCTTAAGTCCTCCAGTGTTTGATATTTCCGTTCTGGGGAAAGGTTTCTGACTGTCTACCTGGTGGGGGGGGAGGGGGAGGGGGAGGGGGGGGGGGGGAGAGGGGAGAGAGGAGAGAGAGAGGGAGAGAGAGGGGGGAGGGAAAGAGGGGGGGGGGAGGGACAAAGGGGGAGAGAATGAGAGAAGGTGGAAGAGGGAGAAACGGAGGAGGGAGAGAGACAGGGAGGGAGAGAGAGAGAGAGACAGGGGGGAGGGAGGGAGAGAGACAGGGGGGAGGGAGGGAGAGAGACAGGGGGGAGGGAGGGAGAGAGAGAGACAGGGAGAGAGACGGGGAGGGAGGGAGAGAGAGAGAGAGATAGGGAGGAGGAGGGAGGGAGATAGAGAGAGAGAGACAGAGAGACAGGGGGGGGGGGGGGAGAGAAACAGGGGGGAGGGAGGGAGAGAGACAAGGGGAGGAGGGAGGGAGAGAGAGAGACAGGGAGAGAGACAGGGTGGAAGAGGGAGAGACAGGGGGGGAGGGAGAGAGACAGGGGGGGGGGAGGGAGCCGGGCTGCGGCGGGGGCGGGCTGCTGGAGGCGCCGCCCTGTCCCAGGGAGGGAGGAAGGGAGGAGAAGAGAAGCGGCGACCGGACCGGGCCACGGACGGGGACGGGACGTGTCGGGGTCGGGTCGGGGCCGGGAGAGCGCTCTCCCCGGGGTCGGGGTCGGGGCCGGGATGAAACGCAAGGTGTTCGCGGCGCTCGCCCTCTCCTCGCTGCTCAGCTGTTTGTTGCTGTACAACAGCAACGCCGGCCCCCGCCTGCGGCACTGGAGGCAGTCGGGCGGCACCCCCCGACCACCAGGTGGGTGAGGGGAGAGGATGGGGGAGTGGGGGGGGAGAGGGGAGGATGGGGGAGAGGGGAGGATGGGGGAGAGGATGGAGGGGAGAGAAAGGGGGTAGAGGGGGGATGAGAGAGAAGGGGAGAGGGTGGAGGGGGAGAGAGGGAAAGAGTAGGGGAGGGGAGAGGAAGGGTGGGGGAGTGGGAGGGGAGGAAAGAGGAAGGTGGAGGAGAGATAGAGGGTGTGAGAGAGATGGGGAAGAGGGGGAAAGGATAGAAAGAAGCTGGGCGGTGGGGGTGAGGGTGGGGCGATGGGGACTGGGAGGAGGAGGAGGGGAGAGGGTGAAAGGAGGGGGAGAGGATGCAAGGAGAAGGGGAGAGGGAGTCGTGGAGAAGGAAGATAGAAGAGGAGAGGTGGTGGGGAGAGGGGGTACTGGGTGGTCGGATGAAGTGGCGAGGGGGAGAAGCGAAGAAGGGAGAACGTGGTAGAATCAGGGGGAGAAATCGATGGAGACGGAAGGGTTGGGAGGGAGGGAGGGAGAGTTGAGATTGGGCAGATGGAGAAGTTGGTTGGGGTGGTGGTTCTGGTGTTAGGGGGGAAGTGTGGCGAGGGGGGAGACGAGGCAGAATGTGGAGGAGTTAGGGAGAATGGCGAGTCATACAGCATGGGAACAGGCCCTTTGGCCCAACCCGGCCGTGCCAGCCAAGTTGCCAAACGAGCTAGACTGGCAGAGTCAGTGTCAATGCTGAGATAGAGGCTATACAGGAGACAGGGAATGGCAGGGAAAGGAGTGTGAGGGGTGATTGAGATAGAAGGGAAGTCTTCACCACTGTCCGAAGAAAGGTCCTGATTATTTCTTGAGTACAGGAGTTTCGGGAACTGATAGTCTGCAGCATCTCTGGCCTGCCTTCATGTAGATATGTTTCCCTGTTTTTTTTTTGTTAAAAAGCAAACAAATTGGTAAATGATTGCAAGACAAACGCTGTACACACAATGCATTTTGAACTTACAGCGACTTCCCTGAACCAGATTGTTACCAGATGTGATGGTCAAGTCTTAAATGTAATTCTGTATTGTAATGGCTTATGATTAAGGGTAGCACCATCACCAGACTGGGAGTTAATCTGGGATATATTGCTATGGATTGCAGTGGGACATTATTTTTCCTCCCAATTACTTCAATGCTGTTCTTTGAGTGTGTGTCTGTCTGTGTCTGTGTGTGTGAGTGTCTGTGTGTGTGAGTGTGTGAGTGTGTATGAGTGTCTGTGTGTGTGTGTGTGTGTGTGAGTGTGTCTGTGTGTGTGAGTGTCTGTGTGTGTGAGTGTGTGTGTGTGAGTGTCTGTGTGTGTGTGTGTGTGTGTGTGTGTGTGTGTGTGTGTGTGTGTGTGTGTGTGTGTGTGTGTGTGTGTGTGAGTGTCTGCCTGTATCACAGATACTATCGGTGTATAGATGAAGGGCTTGCATCTGGAGGAAATTTGAGGCTCAAACCCTTACCTGATGTCCACAGAGACGGCACAGTGGCGCAGCGGTAGAGTTGCTGCCTCACAGCGCCAGAGACCTGGGTTCGATCCTGACTGTGGGGGCTGTCTGTACGGAGCTTGTACGTTTTCTCCGGGTGCTCCGGTTTCCTCTCACACTCCAAAGACGTACAGGCTTGAGGATTAATTGTCTTCTGTAAAGTGTAAATTGTCCCTAGTGTGTAGGATGGAGCAAGTGTACGGGGTGATCTGTGTGGACTCGGTGTGCCGAAGGGCTGTATCTCTGAAAGTCTAAAGTAAATCGTATCTCCAGGGGAGGGGGGGGGTCACAGAGTCATACAGCACGGAAACAGGCCCTTCGGCCCAACTCTTCCATACCCACCATGTTGCCCCATCTTAGCTAGTGCCATTTGTCCCTCTAAACCTATCCTATCCATGTTTAAGAAGGAACTGCAGATGCTGGTTTAAACCGAAGATAGACCCAGTGGCGGACTGGGTCTAAAAATATTGGTTGCCAGGAGACAAAGGGGGCCCACCCACAACTACAATGCTATCATTTAACAGGGGCCCACTTGCCATCGGGCAAGCTGACACCCTGGCCAGTCCGCCACTGGATAGACCCTCCAGCTTTTTGTGCCTATCCATGTTTAGTTTAGTTTAGTTTAAAGACACAGCGCCAAGGCAGGCCCTTCGGCCCACCGAGTCAGTGCCGACCAGCTCTCACCCCGCTGATTAACACTACCCTGCACACACTAGGGACAAGTTACGCATACACCAAGCCAATTAACCTACATCCCTGTACGTGTTTGGAGTGTGGGAGGAAACCGAAGATCCCGGCGAAAACCCACAGAAGGTACAAACTCCGTACAGACAGCACCCGTAGTCGGGATCGAACCAGGATCTCCGGTGCTGTAAAGCAGCAACTCTACCGCTACGCCACCGTGCCGCCCAAGTGGTTTTGAGGAGGAAGGTACTCAGACAAATTGAGAGCTTCGGACGAAAATGGGAGTGTGTGGAATGGAAGGAGGGCTTTGTGATCGGGTAGACGGTGTTAGTTTAACATTGTCGAGTGTGCAAATGTTGTTTTCTGCAGAAAACATATCAGGCACATCGAAACTTACACGAGTACAATCAAACCGTACACGAGTACCACAAATGGAGCCAAAAGGGGAAAGGAAACAGAGTGTGGAATATAATGTTACATTAGGAGGTCAGTGGCAAGGTGCTTGGGTTACTCTGGAACGAATTCCCCAGGAAACTTGTGTAGTAAGGAACTGCACATGCTGGTTTAATCTGAAGATAGACTGAAAATGCTGGAGTAACTCAGCGGGTCAGGCAGCATCTCTGGAGAAAAGGAATAGATGACGTTTCGGTTCGTTTTTGAAGAAGCGTCTCGACTCGAAACGTCGCCTATTTCTTTTCTCCTGAGATGCTGCCTGACCCACCGATTCACTCCAGCTTTCTGTATCTAGCCCCAGGATTCTTGTCTGATTTTCACAGTGCCTCTTTTAGTAAGTCATTAATGGTACAGAAATAGAGTGAATCGTTAAGGTCCATCGTCGATCTTTCTCTCCCCCCCACCCCCCCCCCCCCCCCCCCGGCATCCTCGGTTCCAGAGCCTTTCTGGATTAGACATAAAAAGCGAGGCAGATAGTAGCTCAAGACCGTGCTTTAGTTGTTGTTAGAATGATTCTGTTGCCTGATAACAGCTGGGAGGAAACTGTCCCTGAATCTGGAGGTGTGCGTTTTCACATTTCTGTACCTCTTGCCTGATGGGAGAGGGGAGAAGAGAGAGTGCCCAAGGTTAGACTGGTCCTTGAGTATACTGGTGGCCTTGCCGAGGCAGCGTGAAGTGTAGATGGAGTCAACATGAGGGAGGTTGGTTTGAGTGAAGGACTGGGCTGCATCCACAATTCTCTGCAATCTATTGCGGTCTTGGGCCTAGCTGTTCCTAAACCATGGTGTGATGCATCGCTATAAAATGCTTTATACAATGTTTAAGAAGGAACTGCAGATGCTGGAAAATCGAAGGTACACAAAAATGTTGGAGAAACTCAGCGGGTGCAGCAGTATCTATGGGGCGAAGGAAATAGGCAACGTTTCGGGCCGAAACCCTTCTTCAGACTGTTGGGGGGTGGGGGTGGGGGGGGGGGGGGGGGGGGGGGGGGTAGAAGAAAGGAAAAAGGAGGAGGAGCCCGAAGGCTGAGGGATGGGAGGAGACAACAGGAGGGCTGAGGAAGGGGAGGAGACAGCAAGGGCTAACAAAATTGGGAGAATTCAATGTTCATATACAGTTCATATGATGCTTTATACAGTGCATGTGTAGAAGTCAGTAGGATTTCTAGGGGATATGCTGACTGTCCAGAGCCTTCTAAGGAAGTGGAGGCATTGAAGTCCTTTCTTGGCCATTGCCTCGATATGGCTGGTCCAGCACAAGTTGCTGGTGAAGTTTACCCCCGAGAACTTGACGCTTTCAGCCATCTCTACTTCGGCGCTGTCTATGTACACTGGGGTATGTATATGTACCGCTTTGCTCACCGAAGTCGATCACTATCTCCTTTGCCCTGCTGTCATTAACAAAAGGGTCTGGACACCAAGTTATGTATCAATGGTCTTTGGGACCTTCTTCATACCTTGAACACAAATTGAATGTAAGGTGGAGGAGGATAGATTCTTGAGAAAGAAGGGGTGGTGGTTGTGTGTTGGAATGTAGGCTTGTACCAGGCATAACCTTAATGGCTGAAGATTACGTGGGCCTAATTGTATGCGTATTTGAATGTTCACTCAGTCTAAATCTGTCTTTATGCAAATTGTCCAGCGTACTTTGGAGTATTTCCCAAGTTAGTTATTATTATTTTGTGTCATCCCACAACAGCTTGCCAATAGCGAGCAAACTTGAATGCCACGTCGTTGGCCTCTGCAAGGCCCTTTACAGTGCAATAAATTGAATTGTATTGTAATTGTATGTATTGTATGTGTCATGCAGCATGTCACAGCTCAGGAGATGCTATTAATGAATACCATGAAGTTATTACACCATCATTATTACTAACTTGGAATTATTCGTATATGGCTGCATGGTAACTCAAATTTCACTGTACCAATAGGTGCACGTGATATTGAACTTGAGCACCACGCCTATTTGAGCACAAAACGTTGCCTATTTCCTTCGCTCCATAGATGCTGCCGCACCCGCTGAGTTTCTCCAGCACTTTTGTCTACCGTGGTATAATAATTGCATGGTGTTCATTAATAACTGGGGATTTATTCAATGAGGTGGCGCAGCGGTAGAGTTGCCGCTTTGCAGGGTCAGAGATCCGAGTTTGTCCCTGACTATGGGCGCTGTCTGTGCAAAGTTTGTACCTTCTCCCTGTGACGACCGCATAGGCAGAACGTACAACGTCCCACTCACCACAGACGCGCAGATTTGTAGGTTAATTGGCTGCTGTAAATTGTCCCTAGCGTGTAGGATAACGCTAGTGTACGGGGTGATCGGTGGTCGGCGTAGACTAGGTGGGCCGAAGGGCCTGTTTCCGCGCGGCGTATCTAAAGTCTAAAGCTCCGTTATTGAATACTGTGACATATGTATGCCACTACTTTTTATTAACCATTTATAGATTCCCCTGAACACTGGCAATGCAAGTTTTTAATCGCATTGTGCAGGGAGGAACTGCTGGTTTAACACAAAAAGCTGGAGTAACTGAAGGGTCTCGACCCGAAACGTCACCCGTTCCTTCTCTCCAGAGATGCTGCCTGCCCCGCTGAGTCACTCCAGCTTTTTGTATATTTGTTTGCAGGGTGTCGCCTCCTCTCTCCAGCGACAGACAATGGAACTAGGACTGGCAGGAAGTCGGGATTTACAATGGAATTCAAAAAAACCCAGAGCTGGAAAATATGAGAGTGAAATGACACTGCCGTTTCTGTTTTTTTTTGTACTCTGACACCGCACATGAGCAAGCCCCAGGCATTCTCCCAATTGGCACTGGCAATTGTCCTTTGGTAATGAAGAGAATGATTAGTGAGTGACTTGGCCACAGGTTATTTGGATGCTTTGTAGAGACTGTGTTTCATTGTTCTATGTTATCCCGCTTCACCGTCCATAGCATGTGCATTGACGGCATTTCTACACAGAGGGCCAATTAACCTACAAACCCGCACGTCTTTGGGATGTTGACGGATACCCACGTGGTCGCAGGGAGAACGTGCAAATTGGTTTTCTGGATTAGATATTTAAAGTGAAGTGATGGTGGTGGGGGGGAAGATTTAATAGCAACCTGAGGGGCAACTTTTTTTACACACGTGGTGGTAGGCAAATGGAACGAGCTGCTGGAAGAGGTAGTTGAGGCAGGTGCTATCATAACATTTAAGAGACATTAGGATAGAATGGGATGGGTTTAGAGGGTTATGGGACAGGCGAGGGCCAGGTAGGACTATTGTAGATGGCGGTGTATTAATAATAATAATGGATGGGATTTATATAGCGCCTTTCTAATACTCAAGGCGCTATTGATCGGAGAGGACACGTTAGGGCCCAAGGGCTTGTTTGCACACTGTATGACTACCACGATGTTTTAGCAACATTCATAGAAACATAGAAAATAGGTGCAGGAGTAGGCCATTCGGCCCTTCGAGCCTGTGCCACCATTCAATATGATCATGGCTGATCATCCAACTCAGTATCCCATCCCTTCTCTCCATACCCCCTGATCCCTTTAGCCACAAGGGCCACATCTAACTCCCTCTTAAATATAGCCAATGAACTGGCCTCAACTACCTTCTGTGGCAGATAATTCCAGTGATTCACCACTCTCTGTGTGAAAAATGTTTTCCTCATCTCGGTCCTAAAAGATTTCCCCCTTATCCTTAATCTGTGACCCCCTTGTTCTGGACTTCCCCAACATCGGGAACAATCTTCCTGCATCTAGCCTGTCCAACCCCTTAAGAATTTTGTATGTTTCTATAAGATCCCCTCTCAAACTTCCAAATTCTAGCGAGTACAAGCCGAGTCTATCCAGTCTTTCTTCATATGAAAGTCCTGCCATCCCAGGAATCAGTCTGGTGAACCTTCTCTGTACTCCCTCTATGGCAAGAATGTCTTTCCTCAGATTAGGAGACCAAAACTGTACGCAATACTCCAGGTGCTTCAGACAGGTACGTGGATTCAGACAGGTACGTGGATCTGGGCCAAATGCATAGGAAGGAACTGCAGATGCGGGTTTAAACCGAAGATAGACCCGAAAAGCTGGAGTAATTCAGCGGGACAGGCAGCATCTCTGGAGAGAAGGAATGGGTGACGTTTCCGTTGGAAACGTCACCCATTCCTTCTCTCCAGAGATGCTGCCTGTCAGCCGAGTCGCCCCGGCGTTTTGCGTCCATCTCGGGCCAAACGCAGGCAGGCGGGACTAGTGTGGATGGGGCAATGTTGGTCGGCATGGGCTAGACGGGCTGAAGGGCCTGTTCCCATGCCGCAAGACTGTGACTGACTCCCAACCCCTCTCCATCCCAAAGCCAGTCTACCCTCTGGGAGATCACTCTATTTTGATCATGTGAGTGAGTTGTCTTGGAACTCCGATGAATGTTTATCCCCGTGTCAACATTGACCTAAAAAAATGACCATTGATGGCTATCATGCCGCCATTTGTGGAAGCTAGCATTCTGCAAATTGGCTGGTGGTTTTCCTGCGTTGCAGGGACTTCAAAATGTGTGTGTGCACTCTCTGCAAAATGTTCAAAGACACACTAAGATCATAAAAACTGCAATAGACGTGCAGGTCTGTTGTGCAACTTTAAATGATGACGTTTTAACTCCGCTTAATGAAGGCACCATACTCCGTAAATAGCTCACGTGGAAGTCTAACTTGGACTGATTGTTATAATTCTGCTGTTTAGGGTGACATTCAAATTGTGTCTAGTGTTTAACTCAGTTTAGTTCCGTTTTCATAAGTGACAGGAGCAAAATTAGGCCATTTGGCCCATTCAGTCTACTCCGCCATTCAAATCGTGGCTGATCTACCTCTCCCTCCTGACCCCATTCTACTGCCTTCTCCCCCATAACCCCTGACACCCGTACGAATCGGGTTTCGTCTGGTTTAGGGATACAGTGCGGAAACAGGCCCTTCGGCCCACCGATTCCGTGCCGACCAACGATCCCCGCGCACAAACACTTCCCCACACACGCCAGGGGCAGTTTATAATTTTACAAAGCCAATTAGCTTACCGACCTGTACGCCTCTGGAGTGTGAGAGAAAACAGGAGCACGCGGAGAAAACCCACGTAGGTCACGGGGAGAAGGTACAAACCCCATTCAGACAGCACCCGTAGTCAGGACGTGTTTAGTGGAAGGACTTGAATCCATGTTGTCTAACTATGACTTGGGTCGGCACAATGGCGCAGCGGTAGAGTTGCCTTACTGCGCCAGAGACCCGGGCTTAATCCTGACCCGGGTGTCTGTGTGAAGTTTGTACATTCTCCCTGTGGCCGCGTGGGTCTCCTCCCAAGCCCCAACGAGGTACAAGGTTGTAGGTTAATTGGTTTAGTAAAATTGCAAATTGCCCCTGGTGTGTAGGATAGTGCCAGTGTACAAGGTGAGTGCTTGTCGGCGCGGACTCTGTGTTTCCGCACTGTATCTCTAAAGTCTAACGACTCTATAACCCACTTAGACTTGGGGCAAGTTTACATCAGATAATGAATCTGCACTTTTTTTGGGTGTAGGCTGATGAGAGTGAATGTGAAACTCCATACTGAGAGCACTGCGGGGCAGGGCAGGGTGAGCTGGGATTGAGAAGCTGGTCCTCCACTGTTCCACGCAGGTTTAACATTATCTGACCCCGAAGCTCAAGGGAATTCGCGAGGCAGTAATACGTGCAAAACACATCTCGGAGCAAAAGTCAGAGAGCAGAGACTAGCAACGAGCAGGTGTTTGCATACTGCGGTGTTGCACAAGGCTGTATTTCCAAGAATTTAGCATCAAAACCGGGTCTGCTAATTCATAACTTGATATACAGGAAGTTTGCAAATGATTCAACAGGAATGTGATGGTCAAAGATTAAAACAAAATTAAAAATTACAAAGACTGGAAGCATAAGATATATAAACAGAAAATGCTGGAAATACTCAGTATTTGCGGCACAGTGCCAGAGACCCCGGTTCGATCCTGCCCTCGGGTGCTGTCAGTACGTGAGTTTGTACGTTATCCCCGTGACCGCGTGGGTTTCCGGTTTCGGTTCCGTGTTCCGTGTTCCGGTTTCATCCCACATCCCAAAGACGTGCGGCTTTGTAGGTGAATCGGCCACTGTAACGTTCCCCTTAGTGTGGAGGGAGTGGATGAGAAAGTGGGATAGCATAGAACTAGAGTGTTGAATGGTCGCTGGGGACTCAGTGGGCCTGTGAAATGCCTGTTGCTAAGCTGTAGCATTCAAATCCACATCAGAAGAAACACGTGTAAGAAGGAACTGCAGACGCCGGTTTAAACCGAAGATAAACGCAAAAAGCTGGAGTAACTCAGCAGGACAGGCGGCATCTCTGGAGAGAAGGAATGGGTGACGTTTTTGGGGTCGATGCCCTTCTTCAGACTGGTTAAGGATAAGGGAGACGAGAGATATCGACGGTGATGTGGAGAGATAAAGAACAATTGAATGAAAGATATGCAAAAATGGCGGAGTAGACTTGATGGGCCGAAAGGCCTGATTCTGCTCCTAAAACCTATGGTCTTCTGGTTCTCTCCCTCACTTTCTCAGACAGAGTGTAAAGGGCCTGTCCCACTTGCATGCGTTTGGCGCGACCAAACGGAAGCGGAGTTCACGCGAAGTTCGCGCTAGGTTCGCGCGTGACATCATTTGCGTCATACCAATCAGCCGGGCAGGAGGCAGGCCGACTGAATTTGGGCGTCGCACGGCGTCGGGCGGTGACGTCATCATGCCACGCCGGGCGGTGACCTCATCGCGCAACGCCACGCGCTAGGCTACGCCCTCAATGCGCCTGTGTGCCGACGTGGGCGCGCAAAGTTTTCAGACAGTGCGGGATTTTTGGAGCCCCGCGCGATGTCGGGACCAGCCCCGCACAACTCCATACGCCTCCGCGCTTCGAAGTGGGACCGGCCCCGCTCGTACATACGGTGCCCGTACGCCTCAAGCGACCACGTTTGGTCGCGCCAGACGCATGCAATCGCATGCAAGTGGGACAGGCCCTTAACGTTCAAAAGGGGTTTAGTGGTTTGAGCACTGCAATAGCATGTGACTCAACGCCTTTGAATTGAGTTGGAGCGTGCCCCAACTTGCCTGGGGAGTTAGGCAGCAATCCGTCTTGGACGATTTTCAGCCCAACCCTGCAACGTTTCTGGTTTTTCGGTGAGATCCCTGGCGATCTAATCATTGTGATTCCCTTGCTTTTTAATTCATCGCCACTGGCTATGGATGGCTCCTTTGATTGTTGACACAAGTCACTCTTTTTAACAAAAAAGTTTTGTGATCCAGTCCAATTAACCTCCATTTATGTTCAAGAAGGAACTGCAGATGCTGCAAGACAAAAGTGCTGGAGAAACTCAGCGGGTGAGGCAGCATCTATGGAGCGAAGGAAATAGGCAACGTTTCGGGCCGAAACCCTTAGGGTTTCGGCCCGAAACGTTGCCTATTTCCTTCGCTCCATAGATGCTGCCTCACCCGCTGAGTTTCTCCAGCACTTTTGTCTAACCTCCAGTGATCATATTTTGACATTTGAGCTACTCCCTGTATGTGTGCAGGAGTGTTCGAACAGATACAATACAATACAATACCGTTTATTGTCATTTGAACCTCAAATTAAGTTCAAACAAAATTTGGTTTCTGCTGTCATACAACAAGAAATGAACCAAGACACTCCCCAACACAAGAACCTTGGCACCCATCGTGTGTTTATAAAAATAAAAAAAAAGCTACCTCTCGTGTTCCTAGTAATTCTTTTCCCCCCTCACCTTAAACCTAGGTCCACTGCGTCTCGATTTCCCTGCTCTGGGCAAGAGGCTCTCTGCTTTCACCCAATCTATTCCTCTCACAATTGTGTACGCCTCTATAAGATCACCCCCTCCTCCTCCTCCTCCTGTCCTCCAGGGAATAATCCTAGCCTGCTCAACTACTGAGCTACTCCAGAACAAAGATCCTATAGCGAGCAAGATAGTCCACTCGACGAAAAAGACGTAGTACGGTCGTGGGCAGATTCGTGGGTAATTTTTGGCCCCATTTCCGTAACCGGCTTCCGTCTCCGCACCAAAGATCCCATAGGATACTAGTGCGGAGACGGAAGCCGGTTACGGAAACATCCTCGCAAAAATAAAAGTTATTTGGTAAAAATCTTCTCATTTTCAGAATTTAAATTTATTAACACAAACTGTTCCCCCGCAACGTTGATTACACTGCGAGTCGGGTCAGGTTACGGAAATGGATGAAAAAAAGGCCCACGTTCCGTTCCGTTCCGTTGCGTACTACACGTCGGCCCGTTGCATTTAGCAGGAGTGGTCTATCTTGCTCCGCTACAGGATCTTTGTTCCAGAACTTTTGTGTCTGTCTTTGGTGTAAACCAGCACCTGCAGTTCTTTGTTTCTACATTGTATTTGGTATGCCCAGTAAAAACTGGGGACCTTCTCACTTCAGGTAGCCTCAGCATTCCCCCCCTCTCTCTCTCTCTCTCTCCAATCCCTCCCCCACCCAAGTTGCACCAGCTTCTCGTTTTCACCCAGCAAACAGCTAACAATGGCCTGTTTCCTTTATCGCCATTACTTTTTTGCATATCTTTGCATTCATTGTTCTTTATCTCTCCACATCATCGTCTATAACTCTCGTTTCCCTTATCCACAACAGTCTGAAGAAGGGTCTCGACCCAAAACGTCACCCATTCCATCTCTCCAGTGATGCTGCCTGTCCCGCTGAGTTACTCCAGCTTTTTGTGTCTATCTTTACTTCTCCCAGTAAAGGCCACCCAGCCCAGTGTATGTGTTTATAAGTCGGGTCAGGTCGAACTTGCCAGTGGGTGTTTGCATGGTCATGGTTTTGTGAGCCCAGCTCAGTATGTTATCTCGGTCGGGATACTTTGTGTAGGATTGCCACAGGTGTTGTCTGATGTGGATCGATTTGTTTGCGTGATGTGGGCACTCAGCCAAGGCCCCCTGTTTATTCTCTATCCTTGACTTCAGACATGAAGTGCAAAAAAAAAACCAGGCCCTTCTGCGCGCGAGCAGTCACCCCTTGCATTAATCTACACACACTAGGGGCAATATTACATCTTACCGAAGCCAATTAACCGACAAACCTACACCTCTTTGGAATGTGGGAGGAAACCGGAGCACCCGGAGAAAACCTATGCTATCATGGGGAGAACGTACAAACTCCGTACAGACAGCACCCGTGATGAGAATTGAACTCGGGTCACTGGTGCTGTAGGGCAGCGACTCTAGGTTGCCTGACATGGGCATCGCTTCTCCCACCGGCCGGGCCGCAACGACTTGGGCGTCGCTTCTCCCTCGAGACATAATTGTGTCTCTCTGAATGAAGCAATTGACTGGCAAATTCAGCCTTTTCATTCTTGCCTGGTGCCAGTATGAAGCTTCTGTGAACAAGACGCATAAGGGAAGAAATCGTACTTGCAAAGCATCTTTCATGACGCCATACATCGCACAGCATTTCACAGCTGATTTTGGCCGCCAACATGCTCCATCGAGATCCCACAATGATGGACCTCAGTTCAAATGATACATCACCTCTTTGTGTGTGAGAAAGAACTGCAGATGCTGGATAAAATCGAAGGTAGACAAAAAACGCTGGAGTAACTCAGCGGGTGAGGCAGCATCTATGGAGAGAAGGAATGGGTGACGTTTCGGGTCGAGACCCTTGGTCTCGACCCGAAATGTCACCCATTCCTTCTCTCCATAGATGCTGCCTCATCCGCTGAGTTACTCCAGCACTTTGAGTCACCTATCCATGTTCTCCAGATATACTACCTGACCTGCTGAGTTACTCCAGCACTTTGTATCTTTTATTAACGTAAGGAAGTACCTGATGATTTCCATAGACTCGGTGGGCTGAAGCATCTGTTTCTGTGCTGTACAGTTTGATGCTCTACCACTAAATTCCACGGCTTCTCTGGTGGGATTAAGTCTCCTGCCTCAGTGTGCCTGGGTCCTAGTCCCAGTAACTTAAACCATTAAGCTGGCGTACAGACTTCCCCCAGAGTTGCTGACTTATGGGCCTGTCTCGCTTAGGCGACTGCCGAAAAATTTTCAACATGTTGAAAAATATTCTGCGACAATTTTTGATGTCGTAGGTCGTCGCTGGGTGTTGTAGGTGAATTCCATTAAACCTAGTCCTGGCAGTCGCCTAAGTGGCACAGGCGCTTTACAGCACAAGAGACATTGGTTCGATCCCGACTACGGGTGCTGTCTGTACGGAGGTTGCACGTTCTCCCCTCGACCCTCGTGGGATATCCCCGGGCGCTCCGTATTCCTTCCACACTTCAAGGACGTGCAGGTTTGTAGGTTAATTGGCTTCAATAAAAATTGTCAATTGTCCCTTGTGTGTGTGTAGGATAGTGCTAGTGTACAGGGGTCACTGATTGGCGCAGACTCGGTGTGCCGAAGGTCCCGTTTCCACGCTGTATCTCTAAAACTGAAAAAGCAATCTAACATGTTTTGCACCTTGGGGGGGAAAGGGAATAACAAGGCAATTAAGAGGCACAGCTATGCCAAACACTTTGGGCAACTGAGTTTTGTTAAAGCTGTTGCCTTACCTAAGGCATGTGGTTCAGAGGCATCGGTGCCTGAATCTGCAACAGAACCTTGATAGCTATGTTTGCTCAAAGCCTTTGAGGTCACGTTCTTTTCCTGGCAGTAAGAAAATGCGGGTGTAATCCTTTGAGTTAATTCCTTGGCATGTCGTGCAGCCTTTCCAAGCAGTCTGTCTTTTAAATGGAACGCCAGTGAGCCGGAGGCCCTGGGTGTTTGGACTCTGCTTCATCCAACACTAGCAGCGCAAGAGGAGCTGGGCAGGGTTGGTGTGTAACACTATGTTTAGCAGCAGGCTGCCGGGATGTGTGGTAAAGCAGAGCTGCCGGTGAAGGGCAGGAGCTGAGAGTGTTTGCTTTTAAAAAAAAATTCAGTCTCGGAAATGGGCACGGCTACCGAGGCTGGTACGAACCGATCAAAGTGTACCATGCTCGGCCTCCCTGAAGCCACTTCCAGCTATTTCGCTTTCCAAAAAAAAACAAACAAAACACACACACGGCGCTGGAGTAACTCAGCGGGTCAGGCAACATCTCTTGAGAGCATGGGTGGGTGACGTTTCTGGTCGGGACCCTTCTCTGCGTTGATAGGTAGAGAGTGCTGCCTTGTCGAATTCGGAATGGGAGGGGGTGTTGAAGTGTTGAGCCACCGGGAGATCAAGGCGAACTGTGCGGAGGTGTTGGGCGAAGCGATCGCCAAGCCTGCGCTTGGTCTCACCGATGTAGAGCAGTTGACACCTAGAGCAGCGGATGCAATAGATGAGGTTGGAGGAGGTGCAGGAAAACCTCTGCCTCACCTGGATAGACTGCTTGGGTCTTTTTGCGCAAGTCCCTGGACACAGGATTGATCTCCATGTAATTTTGTCGAGACTGTTGAGGCAGAGTTGCTTTGTCACAGGAAGAGCTTGACAAGATGGACAAGGGATGGGTAGTCTATGAAATTGGGGGAGGACCACAGTCTACTGCTGGACATTGAGGGGAAGAGTCTGGTGGGGACACCCGTCAAATACCCGTGGGGGGCACATGCATACCTTTAAAGACAGAGCATAGAACAGTACAACACAGTAACGGCTCACAATGTCTATGCCGAACTTGATTCCAAGACCATCTTTTATATACCTGCACACACTACATATCCCTCCATTCCTCGCATATCCATAAATCGACCCAAGAGTCTCGTAAACACCATGGGATCTGCTTCGACCACCACCCCCTTGCACTCGCCACCCTCTGGGGCACGATGGCGCAGCGGTAGAGCTGCTGCCTCACAACGCCACTGACCCGCGTTCGATGCTGACCTCAGGTGCTGCCTGTGGAATTTGAACGTTCTCCCCGAGACCGTGTGGGTTTTCTCCGGGTGCTCCGGTTTCCTCCCACGTTCCAAAGACGTGCGGGTTTGTAGGTTAATTGGCCTCTGTATATTGCGTAATGGGATAACTTGTGTGACCGGGTGATCGATGGTCGGCGTGGGCCAAAGGGCCAAAGGGCCTGTTTCACTGCTTTATCTGTAAACTAAACGAGACTAAAATAGACTAAACTCTGTGTGAATAATAACTTGCCCTGCACATCTCCTTTGAACTTTGCCCCTCTCAACTTAAATAGCCATGACCACCACTGAGCATGATACTATGAATATATAGACACTGAGAATGCACGAAGGTTTTTTGCACAGTTTTTGTTGTGTATATCATCCCTGCCAACTAGTCCGATTTTATCGCATCTGTTCCGATTTTTAAGTAAAAAAAGTGTGAAAAATCGGAACAACGATTTTGAAATGATGAGGGGGGGAAAAAAAGGATTTCCGTATTTTGTACGGAAATGCAATAAGAATACGGATGTACGATTTTGTGTCGTTAAATACTGATTTTTTTAAAGTCCGTATTTAACAACGCAAAATCGACCACTATATATCTTTTTTAATTCTAAATAAGGTTTCATTTTGAAATAAAGAACTTTGCACAACTTTGCAGAACTCTCATTTTAGCTGGACTTTCCCTGTGCTCATTACGCATGGACTGGAGACTCTCTTTCGACTTGGAAGGGATTTGGCTCACTGGGCCTTGCGCTGCCTCCCCAAGCAGTTCCAATGCCTGTTTATTTCCTAGCAACCTGTTCGCTCTCACGCGGTCATTAAAAATCCCCACGCTTTCCCGACCACTCAACCACACAAGGGGCAACGTGTAGGAAAGACAATTAACTCCTCGAGATGTGTTGTCTTTGGGACGTGAGAGGAAATCGGAGTTACCCGGGGGAAGCACATGGTGGTGGAGAACGTGCAAACTCCGTGCAGACAGCAGCGCAGGACAGGATTGAACCTGCGTTGCTGAGGCTGTGAGTCAGTTGTGCCATGATGTAATGAACTAAACCTTCCTTCTCCACTTTGAGCAGGAATTCCCAGGATGTGTATGTGTGTATATTTATATGCGTGCTTGTGTGTGTGTGTTTTTATATATATATATATAAAATAACTTTTGAAAAGCAATCAAACAATAATACCCAAAGGCAAAAACAATGCCCCCAAGGCAAGGTAGTTCGGAGCCTATTTGGAGTTTGTGGTCTTTAATAGCATGAAGAATGGTCCCGACCCGAAACGTCACCCATCCCTTTTCCCCAGAGATGCTGCCTGACCCGGACTTATGTTACACCAGCACTTTGTCTTATTGAAACATAAACGATTATTAAGGGTTTGGACACGCTTGAGGCAGGAAACATGGTCCTGATGTTGGGGGAGTCCAGAACCAGGGGCCACGGTTTAAGAATAAGGGCTAAGCCATTTTGAACGGAGATGAGGAAAAAACTTTTTCGCACAGAGAGTTGTGAGTCTGTGGAATTCTCTACCTCAGAGGGTGGTGGAGGCAGGTTCTCTGGATGCTTTCAAGAGAGAGCTAGATAGGGCTCTTAAAGATAGCGGAGTCAGGGGATATGGGGAGAAGGCAGGAACGGGGTACTGATTGTGGATGATCGGCCATGATTACATTGAATGGCGGTGCTGGCTCAAGGGGCCGAATGGCCTACTCCTGCACCTATTGTCTAATATGTTTATCTTTGGTGTTTAATAGCCTGATGGTTGCAGGTAAGAAGCTGCTCCTGAATCTGGAATTTTCACCTTGCACCTGATGGCAGGAGTGAAATGAGAGTGGGGCCAGGGTGGTGGCTTATACATTACAGTGATCAAAATACATGGCGGCTTAGATGGTAAATAGGAAGGGAATGGATGGTCAAAGTTTCAGCTCTGGACTCTTCTTCAGAATGTTTCATTTTAAGGGTTAATTTCATGTACCTGAAGTCAAAGCAGAAAGTTCCCCTTAGTCTTGTATCAATACACTCCTCAGATGTGGCGGGGGAGGGGGGGCGGTGTTCAAACCCTGAGCTTTTACAAGCTCCAGTTGCTAAAACCCTGATAAATGTTCCTCTTCTTAGATGGTTGAACTTGCATTTCATTTTCTCTCCCAGCAGATTCTCTTCCAACCGCAAGCAATGCGACAGTGGTCATCGAAACTTCCAAAGCCAACCAGTTGGCGAAGTGCCCAGTTGATCCACCGGAACTTGGTAAGCAATGGGAGGAATGGGCCAAAGGTCCTTTTATTTTTATTAGCGGTGCTGCGTTCGAGATAATGCCTCACAGCGCCAGAGATCCGGGTTCGGCCCTGACTATGGGTGCTGTCTGTATGGAGTTTGTACGTTCTCCCTGTGACCGCGTGGGTTTTCTCCGGGTCCTCCAGTTGCCTCCCACACTCCAAAGACGGACAAGTTTGAATGTTAATTGGCTTCGGTAAAAATTGTAAGTTGTCCCACGATACATAGACAATAGGTGCAGGAGTATTGCATCGAGCCAGCACCGCCATTCACTATGATCATGGCTGATCATCCACAATCAGTACCCCATTCCTGCCTTCTCCCCATATCCTTGACTCCGCTATCTTTAAGAGCTCTATCTAACTCTCTCTTGGATGCATCCAGAGCACCGGCCTCCACTGCCTTCTGAGGCAGAGAATTCCACAAATTTACAACTCTCTGGGTGAAAAAGTTCTTCCTCATCTCCGTTCTAAATGGCCTACCCCTTATTCTTAAACTGTGGCCCCTGGTTCTGGACTCCCCCAAAAATCCGGGAACATGTCTCCTGCCTCTAGCGTGTCCAATCCCTTAATAATCTTATGTGTTTCAATAAGATATCCTCTCATCCTTCTAAATTCCAGTGTATACAAGCCCAGTCGCTCCATTCTTTCAACATATGACAGTCCCGCCATCCCTGGAATTAACCTTGTGAACCTACACTGCACTCCCTCAATAGCAAGAATGTCCTTCCTCAAATTGGGATGGGACATGTTGGTCGTTGTGGACACCACATTCCAGGCTCCCGCCACTCTCTCCAAAACAGAATTTGCCCCACGCATCTCCTTCAAACTTTGTCTCTCTCACCACTTGAAGAAATACATTTAAACACAGAACAAGAATTTGCTCCAATTAGCAACGATGGTATCAGGTGAACCTCACAGTTTAGTTTAGTTTAGTTTATTATTGTCACGTGTACTGAGGTACAGTGAAAAGCTTTTTTGTTGCGTGCTATCCAGTCAGCGGAAAGACAATACATGATTACAATCCAGTTCACAGTGTACAGATACATGATAAAGGGGATAACGTTTAGTGCAAGGTAAAGTCCGATTAAAGATAGGTTTAAGGCGAGGAGTAAAAGATTTAATAGGAACCTCAGGGGTAACACTCTCACACAGAGGGTGGTGAGTGTATGGAACGAGCTGCCAGAGGAGGTGGTTGAGGCAGGTATTAATGCAACATTTAAGAAAGGTGCATGGATAGGACAGGTTTAGAGGGATATGGGCCAAACGCAGGCAGGTGGGACGAGTGTAGACGGGACATGTTGGTCATTGTGGGCAAGTTGGGCTGACGGGCCTGTTTCCACACTGCATCACTCTATGACAAAAGATAGTCTGATACCAGAGTTATTTAGTTCATTGCTGTTTGTAGATTTGCACTGGTACATCTCCTGTGTGACAGCTGCTCAGAAACGATGTTGCTGTCTGCAAAAGGTCTGCCTGAGGAAGGGTCTCGACCCATTCCCTCTCTCCAGAGATGCTGCCTGTCCCGCTGAGTTGCTCCAGCATTTTGTGTCTATCTTCGATTTGCTGTCCGCAGTATCTCTGAGGACCGTCCCTGAGTGATATGAGATAGTGGATAAAGGCAAGGGCTGCGCCACTGTTTAACAACTGACAACACATTAATGGCTCACTGCTCTGGCTGGTGTCTGTGGGGCCTGAGAGACCACTGCAGTTCACTCAGTGAGACGGGGTTTGCAGTGTTTGTGAGCTGCGCCGCGCAGCGGGTGCTGTTCTCTCGTGTTTCCCGTGTGGACGCGATTAATCGAGGCCTCTCCCGGTTAACAGTTGGACCTCTGAGGATCACCTTTGACCAGGAGCAGTCGCTGGAAGAGATTGGGGAGCTGAACCCGTACGTGACGCTTGGCGGGCGCTACAAGCCGAAGGACTGCGAGCCCTTGCAGCGCATTGCCATCATCATTCCCTTCCGCAACCGAGACCACCACCTGCGGCACTGGCTCTACTACCTGCTGCCCATCCTGCGCCGGCAGCAGGGAGAGTACGGCATCTTCATCATTGAGCAGGTACCACACTGCACCGTCTACCCCCCAATCACATTTAGTTTTCTATTTATTTACTTATCTGTCTGACTGTCTCTGTCTATCTTCTATCTCTATCTGTCTGTCTAACTATCTGTTTATTTTTTGTGTCTGTCTGCCTGTCTGTGCCCGTCTATCTATTTATTATTAGCTTGTTTATTATTTATGTATTTATGTTCAAGGTGCAGCATGGCCCACCGTGTCCACGCCGACCATTGATCCCCCATTCACACCAGTTCTATGTTATTCCACTTCCTCATCCATTCTCTACACTTGGAGCAATGTTTCAGAGGCCAATCAACCTACAAACCCACGTGTCTTTGGGATGTGGGAGGAAACCCACTTGTTCACAGAAAAATATACAAACTCCACCCACAGACTGCACCCGAGGTCAGGATTGAACCCGACTCTCTGGCGCTGAAAGGCAGCAGCTCTCCAAGATAAACTTATCTCATCTGCCTGGACGTGATCCGTGTCTCTCCATTTCCAAGTGGCTATCTAAAAGCCTCTGTAACGCCATTATCGCATTGACCTTCATCACCACTCCTGGCAGCGTGTTCCAGACACACACCAGCCTCTGTTTTAAAAAAAACAAACTAGTGCTGCACAAGAAACTTTGCTTCTCTCACCTTAAACCCATGCCCTGTAGTCCTTGACATTTCCACCCTGGGGGGAAAAGGTTCTGATTGTCTATCCTGTCTACATCTCTCATAATATTATATACTTCTGAGGCAGAGAATTCCACAGATTCACAACTCTCTGGGTGAAAACGTTTTTTTCTCATCTCCGTTCTAAATGGCCTACCTCTTATTCTTAAACTGTGGCCCCTGTTTCTGGACTCTCCCAACATCGGGAACATGTTTCCTGTCTCGAGCGGGTCCAATCCCTTAATAATCTTATATGTTTCAATAAGATTCCCTCTCATCCTTCTAAATTCCAGAGTATACAAGCCCAGCCGCTCCATTCTATCAACATATGACAGTCCCGTCATCCCGGGAATTAACCTCGTGAACCTATGCTGCACTCCCTCAATAGCAAGAATGTCCTTCCTCAAATTTGGAGACCAAACCTGCACACAATACTCCAGGTGTGGTCTCACTAGGGCTCTGTACAACTGCAGAAGGACTCTTGTCCTCAATGCCCTGACCAATGTAGCTCTGGCTGCTATGAAAAAGGGAATTTAAAAAAATTGAATTGCAAGCAGGATAAGGTAGTACAGGGTAAACTACCCCCAAAAGGCACATTTATGCCTGATATCAGGAGAGATTCCCTTCGTGACCAAAGCCAATGCATTTCCAATTCAAAGAATGGAGGCAAAAATCTCAGGGATCCTTTATGATACATGGGTATCCAGGGAGAGATTGTAGGATATTGCAGATAAAGATTTAAAATGGACCAAATATCATTCTCTTGATAATTATCTCCCATAATGTTGCCCGCAAATATCTAGATCAGCACTCCCTCGATCATCGCTGACCAACACTGCCTGATGTAAGATCACATGAACCCATTTTGGCTTGAGAATAATGTCGAACTGTTTAAGGAGGAATTTATCCAAAGTGATATAACGGGAAACAAGATGCGTAACCAGTTCATAAAGAATAGGTAAGGTACACAAAATTGCTGGGGAAACTCAGCGGGTGCAGCAGCATCTATGGAGCGAAGGAAATAGGCGACGTTTCGGGCTTCGGCCCGAAACGTCGCCTATTTCCTTCACTCCATAGATGCTGCTGCACCCGCTGAGTTTCCCCAGCAATTTTGTGTACCTTCGATATTCCAGCATCTGCAGTTCCCTTTTGAACATAAAGAATAGGTAGTCATTTTGACAGACTTAAGGAGAGTTAAGGGCGGCATGGTGGCGCAGCGGTAGGGTTGCTGCCGTACAGCGCCAGAGACCCGGCTTCGATCGTGACTACGGAGGCTGTCTGTATGGAGTTTGTACGTTCTCCCCATGACTGGCGTGGGTTTCTCCTGGGTGCTCCAGTTTCCTCCCACACTCCAAAGACGTGCAGGTTCTGTAGTTATGTTGGATAGAACTAGTGTATGGGTGGTCGCTGGTCGGCCTGGACTCGGTGGGCTCAAAGTTCATAAGTTGTAGCACCAGATTTGGCCCATCAAGTCTACTCCGCCATTCAAACATGGCTGATCTAACTTTCCCTCTCAACCCCATTCTCCTGCCTTCTCCCCACAACCCCTGACACTCTGTTTGTTAAAGGACCCTGAAAGGCCTGTCTCTAAGAGGAGCTGGGTGGGACGAAGCTGATTCGGAAGCTAGCAAGGAACAGCTGGCCTAATAACTTGATTCACAGAATTGTAGAATTGCTGTGGTTCAGAGGAGGCCATTCTGTCCATTGACCCCGTGCTACCTCCAAGCAGAGCATCCTATCCATTCTATTCCTCTGCGTTCTTTCTTCTATTAAACCTGCAAGTTATTATCGTTCAAGTGCCTTATTTCATTCTCCCTTGAAGCTCGGGATGTGCTGACCGCAAGTTCCACATCATAATTGCACTCCAGTGAATCGACGATCTTCTTTCTTCAAACCACTTTGATTGCTCCTTTAAACATTTGTTAAGTGGAGCACTTTATCCTGACCAAACCAGGTCACTGTGATGTACATCTCCATCAGATCTCCTCTCGGCCTTCTTTGCTCCAAGGAGGACAGCCCTTGTTTCACCCAATAGCTGAAATTTCTCAGCAAAACATAAAAGTGCTGGAAGAGCTCGGCAGGTCAGGCAGCATCCGTGGAGGGAATGGACAGACAAGGTTTCAGGTCGGGACCTTCTTCTTTAGTCTGAAGAAGGGTCTCGAGCCGAAACGTCACCTGATCATTCCCTCCACGGATGCTGCCTGACATAGAAACATAGAAGGTACACAAAATTGCTGGAGGAACTCAGCAGGTGCAGCAGCATCTATGGAGCGAAGGAAATAGGCGACGTTTCGGGCCGAAACCCTTCTTCAGACTGATGGGGGGTGGGGAAAGAAAGAAGGAAAAGGGGGGGAGGAGGAGGAGGAGCCCGAGGGCGGGCGGATGGGAGGGTGGGAGGAGACAGCTAGAGGGTGAAGGAAGGGGAGGAGACAGCACAGGCTAGCCAAATTGGGGGAATTCAATGTTGATGCCATAAGGGCGCAAGGACCCCAGACGGAATATGAGGTGCTGTTCCTCCAATTTCCGCTGTTGCTCACTCTGGCAATGGAGGAGACCCAGGACAGAGAGGTCGGATTGGGAATGGGAGGGGGAGTTGAAGTGCTGAGCCACCGGGAGGTCAGGTAGATTATTGTAACATAGAAACATAGAAAATAGGTGCAGGAGGAGGCCATTCGGCCCTTCGAGCCAGCACCGCCATTCATTGTGATCATGGCTGATCGTCCCCTATCAATAACCCGTGCCTGCCTTCTCCCCATATCCCTTGACTCCACTAGCCCCTAGAGCTCTATCTAACTCTCTCTTAAATCCATCCAGTGACTTGGCCTCCACTGCCCTCTGCGGCAGGGAATTCCACAAATTCACAACTCTCTGGGTGAAAAAGTTTTTTCTCGCCTCAGTCTTAAATGACCTCCCCTTTATTCTAAGACCTGCCGAGTTCTTCCAGCACTTATGGTCCTGCCCCACTTGGCGATTTTTTAGGCGACTGTCATAGTTGTGGCAGGTCGCTGAAAAACCGGCGACAACCTGCGTCACCCTGGCGACAACCTACGACAGCACCCACGTCAGGAGAAGTCAAGCTACGCTCATTGGCGCCAAACCCACTGTCGCTGAAACATTTCAACATGTTGAAAATTTAGCGGCGACCAGAAAGACGCTACGACGTTTTGCGCGACTGAGGCGACGACTCCCGGCGACCACCGGCGAACATGTGGCAACCAACTAGTCGCCTGTAGTTGGCTAAAAAATCGCCTAAGTGGGACAGGCCCATAAGTGTTTTGATCAACAGTCCAGTTTCTGCAGTCTTGTGCTTCTCCATCTGAAAATCCCTCATTCCTCGAACATTGTCGTAAATCTTTTATGACCACTCTCTCGGGAGGTTCACGTTCTTCCTCATGATGGAACTCCATATCTGGCCTAGGCTGCCTTTTGTACAGGTTCAACATAACCTGTTGGGCGGCACGATGACTTGGTTTATACTCTCTAGAATTTAGGAGATTGAGAGGGGATCTTATAGAAACGTACAAAATTCTTAAGGGGTTGGACAGGCTAGATGCAGGAAGATTGCTCCCGATGTTGGGGAAGTCCAGGACAAGGGGTCACAGTTTAAGGATAAGGGGGAAATCCTTTAAAACCGGGATGAGAATAACTTTTTTCACACAGAGAGTGGTGAAGCTCTGGAACTCTCTGCCACAGAGGGTAGTCGAGGCCAGTTCATTGGCTATATTTAAGAGGGAGTTAGATGTGGCCCTTGTGGCTAAGGGGATCAGAGGGTATGGAGAGAAGGCAGGTACGGGATACTGAGTTGGATGATCAGCCATGATCATATTGAATGACGGTGCAGGCTCGAAGGGCCGAATGGCCTACTCCTGCACCTAATTTCTATGTTTCTATGCCACAGCGGTAGAGTTGCTGCCTTACAGCGCCAGACGCCCAGCTTTGATCCCGACTACGGGTGCTGTCCGTACGGAGTTTGTACCTTCTCCCTGCGACCTGCGGTGGGTTTTCTCCGGGTGCTCCGGGTTTCCCCCCACACTCCAAAGACGTACAGGTTTGTAGGTTAATTGGCCTGGCTAAAATGGTAAACTGTTCCTAGTGTGTGTAGGGTAGTGTTAGTGTGCGGGGATCGCTGATCTGCACGGACACGGTCGGCCGAAGGGCCTGTTTCCACACTGTATCTCCAAACTAAACCAAACCCATGGTGCTTTAGATCTCGCTGCCCCTGTTTATGCATCTCTCGGAGCCATCTGCTTTGAATCTGTGCAGTATAATAGTGTAGCTAATGGGGGAATATGTCCCTTGGAGGGATTTAACTGTGTTATGAAATCAAGTCAGTCCCCAGATGGTGCACTACACTTTCGAAGGCCAAACCTTGCTCTACTCTAAATAACATTACTCTAGTCTAAATAACATTATGTTCGAATAATTCCAGACAACCAAACATTTCAGATTTTCAATTGGTTCCAGCAGGGACTAAACCGTTAATAAATCAGACATTAGTCCACACGCTTGTACTCCGTCTGTTTTTATTCCCTTTTCTTCCTCAAAAGTTTCCACTTGATGTTTCCTGTGTTGCTGCACAAATGTGGATTGAGGGGAAAAATTGTTTTGCAAATGATATTAGTAATTTCCTCCCCGCCAATTTACGAGGATGTTGCCAGGACTCGAGGGCCTGAGCTACAGGGAGAGGTTGAGCAGGCTGGGACTCTATCCCAGGGAGCGCAGGAGGACGAGGGGTGATCTTCTAGAGTTGTGGCACGTCACGAGAGGAATAGGTCGGGTAGACGCACAAAGTCTTTTACCCAGAGCAAGGGAATCGAGAAGCGGGGGACTTAGGTTTGTGAGGGGGGAAAGATTTAATAGGAACCTGAAGGGTGACTTTTTCCATACAAAGGGTGGTGAGTGCATGGAACAAGCTGCTTGAGAAGGTAGTTGAGGCAGGTACTTTCGCTTTGTTTAAGAAACATTTGGACAGTTCGTGGACTGGACAGGTTTAGAGGGATATGGGCCAAACGCAGGCAAGCGGGATTAATGTAGATGGGACATGTTGATCGGTGCGGGGAAAATGGGCCAAAGGGTGTGTTTCCACACTGTATGAATCTGATTTTAACTAATAACAAGGATGATAGAGTGTGGAAACAGGCCCTTCACCCCAACTTGCCCACACCGGCCAAAATGTCTCATCTACACTAGTCCCACTTGCCAACACATGTTACAAGGCCTCCTTCCCTTCTTTAGGAAGAAGCAGAAATCTGATTAGTATTGATGACTGGTTTAATGCTATTTCTGATTCATTTTAGATGAATTCCCTTTGTGAGTTCCCATTCCGCTGTGTGTCAGCTGTGTTCCCTGCTTGCCCCACAACATACGGGCAGGGACATGTTGACATTTCCCAATGGGAATGCCTCTCAATGTTTATTTGTTAGGAAAATAGTGGGGCTGAAAATGATCTATAGGGAGAGGTTGAGCGGGCTGGGACTCTATTCCTTGGAGCGCAGGAGGATGAGGTGTCATCTTATAGAGGTGTATAAAATCATGAGAGGAATAGATCGGGTAGAGGCACAGAGTCTCTTGCCCAGAGTAGGTGGATCGAGAACCAGAGGACATGGGTTTAAGGTGAAGGGGAAAATGAGTTAATAGGAATCTGAGGGGTAACTTATTCACACAAAGGGTGGTGAGTGTATGGAACGTGATGGCAGAGGAGGTAGTTGAGGCAGGGACTATTCCAACATTTAAGAAACAGTTAGAGACAGGTACATGGATAGGACAGGTTTGGAGGGAAATGGATCAAGTGCAGGCAGGTGGGACTAGTGTAGTTGGGACATGTTGGCCGGTGTGGGCAAGTTGGGTCGAAGGGCCTGTTTCCACACTGTATCACTCGGTAGCCAAAGGCTCCTTGAGCTCCTCCTGAAGATTAATTGATACTTTATTGTCACATGTACCTGTGCGCAGTGAAATGCTTTGTTTATGCACACAGTACACAAACAGTTGCCACGTCTCTGGAGTTGACAAAGTTACAAAAGTGTGTAGGAAGGAACTGCAGATGCTGGTTTACACTGGCGATAGACACAAAATACTGGAGTAACTCAGCGGGACAGGCAGCATCTCTGGAGAGAAGGAATGGGTGACGTTTCGGGTCGAGACCCTTCTTCAGAATGATGCTGCCTGTCCCACTGAGTTACTCCAGCATTTTATGTCTTACTTTTAAGGTCGCCAACTCTCTCACTCTCAAATAAGGGACAAACGGTCAAAATACGGGACAATGAGTTGATCCGGGTGCTGGACTGCACACAAAGCCCAGCCGGCGGGCCAGCTGAGGAGTTTTGGCCCGCGTGTGATGCTCAGGCCCGACAGTCCCCTCGACCCGAGTAGCAGCAGTCAAATACAGGGGCAAGGGTGGTCCCGTATGGGAGAAACCAAATTAGCCCAATATACGGGATGTCCCGGCTAATACGGGATGGCCCTACTTATCTTCAAAGTTACAAAAGTACTCACGAGAGTCCTGATGGTTCCTGTTTGTTCTCAGAAGCCCGATTGCATATTCGTGTCCTGTCCTCGGCCCAACCTCCTCTCCCCCCCACCCCCCCCTCTACGCCAGCGAGCTGTCCCTCCCTTCTCCGGCCCTTCGGCCTTCGTGACGTGGGGGTGGGGGAGGGGGGGGGTGCCACCTTCAGCTGACCTTGAAGGCGCGGGAGGTTAGAACCCCACTGGTCCTCCTCCCACCGGCCCCCTTGACCGGTGTCGCCGACTCCGGTTGCCGTTAACTGTTTGTACTTTAATTGCAGGCTGGTGACAACACGTTCAACCGAGCCAAGCTCCTCAACGTGGGGTTTGCGGAAGCGCTGAAAGAGAACGGTTACGACTGTTTCATATTCAGTGACGTCGACATTATACCCGAGGACGACAAGAACCTGTACCGCTGTGGCAGCAACCCCCGACACTTGGCCTGTGCTATGGACAAGTTCAAGTACCGGTACGTGACTGGGCTCTGAATGTGGCTACTTATCTCTGCGTGCACCCACGCCTCCCCCTCCCCCTCTGTTTTTCAGTTTGAGGAAGGGTTCCAAACCCGAAACAGGCCCTTCGGCCCACCGAGTCCGTGCCGACCAACGATCCCCGCACACTAACACTATCCTACACACTAGAGACAATTTACAATTCTACCTAAAGCCAATTAGCCAACAGGTTTGCAGGTCGGTGGAATGTGGGAGTAGGCCAGAGCATCCGGAGAAAACCCATGGGGTCACGGGGAGAAGGTACAAACTCCATACAGGCAGCACCCATGGTCAGGATCGAACCCGGGCCACTGGGACCGTAAGGCAGCAACTCTACTGCTGCGCACCGGGATGCCCTCAGTGGATCATCGTGGTCCGGCATTTACCAACAGTCACCACTTGGTGAGGGGCTCGTTGTTGTAGAGGATGGCTGTGGATGCATGAGGCAGCATGACTTGGTCTCCTTCCCCCCCCTCATAGAATCATACTGCACGGAAACAGTCCCTTCGGCCCAACTTGCCTACCAAGATGCCCCTTCTGCACTAGACCCCCCTGCCACGTTTGGCCCAGATGCCTCTAAACCTGTTCTCTCCAGGCCCACACCCAGAGCGGTAAAGCTCTTTTATTAGATATATAATAGAGTGGGCAGTGAAGAGTTTGCCTCCACAAACTCGACACCTCGTGCTGCACAGTTGCGCAAGGTTGAATCTATTTGTGTCGTTAAACATTCTTGTGAGGGGATAATCGCTGTGGAATGCTGGAGCCGTCCCCTGGAGATCGGCTCACTAAAGGGACGCATTGTTATAGTACCGTCAGCAGATTGCAGACACGTGGATGGTGGCACCTGTGTCTTTAACTCTTTGGGCAACCACGTCACACGCCTGTATGGTCGCGAGTAGTCGCCCAAAGAGTCGTACCTTTTTCTGGTCGCCGCTGGATTTTCACCATGTTGAAAATTTTCGGCGACCTGCTGTGCGTGCATCCACGTGTCTGCAATCTGCTGACGGTACTATAACAATGCGTCCCTTTAGTGAGCCGATCTCCAGGGGACGGCTCCAGCATTCCACAGCGATTATCCCCTCACAAGAATGTTTAACGACACAAATAGATTCAACTGTGACGGGTCCCGCGAGTCGCCGAAAAAAATCGCGTAAGTGGGACAGGCCCTTAATGTGGTTTAAAATGGCAGCCAATTCCACAGCCACTCAAATGCTCAAAGGAACAGGGCAAGAACATTGTACGTGGAGAGAGGAATGTACAGAATCACAGAAGCACCTCGCACCACAAACTTTAGTTTAGTTTAGAGGTGCAGCTCGGAAACAGGCCCTTCGGCCCACCGAGTCCGTGCCCACCAGCGATCTCCACTATCCTACACCCACGCGGGATAATTTACATAGAAACATAGAAAATAGGTGCAGGAGTAGGCCATTCGGCCCTTCGAGCCTGCACCGCCATTCAATATGATCATGGCTGATCATCCAACTCAGTATCCTGTACCTGCCTTCTCTCCATACCCCCTGATCCTTTTGCCACAAGGGCCACATCTAACTCCCTCTTAAATATAGCCAATGAACTGGCCTCAACTACCTTCTGTGGCAGAGAATTCCAGAGATTCACCACTCTCTGTGTGAAAAATGTTTTTCTCACCTCGGTCCTAAAAGATTTCCCCCTTATCCTTAAACTGTGACCCCTTGTTCTGGACTTCCCCAACATCGGGAACAATCTTCCTGCATCTAGCCTGTCCAACCCCTTAAGAATTTTGTATGTTTCTATAAGACCCCCCCTAAATCTTCTAAATTCTAGCGAGTACAAGCCGAGTCTATCCAGTCTTTCTTCATATGAAAGTCCTGACATCCCATTTACATATATAGTGGCGCGGAGAGGAGAGTTGCTTGAATTTGGAGAATTCAATGCTCATGCCATTAGGTTGTAAGCTACCCAAGTGGAATATGAGCTGCTGTTCCTCCAGTTTGTATGTGGCTTCACGCTGACTTGATCTTTTCCTTTGATTATTCAAATATCATGGCGAGCTGCCCCTTCCGAGCACTGGGATCAAATTAACTGAAGCTGAATGGGCGATAGCTCTGGTTTCACCTGCAGCCGAGGCAGACATAGGATTTATTGATTATACGAGAGGATGTGTAATCGGAGTCATGAGAGATGGTTTCTGAGGATCAGAAATGGGAGCGGTGCAGAATTTACAGGTTTGACCGAAACTAGTAGGTGGGGCAGGAATTGAGTGCTAGCGAGTTTGGGGGATGGTAAAATCAGCTTCTGTTTTGGGTAGACAAAAATGCTGGGGAAACTCAGCGGGTGAGGCAGCATCTATGGAACAAAGGAAGCCACCCCACCCTCATTGTGTGGGTGAAATGGCCCGTGAGGCAAGAGATGTTGTTCGACTGCGTGAGGGTGGTTTGGTTTAGTTCATAGTCACGTGTACCGAGGTGCGGTGAAAAGCTTTTGTCGCGTGCTAACCAGTCAGTGGAAAGACCAGTAGAGTCATACAGCGTGGTAAACAGGCCCAACTTGCCCACACCGACCCAACATGTCCCATCTACTACAGTTCAAGTTCAAGTTCAAGTGAGTTTATTGTCATGTGTCCCTGTTAGGACAATGAAATTCTTGCTTTGCTTCAGCACACATAACACAGTGTGTCCATATACCATAATATAAATATATACACACATGAATAAATAAACTGATAAAGTGCAAATAACAGATATTAATGTTCAGAGTTTTGTCCGAGCCAGGTTTAATGGCCTGATGGCTGTGGGGAAGTAGCTATTCCTGAACCTGGTTGTTGCAGTCTTCAGGCTCCTATACCTTCTACCTGAAGCTAGCAGGGAGATGTGTGGCCATGATGGTGTGGGTCTTTGATGATACTGCCAGCCTTTTTGAGGCAGCGACTGCGATAAATCCCCTCGATGGAAGGAAGGTCAGAGCCGATGATGGACTGGGCAGTGTTTACAGTGTCTACACCAGTCCCACCTTCCTCCGTTTGGCCCATATATCCCTCTAAAGTTGGCATGTCTGTGTACCCGTTTAATTGTTTCTTAAATGTTGCAATAGTCCCTGCCTCAATAGTCCTCTGGCCGCTCGTTCCATACACCCACCACCCTTTATGCAAAAGAAATTACCCTCAGATTCCTATTAAATCTTTCCCGCATTCACCGTAAACTTTAATTCATGATTGTGATCGAGCCATCCACAGAGCACAGATGCACGATAAAGATAATAATGTGAATAATGTTTGGTGCCGAGTAAAGTCCGATTAAGATAGCCAGAGAGTCTACAATGAGGTAGATCGTAGCTCAGGACGGCTCTCGAGATGTTGGTGGGATGGTTCAATTGCCTGATAACAGCTGGGAAGAAACTGACCCTGAATATGGAGGTGTGTTATTTCACACTTCTGTACTTTTTGCCTGATGGGAGAGGGGAGAAGAGGAAGTAGCCGGGATGCGACCTATCCTTGATTATGCTGGTGACCTTGCCAAGGCAGCGTGAAGGGCCTATCCCACTTGGTGATTTTCTCGGGAACCGACAGCGTCATTGACTGACGTATCAGGGTCGCCCGAAAGAGTTTGAACCTCAAAATCCAGCGGCGACAAAAAAGATGTTGCCACACTTGAGGAGACGCCGCGCGTCAATACGTGGTCACGCCTCGACTATTTCGGTGGCCTGATACGTCAGCCAATGATGCCGACAGTGGGACGGGCCCTTGAGGTGTAAATGGAGTCAATGGACGGGGGAGATAGATACAAAAAGCTGGAGTTACTCCAGACAGCATCTCTGGAGAAAAGGAATAGGTGACGTTTCGGGTCGAAACCCTTCTTCAAACTGAGAGTCAGTGGAAAGGGAAACGAGAGATCTAGACGGTGATGTGGAGAGATATCGAACAATGAATTAAAGATATGCAAAAAAGTAACGGATAAATGAAGCAGGCCATTGTTCGCTGTTTGCTAGGTGGAACTGAGTACAGACAATGAGACTCGACAAAATGGGAGGGGGGGGGGGGGGGCGGTCTACCCCACGACAGAAGAGGAGGTGTTGTACTGTTTGATAGCCACGGGGAAAAGGATCTCCTGCGGCGTTCTGTACTGCCTCTTTGTCGAACCAGTCTGTTGCTGAAGGTGCTCCTCAGGTTGACCAGTGTGTCATGGAGGGGGTGATTGGACATTATTGTCCAAGAGCATCCTCCCCTCCAAGACCAACCCCCCATAACTCCAACTCCGCCCCCAGGACAGAGCCAGCCTTCCTGATGAGCGTTAATCCTGTTGACGCCCGCAGCCTTCGCCCTGCTACCCCGGCACACGGCAACAAAGATGGCACTGGCTACCACCGATTGGTAGAACATCTGCAGCATCTCACTACGGATGTTGAAGGAGCGGAGCCGTCTAAAAATGTACAGTTGGCTCTGACCCTTCTTGTACAGGCCCTCAGCGTTCCTGGACCAGTCCAGTTTACTGTCCAGGTACACTCCAAGGTATTTGTACTCCATGGTAAACTGCACATCCACACCACTGATGGAGACAGGGGATAGTATGATGCTCAGCTCATGCATGATTGAACGACGGAGGAGACTTGATGGGCTGAATGGCCTAATTCTGCTCCTGGAACTCATAAACCTATGAGTTACCGCTGATTCTCATGGGGTTGTGAAATGAGGGTTGTAAGTTCACTGCTAAATGGTACATTCTGTTTAATCTTTCACTACTCTGTCTACTTATTTATAAAATGCATTCCAGCCTCCAGGTCAGCCCGTGGCTACAGACGGGATTCCTCCCTGTTTCACTGGAGGTTTTTACACTAGTTGCCAACTAATATATATATTTCTCCTGCTCCTCTCCCCTCCCACAGGTTGCCGTACAAGGGTTATTTTGGAGGGGTCGTGGCTTTTACTAAGGACCAGTATTTGAAAATAAATGGTTTCTCCAACAATTACTGGGGCTGGGGAACAGAAGATGATGACACGTACATGAGGTAAGAGGAACGAAACCGGTGTTCAAAGCTAAATGTAGGATCAGGACACCGTGACCACTCTCTGGGACTTGTGCGTACCTTTGCTTTGCGCAATGTGTAAGAAGGAACTCCAGATGCTGGTTTATACCGAGGACCGACACTAAAAGCTGGAGTTAACTCAGCGGGACAGGCAGCATCTCTGGAGAGAAGCAATGGGTGACCTTTTGGGTCGAGACCCTTCTTCAGACTCAGTCAGGGGAAAGGAAAACGAGAGATATAGACGATGATGTAAAGAGATATAGAACACATGAATGAAAGATATGCAAAAAGGTAATGATGATAAAGGAAACAGGCCATTGTCAGCTGTTTGCTGGCTGAGAACGAGAAGCTGGTGCGACTTGGCTGGGGGTGGGAGGGGGGATAGAGAGAGGGAATGCCGGGGTTACTTGAAGTTAGAGAAATCAATATTCATACCACTGTGCTTTGAGCTGCCCAATCGAAATATGAGATGCTGTTCCTCCAATTCGAGCCAGCACCGCCATTCAATGTGATCATGGCTGGTCATCCCCAATCAGTACCCCGTTCCTGCTTTCTCCCCATATCCCCTGACTCCGTTGTTTTTAAGAGCCCTATCTAGCTCTCTCTTGAAAGCATCCAGAGAACCTGCCTCCACCGCCCTCTGAGGCTGAGAATTCCACAGACTCGCCACTCTCTGTGAGAAAAAGTGTTTCCTCGTCTCCGTTCTAAATGGCGTACTCCTTATTCTTAAACTGTGGCCCCTGGTTCTGGACTTCCCCCAACATCGGGAACATATTTCCTGCCTCTAGTGTGTCCAAGCCCGTAACAATTTTATATGTTTCAATGAGATCTCCTCTCATCCTTCTAAACTCCAGAGTGTACACGCCCAGCCGCTACATTCTTTCAGCATATGACAGTCCCGCCATCCCGGGAATTAACCTTGTAAACCTACGTTGCACTTCCTCAATAGCATAGAAACTATACTGGCATGCAAATTTACTCTTGATCGTAATTACCTCCCCTCCTGTGTCAATACAGTTCTTCCTTATTGTGTAAAAGCAAATAGTTTTTATTTTATTTGTCACAAGAAAAGAATGGGTGACGCAGGGTTGCTGCCTTGCAGGGCTAGAGACCCAGGCTCGATCCTGACTACGGGTGCAGTCTGTGCGGAGATTGTACGTTCTCTCTGTGAGCCCGTGTGATTTCTCCGGGTGCTCCGGTTTCCTCACACACTCCAAAGACGGGCGGGTTTGTGGGTTAATTGTCTTTGTTAAATGGTCTGTAGTGTGCAAAAGTGGGATAACATAGAACTAGTGTGAACGGGTCATCGGTGATCGGCGGGGACTCGGTAGGCCAAAGGGCCTGTTTCCACACTGTTTCTCTCATCTAAACTAAAACAAAACTACTATGAAAGATAAGCAACAGGTTTGGAGGCTCGAAAAACCCGTAGCATTTTTTTACAACCTTTATGATTGCATTAATGGGAAGGATTCTGTTCAGCAAACCAACCATTTAAAATGAAAGGAAACCTTCTTGGGCACCTGCGTTCTTTCACCTAGCAACGATGTGTTGGGATAAATGGCTTGCTAGTTTTGGCTTGTATATTTGTCAAAACAAGTAGGGTATCGTTTTAACTTGCGGCATCCTTACTGGCAGGAGATTAAATAGCTTCTGTTATTCACACCAGCCGTAACCCCTGTGAAAGTTAGAAGTTCAGTGTAACTCCTACTGTACAAACTTTCACATATCAAAGGCTTCTTTGTGAACCAGGGGACGACCGTGGGGTTAAAAACGACTCTACACGAACCTCTGGGCTCATTTCCACCCAGCGAGAAACAACCGTGAAGGAACCGAATTACAGACAATAGACAATAGGTGCAGGAGGAGGCCACTCGGTCCTTCGAACCAGCACCGCCATTCAATGCGATCATGGCTGATCATCCACAATCAGTACCCCGTTCCTGCCTTCTCCCCATATCCACTGACTCTATCTTTAAGAACTCTATTTAACTCTCTTGAAAGCATCCAGAGAACCGGCCTCCACCGCCTTCTGAGGCAGAGAATTCCACAGACTCGCAGCTCTCTGTGTGAAAAAGTTTTTTCCTCATTTCTGTTCTAAATGGATTACCGCTTATTCTTAAACCGTGGCCCCTGGTTCTGGACTCCCCTAACATCGGGAACATGTTTCCTGCCTCTAGCGTGTCCAAACCCTTAATAATCTTATATGTTTCAATAAGATATCCTTCTCATCCTTCTAAATTCCAGAGTATACAAGCCCAGCTGCTCCATTCTCTCAGCATATGACAGTCCCGCCATCCCGGGAATTAACCTTGTGAACCTACGCTGCACTCCCTCAATAGCAGGAATGTCCTTCCTCAAATTTGGATACTAAAACTGCACACAATACTCTAGGTGTGGTCTCACTAGGGCCCTGTACAACTGCAGAAGGATCTCTTTGCTCCTATACTCAACTCCTTTTGTTATGAAGGCCAACATGCCATTCGCTTTCTTCACTGCCTGCTGTCCTGCATGCTTACTTTCAGTGACTGATGAACAAGAACCCCCAATCCCGTTGTATTTCCTTTTCCCAACTTGACACCATTTAGAAAATAATCTGCCTTCCTGTTTTTGCCACCAAAATGGATAACCTCACATTTATCCACATTAAACTGCATCTGCCATGCATTTGTTCAAGAAGGAACTGCAGATGCTGGAAAATCGAAGGTAGACAAAAGTGCTGGAGAAACTAAGCGGGTGCGGCAGCATCTATGGAGCGAAGGAAATAGGTAACGTTTTGGGCCGAAACCCTTCCTCAGACTGCCATGCATTTGCCCACTCACCCAACCTGTCTAAGTCACCCTGCATCCTCATAGCATCCTCTTCACACTGCCACCCAGCTTTGTGTCATCGGCAAATTTGGCGATGGCACTGAAACATACAGGTAGCATTTGCAACCTCCCTGATGCTGCTATCCATGGTATCAATTGGATGTTTGTTCAATAGTTCTTTTTTAGAGGACTCAACGTGGAAACAGGCCCTTCGGTTTGCACTGATCTCCGCACTCTTAACACTATCCTACACACACTAGGATGAATTTACTATTTTACCAAACCAATTAACCTACAAACCTGTACGTCTTTGGAGTGTGGGAGGAAACCGGAGCACCCGGAGAAAACCTACGCAGGTCACAGAGAGAATGTACAAACTCCGTACAGATGGCACCCGTACTCAGGATCAAATTTGTTTATTGTCACGTGTACCGAGGTACAGTGAAAAACACCTGTTTTCCGTGTTAACCAGTCAGCGGAAAGACCATACATGATTACAATCGAGCCGTCCACAGCGTACACGCACAGGATAAAGTGAATAATGTTTAGTGCAAGATAAAGTCCCATTAAAGATAGTCCAAGGGTTTCCAATGATGTAGGTAGTAGCTCAGGGCTGCTCTCTTGTTGTTGATCGAATGATTCAGTTGCCTGGTAGTAGCTGGGAAGAAAAGGTCCCTGAATGTGGAGGTGTTGAATCTGGAGGTGTGCATTTTCACACTTCTGTGTCCCTTGCCTAATGGCAGAGGGGAGAAGAGGGAGCTTTCAGATTCAAGTTTATTGTCACATGCACCATTAGGTACTGTGATATTTGAGTTGCCATGCAACCATACAATTAAAAGAACACAACACAACTAAAAGAACGATTGAACTTAACATAAACATCTACCACAGTGATCACTGTGATGGAAGGCAATACAGTTCAGTCAGTGGCCCTTGTGGCTAAAGGGATCAGGGGGTATGGAGAGAAGGCAGGGATGGGATACTGAGTTGGATGATCAGCCATGATCATATCGAATGGCGGTGCAGGCTCAAAGGGCAGAATGGCCTACTCCTGCACCTATTTTCTATGTCAGTCTTCCTCCTTTTGTTCACCTGTGTCTGTCTGCTGACTTTAACATCGTCAAGCCGTGGTCTGCGGAGCTTCTAGCAGCAGGCGTGGAGCGGACTTTACCATCCCGGAACCAGCGATCCCTTGCCAGGGATCATTAGTGAAGACTTTGACCAAGCTTTGGATTAGCTGAGCTCCGTCTCCCAGTGTGGTCTGTTCAGAGATTTTTGTTTGGTAATTGCTCCTGGGATAGTTGGCAATATTAAAACACGATGTTTATGTTACACTCGTCATGCCTTGTATCAAGGAAGTGTCTTTGCTCTAAATCTTAGGGTAACGTTGAATGGGATGATTGTCGATCGGCCCGATAACAAAATCGGACGAACCAAAATGATACGACATGAAAGAGACAAAGGAAATGAAGTGAACGAGAAAAAGTGAGTCAATAGCTGTCACATTGTGTGTTAAAGCAGTCAACGTGTACAAGATCAAAAGTCAAATAGTAGGCCTCGTGATTGAGCCAGTTGTATTAGATTAATGAGTTATTTCTTAGAGTCATTGAGCTATTCAGCATGGAACAGTTCCAGGTTTCCAGTAGCATTCTGGTATTCCATTCTAGCCTTTCCAGTAAGGCATCATCTTAAGGTTGCGTAGGAAGGAACTGCAGATAGACACAACATGCTGGAGTAAACTCAGAGGGACAGGCAGCATCTCTGGTGAGAAGGAATGGGTGACATTTCGGGGCAAGACCCTTCTTCAGACTGATCTTCAGACAAATCAGTCTGAAGAAAGGTCTTGACCCAGAATGTCATCCATTCCTTTTAGTGTCTACCTTCGATTTAAACCAGGATCTGCAGTTCTTTCCTACACAAGGAACTGCAGATGCTGGTTTACACCGAAGGTATACAGAAAATGTTGGAGTAACTCAGCGGGACAGGCAGCATCTGTGGAGAGAAGGAATGGGTGACGTTCCGGGTCGAGATCCTTCGGTCTAAAGAAGGATCATGATCCAAAACGTCACACATTCCTTCTCTCCAGAGATGCTGCCTATCCCGCTGAGTTACTCCAACATTTTGTGTCTTCCATCTTAAGGTTCTTGGATTGATCTAACATGGAGAAAGCGCCTCTTATTGTCTGATTAACAGTGACGTCCATGCAGAGTTAAGAAAAATAAACCTTGCATTGTCTCAAAAGAACTCCAATGGTCTTATTGTAAAAATCAGTGTATTGAGAGATAATAGCGTGGGTGAGAAGGTAATTATGTAATCAATGCTTCAAAACATTTGTGAATTCGGGCACTCTTTGAGTTAGTTCGACTAGTGCAAATAGACAATAGACAATAGATGCAGGAGTAGGCCATTTGGCCCTTCGAGCCAGCACCGCCATTCAACGTGATCATGGCTGATCATCCCCAATCAGTACCCCGTTCCTGCCTTCTCCCCATATCCCCTGATTTTTAAGAGCCCTATCTAGCTCTCTCTTGAAAGCATCCAGAGAACCTGCCTCCACCGCCCTCTGAGGCAGAGAATTCCACAGACTCACCACTCTCTGTGAGAAAAAGTGTTTCCTCGTCTCCGTTCTAAATGGCTTACCCCTTATTCTTAAACTGTGGCCCCTGGTTCTGGACTCCCCCAACATCGGGAACATGTTTCCTGCCTCTAGCGTGTCCAAGCTCTTAACAATCTTATATGTTTCAATGAGAACGCCTCTCATCCTTCTGAGATGGGACATGTTGGACCGAAGGGCCTGTTTCCATGCTGTACGACTCTATGACGATGGGTATAAATGGGTGGGACCTGTCTATGCATGAATAAAACCTTCAAAGTCAGCGTCTTACCATATAACCATATAACAATTACAGCACGGAAACAGGCCATCTCAGCCCCATAAGTCCGTGCCGAACACTTATTTTCCCCTAGTCCCAGTCTACCTGCACTTAGACCATAACCCTCTATTCCTTTCCCATCCATATACCTATCCAATTTATTTTTAAATGATAAAATCGAATCTGCCTCCACCACTTCACTGGAAGCTCATTCCACACAGCTACCACTCTCTGAGTAAAGAAGTTCCCCCTCATGTTACCCCTAAACTTCTGTCCCTTCATTCTGAAGTCATGTCCTCTTGTTTGAATCTTCCCTACTCTCAATGGGAAAAGCTTATCCACGTCAACTCTGTCTATCCCTCTCATCATTTTAAAGACCTCTATCAAGTCCCCCCCTTAACCTTCTGCGCTCCAAAGAATAAAGACCTAACTTATTCAACCTTTCTCTGTAACATAGTTGCTGAAACCCAGGCAACATTCTAGTAAATCTCCTCTGTACTCTCTCTATTTTGTTGACATCCTTCCTATAATTGGGCGACCAAAATAGTACACCATACTCCAGAATTGGTCTCACCAATGCCTTGTACAATTTTAACTTATCTTAACCCTAGTCTTAACTACCTTTTTTTCTGTATTCCCAGTTATGTTGTGTACAACAGGATGAAGTTTACAAGGCATCGTGATGGCTACAAATCCCTTCAATATTCCGTCATTAAGTCGGAGAAGAGGCCACTTTTCACCAAGATCACAGTCGACATTGGAAAGCCTCCGTCGTAGAGAAGTGGAAACGTGCCTTCACCACCTTCACCACTGTTATGAGTGGAACCAACCAAAGAAATGTGTGTCTGCTCTCTCGGACGGCCGTCCACACATTTAAAAACACTAATGACAACCCCCCCATGTTAAATGACTCCAGTCTCCTCACGTTAAAGGGAATGGTCTGCTCTGTATCTTGGTTCTGTAGATTTGACGGAAGGAGCTATTGAAATGGGTTTGCCACACCCTGTCCTTGGGCAGAGAGAGAGAGGGTTCCTAACGTCATGCAGCGATAAGAATAGCGAGAGAATGCGACTGAAAGGAATCATCTCTTGCTCTTGACTCGGAATGATATCTTGCATTGATTCTGCCCTCCTTCATTTTCATATGTCCTCTGCTTCTGTGGACGGAAAGAGAGGATGCGGTCTGATGACAGGACGCCGGGAGGGTGACATCTTGCAGGGCAGCAATCCCTTCTTTCTAGTTCCTCCTGCACCTGCATCGGGCTAGTTTCCCAAGTCTGCCGTGGAGGGAGGAGAGCTTTTAGTCCCTCTCAAGAGTCTTTATAAAACTCTCAGGTATGACGCGCATGGATTTGTTTTTGCTAATTGATCATTTTATTTTATTTTTTTCCCCTCGTGTGTGTGTGTGTGTGTGTGTCATAATCTCGAGGTTGGCACACGGTTCTGCTGATGGTAGGGAGCTGTTGTCTCCTGCATTTTGAACGGGTTATCCACTGCGCCCGCATATGACCACAACCCCCACCCCCACCCCTACCCTTCAACACTGTCCAAAGTGACCTTGACTGTTGCCTCCACCACATTGGCGCTTCGTTCTGTCAATCCAGAGGCTCCACATCTATAAAAGGTGCTGATGATTTACGCCGGGGGGGGGGGGGGGGGGGGTAATGCTCCACAGGCACCTAGTTATTCATTCAGCTTTTCACCCAAGTGCCCATTTGTACCAGGCAAGGAGGCTCCGAGCTGTGTATTCCAGTGATGGGCAACTTATGGCAGACACCTGACCCGACTGGAGTGTTGAAATGCGGGCTTTGCAGATGAGACCGCCGGTTAGGAATTGAGAGGAGGGGACCCGAATGGAATTTTCTCCACTTGTTGAGACAGAGCAACACAGAACACAATCAAGTTAAACCATCTCGGTAACGAGCAAGCGTTGATCCCGTGATCTTATTCATCTTTCCGGGTTCTGACTTGGACTGAGCTGTGATGTTATGGGACGAGCACCCAGAAATGAGCCCTATTTTTTTTTTTTTAATATATGATGCGTTGTGCGACTTTTTAATTCCATGTTTACAAATAACTTCTGTAAATGACATGGTGTCCAAACAATCATGAAACCCGTGAATCTCTGCTTGGCGTTCTTTATTTACCATCCCCAGCTTATTTTTTAAAACGAAGGTTTGCTACTGCGACTCGCTTTTTAACTGGGAGCAGGGAGTGGGGATAAAAAATTGAACTTCTTTTTAGTCCTCGTATACGTTGCCCATCGATCTTCCTAGAGTAACATCATTCACGCGACTTCCCGTTCATTATCGAGGGGGCAAGGGGGGAACGCTTGCGGGAGAGGTGCTGCCGATGGATAGCATCGTGAAAGACCTGTTGCTTTTTGAGTTGTTGAAGTCTTTATAACCTTTTTTTATGAAGAAAAGTAACAGTTGTAAATGAACCAAAGATCACTCTGCAAAAATGTATAAATTAAAATTACTTGTGAAATGGGACAATATTTATTTATATGTACAGCAGAGTGGGGAAGCTGAAACTCTGCAGGTCTCATGCTGGCAATTGTATCATGAATAGTGTGGGAGAGGTGTGAAATCTATTTTTAATGGACTTTTTTTATTGTATTTGGTTGTTTGGAATTTTAGTGGTTCCCGTATCTGATGAATTTTAGCTTTTGAGATAGTATAACTGGAGTTTTTATCCCGGCTGGATTAACATACATCCAGGAGCAGCATTTTCTGTGTTGTTCCATTCTCTGAACACTTGCACTGCGGACTTGGCTCTTTGAACCAGCGAGTAGCTCTTCAAACAGAGCAGCTCGGGCATGTGGAAAAGGAAAGGTCAACCTCCATTTCCCTGTCTGCGCTGAGGCGAGGACTATTGGACGCTCTCTTGCAGGAGAAGGAATCTTCCCAACACGAACACTCCAAGGATAGACACAAAAAAGCTGGAGTAACTCAGCGGGACAAGCAGCATCTCTGCAGGAAAGGAATGGGTGACGTTTTGGGTCGAGACCCTTCTTCAGACAGATAGTCAATAGACAATAGGTGCAGGAGTAGGCCATTTGGCCCGAGCCAGCACCGCCATTCAATGTGATCATGGCTGATCATCCCCAATCAGTACCCCGTTCCTGTCTTCTCCCCTGACTCCGCTATTTTTAAGAGCCCTATCTAGCTCTCTTGAAAGCATCCAAAGAACCTGCCTCCACTGCCCTCTGAGGCGGAGAAATCCACAGACTCACCACTCTCTGTGAGAAAAAATGTTTCCTCGTCTCCGTTCTAAATGGCTTACCCCTTATTCTTGAACTGTGCCCACTGGTTCGGGACTCCCCCCAACATCGGGAACATGTTTCCTGCCTCTAGTGTGTCCAAGCCCTTAACAATCTTGGGTCAGGGGAAAGGGAAACGAAAGATACCAACGGTGATTATAGAGAGATGTAGTTAAATGAATGAAAGATACGCATAAAATAAGTAAATCCTTGAGGTTTTGTTTCCGTTCGTGTTCCTGGCAAAGTGTTGACCAAACTTGCTTTCACAGCCACGTACGTATCTTCACTCAGCCAATGTCTCCAATGAATTCCGGTTGAATGTCCACACTTCATGTTCTCAGATCCGCCAGGATTTACAGGTGTGTTCATGGTATTATTTTTCTCAGCCACCTCGTACTCCCCTGACCGCCCCTCTCCAACATCACTGACGCACTCGGTCTCAAGCGTGCCGTCGTTGACTTCATCCTCTGCCACATTTGATGGTTCAGGCAAAGACTTTTCCTCTGCTCTGGGATCAACGATTGCAAATTTCAACGATTCTTGAATTCTAATACTCCTCTGAATTTACCTCTCTTCACTTTCCTCTGACCCCATCTCATCTCTTCAGTCTTACTCCTAGCTCTGTTTGTGTTATCTCTTCTAATCTTGAACGATCTGTCCTCAGCATAGGTCTCGGCTTAATCCCTCTCACTCTTCATCTCAGTGATTTCCCAGCCCACTGTCTTTAACGCTACGTTCATTTATTTCCCCGAGAATCTTCGTCCCAGACTGCGTGGATTCTACCTCTTCGCTTCAGAATTCCCAATTGCACCTCAACGCCTTCCCTCTGGTCGCTTACCTTTTCTGGATCTATTCATTGCAAGCCATTGGCGCGACGTGGACTTTCATGATTTTCCCCGCTGTCTTTTTTACTTCTGAACGGACAACCCGCCACCTGCTATGGAATAACGCCAACGTTGTCATCAAAGTTGCTGACAATAGTACCATTGAGCCCTGCCTCTCAGAGGCTGAATGGCAGCTCCATGACCTCTCCATATCATCCTCTGGACCAAGACCCACCACTGCGTCTGAAGAAGGGTCTCGGCCCGTAACGGCACCCGTTCCTTCTCTCCAGAGATGCTGCCTGTCCCACTGAGTTACTCCAGCATTTTGTGTCTTCCTTCGAGCTTCAGACCATTGTCTCTTCGGGCGGTCACTTACTTAATTTCCTCTGGAGAACAGCCCTTAGCTTTCTACTTCCCTAATCCTGCAGCGACCTCTTCTACCTCCTTGCAAGATCCACCATTGGGATCATTCTGGTAGACCATTTCCGTCTGTCCTTGTTTGCTTTGTGAATTAACCAGGGAACGAGGAAAAAATACATCTTGCTAGTGAGAGAGTGTAATTCGGTGGAATCAAGGTGATTTCTGACCTTTCATTCACCTGCTCCTGTCTAATCTCCCAAGCAGGGCTGTGGAGGCCAAGTCAATGGATATTTTTATGGCAGAGATAGATAGATTCTTGATTGGTATGGGTGTCGGGGGTTAGGGGAGAAGGCAGGAGAATGGGGTTGAGAGGGGAAGATAGTTGAATGGCGGAGTAGTCTTGACGGGCCGAATGGCCTAATTCTGCTCCTATCACTTATGAAGTGCTGCAGTAACTCAGCGGGTCAGGCAGCATTTTTTGGAGAACATGGACAGGTGACGTTTCGGGTCGGGGCCCTTCTTAAAGAAGACCCGACCTGAAACGTCACCTGTCCATGTTCTCCAGAGATGCTGCCTGACCCACTAAGTTAGTCCATCCGCAGCTCGTTGTTTCTACAAAGTAAAATGAGAGCTAGTAAGTATAAGGTTGGGATTCCCTTGCAGACCGAACAGTGTTCTGCAGTCTGCGTTTGGTCTCCCAAATGAGGTCAGGCTGCGAGTACTAATTTCAGCACACTAAATTGGAAATAGCACAAGGAAATTGCTGCCTTTCCTGGAGGCAGAATTTAATTCCCAGAGGGACAGGAATGAAATGAAAGAGCAGATGTTGCATCATCTTTGTCTTTATATAAAAGAGCTGCAATGTTTGGGGGACTGTTCAAGGGGCAAAGTTAAGCCACACTGTGATATTCAAATCAATATTTTCTTTTGGAATTGAACTTGAAATGTATAATAAAAAACAAAGTGCTGGAAACACTTGGGTTAGTGTTGAAATGTGTAACTTTGTGCAAAACAAAAGTTATTTAGTTTAGATGTACAGCGTGGAAAGAGGCCCTTTGGCCCACTGAATCCGTGCCCACCAGCGACCACCCGTACACTAGTTCTACCCTAAACACCGGAGGAAAGTTACAGAGGCCAATGTGGGAGGAAACCGCAGCACCCGGTGGAACCCCACGGGGAGAACGTGCAAACTCCGTACAGACAGAACCCGTGGTCAGGATCGATGCTGGCAGCAACTTTACCGCTGCGCCACCCTGTTGTTGACATCGCAATTGGTTTGGTACTGAGAGAGAACCCCCTGTCCTCGAGTATGGGACCCGACTATCTTGGGATCTACACGTACTTACAGTATGTATGTCCCAAGTATCTGTCTGTGCTCAGAAGAACGAGGGGAGATCAAAGTTCCCATCATAATGGATGTGAATCACATGTTTTGATGAATAATGCAAATAGTCTCTTTTTTTCCTCTCGCGAATGAAAGGAAAGTGTTATCCTTTGCTGAGGAAACATTTTCAAAGGGAATTTGATTAAAATTTGATGAGTTGCGAATTCTCTGTATAAAACGGGCAATTAAGTGGAAAGATGTGGATGAACTTATTGAACACTGTGTGTGAGGTGGGGAAAAGGGCATTTTGTGAGGGGGTTGACTGGTGTTTGCAACACCTGCCAACCCAATGAAAACTAAAGACTTGAAAACTTGCCAGACAGAAATTAGAAATCACCGCCCACACTGGCAAAAATGTTCCAAGAAAATGATGCTTGCTCATGCAAACGTCACGCTGCACTGGAGAAAATGCAAAATATTAGAAAATGTACAGATGAACTGAAGAAAGCCATAGCGAAACACAAAGAGCTGCAGTAACTCAGCAGGGTTTAGTTGATTATCACGTGTACCGAGGTACAGTGAAAAGCTTTTGTTGCGTGCTAACCAGTCAATGGAAAGACGATGCATTATTACAATCGAGCCATTTACAGATAAGAGAATAATGTTTAGATAGTGCAAGGTAAAGCCAGTAAAGTCCAATCAAAGAGTCTCCAACCAGATAGATGGTAGATCAGGACTGCTCTCTAGTTATGCTAGGATGGTTCAGTTGCCTTGTATCTGCTGGGAAGAAACTGCGCCTGAATCTGGAAGTGTGCATTTTCATACCTCTACCTTTTGCCCGATGGGAGAGGGGAGAAGAGAATGGCCAGGGTGCGACTCATCCTTGACTGTGCTGAGGCAGCACGAGGTGTAATTGGAGTCAGGCAGCATCTGCGGAGAGAATGGACAAGCGATGTATTGGGTCAGCGCCCTTCATCAGTCTGACTTGAACATCACCTGTCCATTCCCTTCACAGATGCTGCCTGACCTGCTGAGTTACTCCAGTGATTCCGGTCTCTGCAGTTCCTTGCGTCTGAAAGAAAGCCACATTTGAGTTGTGTGGGTGCATCCTGGCTCGGTAATGGTGGAAGGCTAAGTCAGACTTTACAATAACAATGATTCAATTATATTTTATTGTCACATGTACCTAGTGAAATTATTTGTTTTTGCATACATTACACAAGTCAAGTCAAGTCACATTTATTTATATAGCACATTTAAAAAACAACTCTCGTTGGCCAAAGTACGCAAAGAACCGTCACGTATCTGGCGGCGGTAACGTTACAGTGGCACAGCGGTGGAGTTGCTGCCTTACAGTGAATGCAGCGCTGGAGTTCCGGGTTCAAGGTCGACTATGGGTGCTGTCTGTACGGAGTTTGTACGTTCTCCCCGTGACCGCATGGGTTTTCTCCGAGTTCTTCGGTTTCCTCCAACATGCCAAAGACGTACTGGAGTTTACATCCCCCCCCCCCCCCCCCCCCCCCCCAAGCCTGTGTACGTGAGGCACAAACGCAACTCACTGACCAGGTAATGAGAGTAGAGAGTGACTTCCCGGATTCCATGGTCATTGTTTAGGGGGATTTTAACAAGCCGAGAGCTTCCAAAATACAGACATCATATTACCTGCCCCACCAGAGGGGAGAGAACACTCGATCATTGTTATAATACAATCAGGAGCGTATATCGCCCTGTTTCCCGTGTGGCTCTGGGACTCTCTGACCATTGTTTGGTTCACCTTATTCTGACCTACAGGCAGAAACTAAAATCTGCTAAGCCTGTGGTCAGAACAATGAAAAAGTGGACAAGCGAGGGCATTGAAAACCTACAGTCCTGCTTTGACTGATTGGAATGTGTTCAGGGAAGCAACCACAAGCCTCGATGAATATACAGGCACTGTGACATATGTCAGCTTTTGTGAGGACAGTTGCAATCCCACTAGGACTCGGATCAGGTTCAACAACGACAAGCCTTGGTCTACAGCAGAACTCAGACAGCTCCGCCAGTCTAAAGATGAGGCCTACAGGAGCGGGGATGCTGACCTCTACAGGCAGGCCAAGTACAAGCTGAGAAGAGGAATCAAAGCTGCCATGGAAAGGTACTCTGAGAAGTTGAGGAGCAGGTACTCAGCTAATGACTCTTCTTCAGTTTGGAAGGGCTTGCAAGAAATCACCAGCTACAAGAGGAAAATCCCCCGCTCCTTGGACACTCGTCAGCTGACCAACGGCGTGAACGAGTTCTACTGCAGGTTCGATGGACAGAAACATAACCCTGGTACCCCATCCCTCCCTCCCCCACCTACTTCTCCCCAATCACCACTTCACACCCACTTACAGCCTGACTCCAGTCTGCAAAGACTGATCCCTCGTCTACTACCCACCCCCTCCTTGCTGCCCAACATCAGTCTGGCCACGTCTGCATCACTAACAATAGCAATTGAGGAGGAGGAAAAGCTATTCAGGAGACAGAAAAGCCGGAAATCTCCAGGACCGGACAATGTTTCCCCCTCTACCCTCAAGCTCTGTGCCGAACAACAGGTACCTGGTCTATAGATATTGTCATTCGGTCCCTGCAAACCTGCACTGTTTCTGTCTGCTTTAAAATCTCTGCTATTGTTCCCGTACCCCAAAACCCAAGGATTACTGGTCTAAATCCCCCGCTCCTTGGACACTGGTCTAATGTGGTAAAGGACATTATTGCCATAGAGGGAGTGCAGAGAAGGTTCACCAGACTGATTCCTGGGATGTCAGGACTGTCTTATGAAGAAAGACTGGATAGACTTGGTTTATACTCTCTAGAATTTAGGAGATTGAGAGGGGATCTTATAGAAACTTACAAAATTCTTAAGGGGTTGGACAGGCTAGATGCAGGAAGATTGCTCCCGATGTTGGGGAAGTCCAGGACAAGGGGTCACAGCTTAAGGATAAGGGGGAAATCCTTTAAAACCGAGATGAGAAGAACTTTTTTCACACAGAGAGTGGTGAATCTCTGGAACTCCCTGCCACAGAGGGTAGTCGAGGCCAGTTCATTGGCTATATTTAAGAGGGAGTTAGATGTGGCCCTTGTGGCTAAGGGGATCAGAGGGTATGGAGAGAAGGCAGGTACGGGATACTGAGTTGGATGATCAGCCATGATCATATTGAATGGCGGTGCAGGCTCGAAGGGCCGAATGGCCTACTCCTGCACCTAATTTCTATGTTTCTATGTTTCTAAATGACTACAGGCCTGTCGCACTGACCTCTGTAGTCATGAAGACCCTTGAAAGACTTGTGCTGGCCCAGCTGAAAAATATCACAAACCCCCTGCAGGACCTCTGCAGTTTGCATACCGGGCAAATAGATCAGTGGATGACGCAGTCAACCCAGGCCTGCACTTCATCCTCCAGTACCTAGACCACCAGGGGACGTATGCAAGGATTTTGTATGTGGATTTTAGCTCTGCATTCATAACACCATTTTGCCAGAGCTACTACACTCTAAACTCTCCCAGTTGACAGTGCCTGAACAGAGGATGTACTTCCTGCGGCAGCTGACGAAATACAATCTGCCTCAGGCAATGATGGTCCAATTCTACACGGCCATCATAGAGTCTGTCCTCATCTTCTCCATCATGGTCTGGTTTAGCTCAGCCACCAAGCACGACATCCGGAGGCTGCAGCGCATCGTTCGATCAACAGAGAAGGTTATTGGCTGCAACCTTCCCCCCATCGACTAACTGTACACTGTAAGGGCCAGGAAGCGAGCGGGCAAGATCATCTCTGACCCCTCTCACCCTGGCCACAAACTCTTTGAATCACTTCCTTCTAGAAGGCGACTCCGGACTGTCAAAGCCGCCACAGCCAGACATAAAAACAGTTGTTTTTTTTCACGAGCAGTAGATTTGAGTATAGGAGCTGGGAGGTTCTACTGCAGTTGTACAGGGTCTTGGTGAGACCACACCTGGAGTATTGCGTACAGTTTTGGTCTCCTAATCTGAGGAAAGACATTCTTGCCATAGAGGGAGTACAGAGAAAGTTCACCAGACTAATTCCTGGGATGTCAGGACTTTCATATGAAGAAAGACTGGATAGACTCGGCTTGTACTCGCTAGAATTTAGAAGATTGAGGGGGGATCTTATAGAAACTTACAACATTCTTAAGGGGTTGGACAGGCTAGATGCAGGAAGATTGTTCCCGATGTTGGGGAAGTCCAGAACAAGGGGTCACAGTTTAAGGATAAGGGGGAAATCTTTTAGGACTGAGATGAGGAAAACATTTTTCACACAGAGAGTGGTGAATCTGTGGAATTCTCTGCCACAGAAGGTAGTTGAGGCCACAGTTCATTGGCTATATTTAAGAGGGAGTTAGATGTGGCCCTTGTGGCTAAAGGGATCAGGGGGTATGGAGAGAAGGCAGGGATGGGATACTGAGTTGGATGATCAGCCATGATCATATTGAATGGCGGTGCAGGCTCGAAGGGCCGAATGGCCTACTCCTGCACCTATTGTCTATGTTTCTACTCAACAACGAAAAGTCTGTGGCCTCCTTTTGTTCTGGTATTTCATTTCATCACATGTTTAAATTATAATGTTTTATTTTTAATTGTCTACTATATAACGTTTTGTTACTTGCGAGCAATGTACCAATGCAAATTCCTTGTATGTTTACATACTTGGCTAATAAAATGTATTCAATTAAATTAAATTAAATTAAATTCAATTGTGACCCCACCTGTTGTTGCTGGGCGGCAGCAGAGAGTTCACGCATGCGTGCGTAGCCTGGGCGGCCGACGGTCCGACGTGTCATGACGTCATTGCCGCTCGCCATTGGCCGGTCGGTGCCGAGGGGGGGCGCCACCGCTCACGTTGGTCGGCGCGGCCATTGATTGGATGCCAGGCTGGTCCCGCCCCCGGACCATCCCTCACCATTGGCTGGCGCACCCGTCACACAGACCCTCCTGTGGCCGTTGATTGGGTACCGGGGCTGGTCCCGCCCCTGAACCTCCGCTTGCCATTGGTCGACGCGACCGTCACACAGACCATTGATTGGGTGCAAGATTCCAGACCCGCCCTCCGGCCGCGTCATTGGTCAGATCAGCACAAGGGGGGGCGGTACTCCCGCACTAGGTCGCTTGCCATTGGTCAGATGTTCAGTCACTCAGAGACCCCCGCGGCTGGTGATTGGGTGCAGTGTTTGGTCCCGCCCTCGGATCCCCCTCGCCATTGGTCGACGCTCCTGTCACATAGGCCGGCTCGGCCGCGGATTGGGTGCCAGCTCCAGTCACCGCCCCGCCCCCCTAGGCCCGGCCCCAACATGGAGGTGGCGGCCGCTGCACTCGAGTCCCACCGCGGCCGCGACCGCTTCCTGCGGGCCCTGGGCTACAGCTCGCGGCTGCTGGGTGGCCTCCTGCAGGCGGCGGGGACAGGCAGTGATGGCGGCGGCGGGCCCGGGCTGCACCACCCGCTGCTGCGGCTCTCGCAGGAACTCGGCAACTGCAGGGCGACGCTGCGCCTCTTGGACGATCTCGCCATGTTCCTGCACTCGCGGGGATACGGCCTGGGCGCCGCGGTGAGAGGGAGCGGGTTATGATGGTGGTGGTGGCGTGTGTGTGTGTGTGGTGGGGGTGTGTGTGTGTGGTGGTGGTGGGGTGTGTGTGTGTGTGGTGGGGTGTGTGTGTGTGTGTGGTGGTGGGGTGTGTGTGTGTGTGTGTGTGGTGTGTGTGTGTGTGTGGTGGTGGGGTGTGTGTGTGTGTGTGGTGGTGGGGTGTGTGTGTGTGTGGTGGTTGGGTGGGAGAGTGTGGGGTTGTGGGTTGTGTGTGTGTGTGGTGGGGGTGTGTGTGTGTGGTGGGGTGTGTGTGTGTGTGTGGTGGTGGGGTGTGTGTGTGTGTGTGGTGGTGGGGTGTGTGTGTGTGGTGGTGGGGTGTGTGTGTGTGTGTGGTGGGGTGTGTGTGTGTGTGGTGGTGGGGTGTGTGTGTGTGTGGTGGGGGTGTGTGTCTGTGTGGTGGGGTGTGTGTGGTGTGTGGTGGTGGGGTGTGTGTGTGTGTGGTGGTGGGAGTGTGTGTGTGTGTGTGTGGTGGGGTGTGTGTGTGTGGTTGGGGTGTGTGTGTGTGGTTGGGGGGTGTGTGTGTGTGTGGGTGGGGTGTGTGTGTGTGGGTGGGGTGTGTGTGTGTGTGTGGTTGGGGGGTGTGTGTGTGTGGTGGTGGGGTGTGTGTGTATGTGTGGTGGGGTGTGTGTGTGTGTGTGGTGGTGGGGTGTGTGTGTGTGGTGGTGGTGGGGTGTGTGTGTTTGTGGGGTGGGGTGTGTGTGTGTGTGTGGGGGGGGGGGGTGTGTGTGTGGGGTGGGGGTGTGGGTGTGTGGTGGTGGTGGGGTGTGTGTGTGGTGGTGGGGTGTGTGTGTGTGTGGTGGTGGGGTGTGTGTGTATGTGTGGTGGGGTGTGTGTGTGTGTGGTGGTGGTGTGTGAGTGGGGTGGTGGTGTGTGTGTGTGTGGTGGGGGTGTGTGTGTGTGGTGGTGGTGGGGGTGTGTGGTGTGGGGGTGTGTGTGTGTGTGGTGGTGGGGTGTGTGTGTGTGTGGTGGGGGTGTGTGTGTGTGTGTGTGGTGTGTGTGTGTGTGTGGTGGGGGTGTGTTGTGTGGCGGGGGGTCTGTGTGTGTGTGTGGGGGGTGTGTGTGTGTGTGGTGGGTGGGTGTGTGTGTGTGTGGTGGTGGTGGGGTGTGTGTGTGTGGTGGTGGTGGGGTGTGTGTGTATGTGTGGTGTATGTGGTGGTGGGTGTGTGTGTGTGTGTGGTGGGGTGTGGGTGTGTGTGTATGTGTGGTGTATGTGGTGGTGGGGGTGTGTGTGTGTGGGTGGTGGTGGGGGGGTGTGTGTGTGTGTGTGGTGGGGGTGTGTGTGTGTGGTGGTGGTGGGGGTGTGGGTGTGGTGGGGGTGTGTGTGTGTGGTGGTGGTGGGGTGTGGTGTGGTGGGGGTGTGTGTGTGTGTGGTGGTGGGGTGTGTGTGTGGGGGTGGGGTGTGTGTGTGTGTGTGTGGTGGTGGGGTGTGTGTGGTGGGGTGTGTGTGTGTGGTGGTGGTGGGGTGTTTGTGGTGGTGTGGGTGTGTGTTTTTGTGTGGTGGTGGGTGTGTGTGTGTGTGTGGTGGTGGGGTGTGTGTGTGTGGTGGTGGTGGGGTGTGTGTGTATGTGTGGTGTTTGTGGTGGTGGGGGTGTGTGTGTGGTGGTGGTGGGGGTGTGTGTGTGTGTGTGTGGTGGGGGGTGGTGTGGTGTGGTGGGGGGGATGTGTGTGGGTGTGTGGTGGTGGGGGTGTGTGTGTGTGGTGGTGGGGGGGGTGTGTGTGTGTGAGTGTGGTGGGGGTGGTGTGTGGTGGTTGGTGGGGGGTGTGTGTGTAGTGTGTGGTGGGGTGTGTGGGTGTGGGGTGGTGGTGGTGGGGTGTGTGCTGTGGGTGGTGGTGGGGCTGTGTGTGTCTGTGTGGTGTCTGATGGATGGCTGGGGGTGTTGTGTAGTGGGTCGGGGGTGTGTGTGGTGTGTGTGGTGGTGGGGGGTGTGTGGTGGTGGAGGTGTTGTGTGTGTGGTGGTGGGGTTGTGTGTGTGTGTGTGTGGTGGGGGTTTGTGTGTGTGGTGGTGGGGTGTGTGTTGTGTGTGTGGTGGTTGGGTGTGTGTTGATGTGGTGGTCAGGGGGTGTGTGGTGGGTGGTGGTGTGGGTGGGGGTGTGTGGTGGTGGTGTGTGGGGGGGGTGGTGTGTGTGGTGGTGTGTGTGGGGTGGGGTGTGTGTGTGGTGTGTGGTGGTGTGTGTGTGTGGGGGGGTGTGTGTGGTGGGGGTGTTGATGTGTGGTGTGGGGGTGTGTGTGTTGGGTGGGGGTGTGCTGTGTGGTGTGTGTAGGGGTGGTGCTCTGTGTGCTGTGGTGGTGGTGGGGGTGTGTGTGTGGTGGTGGCGTGTGTGTGGTGGGGTGTGTGTGTTTGGTGGTGGGGTGTGTGTGTGGTGGTGGGGTGTGTGTGTGTGTGGTGTTGGTTAGGTGGGGTTGTTGTGTGGTGGGTATGTGTTGTGTGTGTTGGGGGTGTGGTGTGTTGTGGGGGTGTGATGTGTGTGGGTGGGGGTGTGTGTGGTGGTGGTGGGGTGTGTGTGTGTGTGTGGTGGTGGGGGGTGTGGGTGGGGTGGTGTGTGTGTGTGTGTGGTGGGGGGTGTGTGTGTGGGTGTGGTGGTGGTGGTGGATGGGGGTGTGTGTGTGGGGTGGGAATGGGGGTGTGTGTGGTGGTGGGGTGAGAGTGAATGGGAGCTGAGAGAGGGGCGAGATAATGCGAATGGGGGAGGAAGGAGTGGGGATGAGAGGGTCTGTGAGGGTGAGGGAGGGTAGAGAGGGTGGGGGAGAGGGTAGGGAAGGGGGCTGTTGGGGAGTGGAGGAGGGGTGGGGGCTGTGGGCTAGGAGGGGAGTGGGGGAGAGCTAAGTGGTGACATTGGGGGAAGGGGCAAAGCAGGAGGGGAGGGGGTGTGCAAAAGAGGGGGGGGGGGCTGATCCCCAAAGTAGAAGGCTGTGTGGGAACGATTGACTTGTTGTGGCGGGACACAGGGAGGTCGGACGGGGTCAGGGAGAAGGAATGAACTGGTGTGGGACAAGTCTTTAATAATAATAATAATAATAATAAATTTTTATTTTTGGGCGCCTTTCAGACATCTCAAGGACACCTGACAAAGATTAACAGGAATAAAAAACATATAATCAGAATTAAAATAAATAATAAAGACATCACAGAAACACAAATTAAAAACAGAATTCAGTCCAAAAACAAAAAATCAAAAACACAATGTGAAGAGAGAGCAGCGGCAGCTAAAGCGCGCCAGCGTCCACTCTCTCTTCACGGCAGCCATCTTGATCATGTTGGCTGCTTTTCCGAGGCAGCGTGAAATGTAGATGGAGTCAGTGGTGGGCAGTCCAGTCTGTATGACGGACTGGGCTATGTCTACAACTCACAAGTCAGGCTGTCCCCAGGATGTGAAAGACCGTTTACGTATCATGTGCTATATTAATTGCAGCATTTTCCTCCTTGCACCTTGTGGGGTGGCGACAGTAGTCGTTTGATTGGACCCGCAGTGCACAGTAAGTAAATGTGACCACTGTAATAATTCTAGCCTTTCTCTTCTTGCCCTGTACTAGGAGGAAGATGCTGTGGTGCGGTGGCTGTCCGTGGTTGCCAACATGGCGGATCAGCTGTACTACCCCTGTGAGCACGTGGCCTGGGCCGCGGATTACAAAATCCTCAACATCCACTCCAGCAAGTGGTGGACTCTTAGTAATGTGCTCTGGAGTGTGTCACTGGCGCTGGGAGTACTACGGTGACTGACGCTACAAAACCCCCTCCCCTCTACTGTCACTTAGAGCATTGCTGTTCTGGAATGAGAATGTGCAGGTGGGGTGGGTGGGGGAAGCAGTCAGTTTGCAGCCACTGTACAATGCCAGTGGGGAGAAGGCAGGAGAATGGGGTTAGGAGGGACAGATAGATCAGCCATGATTGAATGGCGTAGAGGATATTATGGGCCGAATGGCCTAATTCTGCTCCCATCACTTATGAATGTCGATCAACTGCAGCCATTGAGTCATACAGCATGGAGACAGGTCCTGCAGACCAACTTGCCCACGCTGATCAAGATGCCCCATTGATACTAGTCCCACCTGCCTGCGTTTCACCCATACCCTTCAAAATGTTTCCTATCCATGCTCCTGCCCAAATTTATTTTAAATGTTGTTACAGTACCTGCCTCTACTACTTCCTCTAGCAGCTTGTTCCATATACCCACCCCCTTCTGTGTGGAAAACATTGCCCCTCAGTTTACAATTAAACCGTTCACCACTGTCCTTAAAGTTTAAATATATAATTAAACTGGAGATTTGGACCATTCATCCAGAACATGAGTTCAGTTACCAACATGGCAGCTGGAGATGATTAAATTAAACTTAAATTCAATTGACTTAAAATTCTGGCGTGAAAAGGTAGTTCCCGTAATGGTGGCCTTGAAGCTGCCAGATTATCATGAAATCCACTTTATTCACTGATATTCTTTGGGAAGAGAGAATATCAAGGCTGGCCTCTGTGCAATGCAGATCACGAGAGCAGCACAGTGGCTCAGCTTGACGAGCTACTGCCTCACAGCGCCAGAGACCCAAGTTCGATCCTGACCTCGGCTGCTGTCTGTGGAATTTGTACGTTCTCTCTGTGACTGATGGGGAAATTGGGCCGGTGGGCCTGTTTCCGTGCTGTAGAACTCGTAAGGTAATAAGGGATAGGAGTAGATTTAGGCCATTTGGCCCTTCTATTCCACCATTCAATCATGGCTGATCTATCTATCCCTCCCAACCTCATGCTCCTGCCTTCTTCCCATAACCTCTGACACCCGTACTAATCAAGAATCTATCTATCACTGCCTTAAAAATATCCACTGACTTGGCCTCCACAGCCTTCTGTGGCAGAAAATTCCACAGATTCACCACCCTCTGACTAAATAAATTTCTCCTCATCTCCTTCCTTACTCAAGATTTCCCAATCGGTCACAAAGAGAACGTCCTTTAATTCTGAGGCTGTGACCTCTAGTCCTAGACTCTCCCACTATTGGAAACATCTACTCCACATCCACTCTGTCCAAGCCTTTCACTATTCTGTGTTTCAATAAGGCCCCCCCTCATTCTTCTAAACTCCAGTGAGTACAAGCCCAGTGCCGACAAATGCTCGTCATAGGTTAACCTACTCATTCCTGGGATCATTCTTGTAAACCTCCTCTGAACCCTCTCCAGAGCCAGCACATCCTCAGATATGGTGCCCAAAGTAGCTCACAATATTCCAAATGCGGCCTGACCAGCGCCTTATAGAGCCTCATCACTATGACTCTATTCATCTGAGATGGCACTTGAGACCTCTCTAAGCAATTAATTAACTTGCTTCACTTGTCTTTGCAGTTGCATAGTTCTCACCACTCTAAATATTTAGTGGTAAAGAAGAGGGAGCTGTGGGTTCTGGTATTTAAAACTTTTTGTTTGGTAATAGTAAATCACCAGTAAACAGAGACTGAAAGAACTAATTTTCCTCCCTCTTTGACTAACAGGTCCTTAAGAGTTCTGCAACAGCTAAAGAGAAAATTGAAACAAGGTCGAAGGGATCACCTTGGAACAGAGTACGTACGGTGGAAAACGTGGCTCTTTATGTATGATGCTGTTCCCTCCACGGATGCTGCCTGACCTGCCGAGTTGTGATGCTACAAATGAGACCAAAGGGGAAAGTAACGAGCACAAACAGAAAGTGCTGGAAATACTCAGCGGGTCGGGCGGGGAAACGGGGCTAATATTTCACGTTGATGGGCTTCTCTGGCTTCCAATGAAAAGCCAAGACGTGAAACATTAGTTCTGTTTTCCCACTCCATCGATGCCCTGCTGAGTATTTCCATTATTTACTGCTTTTTGTTTCAGATTTTGGAGATGAATCTATATGAGTTTTCAAACGACTGTACCTCTAACCTGAAGGGAGACTGATCCTTGATTATGCTGGTGGCCTTGCGTGAAGTATAGATGGGTTCAGTGGAAAGGAATGGCAATGCAACATAGCAATAGAAGAAGTAGGTGGAGGGACTCGGCAGGTCAGACAACATCTGTGGAGGGAGCAGATAGGTGACATTGGGTTGGGATGCTTCACCATGTGTTTTATGCATGATTCCAGCATCTACAGGTCCTTCTGTCCCCAAGTAGCATCCTGCTTTCCCCCTTCAGTAAAATCATGGTTGAACTTCTACCATTTTCCTGCACTCTCCCCACATCCCTTCATTCACTTTATCCAAAAGACGTATTAGTCTCTCTTCTGTATGAACTTAATGACAGATCCTCTAAGTCTCTCCAGGGTAGACAGTTAAGTAAAGAAATGTCTTCTCATTCCAATCCTAAATGACCTCGCCCTTATCCTTTGCTGGTTACTCTTGGTAAAGGCCTCTTCATGCAGAGGAACCATCCTCCTTCATGACAAGCCCTGTAGGAATTTCATTAGTTTCAGTGAGATCATGTATTTCTCTTGTAAATTCTGACTGGTCTACTCAATCTCTCCTCGTCCATAAATCCCACCATCCCAGACACCAGTCTGATGAACTTCATTGCACTCCTTCTGTGGCGAGCACAATTGTTGCCTCATCCGCATGCTAGCTTTCAGTGACTTATGTGGAAGGACATGTAGGATCCTTCGAACATCGACATTTTGTATTCTGTTTCATACGCTGAAGTGCCTCCCTTCATATTTTTCCATGATATATTCCATCTGTATGTTCTGAATGTTTTTTTGAAGAGATGCAGCGTGGAAACATGTCCTTCAGCCCTCCGACTCTGCACCGATCAGCAGTCACCCCGTACACTAACACTATCCTACACACCAGGGACAATTTCAGAGTCAAGCCTAATTATGGGTGCTGCTTGTACATTTGGTGTTTGTACATTTTCCCCGTACGTGTGGGTTAGGGTTTCTCCCGCACTCCAATGACATGCAGGTTTGTAGGCTATTTGGCTTTGGTAAAAATTATAAATTGTCCCTAGAGTGTTGGATAGCGCTAGTGTACGGGGCGATCGCAGGTCGGCGCGGACTCGGTGAGCTGAAGGGCCTGTTTCCGAGCTGTATCTCTAAAGTCTGAATCTATAGGACTTTTAGCAGTGCATCGACGATCCTCTGAGCCGCACTATCATTGTCTCCCTGGCAGCTTGCCTCGCCTTCCACTGCCCCAAGAACTCCATAAATGCTGGACATGTCTGCATTTGTGACCATTGCCACAAAACTCCGACCAAGTGCAATTTCAGGGCCCCAGGCACTGGAGAGTAGACAATATAAAAATACAAGTGGCGGCAATGAGGCGAGTTTCATTGGTAACCGTCTGACTAGATTATATCATGCTTTGTGGTTTTGGCATCCAGTCTAAACCAAGTGGCCGCGTTGCTGGGAGACTTGGATGGTGTATGAGCTCTATCTCCTCGAGTGTTGCCTGTGCAAGGCTGATAAGTGTCTGAAACCCTCTCTTCCGCTTCCTCTGGGATTATTCAGCATTTCCTGACGTATGAAAGGTGTTGTCAAGTTGGAAAGGTGCAGAGAAGATTTAAGAGAATGTCGTCAGGACTCAAGGGCCTTGGCGAGAGGTTGAGCAGGCAGGGACTCTGCTCCTTGGAGTGCAGGTATATGAGGGGTGATCGTATAGAGATGTACAAAATCATCAGAGGAATAGATTGGGTAGATGCACAGAGTCTCTTGCCCAGAGTATTGGCCTCCACGGCCTTCTGTGGCAATGAGTTCCACAGATTAACTGCCCTCTGACTAAATAAGGTTCTCCTCACTTCCTTTCTAAAAGAGCAGCCTTTAATTCTGCGTACAACAAAAGTTTTTCACTGTACCTCGGCACACCTGACAATAAACCGGACTGAACTATTTATAACTAATGTCTTCCCTGTCCTAGAGAACTGAAGCAGCTGCACTTGGACCAGGTTCGGAAGCGAGCAGAGACCCTCAACCTCATCAGCAACCTGAGCGACCTGGCCAACGCAGTGCATTGGATGCCACGGGGCATACTGTGGGCAGGGCGCTTCCCCGAGTGGCTGGTCGGGTTAATGGGCACCATCTCTTCCCTGATCGGTCTCTATCAGATGTGGTACGTGAGCAGTGCCAACAAGGACCCATGAGAAGATGGCTGCTCAACGTTGACCTGGTAATGTAGCATTTGGGGCAACGAGTTCACTCAATGCCAGCTTGTTTTCATACGTTATAGTGGGATTAAATGCCACAATTCATTTTTAGCCAATGCAGATAGATGCCTTGGGCCGAATGAGTGCAGTAAATGTCTATAAATCTCGTAAGTTCTCGGAGTGGAATTAGACCATTCGGCCCATCAAGTCTACTCTGCCATTCAATCATGGCTGATCCATATTTCTCTCTCAATCCCTTCTCATGCCCTCTCCCCGTAATCAAGAATCTGTCAATCTCCACCTTAAAATATCCATTGACTTGACATCCTCAGCTGTCTGTGGCAATGAATTCCACGGATTCACCACCCTTTGACCAAATAAATTCCTCCTCATCTTCTTCCCAAAGGTACGTCCTTTTATTCTGATGCTGTGGCCTCTGGTCCTAGACTCACCCACTAGTGGAAACATTCTCTCTGCACCCACTCTATCCAGGACAGCATTCACTCTATGATTGTCTTGTTTGGGGGAGGGGGCCTTTGGGCAGGAGGTTGGGTGGGGGAAGAGCGGTAGGTGGAGGCGGGAGCGAGGAGAAGTGCCTTTTGGTCTCCTCGTACTTAGGACGTCCACCTACGACCACACAGGCGACAACCGAAGTCAACCTACGTCCACCTCAAGCTACGACAAGCAATGACCTTGTTGGCGATGACTGAAGACAGTTCAGTCGCCGGTTGGCTTAGGTGGTCCTCAATGGAATTCACCGAAGTCAGCACTGGCAACAACCAATGTCACCTGGCGACTACCTGCGCCATCCTGGCGACAACTTACGACAGGAGAAGACAAGCTACGTCAAGCCCACAGTCGCCGAAAAGTTTTGAAAATGTCAAGATCGAGCCGTGACCAGAAAAACATTACGACTCTTTAGGTGACTTGAGGAGACTACTCACGACCATACAGGCATCACCCTGCGACCGTGTGAAAACAGCCTAGTCACCCGAAAAAATTGCCTCAGTGGAACGGGGGCTTTACTAATCAAGAATCTGTCATCAATCTTTAAAAATACCCAAAATGGTAAAAAGGCTGGTCTGTTGCGGCCATTTTAATTTTGGGTGCTATATTGTATTGTATTGTATTGTATTCAAATTTATTGTCATTGTCTCAATTAGAGACAACGAAATGAATTTCCCTTTACAAGTCAGTATCATAAAAATAAATAAATAATAAATAATATTAAAAATAAAATAGAATTTAAAAAAAAGCACAAACACAGAAAGTCCACGACACAACATAACACAATGGCACCAAGGTGAGGAAGGCACCATAGTCCAGCCAGCCTCCCCTCCGATCTTCCCAGATGTTCACCCGTGGTCGGGGCCTTCCGACCACAGGCAGGCGAATGTACCCCATTCGCCTGCCTTCTCCCCATAAACTATGACACCCTTACTAATCAAATCGTGGCAGTATTTCTCTTCCCTATGTTTTACTGAGCACAAAACAGTCTTCCCCTTCCTTCCTCCAACCTATAGCATTGAGTCTCTCGCCAGGGAAAGGACCATTCCAGGAATCTCTCTCCATGAAGCAATGGGGTTTTATAAACTTTCCTCAGCATCTATTGGGCAAGAGTTTGCATCAAGAAGGCGGCAAATGCCTTGGATCCGACTTCCGGCCGCAATGTAGATCAGTGATCTGCCAGCGACAGGCTTGGATGTACAGGATTTGATTGCATTAGGATTTGGACACAACCATGATGACACAAATCTCAACAGACTCTCGGCGGGTCCGCTTTCCAGGGGAAGAAGAGCAGCCCAGGAATAAAACTCGGCAGCCTGTGATTATAATAGCTGATTCAGTTTTATTTGTCAGTTGGGTGAAGTGCTTTGTTAAAATAAAAAAAAACAGGCACTGAAATAAAATAAAAGATGGCAGAAATGTTTGGAAGGTCAGACAGCATCTGTGGGTAGAGAAACAGTTAACATTTTAGGAGGCTTAAGGAACTGCAGATGCAGTCTTGAGCGAAACACAAGAGTGCTGGAGCAACTCAGCGGGTTAGGCATGGTGACACAGTAGTAGAGCTACTGCCTTACTACGCCAGACCCGGGTTCGATCCTGACTATTGGCGCTGTCTGTACGTAATCCCTGTGACCGCGTGGGTTTTCTCTGGATGCTCCGGTTTCTTTCCACGCTCCAAAGACGTACACTTTTGTAAGTTAATTGGCTTCTGTAAAATTGTACGTCATCCCTGGTGTATGAAGGATATTGCTAGTGTATGGGGCGATCGCTGGTCGTCACTGACTCGGAGGGCCTGTATCTCCAAAGTCCAAAGGGAGTATCTGGAGATAAATGGGACCGGTTGGGACCCGAAACGCCACCTATCCATTCCTTCCACAGATGCTGCCTGACCTGCTGAGTTGCTCCAGCACTCTGTGTTTTGCTCAGTATCTGGTCTTGCATCAGAAAGGCTTGCACTTAAAACAATACATGTGTAGTTTTGATTGTCACCAGAGTCCAGTTTTGTGGTGAAGCTCATTGTTATTGTCTAGAAGACATCCTTCCAGGAACCACATCCTCTGTCGCAATGTACTGAAGTAACACTGAGAAAAACTGGACTATATTACAGCACAGAGTTTGCATTTCAGAGGAACTCAAAAAACAGGAAACTGACAACGGATATAACAGAATGATAAAGCCGAATTCACGAATTAAAGATGTCGGAAGATTTCAAATTCTAAATGCTTTTCTTCTAATTTTCAATAAAAAACCTTATTTTAGATGTAACCATTTTGCCAGAGATAGTTTTTTTCAATTCCCATGCATTTCTAGCATTTGGGTAAAATTTAATGTTGCTCTTTTTTGCACCAGAGAAATATTACTTCACAGGACACGGTTGTTGCTCAACAAAACACAGGCCGGAGCAGAAATAAAACCGAGCCGAAATGGTGACAAGCGGAAGTGGTCAGTTCTGACATCAAAGGTCTCTCGAATACAACTCGAATTACCATACAGCCATGCTTTAAAAAAAAAGCACAAGACACACAACTACATCAACAATACAATAAAAGGAACACACAAAATACATTTTAACATAAAGGAGGAATGTGTGACTCCTCCACATTCCTCACGGTGATGGAAGGCAAAAAAAATAATTCAATCTCTTCCTTTCAAGGTCAGTTTCTTGTTACGTGTACCAATTAAGAAGGTCTAGTGAAATTTGAGTTGCCATAGAGCCATACTAAGTGAAAAGCAACAAGACACACAGCCACATAAAATAAAAGTTAACATAAACATCCACCACAGTGGATTCCCCACATTCCTCACCGTGATGGAAGGCAATAAAGACCAATCTTCTTCCCCTTTAGAGACTGAAGGTAGCCTGAGTTCCCTAAATGTAACCGCAGATGCTGGTCTATAAAAAATGATTTGAGTGCTGGAGTAACTCAGCCACTGTGGCGAACCTGAGTAGGTGACGTTTCAGGTCCCTCCAATTTAATTCTCAAATTTTTTGATTACATTGAATTTAACAATTTTTGGTAACTAAACAAACCCCAACGCTTTTATCACATCTCTTTTCCTTATGCATCACCTGGATGCACACTAATTTCTCCCATTATCCCACCCTCTGTTACCTTCCATCTATATCCCTTCCTTTGACATTTCGTGCCTCTTCTTTCCTTGCCTCACAAGTCTTCTCATCTCTGGCCTTTGTCCATCTACCTGCTATCAACCCCCCCACTACCCCCCCCCCCCCTCACCTGTATCCACCCATCACTCGCTTGGCTTTGCCCCGTCTCCACCTCCCCTCAGGTTTTCTAACCCCTGCTACAATCAGTTTGAGGAATGGTTCTGACCCAAGCATGGCCTGTCCATCCCATCCAGAGATGTTGTCTGAGCCACTGTGTTACTCCAGCACTTTGTTCCGAAGAAAGTTGCAAAATGCTGGAGTAACTCAGTGGGACAGGCAGCATCTGTAGAGGGAATTGATGGGCAATATTTCAGGTCGGGACCCTCCTTGAAAGGCTGAGAAAGGTCCCAACCTGAAACACCGCCTTTCCATGTCCTCCATAGATGCTGCCTGGCCCGCTGAGTTACTCCAGCATTTTGTGTCTCTTTTGAAAACGGTTTCATTAACTGAATTTTGGCACTGTTTGAGACAAGCTAATATCATGAAAGATGCGTGGAATACAAGGGTTTAAGAAAGAACTGCAGATGCTGGGGAAATCGAAGGTAGACAAAATTGCTGGAGAAACTCAGCATCTATGGAGCGAAGGAATAGGCGACGTTTCGGGTCGAGACCCTGAAGGGTCTCGACCCGAAACGTCGCCTATTCCTTCGCTCCATAGATGCTGCCTCACCCGCTGAGTTTCTCCGGCATTTTGGTCTACCTTGATCTACAAGGGGGGTATTTTCCCCTCTCCTTTGACTTATTGAACGTGGGAAATCACCACTGGCATTTGTGCAGGCGGCACAAATCGTTTCTGGAAAATAAAGGGGTTCATGGGTTGCCAGCTGGGTGTTGTGTGTCCAAACACAACCGGCGAAATCCGCCCCATTGCTGAAGTAAGCAGAAAGCCCTGTCGACAAGCCGCCCTGCAAAGCCCCCTCTGATTATGTATTCTTTGCTGTTGCTAAGAGGCCCCTGGAGGTTTTAGTGAGGGTCGGACATAGGCACTTTATTCACGGGACTTTTTGTGTGGCCTTCATCAACTGTACAGGCCTTCCGTGCTGTAATTGTTGTCACGGCAATGGACTAAACCTGACTGAAGTAAAGCCTTGTTCGTCTTCAGTCAAAAGGTCTTGAGAAATAATAAATACCAGTGCTGAGCTTATTGAGATTCTGCGGGCATGGACTGAAGCATGCAAGGCTCTAGTTGTTCAATGGTTATATTACTGGATGGGCAAGGCCAAACTCACCAAAGCAGCCTAGAGGAGGGGAGTGAAAAATAAGAAGCCACTCATCGTAGAGGTAAAGGTACACAAAAGCTTAAAAGCACGCACCACCAGACTCAGGAACAGCTTCCCCCCCCCCCCCCCCCCATCATTATCAGGCTCCTGTACAGTCCTTCCATAAGCTAGGGTGCAGTCCGATTCACCTCCACCCCACTGAGGACATTGGACTTTGTCTGAGGAAGCCAAACGCAGGCTAGTGGGACTAGTGTCGATGGGGCATGCTGGTCGGGGTGGGCAAGCCGGGACGAAGGGCCTATTTCCATACTCTATGAGTAACTGATGCCCTATAATGCTGAGAACCATATTCTGCACTCCATATCTTCCCCTTTGCACTACCTACATTTTGGGAAGGAGATGAGGAGAAATGTATTTAGTCAGAGGGTGGTGAATCTGTGGGATTCTTTGCCGCAGAAGGCAGATATAGATAGATTCTTGTTTAGTACAGGTATCAGAGGTTATGGGGAGAAGGCAGGAGAATGGGGTTAGGAGGGGGAGCTATGATTGAATGGCGGAGTAGACGATGGACCGAATGGCCTAATTCTACTCCTATCACTTTTGACCTATGACCGTAATAATGAACCATTGAGCCAAACATGTGATTGAACAGCTTCTGATTTGGTTTGGTTTACAGATGTGGTCCAATTACGCTCCTCCCCCCCAGTGTACCCCTATGCCCGACATGGTCTCGAGATTCTCAATGCCACCACGCAAGCTTCATTTTGAGAGATCAGGGGCCATGTGTTCTCTGGACTCACAGGGGAAGTTGCAATTCACAAAGAGACCTTTGAAACATCCTTGAATAATTTCCTTTGTCTATTTTCCTTCACAGTTCTTGCTTCACAGAGTCTGCTTGGGAGTCTTGCGTTCCACAGCCAAGCAACAGATCCAAAGCCGATTGAGTGTAATTAGTTATTTAATATTGGGAATAGAGTCATACAGCGCTGAAACAGGCCGTTCAGCCCAACTCATCCATGTTGACCATCTAATCTAGTCCCATTTTCATTTGTTTCATAAATTCTAGAGTTTGTGGCGTTTGTACGTTCCCTCTGTGACCGATGGGAAATTGGGCCAGTGGGCCAGTGGGCCTGTTTCTGTGCTGTACAACTCATAAGGTCATAAGGAATAGGAGCAAAATTAGGCCATTCGGCCCATCAAGTGTACTCCGTCATTCAATCGTGGCTGATCTATCTTCCCCTCTCAACCCCTTAACTCCTGCCTTGGCCCCCATAACCCTTGACACCTGTACTAACCTGTGTTTGACCCCCATATCCCTTGAAATCTTTCCTATCTATGTATCTCTCTAAGTGTCTTATGAATATTAAAGATAGACACAAGATGCAGGTGTAACACAACTATCCTGGTCATTCTCATCACTCCATTCCCAGTATTTTCCTAAGTTCACGAGTTATAGGAGCAGAATTAGGCCATTCGGCCCATCAAGTCTATTCTGCCATTCAATCATGGGTGATCTATCTTTCCCTCTCAACCCCATTCTCTTCCCTTCTCCCCATAACCCCTGACACCCGTACTAATCAAGAATCTATCAATCTTCAACTTAAAAATATCCACTGCCGTCTGTGACAATAATTTCCTCAGATTCACCAACCTCCGACTAACGAAATTCCTCCTCATCTCTTTTCTAAAGGTACGTCCTTTTATGCTACGGTCTCTGGCCCTAGACTCTCCTACTAGTGGAGGCAACCTCTCCACATCCACTCTATCCAGCCCCTTCACTGTCCGGTAAGTTTCAATGAGGTCCCCCCTCCCTCATCCTTCTAAACTCCAGCGAGTGCAGGCCCAGTGCATCAGACGCTCATCATATGTTAACGTGGTCATCCCCGGGATCATTCTCCATAATATTCTCTTGGAAAAGCCAGAAATCTCTTTGCAGATGCTAATTGTGGCAGGGCCTTGTGCACTCCTGCAGTAAATGTAAGGTGTCAGCAGGTGGCAACATCGTCACAGGTTGTATTTAGTTGGTCTGAGCAGCAGAGAGAATCATACTTGTAGGACATTGACAGCTCCCTCCCTCTCTCCCTGCCACACCTGTCCATGTGAGCAACATACTGCCGGGTTTGTCATGATGTGAAGTGCTAGTGCTGTGATTTCCGCTCCTCTCACCTCCTCTGGTCAATTAACCAGTAGATGGTTAACTTTCGAAATGGAACGAGCATAATGGGTGTGGAACCTTAAAGAGAAAGATCAGAGGTGAGCTACTGGGACCCAGTCTCTGTCGAGCTGCGGAAGCCGTTTCATCAACACATGCCTGAACTACGAAGAAAGAAGTGACAATAAATCCAAACAGAAAACAGGTCCTTTCTCTCTCTCTCTGTTCCTCTCTCTCTGTTTCTCTCTCTCTCTCCCACACGCACTCCGGATTAGGCATTGCTAGGTTTAGACAATAGACAATAGGTGCAGGAGTAGGCCATTCGGCCCTTCGAGCCAGCACCGCCATTCAATGTGATCATGGCTGATCATCCCCAATCAGTACCCTGTTCCTACCTTCTCCCCATATCCCCTATTTTTAAGAGCCCTATCTAGCTCTATCTTGAAAGTATCCAGAGAACCTGCCTCCACCGCCCTCTGAGGCAGAGAATTCCACAGACTCACCACTCTCTGTGAGAAAAAAGTGTTTAGTGTAGTCTATTATTGTCACGTGTACCGAGGTACAGCAAAATGCTTTTTGTTGTTGCGTGCCATCCGGTCAGCAAAAAGACGATGCATGATTAACAATGAAGCCGTCCACAGTGTATGAATGAATACGTTTATTGGCCAAGTATGTTCACATACAAGGAATTTGCCTTGGTGCTCCGCAAGTAACAACACGACATACAGTAAACAATTAAGAATAAAACATTATAGTTTAAACATGTGAATGAAAGAAAACACCAGAGCAAAAGGAGGCTACAGACTTTTGGTTATTGAGTAGAGCAGTACTACAGATCCAGGATACAAGGTACAACATTTAGTGCAGGATAAAGTCCGATTATAGATAGTTTGAGTGTCTCCAATGAGGTAGATGTGAACTCAGGGCCGCCCTCTTGTGGGGGTGAAGGGAATGGTTCAATTGCCTGATAACAGCTGGGAAGAAACTGTCCCTGAATCAGTGGGTGTGCGTTTCCAAACTTCTCTTGCCTGATGGGAGCGGAAGTGACTGGGAAGAGACTCATCCTGGGACGATACTGCTGGTGGCCTTGCCGAGGCCAGATTGTCTCGCAGGCAGCCCACTGTGGCAAGATTGTTGGCACAGTTTCAGTTACAGTGCCTCCATGCCCCAGTTGAATAGACCCGTCTGCCCAGTAGCCTGAGCAGCACTTCAGCATCTGGAAGGTGATGCACATACAGCAAACAGTACAGCACAGGGACAGGCCCTTCGGCCCACAATGTCCATGCTGAGCATGACGCCAAGTTAAAGTATCTCCTCTGCCTGCACGTGATTCATTTAGTTTGATTTAGAGATACAGCGTAGAAACAGGCTCATTGTCCCACCGAGACCACGCTGATCAGCGATCACCCATACACTAGTTCCATGTTATCCCAGTTTCTCATCCTACACAGTAAGAGGCAATTTTCCAGAACCAATCAACCTACAAACTTGCACGTCTTTGGGATATGGGGGGAAACCAGAGCACCCGGAGCAAACCCACGCTATCCCAGGGAGAATGTACAAGCACTGTGCAGACTACGACTTGAAGATAGACACATAGAAACATAGAAACAAAGAAATTAGGTGCAGGAGTAGGCCATTCGGCCCTTCGAGCCTGCACCGCCATTCAATATGATCATGGCTGATCATCCAACTCAGTATCCCGTACCTGCCTTCTCTCCATACCCTCTGATCCCCTTAGCCACAAGGGCCACATCTAACTCCCTCTTAAATATAGCCAATGAACTGGCCTCGACTACCCTCTGTGGCAGGGAGTTCCAGAGATTCACCACTCTCTGTGTGAAAAAAGTTCTTCTCATCTCGGTTTTAAAAGATTTTCCCCTTATCCTTAAGCTGTGACCCCTTGTCCTGGACTTCCCCAACATCGGGAGCAATCTTCCTGCATCTAGCCTGTCCAACCCCTTAAGAATTTTGTAAGTTTCTATAAGATCCCCTCTCAATCTCCTAAATTCTAGAGAGTATAAACCAAGTCTATCCAGTCTTTCTTCATAAGACAGTCCTGACATCCCAGGAATCACAAAATGCTGGAGTAGCTCAGCAGGACAGGCAGCATCACTGGAGTGAAGGAATGGGTCGAGGCCCTTTTTCAGACTGGGACAGAGGAGAGGAGAGGAGATGGAGTCTAGAGATATAGACGGGGGGAAAAGTGTGAGAACGAAGCAGAAGATGATGAAGGAAATGTAGAATAGTTCATTGTTAGCTGAGAGGAAGGCGACAAGGAGGCATAGGTTCAATGAAATTCATCAGGGCAGTGAAACTAGTTGGAGAACTAGGGTGGGGGAGGGATGGAGAGAGAGGGAAAGTAAGGGTTACTTGAAGTTAGAGATATCAATAGTCACACCACTGGGTTGTAAGCGGCCTAAGCGAAGTATGAGGTGCAGTTCCTCCAATTTGCGCTGGGCCTCACTCTGTGTGACTATGAGAGCCAGGCTGTATAGGAGGGCAAATATAGAAACATAACAAATAGGTGCAGGAGGAGGCCATTCAGCCCTTCGAGCCTGCACCGCCATTCATTGTGATCATGGCTGATCATTCACAATCAGCAACCCGTGCCTGCCTTCTCCCCATATCCCGTGGTTCCACTCACCCTTAGAGCTCTATCTAACTCAAGTGGCAGTAGCAGAACAGCAAGTGGCAGACTGTTCTCTCCCAGGGTTGGTCATAGAGTGATCCAGCGTGCAAACAGGCCCTTCGGCCCAACCTGCCCACACCGTCCAACATGTCCCAGCTACACTAGTCCCACCTGCCAGCATTTGGCCCATATCCCTCCAAACCTGTCCTATCCGTGTACCTGTCTAACTGCTTCTTAAATGTTGGGATAGTCCCTGCTTCAACTACCTCCTCTGGCAGCTTGTTCCATACACCCACATGCAGGCAGAGGAGATTACTTTAAGTTAGCATCATGTTCGGCATGGACATTGTGGGCCGAAGGGCCTGTTCCTGCGCTGTTGCACGGAGCGATATTCTCCAGATGGAGACGGAAGGCGTTTGGGCGAGTGGGCCCATTGAGCGGGCTGGGTAGCGGAGGCTCAGATACCGATCGACCTTCATCTAACTGAATGGAGCAACAGTCTCGAGGGACTGAAAGGCTTGCTCATGTTGCAATGGGCTGGGTAAGACAAGCATTGCAGAGCGCTGTAAGTGTAGGGGGGTGAACACAATGTGCGGTTTGTGCCCTGGCCATCAGCAGTCTGCCAGCATCGAGGTGAAAGAAGCAAGCAATTGTTCCCTTCATTTTCAAACCACACACTGCCCGTCTCAGTCTGGGTATTGTGTGGAAAAGCTAGTGTGTGTTACTGCTGCTGCCCCATGTAGATCGCCAGCTCCCGGCTAATACACTGCTCCACTCACCGCCCGCAGCCCAATACAGAGACATAGACCCTGTCCTTTAATGGGCAGGTTAGGACGGAACTGCAGATGCTGGTTTATACCGAAGATAGACACAAAATACGGGAGTGGGTCAGGCAGCATCTCTGGAGAGGAGGAATAGGTGTCAATTCCGGCCTGACTCCTTTTTTCCAGATTGGAGTCTGAAGAAGGATTCCGACGCAAAACGTCACCTATTCCTTTTCTCCAGAGATGCTGCCTGACCCACTGAGTTACTCCAGCACTTTGTGTCTACCTTTAATGGTTTAGTTTTCGAGATGCAGCACGGAAACCGGCCCACTGAGTCCACGCCGACCACAATCACCAGTTCCATCCTGCCCCAATTTACAGAAGTCAATTCCCCCACAAACCCGCACCTCTTTAGAATGCGAGAGGAAACCAGAGCACCCGGAGAAAACCCCCCGCGGTCACAGGGAGAACGTGCAAACTCCACATAGAAAAGCACCTGCAGTTAGGATCGAACTAAGGTCTCTGGCGCAGCAAGGCAGCAACTCATCTGCTGTGCCACTGTGCCGCCCATGTTGAGTCAGTTAGTTTGGAATGATAACTTTTAATAGAGAATTAAATGTCACCAATATGAGATGGGGGGGGGGGGGGTGCAAAGAAAAAAATAATTTAAAAAATGTCACCAATAGTACAAAAACACAGTGGTGGAGTTGCTGCCTTACAGCACTTGCAGCGCCAGAGACCTGTGTTCAATCCCGACCACGGGTGCTGTCTGTGCGGAGTCTGTACGTTGTCCCAGTGACCTGCGTGGGTTTTCTCCGAGATCTTCGGTTTCCTCCCACGCTCCAAAGGCGTGCAGGTTAATTGGCTTGGTAAAAAATGTAAGACAATTGTCCATAGTATAGGATAGTGTTAATGTGCGGGGATCGCTGGTCGGCAGGGGACTCGGTGGGCCGAAGGGCTTGTTTTCGCGCTGTATCTCAAAACGAAACTAAAACTAGAACACCAGACTGATTCTTGGGATACAAAAGAAAAAGACAAAGTGCTGGAGTGACTCAGCGGTTCAAACAGCATCTCAATGGAGAAAACGGATAGGTGACGTTTCACACCAGCAACCAGCATTCGCAGTTAGTTCTTGCTTTCTCATTCTTGGGATGGCAGGTCTGTCATCCGAAGAGCAACTAAGCAGACCAGACTTTTACCCTGTAAGGTTTAGAGGAATGAGAGATGACCTTATTCAATTCCATAAAATTCTTATCGGGCTTGACAAGGTTCAGGTTCATTAGCCATGATCACATTGAATGGCTCGAAGGGCCGAATGGCCTAATCCTGCACCTATTGTCTATTGCTGGGTGCTACGGTCAAATGTGATAGTAACAATTGATGGGCCGATGGGCTTCAATTATTTCGCTTGGGCAGCTTAAAAACCCAGCGGTATGAATAGTGATTTCTCTATAACTTCAAGTAACCCTTGCAATCTCTGTCCTTCCCTCACCCTAGTCATCCTATTAGCTTCACTGCAGGCCTGCTGACTTTCACTGCTTATATCCACTCGTTATCACCTTCTCCACAGCCAACAATGGACCATTGTGGGCTCCACCTTTCCGTGATCAACGTTGCTGGCTTTGATTTGTTCTTTTCATACCTTTCATTCATTTGCATTTTGTACCTTTTCATACCTCTAGTTTCCCTCTCTCCCCGACTCTCAGTCTGAGGAAGGGTCTCGACCCGAAACGTCACCTGTTCCTTTTCTCCAGAGATGCTGCCAGACCCTCTGGGTTAATCCAGAATTTTGTGCCCATTGTGTTTTAGGGAAAAGATATCTCCTCGACAGAAGCTGAAACCAAAAAAAGATTGAAGAACAATTATGAGGGACGGCACAGAATTAGGCCATTCGGCCCATCAAGTTTACCACGCCTTTCAATCGTGGCTGATCTATCTCTCCCTCCTAACCCCATAACTCCGGCCTTCTCTCCATAACCTCTGACACTCGTACTAATCAAGAATCTATCTATCTCTGCCTTAAAAATATCCATTGATTTGGCCGGGATTCCCGGGATGGCGGGACTGTCGTATGCTGAGAGAATGGAGCGGCTGGGCTTGTATACTCTGGAGTTTAGAAGGATGAGAGGGTATCTTATTGAAACATATAAGATTGTTAAGGGTTTGGACACACTAGAGGCAGGAAACATGTTCCCGATGTTGGGGGAGTCCAGAACCAGGGGCCACAGTTTAAGAATAAGGGGTAAGCCATTTAGAACGGAGATGAGGGAACACTTTTTCACCCAGAGAGTTGTGAGTCTGTGGAATTCTCTGCCTCAGAGGGCGGTGGAGGCCGGGTCTATGGATACTTTCAAGAGAGAGCTAGATAGGGCTCTTAAAGATAGCGGAGTCAGGGGATATGGGGAGAAGGCAGGAACGGGGTACTGATTGGGGATGGTACACAACATTTTTTGTGTACCTTCGATTTTCCAGCATCTGCAGTTCCTTCTTAAATACTGATTGTGGATGATCAGCCATGATCACAGTGAATGGCGGTGCTGGCTCGAAGGGCCGAATTGTCTACTCCTGCACCTATTGTCTATTGTCCTCCACAGCCTTCTGTGGCAAATAATTCCACAGATTCACCGCCTTTATCTCGCCGGGAGATTAAACAAAAATTATATTGCAGCTCTTCCCTTCCACTGAAAGCGCAGAGACTCACAAAGTCGGGAGGAAATATTTGACCAGCTGGGGCAAGTATCATTTTACAAGAGTCACTCTTGCCAAAAAAAGCTCTTCCCCTCTCGCTACTGATTTGACGACAGCCTTGTCAATATTCTGATGTGTCTACAAAGAAACCTACATCCTGCCTTCTCCATTCGCCAGGACCAGCGTCAGTCAAACAGAGCGCTCCTTTGTGTGTGTGTGTGTGTTTTGTAAAATAAAGTTGTGACTACACATAAATTTTGAAAGAGAAGTTTGTGCGTTTGTTTTCATTGATGTTTTGGAGAGAGATGAAGAGAGAGGGGGGAGGGATGGGGGGAGGAGGAGGTGAGGGGAGGTTTAGCTGAAGGGCTGAGTTTCTGGGGTAAAGATCCTTGATGGGAATTGATCGAGGGTTTGTTTCATTGTGGGTTGTTACCAAGGCGGAGTGGGCACCTCCCACAAGGTGGGTGGGGAGTACCGCTCCATAAATGTACCGAGAGCCAAAGATCTTTGCCGAGAGCTGCAGGGGGATGAGAAGTGAGAGGGAGGACGGTGCGTGGAGCACAGAGACCATGCGTCAGGAGTAGTCCAGTGCTAAGTTTCTTTTTTGCAAAGCGCTGCCACTGAGTGCACCGCCTCTCATCCGCCTGTAGAATCACTGCTCTCTCTCCTTTACACCGCCACCTGGGACGGATCTGTAAAGCCGCGACTCATTCCTTCTTCAAGGCCTCGAGGTAGGTTGTGCAGAGTTTTATTAAAGGGGGGTGGAGGTAGAACAGAAAGTTCTGCAGCCTTTCTGCGGAGAGAACGTTCTGCAACGACTGGTCTGTGTGTGTGTCCTGCTCTGCGTTGCATCTGCAAGCGTTGCAGGAGGAAACAGGTCCGGGCAAGGTCCCACGGGCAAATGGAGGGAGGGAGGAAGGAAGCTGGAAGAAGATGTTCCCATTTTGCACTGTCGTTGAGTTTTCGCTTCTGTGATCAATGTGTTACAGACCAGAGTAGAAGCGAGCAGCGTTCAATTCTCCAAAGCTGGAGCTTTAAAAAAATTTTTTAACACAAAATGCTGGAGTAACTCGGCGGGTCGGGCAGCATCACTGGAGAGAAGGAATAGAAACATAGAAAATAGGTGCAGGGATAGGCGATGCAAAATTAGGTGCAAAATAGGCGATGTTTCGTGCTGAGACCCCTCTTCGGACGCTGCCTGACCCGCTGAGTAACTCCAGCTTTGTGTGTCTTATCTTGGGTGTAAACCAACATCTTGCAGTTCCTTTATAAATTGTGTTTTTTTTTAAATTGTTGGCAGTGGTGGTTTTCCCACCGGTCCAATCTCTCTCTGGTCGTTTCACAATGAACGGGTCGCACCTAGAGAGGATAGAGAATCCTGGCGATTCTCTACCCAAGGCGGCTGAGGGCTCGTTTGCTGATTGTAGCCAAAATCAGGAATAGATTTGGGGAGAAAGACACAGAATGCTGGAGAAATTCAGCGGGTCAGGCAGCATGGCAGATTAGAGTTCCTGCTATCTGACCCGCTGAGTTACTCCAGCTTTTTGGGGCTATCTTCGGTGTAAATCTGCAGTTCCTTCCTACACAATAGATTTGGGGATTTTGTTTAATGAATGAGGTTCTGTGTTTTCTGAATCGCCACCTATCCGTGCTCTCCAGAGATGCTACCTGACCTGCTGAGTTACTCCATCCAGCACTTTGTGTCCTTTTGTCTAAACCAGCATCTGCAGTTCCTTCGTTTCTACTGAAAAAAAATATACCTAGTTTTATTTTAGTTTAGGGTACACAAAATTGCTGGAGGAACTCAGCGGGTGCAGCAGCATCTATGGAGCGAAGGAAATAGGCGACGTTTCGGGCCGAAACCCTTCTTCAGACTCGTGTACTGAGGTACAGCGAAAAGCTTTTTGTTGTTGTGTGCTATCCAGTCAGTGGAAAGACAATACATGATGACAATCGAGCCGTCCACAGTGTATGGATACAGGAGAAAGGAAATAACATTTAGTGCAAGATGAAGTCCAATTAAACATAGAGAGTGGTCCTGAGCTACCATCTACATTATTGGAGACTCTTGGACTAAGTCCAATTAAACATAATCCAAGAGCCTTCAATGAGGTAGATGGTAGCTCAGGACTGCTCTCTAGTTGGTGATAGGATGGTTCAGTTGCCTGATCACCAGTTGGGAAGAAACTATCCTTGAATCTAGAGGTAGATAAAAATGCTGTAGAAACTTAGCTGGTGAGGCAGCATCTATGGAGAGAAGGCATAGACGATGTTTCGGGTCAAGACCCTTCTTGGAGGATGTTGGGGGAGTCCAGAACCAGGGACCACAGTTTAAGAATACAGGGCAAGCCATTTAGAACGGAGACGAGGAAACACTTTTTCTCACAGAGAGTGGTGAGTCTGTGGAATTCTCTGCCTCAGAGGGCGGTGGAGGCAGGTTCTCTTGATGCTTTCAAGAGAGAGCTAGATAGGGCTCTTAAAGATAGTGGAGTCAGGGAATATGGGGAGAAGGCAGGAATGGGGTACTGATTGGGGATGATCAGCCATGATCACATTAAATGGCGGTGCTGGCTCGAAGGGCCAAATGGCCTACTCCTGCGCCTATTGTCTATTCAGACTGATGTTGGGAGGGGGGTGGGGTGGGGAAAGAAAGGAAGAGAACGGAGAGAGCAGTGTGCGTTTTCACACTTCTATACTTCTTGTCAGAGGGGTGAGTGACTGGGTTGAGACTGGTCCTTGATGATGCTGCTGGCCTTGCCGAGGCAGCGTGAAGTGTAGATGGAGTCAATGGGAGGGAAGTTGGTTTGTGTGATGGTCCCCAATTCTCTGCAATTTCTTGTGGTCTTGGATGGAGCTGTTCCCGAACCATGCAATAACGCACCTCGATTAAAATGCTTCCTACGGCGCATCTGTAGAAGTTGGTGAGAGTTGTTGGGGACTTGCCGATCTTTCAGATCAACCATTTTGTGTGAAAACGGTGGGAGTTCAGGGGTTAAATTAGGATCCAGTTCTTGCACTGAGCTGGTATCCATCCACTGGAGTGTGAAAGGTGAAGACTGGATTCATTTGAGGTCTTGTAAGATGTGATTTGAGAAATTGAATGTTCATTTTCTCTGGTGGAGCTCAGAACAAAACACGGAGGGGGGGAGGGGTGTGGGGGCTTAACGTTAGACCCAGGGGTGAAGTCTGCAGGATTTGCCTCGCACTGGTACAAGTTGGGGCCTCTGCCCAGAAGCCTGGGGTGCTGGGCTTGGTTCGAGACTCAGCGGTGAAGCTGATGGGAGATACGAGGGCTGTTTAACTAGAGGGAGTCAAGCGCGGCACGGTGGCACAGCGGTGGAATTGCTGCCTCACAGCGCCAGAGACCCGGGTTCGATCCTGACTACGGGTGCTGGTCTGTATGGAGTTTGTAAGTTCTCGTGTGCAGGGAGGAACTGCAGATGCTGGCTAAAAACCGATGATAGACACAAAACGCTGGAGTAACTCAGCGGGTTAGGCAGCATCTCTGGAGAAAAGGAATAGGTGATGTTTTGGGTAAAGATTCTCTTTTTTCCTTGGTTTACATTCTCCCCGTGACCAGCGTGGGTTTTCTCCGGTTTCCTCCCACACTCTAAAAACGTACAGGTTTGTAGGTTAATTGGCTTGGTTTAATTGTAAATTGTCCCTAGTGTGTAGGGTAGTGTTAGTGTGCCGGGATCGCTGGTCGGCACGGACTCGATGAGCCGAAGGGGCCCGTTTCTGCGCTGTATCTCTAAACTAAATGGACAAAGTAATCGGTGCACCTGCAAAATTGCTTTTGTGGGAGGTTAGCGTGTACAAATTTAGCATTTGTTACAGGGAACCACCTTCCCATTAAGTTTTTGTGTTGTCAATGATAAAATGATTTAAATGCCAAATTTGTACATGTCAACCTCCCACCAAAGCACCACGCTAATGCACAGAGTATCGGTTGCAGTCATTTTTAATTTAGTTGCGGAGATACAGTGTGGAAAAAGGCCATTCGGCCCACAAAGTCCGTGCTGACCATCGATCAGCCGCACACTCGTTTCATGTTGTCCCACTTTCACAGTCCCAGGTTCGATTCTGCTGCCTTTGTGGAGTTTGCACGTTCTCCCTGTGACCATGTAGGTTTCTTCCCGCTTCCCAAACACGTGCGAGGTTGTAGGTTGATCCGTCTCTGTAAACGGACCCTGGGTGTGTAAGGAGTGGGTGAGAATGGAGAGTGGAACCAGTGTGAATGTAACTCAGCGGGTCAGGCAGCCTCTCTGGAGAAAAGGAATTGGTGACGTTTCTGCTCAGAATAGGTGACGTTTCTGGTCGGAAGCCTTCTTCAGACGCGAGCGTGAAAGGGCGATAAGTGCACAGCATGGACTCGTGGGCTGAAGGGCCCATTCCCACGCCGTGTCTCACAACTAAATTAAACTTGTCGCCTGATTCCACCTTTTTCATTGTCATCGATGAGGATAGAACTTGCCACTCGCAGCCCCTGGTGTCCCAATGGCTTTGCGGTTGAGTGTATCTATGTACTGCGCTCTCTTACATACAACAGGGGCCCGGACAGCTGAGTAACCTGCCCAGCCTCTGTTGACAATGCCCGCACCTCTGACCCTCGGCGACCATGGTGTTTCCATTTCCCAATAACCCTGTACGTCTCTGGAGTGTGGGAGGAAACCCGGATAGGCAGCAATTCTACCAAGTTCCACCCGAAGATTTAAGATGCTCCGTCTTAGCCCAAACTCCCCCCCCCCCCCCCCCCCCCCCCCCCCCCCAATGATGCAAGTCTCTGGGCAATGAACGGCGGAAGCTCTTCATGGGCAGAAACCAGCCGCGGATAATTTGCTGAAACTCTTTGAAGCGCACGCCATGTTCCATCTGTGTTTCTATTTATCAGACCCACCAGTATAACGTGTCACGGCGAGGAAGCCAACCAGCCCAAATGGATTAGGACTTCTTTCGCATTTCCTGCACTGATACTGGATGTAAATCTCCTTCTCCCCCCCCACCTCAGTTCCCTCCCTTCCCGTACCATCAGCTCACACTCCCCATGCCCAACCTAAATCGATAGGACAATGGCAGGATTTTTTTTTCGTTTTGGAGTGGCCCTTCGGCCCACTGAGCCCGTGCCGGCCAGCAATCCCCGCGCACTAACACTATCCTACACACTAGGGACCACTTTACCAAGGCCAATTAACCTACAAACCTTCACGTCTTTGGAATGTGGGAGGAAACCGGAGCGCCTGGAGAAACCCCACGTGGTCAGGATGGGACCCGGGTGTCTGGCGCTGTGAGGCAGGGACTCTACCTCTGCGCCACCGTGCTGCCCATATTATATGGATGATCGGAATACGATTATTATTTTTTTGTAAACTTCCATCACCAAGTGTTTGGCCACCTGTTGTCTCACAATGCGACTGCTATCTGTCTCGGGGCACGTGAATGAATGAATGAATGAATAGGTTTATTGGCCAAGTATTCACATACAAGGGATTTGCTTTGGTGCTCCGCCCGCAAGCGACAACATGACATACACAGTGACATCCCCATTGCAGGACCATGTCACTGGGTCCACAAGATTGTGTGTAGGAAGGAACGGCAGATGCTGGTTTAAAGCAAAGATGGGCACCAAATGCTGGAGTAACTCAGCGGGGGCAGGCAGCATCTCTGGAGAGAAGGAACGGGTGACGAATCCCATTGAAATGAAACATCGCCCATTCCTTCTCTCCAGAGAACCTGCCTGTCCCGCTGAGTTACTCCAGCATTCTGTGTCTATCCACAACATTGTGCGCTGAATTTGTACCCCTCTGGTGATTGATGCTGGGGGTGAACAAGAGCCACTGGGAATCTGCTGTGAGTCTTAAACTCTAGCTGTGTGCTGAGGGCCCATTCTCCTGTGCATTACGCTAGCTGTCTTGTCCCTGGTCTGTGAGAGGCAGTCTTTTCCCCCACCCCCACCCTTTGTGTAATTATATATAATTTCAGCCAAGTGCAGGAAGTGACTGTGAACCACCGGCATTCCTCTTCACTTCAGGGCTGCACACATGAAAAGACGTCTTTAAATCTTCAAACGGCCTTGGCTTCTCCCCGCAAAGCCAGGGATAAAAGGATTCTACTGCTCTGAGGAAGCATGCGTGGAATTCTTTTTATTTGGTCAAAGATTAGCTCTCCCCTCCCCCCCCCCCCCCCCCCCCCCCACATACACTCATCTGCCTTCCTGTTACTGTCTACCCTGCGAGGAGGATCTTTATGTTATGGCTGAATCCTTTCATGTCGAGCCCTGCAGTCTTGGTTCAGGGCAAGCATCCAGATTTAGGCGGCCGTGGTTTCAAGTCCCAGTTCCGACCGTGCCAACAATGCCGTCCTGACCTCCCCTCGTCCACCTCACTGGAGACCTTTGAGCTTCCTTTAATTCATTAAACTACCCTTTATCCTGTATCTGTGCACTTTTTTTAAAATTCAAAAAATGTATTCAATTATTAAAAAAATAAAATTACACTACAATAAAACAAACCGGATCCCACCACCATTATAAAATACAAACAAATACCCTTAATGAAATACTGTACAATTATCTTACACTCCTTGTCAATGATACATTCAACACCCTGCGGAGCCCAACGGTCCCCGAACTCCCCCAGGGTGCCCGTGGACAGGGCGTATTCCCTTTCTAACCCCACCCCACCCGGGCACGGACGTAACCCCGGAAAAGGGGCAGGCAGCCGGCTCGGGTACGGCCCTCCACCGCTTGGCGCCGTGACTCGCGGATGGCCAGCTTGGCCAGGCCCAGGAGCAACCCAACCAGTACGCCTTCAGCCCTACCCTCTCTGTCTTTGCACTCTTTGACAGGATAGCACGCAAGCACTAGAGAGCTTTCCACTGTACCTCATGACACGAACCGTAAACTAAACAAACAAAACTTCCACATGATAGACAAAAAGTGTTGGAGTAGGGTTAGGTGGGGGGGAGGGAGAGGGGGGGTGGGAAGGAGAGAGGATGGTGGGAGGGGAATAGGGTGGGAGGAGGGGGGGTGGTGGTGGAAATGAGGAGTGGTAGCGGGAGGAGGGAGAGGGGTGAGTAGATGGAGGGAGAGGGGAGGAGGAAGGGGGGTGGGTGGATGGAGGGAGAGGGGAGGAGGAAGGGGAGAGGGTGAACAAATCTGAGCTGGGTCTTTCATGGATAGAATCTGGAAATGTGTGTGCACTTGGAGGAAGATTTAATATATAGTCGTCTTCTGTTGAGCCCAAGTTGTTGCGTTAGTCATTGATGTTAACTCTACATTAGTCAGTGATCTAGAGGAAGGCGCCATGTTTGATGAGCTGTAGGGCTCTGTCCTAGTAATTGGTGGCCTCCACCCATTCTGGTGAACTAATATCCAGTGTGCAGGCACAGTGGTGCACATTTTTCCACCTTTGTGTTTGAACACAATATTGGGTTGGGCCCAGACTGTGTCCTTCCCAGAGCGATTGCTGGCGGCAATTTGTGTAATGAACCGTAGGCCGGGCGAACGGGAGCTGGTCTCTGCCACATTCCCATGGTCAGGCGCCCTGTTCTGATTCCGAGGTAAGGCTCCGAAGGACAAGAGACTGTGCCATTCCGTTTGCGGGAGGTGTGCAGTTTACCTTAGAGATACAGAGAGGAAACAGGCCCTTCGGCCCACCGTGTCCGTGCCGTCCAGCGATCACCCTCCCTGTGCACTAGCACGATCCTACACACACTAGGGGACAATTTACAATTTTTACTGAAGCCAATTGACAAACAAACCCGTACCTCTTTGGAATTCTGAGTGCAAGTATCTTGGACAACGAAGAGTGTTCAAGGAATTCAAGATACATGTCCAAGATACTTAATCACCAAGTTATCTCTTAGGACCCGCAATGCAAGCCTGTGCTAAACATGATCTAAACTTAGATCATGATCCATCAGTCTGAAGAATGGTCCAAACCCGAAACGTCACCTCTAGACTTTACAGATAGAGCACGGAAACAGGTTGTGATGGGGGATGGGCTGGGTTTGGATCGGGCTGGGTTTGATGGGATTGGGCCGGGGTCTGGAATGGGCTGGGTTCTTGGTTCTTGGTTTCTTGGTCCTCCAAAATATTCCAAATGGAATTTAAACTGGAGGTGGTGAAGGGAGGGCTTAAGCCAGAAAGGGTTATTGGGAAGAAAGACTAACTTTAAATTTAGTTGCATCTGGTTGGGTAACTATAGTAGGGTGGAGATTATTCCATGCTTTAATTGTGCGGGGGAAGAACGAATTGCTGTATATGGGTTTGATGGGGATCGGGCTGGGGTCTGGAATGGGCTGGGTTTGATGGGAATGGGCTGGGTTTGATGGGGAACGGGCTGGGTTTGATGGGAATGGGCTGGGTTTGATGGGGAACGTGCCGGGGTCTGGATCGGGCTGGGTTTGATGGGGATCAGGCTGGGGTCTGGATCGGGCTGGGTTTGATGTGGATCAGGCTGGGGTCTGGATCGTGCTGGGTTTGATGGGAATGGGCTGGGCTTGATGGGGAACGTGCCGGGGTCTGGGTCGTGCTGGGTTTGATGGGGATCGGGCTGGGGTCTGGATCGGGCTGGGTTTGATGGGGATCGGGCTGGGGTCTGGATCGGGCTGGGGTCTGGATCAGGCTGGGTTTGATGGGGATCAGGCTGGGGTCTGGATCGGGCTGGGTTTGATGGGGATCGGGCTGGGTTTGATGGGAATGGGCTGGGGTCTGGGTCGTGCTGGGTTTGATGGGGATCAGGCTGGGGTCTGGATCCGGCTGGGTTTGATGGGGATCGGGCTGGGCTTGATGGGGATCGGGCTGGGCTTGATGGGGATCGGGCTGGGTTTGATGGGGATCGGGCTGGGGTTTGGATCGGGCTGGGTTTGATGGGGATCGGGCTGGGGTTTGGATCGTGCCGGGTGTTGACGTCCTGTTCTCCTTCTCCTCTCTCGGCAGCATGTCGGTGACGGTCCACGAGAATCGCAAGTCTCGCTCCAGCTCGGGCTCGATGAACATCCAGCTGTTCCACAAGCCGTCGCACGCCGACAGCCTGCTGACCCACCTCAACCTGCTGCGCAAGCGCCACCTGTTCACGGACGTGACGCTGTGCGCGGGCGCCCGCACCTTCCAGTGCCACCGGGCGGTGCTGGCCTCCTGCAGCCGCTACTTTGAGGCCATGTTCGCCGGCGGCATGAAGGAGAGCCGGGACGGCACGGTCAACTTCCACGACTCGCTGCACCCCGAGGTGCTGGAGCTGCTGCTGGACTACGCCTACACCGCGCGCGTCCTCATCAACGAGGAGAATGCCGAGTCGCTGCTGGAGGCCAGCGATATGCTGCAGTTCCACGAGATCCGCGACGCATCGGCTGAGTTCTTGCAGAAGAACCTGCACCCCATGAACTGCCTGGGCATGATGCTCCTGTCCGACGCCCACCAGTGCGAGCAGCTCTTCCAGCTCTCCTGGCAGACGTGCCTGGCCTACTTCACCGTCCTGTACCGCACCGACGACTTCCTGGGCCTGCCCGTGGACAAGCTGCTGGAGCTGGTCCTCAGCGAAGACCTGGAGGTGGAGGACGAGAGTTTGGTGTACGAGGCGGTGATGGGTTGGGTGAAGCACGACCTGCAGCGGAGGCTGGAGCACCTGCCCGAACTCCTGCGCTGCGTGCGCCTGGCCCTGCTGCCCCAGTCCTACCTGTACCACAGCGTGCTGGGCGAGGACCTGGTGGCGGGTCACAAACTGGGCCGGGGGGTGGTGGAGGAGGCCATCTCCTGCAAGCTGAGGATCCTGCAGAACGACGGGGTGGTCACCCTGCTGTGCGCCCGACCCCGCAAGGTCAACCACGACATCCTGCTGCTGGGCGGGCAGACCTTCGCCTGCGACAAGATCTACGCCATCGACCAGAAGACCAAGGCGGTCACGCCCAAGGCGGACATCCCCAGCCCGCGCAAGGAGTGCAGCGCTTGCGCCATTGGCTGCAAGGTCTACGTGACGGGGGGCAGGAGCTCGGAGAACGGGGTGTCCCGGGACGTCTGGGTGTACGACACCCTGCACGACGAGTGGGCTAAGGCGGCCCCCATGCTGCTGGCGCGGTACGGACATGGCACGGCGGAGCTGGACCAGTGCCTGTACGCGGTGGGCGGGCACACGGCGGTCAGCGCCATCCTGCCCGCCTCGCCCTCCGTCTCGGTCAAGCAGGTGGAGCAGTTCGACCCGCAGGCCAACAAGTGGACGCTGGTGGCCCCGCTGCGCGAGGGGGTGAGCAACGCCGCCGTGGTGGGCGCCAAGCTCAAGCTCTTCGTCTTCGGCGGCACCAGCGTCAACCGGGAGAAACTGCCGCGGGTGCAGTGCTACTCGCCGGGCGAGAACCGCTGGACGGTGCCCGCCAAGTGCCCGCAGCCCTGGCGCTACACCTCCGCCGCCGTGGTGGGCGATCACATCGTGGTCATCGGCGGCGACACCGAGATCTCGGCAAACTCCGCCTACCGCTTCAACACCGACACCTACCAGTGGTCCAAGTTCGGCGACATGGCGGCCCGGAGAGTCAGCTGCCACTCAGTCGCCTCCGGCAACCGTCTCTACGTGGTTGGCGGCTACTTTGGCGACCAGCGCTGCAAGACCCTGGACTGTTACGATGCCTCCACCGACTCCTGGAGCAACGTTACCACCGTTCCCTACGCCCTCATTCCCACCGCCTTCGTCAGCACCTGGAAGTATCTCTCCGTGTAGGACCATCACCATAACACCAGCGCCCTCAGGTAACCACCACCCCGGCACCACGTACATGCCGCAGTTACTCAGCGGGACAGGCAGAGAGAGGGGATGGGTGACGTTTAGGGTCTTCTTCTTTCGTGTGGCGTGCACAGCCTGAAGTTGTCGGACAACTTGTTCGATTTGATCTTCTGTTTGTGCACGTCGAGTTAATTGCATTAGTCGAAACAGGGCTGACCATGTGAAGGTTGCAATCTCCCACCCCACGTTTCGGGTCGAGACCCTTCTTCAGACTGAGTCGGGGGAGAGCGAGGGAGAGGGACCAGAGATATGGAAGAGGACAAAGAGCATGTAAGGTGTGGAAAGGACAGATCAAAGTGGTCGATGATTAAGGAAATGTACGATGGTTCAATGCTGGCTGAGGGGAAGGTGACCACGAGGCAAACAAACAGTAAAATTATTCAGGAGGGCAGTGAAACTAGTCGGAGGACTAAGGTGGGGAAGTAAATGTCACTTTAGCTCCAGAGTTGCTGCCTGTCCCACTGAGTTGCTCCAGCATTTTTGTCTCCATCTCGCCTCAGTGTTTGGTTTAGTTTAGTTAAGAGATACTGCACAGAAACGGGCCCTTCGGCACATAGTCCGCACCAACCAGCGATCCCCGCACACTAGCACTGTCCCACACACACTGTCCCACACACATTTTACCAAGCCACTTAACGTACAAACCTCTAGCTCCGTCTTTGGAGTGTGGGAGGAAACCGAAGATCTCGGAGAAAACCTACACAGGTCACGGGGGGTAAAACTCTGTACTGACAGCACGTAGATCGAAGTCGGGTCTCTGGCGCTGTGAGGCAGCAACTCTACCGCTGCGCCACCAGTTAGCCAGCAGAAGCCTCGTCCCCTGTAGCTGGAGGTCATGTAAATGACCCAGTAAACCAGTGGGATAGGGCTGAACACATTCAGGTTATTGTCACGTGTACAGAGGTACAGTGCAAAATCTTTTTTTTGCGTGGTAAACAGTCAGCGGAAAGACAAATACATGATTACATTCGAGCCATCCACAGTGTGCAGATACAGGATAAAAGGGAATAACGTTTAGTGCAAGGCAAAGTCTGATTAACGACAGTCCGAAGGTCTCCAATGAGGTAGATGGTAGCTCAGGACCGCTCTCTGGTTGTTGATGAGTGAGGGTAGGGACTTTGTAGGTAATGGTCATAGAGTGATACAGTGTGGAAACAGGCCCTTCGGCCCAACTTGCCCACACTGGCCAACATGTCCCAGCCACACTAGTCCCACCTGCCTGCGCTTGGTCCATATCCGTCCAAACCTGTCCTATCCATGTACCTGTCTAACTGTTTCTTAAACGTTGGGATAGTCCCAGACTCAAACTACCTCCTCTGGCAGCTTGTTCCATATCCCCACCAACCCTTTGTGTGGAAAAAGTTACTCCTCAGATTCCTATTAAACCTTTCCCCCTTCACCTTGAACCTATGTCATCTGGTCCTCGATTCCCCTACTCTGGGCAAGAGACTCAGTGCATTTACCCGATCTATTCCTCTCATGATTTTACACAACTCTAGAATATCACCCCTCATCCTCCTGCGCCCCAAGGAATAGAGACCCAGCCTACTCAACCTCTCCCTATAGCTCATATAATGGTAAGTAATCTTGGCTGAAGTGAGGAGCATAAGGAGTTAACGACAAAACTCAGCCGGGCCAGGTTTTGGGCGTGCCTCGCCTTTGAAGGTGTGCTAGTGTTTTCCAACCCTCTTGAAGGCTGCTATTTCAATCAAATTCTCCGGATGCCGTACTGATTGGAGTGATTCACGCAGGGGCACTGCGACCCTTGGGTTGCCAGAGTCCGCGAGTCTCGCCAGAGTCCTCGCACCTCAGAAAAGGCTTGTGTGTGGGGTCGAGTTCCATGTGGGGTCGAGTTCAATAGACAATTGGTGCAGGAGTAGGCCATTTGGCCCCCTAGAGCCAGCACCGCCATTCAATGTGATCCCGTTCCTGCCTTCTCCCCACCGACATTCAGTACAGACGTGGACAAAGACTTGTCGACACAAGGAAAATGTTGGGGTAACTCAGTGGGTCAGGCATGGATGGGTGACGTTTCGGGTCGGGACCCTTCTTCAGACTCAGTGGGGCGGCACAGCAGCTGTAGAGTTGCTGCCTCACAGCGCCGGAGACCCAGGTTCGATCCTGACTATGGGTGCTGTCTGCACACAGGTTGTACAGTCTCCCAGTAACCGTGTGGGTTTTCTCCGGTTTCCTCCCACACTCCAAAGACGTGGCAGGTTTTTAGGTTAAATAGACACAAAGTGTTGGAGTAAATCAGCTCGACGGCCAACGTCTCTGGAGAAAAGGAAATGGTGATGCTTCTGGTTGGAACCCTTCTTCAGACCCAAAACGTCGCCAATTCCTTCTCTCCAGAGATGCTGCCTGTCCCGCTGAGTTACTCCTGCACTTTGTGTGTGTGTATCTTGGCCACAAACCAGCATCTGCATTTACTTCCTACACAGGTTTTTGTAATTGGTTTCTGTAAAAGTAAAATTGTAAATTGTCCCTCGTGTGCAGGGATGTGTCAGTGCCGGGGTGATCGCTGGTCGGCACCGTCTCGGTGGGCTGATGGGCCCGTTTCCACGCGGCATCTCTAAAGTCTGTAATCTCTTGAGCTGACCTGTATATCGTTCCGCCAACATTCCTTGGAGAGCGGACTTCCCCGGTTCCTGATCGTGCCCTGCTGCTGGTGGTCCATGTGATTCCAGGTCCGATCAGCAAGTACAGGTTCCTGTTTGTCCCTGGGAGGAGAAATTGGGCACTAAGGAACAATTTACATTTACACCAAGCCAAATAACCTACAAACCTCGAAACCGTCTTTGGAGTGTGGGAGGAAGCCGGAGCTCCCGGAGAAAACCCACGCAGGTCACGGGGAGAACGTACATTCTCGGCATCCGTAGTCGGGGTCGAACCTGTGTCTCTGGCGCTGTGAGGCAACAGCTCTACCAGCTGTGCCACCCTCTGTCGCCTTTAAAGCGATCAAGTGACCCAGTTGGAGATCGGGCGACCCAGTGTGGCCCATCCTGCTTGGCCGTTCCCCTCTAGCCAGCTCTGACTGCTTCCCGCAGGCTGCGGATATTCCAAGCAACTCAAGTGGATGTGACAGCGAGCTGCCTTGCTGGGTTATGTAATTATAGCCGGATAATCCTGTTTTAATGCTGGTGAGTGAGTGATTTTTAAATATCAGTCGGGGGATGGCTTTGGCAGGGTTCCCCCTCTTGCCGTTGTGTGGGCTGGGATTGTGTACGAGTAAAACGACTGTTTAAACTAACCTGGGCAAGTCCAGGAATACATTCTGGCAGAAACGGGGTGGAGTTTACTGCCATGCCCCAACGCAGAGAAGCCAGAGAATTCTGTCAGCTGAGCCCTGCAGGTCAAAGGTCGGGGGCAGGGAGGTGTCCGATTACATTGACTTGCTGTTCATAGTAATGGCAGCTAGCAGCGAGGGAGCAGAGCAGAGCAGAGCAGGCACTGTGTGGAGGGTGCTGGTGTTCTGAGTGCGTTTAAACTGTGCCTAGTATTCAGCTGCTGTGCTTGGAGGTGTAGGAACGGCTTCTTCCCTACAACTATCAGGCTATTAAATGCCACAACCTCCAAATTGGTTTCCAACTGCATAGACTTGCGGGGTATTTTTTATACCCCGCAAGTTATATATTTTTTATATCGAAGACAGACACAAATTGCTGGAGTAACTCGGCGGGACTGGCAACATCTCTGGAGAAAAGGAATAGGTGACGTTTCGGGTCGAGACCCTTCTTAGAGATCTTGGGTCCCTTCGGCCCACTGGGACCGTGCCAATTGGCGATCCCCCGCACATTACCACCACCCTACACACGCTAGGGACAATTTTTACATTTACCAAGCCAATTTACCCACATACCTGTACATCCTGTGGAGTGTGGGAGGAAACCTGGAGCTCCCGGAGAAAACCAGCGCAGGTCACGGGGAGAACGTGCAAACTCCGCACAGACAGCACCCGTGGTCTCCAGTGCTGCAAGCGCTGTAAGGCAGCAACTCTACCGCTGTGCCACCGTGGCCGTGACTTTGGCAAGAGCCCTCTATGGTCACTTTCCCCAAACAACAATGACAATCTCAGACAGACACAAAAAGCTGGAGTAACTCAGCGGGTCAGGCAGCATCTCTGGAGAAGTGGAACGGGTGACGTTTCGGGTCGAGACCCTTCTTCAGACTGAGGGTCAGGGGAAAGCAAAACAAGAGATATAGACTGTGCTAGATAAAGGGATATAGATCAAATGAATGAAATAAATTCTTACATGCAGCAGCATAACAGAATATGTAAACATACTAGTATTCTGTAAACAATATCATAAACGGAAAGAAAGTTCTGTCTGCGTGTATATACTTGGGAGCATTAGTTTTGTCTTTTTGCACTATTGCTTGTGTGTGTGTGTGTATACATGTGTGTGTGTACGTGTGTGTGTGTATATATAAATATACGTGTGTATGTACACACAAAGACAAAACCAAATCCCCCAAGTCTATGCAGTTCAGAGCTTATTTGAGATTGTAGTGTTTAATAGCCTAATGGCTGTAGGGAAGAGGCTGTTCCTGAACCTGGACGTTATAGTTTTCAGGCTTCTAAACCTTCTTACTGATGGCAGGAGTGAAACGAGTGCGTGGCCAGGATGGTGTGGGTCTCTGATGATGCTGGCTGCCTTTTTGAGGCAGCGACTCTTGTAAATCCGTTCGATGATGGGGAGGGCAGAACCCGTGATGGACTGTGCAGTGTTTGCCACTTTTTGCAGTCTTCTTCGCTCCTGGGCTATTGTAGTCGATTTATTTGTCTGCTTTTTAGATGTACTGAACTTTGTTTACATATGATATATTTGATATGTTTACATATCTGCTGTGCTGCTGCTAGTAAGAATTCTATTATTCCGTTTCGGGGCGTATGACATTAAAACACTCTTGACTCTTGGTTCGAGAGGCTGTAGAGATGCAAGTTCAGCAGAGAGGGGAATTGCTGGTAATCTTTCTAAAGGGGCCACTCTACTGTGGGCCAGCCAAGCAGAGAGTTTCCATGGCGACAGAGGCTTCACATTGTGCCTTTAGGGGACAATCTGTGGCGAGAACTGCTGACGACTGCATTTCCAAAATGGCCGTGCAACACCAGGTGACCTGCACAAAATGGAGGGCTCCCCTTTCCGGGGGGGTGGGGGGTGGGGGGGGGGAACATGCCGGCTGAAGTGAGCCTTAGACTCCTAGGTAGGACTAAAGATTTAGGTTTATTGTCACGTGTACAGATGTACAGTACAAAGCTTCACTATCCGATCAGGATGCTACCCTGTGTGGAATTCATTGCCACAGATGGCAGGGAAGGCCAAGTCATTGGGTATTTTTACAGTCTGAAATGGGGGGTCTCGAACCGAAACATCACCCATTCCATCTCTCCAGAGATGCTGCCTGTCCCGTTGAGCTACTTCAGTATTTTGTGTCTTCAGGTATTTTTAAGGTGCAGATTGTCGGTTTTGTTCAGTTTGAGATACAGCGCGGAAACGGGCTCTTTGTCCCACCGAGTCCGCACCGACCAGCGATCCCCGCACACTAACACTATCCTACACACACACACACACACTAGGGACAATTTACAATTTTACCAAGCCAATTAACCTACAAACCTGTATGTTTTGATAGTGTGGGGGGGAACTGGAGCTCCTGGAGAAAACTCATGCATGCCACAGGGAGATCATACAAACTCCATATAGACAGCACCAGTAGTCAGGATCTAACCCGGGTCTCTGGCGCTGTAAGGCAGCAACTCTACCGCTGCGCCGCCTTCTTGATTAGTAATGGTGTCGGGGATTATGTGGAGAAGGCGGGAGAGTGGGGTTGCGAGGGGAGGATAGATCAGCCGTGATTGAATGGCGGAATAGACTCCGTGGGCCGAATGGCCTAATTCTGCTGCTGTAACATATGAACTTATCAGGTACAATCAAGTGAAAGGAATTACATTTAAAAAGAGTACAGCAATTGTATTGGAGGATAGGTGATCCTACACAGGGAAGAACAAGCGAAGAGTCGGCAGGATGGGAGTGTAGGTGAGATGTTGACAAGCAAACTCTTCGGTTTTGTCATCACTTGTAGAGGTTCCAGAACCCTCTTGGTGGGATGCTGAATATCTGTTGTTGTTTTTAATCCAGGCCTCGAGGAGCGTGCGATGCTGTTGACCAGTGGAGATGTTTTGGACGAGTCGCGTTGGCGTTGCCGCCTTTGCCGTCATTCCCTCTGCTTGGACCCACGGAGCCTGAGGAAGGATTGAAGCGGGAGGTCCAGCTGAGGACTGGGGCCAGACGCACGGCGGGTTTGAGCAGCACTGCTCCAGAGAGTTACTGGACTCCCACCTCTCTCGCCTACGCCAACCTTTAACACAAGAGACGCTAAAATGACTGCCGTTGTGGTAGGCGGCTGCGACTGACTGATTCAATGGATGGCTGAGCCAGGTTATGGTGCTATTTCCTACCCCGTTTGCTAAGGGTTGGCACCTTGTAATTCTGTGGCCTTCTGCTGCTGTGTGGGACAGAGACAGTGTGTGCATCTGACGTACAGGTATGGAGTGAACATCCTGGGTCAAATACTGTGGTCTCCACCACCTTGACCATATCGGAGCAGGTTTACATGGTTTAGAGACACAGCATGGAAACTGGCCCTTCGGCCCACCAAGGCCATGCTATCCAGCGATGACCCTTGCACACTAGTCCTATGTTATCCCACCTTCCCATCCACTCCCCACACACCGAGGACAGTTTTTCAGAGGCTGATTAACCTCCCAACCCGCACGTCTTTGGATTGTGGAAGGAAAAGGGCGCACCCAGAGTAAAGCCACGCAGGAGAACGTGCAGACTCCACACAGGCTGCTACTGAGGTCAGGGTTGAACATGGGTCTCTGGTGCTGCGAGGGAAGGAACTGCAGATGCTGGTGGACACAAAATGCTGGAGTAACTCAGCGGGACGGGCAGCATCACTGGAGAATCTGATGCTGTGAGGCAATGGAATTGTTCAAGGAAGGGACTTTCCACTGTTGCCTGAAGACCAGTGCTACAGAACTGGCAAAACCTGCCTCCAGGAAGTAACCTTGTTAAAGCTGGAACCTGTTCTTGATCAGAATCTGTGAACTGTGGTCCTGTTTTTTTTTTTGTTTTTTTTACTCCATTCACAAAGGCTACCCACAGAAGGTGGAATTCTTTGCCACAGAAGGCTGTGGGGGCCACAAGTCAGTGGATAGTTTTAAGGCAGAGATAGATAGATTCTTGAATAGTATGGGTGTCAGAGGTTATGGGGAGAATGGGGTTAGGAGGCAGAGATAGATCCGCCATTATTGAATGGTGGAATGGGCTTGATGGGCCGAATGGCCTAATTCTACTATTCTTTATCACCTTTTGTTATTTGGATGTTAATTTTTGCCATGGCTCTTTCATGTTCTCTCACACTGCATTTGGTACAAGCTTCGATGAACCCAAGAGAAAACACGCCTTACTAAAAATCTACCAAGATCGCCCTTCCTTCATCGAGGAGGCATCTGACCCCAGTGTCATAAGCAAGTGTATTTTTTTCACCTTTTTTTAAAATATTTTTTTTTTTTTTTTTTTTTTTTTTTTTTTTTGAAAGCTCTATTTTCGTGTTGGTAGTATGTGTGAAGTCTTTTAAGTTGTACACCACGAGGGAGTAACCCGGTGGGTTTGTGTATCACCTTGCCCCGCTGCCGAGTGCAAACTTGCCGTGTGTTGGGTGATGTTGGGCACTCTTTCCATCCTGGTCCTCCAGGCAAGTAACACCATAAGCCCAACAAAACCACCGCTGGTTTACAGCCAAAACATCAGAGGTGAACCTCCACGTCAGAAACGCTGCTGCGTTCAAAGAGTTTTGCACTTCACCTGCACCATCTTGAGTCTGCTGAGATTTGCCTCTGTATGCCTTAAGCTAACCCGACTAACTCCCCGCCCCTGTCTCTGTGCTTTGGTACATATATCCCACACCATCCATACATGGGGATAATAGGTTGCATTCCTGGTACCATGCGGTTTTCGTGTGTGGGAAAGAACTGCTGATGCTGGTTTAAGTAGAAGATGGACACAAAATGCTGGAGTAATTCTGCGGGACAGGCAGCATCTCTGGGGAGAAGGAATGGGTGACATTTCGGGTCAAGACCCTTCTTCAGTCCCATTCCTTCTCTCCGGAGATGCTGCCTGTCCCGCTGAGTTACTCCCGCTTTTTGAGTCGACCGTCTGGACTTCAGAAGGGGCGGGCTCTCATTTGCAACAATTGGCCTCTGCATCAGGAGGGAAGTGTGAAGGGCAGCTTGTGTGGGGAGGGAAAGAAAGAGAGAATATCAGGGTTGATTGGCTATGGCGGCCATTGTAGTGCGTTCTTCCCCCCAGCTTTACCTTTACGTTTAGAAAGGAGATGAGGAGGAATTTCTTTAGACAGAGGGTGTTGAATCTGTGGAATTAATTGCCGTAGACGGGGGTGGAGGCCAAGTCAATGGATATTTTTAAGGCGGAGAGTGATAGATTCTTGATTAGTAAGGGTGTCGGGGGGGTTACAGGGAGAAGGCAGGAGAATGGGGTTGAGAGGGAAAGATAGTTTGGCCATGATTGAATGGCGGAGTAGACATGAAGGGCCAAATGGCTTAATTCTGCTCCTACGAGCTGCACTCCTGTGTAAAGTCCTTTTTGAGTAATTTCCCTTATCTGTGCTGAATGCTAACCTGGTTCTGGAAGGGCAGATAATGCAATAGATGAAGTAGTTTGCATCAATAGGCCATTGGGATAACCTCAGTGGAAGCTTGCACGTTGGTTGGTGTTTAAATGGGGTCTTTTCACCACATGTTGCTGGACAGTGGAAGCTCTGAGGCCACAATGAAGAACCCTGCCCCTATAGTTTGGGTACAAAGAAGTCTCGGTTGCCATGTTAGCAGCCGCTGATTCCTCTCACGTTCAACCCTGTGAGTTATAAAAGCCGTCTCCAGCACTGAGGAACATTTGAACGCTTCGCCCTCTAAGATGGAGCGGTATTCTCTTTCAAATTTAAATGAAGGAAACGATTTGCATTCTTGTTTATACTGTAGATGTTTTGTGCGTTCCGGGAGAGAGTCTATTTTCTAACAATGTAGGGAATTTGCATTGAGAGCTCTTCTGTAACTTGTCTGACCTGCACAGCTGTCTGTCTGTGTCTGTCTGCTTCCGAGTCTTGTGCTTGAAGCTGTGTGTCACACCTGTCACTTTAATTTTGAAGATTTAAATAAATGGTCTTTGAACAAGGATCGTGGTCTTATTAATTTTTTTTAAAGATTCCGTTTATTTTAGAGATACAGCGCGGGAAAAAGGCCCTTCTGCCCACCGTATCTGCACCGACCAGCGATCCCTGCACATTAACACTATTGTACCCATACTAGGGACTATTTACACTTATACCAAGCCAATTAACCTACAAACCTGTACGCCTTTGGAGTGTGGGATGCAACCGAAGATCTCGTAGAAAACCCACGCAGGTCACGGGGAGAACGTAACAACCTCCGTAGAGCACCCGTAGTCGGGATCTGGTGATGTCAGGCAGCAACAACCGCTGCGCCTCCGTGCCACCCCTTTTTGCTCATTTTTTATTTTCTCTTTCTCCTGCTCCATGTTCTTTTCAGCTGGAGTTTGGTCTTGATTGCAAAATATTTGTTTCCAGAAAAGAGTTTGGTTTAGTTCGGAGACACAGCGCGGAAACCGGAGGCAAAAGTCGGCCATCTTGAAACAGGCCCCAAACTCTCGCCCTCCTCTCCCTGCTTCAACTATTTCCTTTTTACTTGAGAGATAACAGCGCGGAAACGGGCCCTTTGGCCTACCGAATCCGCGCCGACCAGCGATTGCCCATTCACACACTAGTTTAGTTTAGAAATACAACCAAACGCAACCGTGCCAGCCCTTTTTGCTCATTTTTTATTTTCTTCCTCTCCTGCTCCATGTTCTTTTCAGCTGGAGTTTGGCCTTGATTGCAAAATATTTGTTTCCAGAAAAGGCAGGAGTGGGTGCGAGAGAGGAGCTGGCAATTTCAACAGCATTTCTCCCTCAAAATTATGATTTTAAATGTCAGGAGTTTTAAAATCATAATTGGGTTTTAAATGGTTTCCCCCGGGGCCTCCAGTTCCCACCCACACTCCGAAGACGTGCCGGTTGGTCTTTGTGTGTTTAGGATAGTGTAAGTGTACGGGGTGATCGCTGGTTGGCACAGACTTAGTGGGCCGATGGACCTGTTTCCACATTGCATCCCTAAGCTAAATGTTAGCTGGAACATTAGATTGTTATGTCTCTCTTTAAAGAGCCAGCTATTACTCAGGATGTTTTCCAGAAGGCGAAAGGTGGTCTGACATTGCCCGCCTGAATGGGCAACTCTTTGACACAGAGGGTATATGGAACATGACATCAAGTTTCCATAGTCGCAGAGTCGGAGAGCACGGAAACAGGTCATTCGGCTCAGCGTGGCCAGGTGTAGAGAAGGCCGAGATCAGCCATGGATGAATGGCATAGTAGACTCGATGGGCCGAATGGACTAATTCTACTCCTATAACTTGTAAACTTAAGACTGTATTTGCAGCCAATACTAAAACAACACTTAAAAGACATTTGGACAGGTGCCATGTGTATGAAAGGTTTAGAAGAATGGCAGTCTAGAACCAGAGACCACAGCCTCAGAATAAAACGAGGCATGAAAGGAGATGAGGAGGAATTTCTTTAGTCAGAGGGTGGTGAATCTGTGGAATTCATTGCCACAGATGGCTGTGGAGGCCAAGTCAATGGATATTTTTCAGGCAGAGATTGACAAGTTCTTGATTAGTACAGGCATCAGAGGTTATGGGGAGAAGGCAGGAAATTGGGGTTGAGAGGGAAAGATAGATGAGCCGTGATCGAATGGCGGAGTAGACTTGATGGGCCGAATGGCCTCATTCCGCTTCTAGAAGTTATGAGCGTGAATTTGAGCCACATGCTGGCAAATGGGACTAGCGTAGATGAGGCATCTTGGCAGACATGGGCAAGTTGGGTCGAATGGCTTGTCTCCCTATGAAAACTTGATGTCATGTTAGTATTGTAAATATTGGAAACAAATGTAATGATGTGTGTTATGCAGTAAATATCAACATTGCAATGCTATAAAACTATAGATCTATGAATAATGTTTATTTATGGCAACCAAATCTTGTATTGACAGTTGCACCAGTCCACGACACTAACCTAACCGTGGGTTACATACACAGTGTGCAGTGACCACTCACAGACTGGTACCATGTGGAAAGAGGCCATTCGGCCAGTGGTGCCTGTGCTGACCCATTGAACATATCCAGTTGACTGCACCCCCCTCAGAGCTTTCCCAAAGACCTGCCGATTATTTATCCGATTCCATTCAAAAGATTGCTCCTGTAATTTGTGTGTTTGGTCTCAAATCTGTGAGTTAAAGGCCTCATCCAGGAACTCCATACAAAAGTAGCATCAGTTTAGCAGCTTGCTCAAACCCAGCGATGAGATGCCTCGCTGCCAGTTACAGGTAGGTTGTGTTTGAAGAGCAGTCAAAGAGTGGTAGAATGATACAGCGTGGAAACAGGCCCTTCGGCCCAACTCGCCCACACTGACCAACATGTGCCATCTACTCTAGCCCCACCTGCCTGCATTTGGCCCATATCCCTCTGAACCCGTCCTATCCATGTACCATGTTTCTTAAAAGTTGCGATAGTCCCAGCCTCAACTACCTCCTCGTTCCATACACCCAGCACCCATTGTGTGAAAAATCTACCCCTCAAATTCAATAGACAATAGGTGCAGGAGGAGGCCATTCGGCCCTTCGAGCCAGCACCTCCATTCAATGTGATCATGGCTGATCATCCCCAATCAGTACCCCGTTCCTGCCTTCTCCCCATATCCCCTGACTCCGCTATCTTTAAGAACCCTATCTAGCTCTCTTGAAAGCATCCAGAGAACCTGCCTCCACCGCCCTCTGAGGCAGAAAATTCCACACACTCACCAATCTCTGTGAGAAAAAGTGTTTCCTCGTCTCCGTTCTAAATGGCTTACCCCTTATTCTTAAACTGTGGCCCCTGGTTCTGGACTCCCCCAACATCGGGAACATGTTTCCTGCCTCTAGCGTGTCCAAACCCTTAACAATGTTATATGTTTCAATGAGATCCTCTCAGCCTTCCAAACTCCAGAGTGTACAAGCCCAGCTGCTCCATTCTCTCAGCCTGACATCCTGACAGATATTGACACCTGAAGAATATTCCCTCGCCCTCTTTGAAAAGACGTTGTGGGATTTTCACTTGCAGTTAGTTTAGAGACACAGCATAGAAACAGACCCTTCGGCCCACCGGGTCCATGCCGACCAACGATCACCCCGCACACTAGTTCTATCCTACACACTAAGGAAGATTTACAGAAGCCAATTAACCTACAAACCTGCATGTCTTTGGAATGAGGGAGAAAACTGGAACACCAGGAGGAAACACACGCGGTCACAGGGAGAACGTGCAAACTCCACACAGACAGGACCCATAGTCAGGATTGAACCCAGGTCTCTGACGCAGTGAGGAAACAGCTCTACCGCTGCGCCACCGTGCCACCCTAATAATCATCTGTGTAGGAAGGAACTGCAGATGTTGGTTTAAACCGAAGATAGGCACAAAAAGCTGGAGTGACTCAGCGGGATAGGCGGCATCTCTGGAGAGAAGGAAATGGGTGAGGTTTCTAAAGAATAGTCTTGACCCGAAACGTCACCCATTCCTTCTCTCCAGAGATGCTGCCTGTCCCGCTGGGGTTTACTCCAGCTTCTTGTGCCTATATAAGGATGTCATCTGTCAGGTAGGACCTCTGATATTGCAGCTCTAACTCGGAGCTGTATTAGGAGAGCCCGCCTGGATTTTTTCAAGTCCTCAGCAGTGGAATTCTTGCCATAGACGGAGTACAGAGAAGGTTCACCAGGCTGATTCTTGGAATGGCAGGACTTTCATATGAAGAAAGACTGGATAGACTCGGCTTGTACACGCTAGAATTTAGAAGATTGAGGGGGGATCTTATAGAAACTTACAAAATTCTTCAGGGGTTGGACAGGCTAGGTGCAGGAAGATTGTTCCCGATGTTGGGGAAGTCCAGGACAAGGGGTCACAGTTTAAGGATAAGGGGGAAATCTTTTAGGACCGAGATGAGATTTTTTTTTCCACACAGTGAGTGGTGAATCTGTGGAATTCTCTGCCACAGAAAGTAGTTGAGGCCAGTTCATTGGCTATATTTAAGAGGGAGTTAGATGTGGCCCTTGTGGCTATAGGGATCAGGGGGTATGGAGAGAAGGCAGGTACGGCATACTGAGTTGGATGATCAGCCATGATCATATTGAATGGCGGTGCAGGCTCGAAGGGCCGAATGGCCTACTCCTGCACCTATTTCCTATGTTTCTATGAATTCCTTCACGCCGTGCCCTGCGTCAGAGACGAGCAACTTGCCCACTGAGTCACAGTGACACCCGCTCCCACAGCAAGGCGCTGGTACAGCAGCAGCCGGCGTTAATGTCACGTCACGGAGCAATGGCAACAGGAAATAGCTGACAAAAAAGTCAGTCACACCAAGCAGGTTTCAGTGAGAAGCCATCGTGAAGACGTGATACGCTGTGATTATTTCATGAAGAAATCCTATCCCTTCAGAATATGAGCTGGAAATTCAACGTGCCTGTGTCACGAAACTGCCCATCCTTCAATAGGTGCCTAATGGTGTGTCAATGCCCCTGAGGGAGATGAGACAAGACACAGTGCGAGATAATGCGAGCATTGATCTTAATCTGAAATAAAAGGAACTTCCCCAGATTCTACCCGATCTCCCAGTTGCCAAACACTTGAACTCCCCCTCCCATTCCCACACTGGGCCTCCTTCACTGCCAGCGTTAATTGGAGCAACATTACCCCATATTTCCCTTGGGCAGTTTACAACCCAGCTTCAACTTGGGTAGTTTACAAGCCAGATTTCTCTAACTTCAAGTAACCCTTACATTCCCTCTCTCTCTCTCTGTCCCTCTCCCAGCCCTGGCCTAGTGGTTCATTGTACCAGTTTTACAGTCGCCCTGTTGAGTTCCACTGTCCGTATAACTCGTTGTCACCTAACCCTACAGCCAACAATGGACCATTGTGGGCTCCACATTTCCTCGATTATTGTTGATTTCTGGATATCTTCCATTCATTTGTCCTAAGTACCGTCCGTACTCGGTCCCCTCCCCCCTGACTCTCAGTCTGAAGAAGGTTATCCACCCGAAACGTCACCCATCCATTTCCTCCAGAGATGCTGCCTGTCCCGCTGAGTCACTCCAGCATTTTGTGTCTGTTCCCGAGATACACGACAGGCCGGGCAGTGTCCGTGAAGAAAGGAAGTTAATGTTACATTTTATTAATTGTTTTTGCTCCGAAGGAATATTTCACAACAGCTTCTTGCTTTTGACGCCTTTGCCCGGAGGTAATAATCAAAGTGAGCACAGTACGTTCCCTCAACATGGCTTTGATAATGATTAACACAATGCCTGTAGGTTCCTTACAGTGGTGGTGAATAGGAGGGACTGAGTTATCAACGAGACATCAGGTTATGAAGGCTATAAACTCTCAACTGACGCCAGAGGCTCATTGCTGGTAGACAAAAATGCTGGAAAAACTCAGCGGGTGATGCAGCATCTATGGAGCAAAGGAGTAGGTAACGTTTTGGGTCGAGCCACTTCTTCAGACTGGTCGTTGCTGCTCAGTTCTGTCCGCCATGGCCTTGGTTGCTAACCAGTTTAACTCCAATCCCCACACTATATTTTCCTAGATCTTCATCCCCTTCGTCTAGTTTTCACACCTTACATTTCCTTATCTCTGTATCTCCCTATCCCCTGTCAGTCTGAAGAAAAGTCTCAACCCCAAACATCACCCATTCCTTCTCTCCAGAGACACTGCCTGTCCCGCTGAATTACTCCAGCATTTTGTGTCTATCTTCGGTTTAAACCAGCATCTGCAGTTCCTTCCTGCAATACTACCCACACTAACCTTATTGTCCTGGGCCTCCTCCATTGCCAGAGTGAAGCCACACGCAAACTGGAGGAACAGCACCTCCAATTCGACTTAAGACAGACACAATTAGCTTCTCTCTCTCTATCCCTCCCCCACCCAAGTCGCACCAGCTGCTCGTTTTCACCCAACAAACAGCTAACAATGGCCTGTTTCCTTTATCATCATTTTTTGCATATCTTTCATTCATTGTTCTTTATCTCTCTACATCATCACTATATGTTTCCCTTATCCCTAACTAGTTTGAAGGGTCTCGACCAGAAACGTCACCTATTCCTTCTCTCCAGAGATGCTGCCTGTCCCGCTGAGTTACTCCAGCATATTGTGTCATCTTCAGTTTAAACCAGCATCTGCAGTTCCTTCCTACTCATATTCGACTTGATTAGCTCACTTGATTAGATGGTATGAAAATTGCATTCTCCAATTTTAGGTAGCCACTAACACCCCCTTCTACCCTTTCCCTTTCTCCCCCTGCCCCCCTCCCCCCTCCCTCTCCCCCTTGCCCCACCCTTCCTTCCCCCTCCCCCTTCTCCTACATTCCTTCCTCTGGCTTCACAATTCGCAATTCCTCAAACCTGACTCATACCTTCTGCTTTTATCTCTTTTGGCCTTTGTTCCAATCATCTGCCTATCTAAACCCTCCTTGCCTGTGTCCACCTGCCATGCTGTGTCCTGTTTCTCCTCTCTTCCTGCTTTCTTCCCTCCCCCTACCATCAGTCTGAAGACCCATAAATGGCCCTGACCCAAAACGTCACCTATCCATGTTCTCCAGAGATGCTGCCTGACCCGCTGAGTTCCTCAACAGTCCCACTGAATGAACTCTCAATTGCGTTCAATTTGTCTCTGGTGCTGTGAGGCAACAAACTCGACCGCTGCGCCACTGTGCGGTGAATTGTTTATATGTTCACTGGCAGCAGGCATATCTAGGGCAACATACAGTCCCCTCTGTACGAGCTTATCGTGGTCTACTCTCTGAAGCACCAAAATGAGACCATTCAGCCCCTTGAATGTGTGGTCTGTAATTGAAGAAAGTCAGGCCCATCCATATCTCAGCCCAAACCTCAGCTCACACCTCAAGTGGCACGGTGGCGCAGCGCTAGAGTTGCTGTCGTAAGGGCCTGCCCCACTTTCACGACCTAATTCACGACCTCTGCCAAGTTTGCCCTTGACTCATACTCGCTAGTCGTAGGTACTCGTGGCATCAAGTAGGTCGGGCCGTTTTTCTAGCCTGATGAAAAATGTCCACAAGTAAAAAAGATCGTGAATTAGGTCGTGAAAGTGGCGCAGGCCCTTAACAGCGCCAGAGACCCGGGTTCGATCCCGACTACGGGATCCGCGTGGGTTTTCTCCGAGATCTTCGGTTTCCTCCCACTCCAAAGACGTACAGGTTTGTAGGCTAATTGGCTGTGTTTAATTGTAAATTGTCCCTCGTGTGTGTATGTGTGTGTGTGTGTGTGTGTGTGTGTGTGTGTGTGTATGTGTGTGTGTGTGTGTAGGGTAGTGTTAGTGTGCGGGGATCACTGGTCGGTGCGGACTCGGTGGGCCGAAGGGCCTGTTTCAGCGCTGTATCTCTAAACTAAACTAAACTAAACTAAACTAAACTAAATGACTCACCTTTGTTCGGTAATCTTTATCCTGCTACCCAGTAACAATCACCATTCAGCTTTATTTTCCTTTCAAAGGTCTTGCTTACAACTGCTTGAGTCATGTTTCCGGTTAATTCAATTGGCTCTGTTATATTGATATATTATAGTTGGTCTAATTACTTAAGAGATTATTCAACTCTATTTATAGTCTATATCAATGATAAAGTTGAAAGGAATATTCCTTTTGTTGCCGGGTTTACGGATGTAACTGAGTCCGTACCGGGTTTGGGGATGTAACAAAGTGGAGTGCCCGAGTCAGCAGTTCTTGCCCCTCAATAGTTTCCTTCTTACATAAGCTCACAGTTTCTCGGAGGAGAATTAGGCCATTCGGCCCATCAAGTCTACTCCGCCATTCACTCATGGCTGATCTATCTCTCCATCCTAACCCCATTCTCCTGCCTTCTCCCCATAACCCCTGACACCCGTACTAATCAAGAATCTGTCTATCCCTGCCCAATTGTCTTGGCCTCCACAGCCGTCTGTGGCAAAGAATTCCACAGATTCACCACCAGATTCACTGCACATTCTAGAGGATGGCACGGTCGTGAGTTGCTGCATTACAGAGTTTGCAACACCAGAGACCCGGGTTTGATCCTGACTACAGGTGCTGTCCGTAGGGAGTTTGTACGTTCTCCCCGTGACCACGTGCGTTTGCTCTGAGATCTTCAGTTTCACACACACTTCCACACACACACTTTTGTAAGTTAATTGGCTCGGTATAAGCGTAAATTGCCCCGAGCTTGTGTGTACGATAGTGTTAATGTGCAGGGATCGCTGGTCAGCGCAGACTCGGTGGGCCGAAGGGCCTGTTTCTGCGCTGTTTTTCTAAACTAAACTAAACGTTGAGATGAGGACCTTGTGATTCTGCACTGGGATGTTTTCACTGAGTGGAACAGCCAAAGCGTGGCCAATGTGTTTGATACAGGAAAGTGTGGGCTTGTGCGGAAGTCTGCAATACGTTACCGAGCTGTGTGCAAAGAAAATAATTTCACTGTATATAAGGTTATATGGAATAGGAGTAGAATTGATTTGATTTGACTTGACTTGAATTAGGCCATTTGGCCCATTAGGTGTCCTCCGCCATCCAATCATAGCTGATCTATCTCTCCCTCCCCTATTCTCCTGCCTTCTCCCCATAATCTCAAGAACCAAGAATACTAATGAAGAATCTATCCATCTCTGCATTAAAAATATCTACTGACTTGGCCTCCACAGCCATCTGTGGCAAAGAATTCCACAGATTCACCACCCTCCGACTAAGGAAACTAAAGAAATGTCTCCTTCCTAAAAGAATGTCCTTTAAATCCTGAGGCTATGACCTCTAGTCCTAGTCTCCCCCACTAGTGGAAACATCCTCTCCACATCCAATATCCATATATATGTACATGTGACAAAAAAGCACCATTGACTACTGACCATTGAAGAGTCAGGATGATGGATTTACCTCGGAGACTCTGGAGATGGAGTCATTGAATGTATTCAAGGCTGAGATGGATTTTCTGGCTGTACTGGAGGCAGGGTAATGTGGATACAGGGTGCGGGTGCCAGGGGTTATGGGGCGAAAGCAGGAGAATGGGGTTGAGAGGGAAGGATAGATCAGCCGTGATTGAATGGAGGAGGAGACTTGATGGGCTGAGCGGCCTTATTCTGCTCCTGGACCCTATGAACCTATGACACCAGACCCACATCAAACTAAAGTCTTCAGTCAAAGTGAAATCTGTGGAATTCATTGCCACAGACTCATGTGGAGGCCAAGTTATTGGGTATTTTTAAAGCAGAGATTGATAGGTTTTTGATTCGTAAGAGGGTTAGAGGTTACGTGAAGAAGGCAGGAGAATGGGGTTAGACAATAGACAATAGACAATAGGTGCAGGAGTAGACCATTCGGCCCTTCGAGCCAGCACCGCCATTCAATGTGATCATGGCTGATCATCCCCAATCAGTACCCCGTTCCTGCCTTCTCCCCATATCCCCTGACTCTGCTATTTTTAAGAACCCTATCGAGCTCTCTCTTGAAAGCATCCAGAGAACCCGCCTCCACCGCCCTCTGAGGCAGAGAATTCCACGTTGAGAGGGATAGATAGATCAGTCGTAATCGAATGGTGGACCAGACTCGATGGACCGAATGGCCTTATTCTGACTTTTGGTCTCATGTCTCTGGACACTGAAGTTCAACCTTGACTGTAATACCCACATCCCGTGAAAGAACAGCTGGAACCACCAGTATTAGAGGCGGGAGGTAATCACTAGACTTAGTAAACCCATATGATCGAATGTTTCACCGACTGCGAGTTGGTAGTGACTCACTATTTGGCACCTCCTGCTTAAGGGCCTGTCCCACTTAGGTGACTACAGGCGACTAGGCTGTCGCCACATGGTTGCCGGGGTGTCGCCTGTACGGTCGTGAGTCGTCTCCTCAGTCGCCCAAAGGGTCGTAGCGTCTTTCTGGTCATCGCTGGATTTTCAACGTTGAAACATTTTCAGAGACAGTCGGTGACAGTGGGTTTGTCGCCAGGTTAACGTAGGTTGTTGCTGGTGCTGACTTCGGATTTATTTTTGTTAAAGTAATGATTCTATTTCAGATTTTATGTTGAAGGGGGGGGGGGGGGGTCCAGTCACCGGTTTTTCAGCGACCTGCTATGACTATGACAGTCGCCTAAAAATAGCGTAAGTGGGACAGGCCCATTACTCAGCTCTGACTATTCGGTGAACTCAGTTCTGTGTACATGTATCTTGAACATCGAACAACGTTCAAGGAAGTCAAGATACAATGTTCAAGATTCTTATTAGTCACCAAGTTGTCTCATTATAAATAGGGCCAGCAATGCAAGCCTGTGCTGCCATAAACATAGATCATGATCCATCAGCCTGAAGAATGGTCCAAACCCGAAACGTCACCTCTGGTCTTTACAGATACAGCACGGAAACAGGCCCTTTGGCCCACGGTCCAACGCTGACCAGAGACCACTAGCACACTAGCACTATCCTACACATGAGGGACAATTTACAATTAACCCACAAACTTGTACGTCTTCGGATTGTGGGAGAACGTACGAACTCCGTGCAGACAGCGCCTGTAGTCAGGATCAAACCCAGGTCTCTGGTGCTGCAAGGTAGAAAATATACCGCTGGGCCACCCCACTGTGTCACCTCCTCCATGTTCTCCAGCTGCCCGACCTGCTGAGTTACTCCGGCGTTTGTTTAAGAAGGAACTGCAGATGCTAGAAAATCGAAGGTACACAAAAATGCTGGAGAAACTCAGTGGGTGCAGCAGCATCTATGGAGCGAAGGAAATAGGCAACGTTTCGGGACAAAACCCTTCTTCAGACTGATGGGGGTGGGGGGGGGGGGGGGGGAGAAGAAAGGAAAAAGGAGGAGGAGGAGCCCGAGGGCTGAGGGAGAGATAGGAAGGGGAGGAGACAGCAAGGGCTAACAAAATTGGGAGAATTCAATGTTCATGCTCCCAGGATGCAGACTCCCCAAGCGGAATATGAGGTGCTGTTCCTCCAATTTCCGGTGTTGCTCGCTCTGGCCATGGAGGAGACCCAGGACAGAGAGGTCGGATGGGGAATGGGAGGGGGAGTTGAAGTGCTGAGCCACCGGGAGGTCAGGTTGGCTAATGCGGACCGAGCGGATGTGTTCGGCGAAACGATCGCCAAGCCTCCGCTTGGTCTCACCGATGTAGATCAACTGACATCTAGAGCAGCGGATACAATAGATGAGTTTGGAGGAGATGCAGGTGAACCTCTGTCGCACCTGGAACGACTGCTTGGGTCCTTGAATGGAGTCGAGGGGGGAGGTAAAGCGACAAGTGTAGCATCTCTTGCCGGTACTTGTGTGTGTATTTTTAAATAGTGAGAGACTGACAGGTTCGGTGGTCAGAGGGAAAGGTTCGGTGTGGGGGAGGATTGGTTTTGCAGCTGTGAGCAATCTCTTCAGACAATAGCGAAGAAAGGAAGGTCAGACATAAGCTTGTTCCCTGAGTCAACCCTGTGTAACAGCTGAAACTGAATGGCCTTGTTGCCCCAGGGAACAATTATGTGAGTATTATTCAAACAGAACCCTCTCTTGGTGTAATACTTATAAATCTCTGGCATAAGTGAACACAGGTATGCTTCTAATCAAATGGAAAGCAAAGCAATCAGAGTGGGGGAATCGAGGACCAGAGGACATAGGTTCAAGGTGAAGGGGGAAAGATTTAATAGGAATCTGAGGGGGATCTTTTTCACACACAAAAAGGGTGGTGGGTGTATGGAACGAGCTGCCAGAGGAGGTAGTTGAGGCCGGGACTATCCCAATGTTTAACAGGTACATGGATAGGACAAGTTTGGAGCGATATGGACCAAGCGCAGGCAAGTGGGACCAGTGTAGCTGGGACATCTTCTTGCGTTTGAGGCAGCAGAGGTTATGTGACCTCTGCGGCCAGTTCAATGTCCTATTGTCGAGGGCCATGAGGTCCACCCCTCCACCAAGGGGGGCGGAGGGCAGCTCAGTCGGAAATGACGTGCTGCTGCCGCGCTGTTTGCTTGTCCGCTCCACACACACGCAGGCTGCTGATGAACGCAGCCCCCAGCGACCCCTGCACAGAGCCGGTTCAGGGCGACCCATTCTTTGCGGGGCAGGTTTCGAGCCGGGTGGGGCTGAGGTGTTCGGTGCTACAGTGAATTGTGGAGGTCGCAGTATCTATTATCTGAATGGTGGCCGATTAGGAAAAGGAGAGATGCAACGAGACCTGGGTGTCATGGTACACCAGTCATTGAAAGTGGGCATGCAGGTGCAGCAGGCAGTGAAGAAATCGAATGGTATGTTTGCATTCATAGCAAGAGGATTTGAGTATAGGAGCAGGGAGGTTCTACTGCAGTTGTACGGGGTCTTGGTGAGACCACACCTGGAGTATTGCGTACAGTTTTGGTCTCCTAATCTGAGGAAAGACATTCTTGCCATAGAGGGAGTACAGAGAAGATTCACCAGACTGATTCCTGGGATATCAGGACTTTCATATGAAGAAAGACTGGATAGACTCGGCTTGTACTCGCTAGAATTTAGAAGATTGAGGGGGGATCTTATAGAAACGTATAAAATTCTTAAGGGGTTGGACAGGTTAGATGCAGGAAGATTGTTCCCAATGTTGGGTAAGTCCAGAACAAGGGGTCACAGTTTAAGGATAAGGGGGAAGTCTTTTAGGACCGAGATGAGAAAACTTTTTTCACACAGAGAGTAGTGAATCTGTGGAATTCTCTGCCACAGAAAGTAGTTGAGGCCAGTTCATTGGCTATATTTAAGAGGGAGTTAGATGTGGCCCTTGTGGCGAAAGGGATCAGGGGGTATGGAGAGAAGGTAGGTACAGGATACTGAGTTGGATGATCAGCCATGATCATATTGAATGGCGGTGCAGGCTCGAAGGGCCGAATGGCCTACTCCTGCACCTATGTTCTATGTTTCTATATCACTCTATGACTCTAAACAGCCAAATTAATCTTTATTTAGCTTAGTTTATTGCCACATGTACCGAGCGAAGAGATTTTTTGTTGCGTGCTAACCAGTCAGCGGAAAAACTATTTGTTTAGGAAGGAACTGCAGATGCTGGAAAATCGAAGGTAGACAAAAGTACTGGAGAAACTCAGCGGGTGCGGCAGCATCATCTATGGAGCGAAGGAAATAGGCAACGTTTCGGGACGAAACGTTGCCTATTTCCTTCGCTCAATAGATAATAATGTTCAGTGCAAGGTAAAGCCCGATTAAAGATAGTCTGAGGGTCTCCAATGAGATAGATGGGAGGTCGGGACCCCTCTCTGGTTGGTGGTAGGATGGTTCAGTCGCCTGATAACAAACAGCTGGGAAGAAACTGTCCCTGAATCTGGAATCTTTTAAACTGGGCCCAGTGTTATTTGGAGGCGTTTAATTGCCCTGTACATGAAAGACTGGTCACAAACTAGATGTGTGACTGAGCTGTGATTCAACAGGGTGCAAGTTCTTTATCTATACCTCCTGCTATTGTCTCCGACGTGAACAGTCAACTCCAGACTAAACGCTGAAGTGAACTTGTTGCAGTCTCGCTGAAACATCCGTTTGTTCCCCGCTGAGTCATAGGATCAAAGCGATGACACAGCACGTGGGCAACACTCCCTGACCGAGGTCAACTTCACCTGGGTGCCTGCTCAATGTCTGAATGGATTCCTGGCCTCCGCTCTGCATTCCTGCTTGCTCCCCCACTGACTCCCCACAGATCCCTTGGGAGAGAGCGGAGAAGAAGGAGCTATTTCCTTCGCTCCATAGATGATGCTGCCGCACCCGCTGAGTTTCTCCAGCACTTTTGTCTACCTTCGATTTTCCAGCATCTGCAGTTCCTTCTTAAACAAATAGTTTTTCCGCTGACTGGTTAGCACGCAACAAAGAATCTCTTCGCTCAGTACATGTGGCAATAAACTAAGCGAAATAAAGATTAATTTGGCTTTTTAGAGTCATAGAGTGATATAGAAGAGAAGCGGGAGAGTTGCTGCCTTACAACACCAGAGACCTGGGTTCGATCCCGACCATGGGTTCTCTCTGTACGGAGTTTGTACGTCCTCCCCCGTGACCTGCATGGGTTTTCTCCGAGATCTTTGGTTTCCTCCCACACTCCAGAGACGTACAGGTTAATTGGCTCTGTATAATTGTAAATTGTCCCTAGTGTTACTGTGCGGGGATCGCTGGTCAGCATGGACTCGGTGGGCCGAAGGGCCTGTTTCCATGCTGTACCTCTAAACTAAAGTATATAAATTCAAGTTCAAGTTCAAGTTTAGTTTATTCGTCACATACACATACGAGATGTGCAGTGAAATGAAATTATGAGAGGCATAGATTGGGTAGACAGTCAGAACCTTGTTCCCAGGATGAAAATATCAAAGACTAGAAGGCATAGCTTTAAGGTGAGAGGGGCAAGTTTAAAGGAGATGTACGGGACAAGTTTTTTACACAGAGGGTGGTGAGTGCCTGGAATGTTCTACTAGGGGTGGCGGTGGAGACAGATGCAATAGTGAGGCTTCTGGATATGCAGGGTATGGATCTTGTGCCGAAAAGAGTTGGTCTTGGCATCATGTTTAGCACAGACATTGTGGGCTGAAGGGCCTGTTCCTGTGCTGTACCATTCTATGTTCTAGGTACTGGAGCTGCAGAAGTACTGGGGGAGGGTCAAATCAAATCAAGTCGAGAGAGTTTATTGTCATGTGTCCCAGATAGGACAATGAAATTCCTGCTTGCTGCAGCACAACAGAATATTATAAGCATAAATACAGAACAGTTCAGTTCAATATACACATAAATAAACAGATAAAGTGCAATATTCTGTTACAGTTCAGAGTCTGTTTGTTGGCAGGTTTAATAGCCTGATGGCTGTGGGGAAGCAGCTGTTCCTGAACCTGGTTGTAACAGATTTCAGGCACCTGTACCTTCTGCCCGATGGTAGCGGAGGGATGAGTGTGTGGCCAGGATGGTGTGGGTCCTTGATGATGCCGGCTGCCTTTTTGAGGCAGCGACTGCGATAGATCCCCTCGATGGTGGGGAGGTCAGAGCCGATGATGGACTGGGCAGAGGTCACAACTTTCTGCATCCTTTTCCGCTCCTGGGTGAGGGTGGAGATTGTGGAGCCAAATGTTTTTCGCTATTTTTGAACATGGCACGGTGACACAGCAGTAGAGTTGCTGCCTTACAGCGCCAGAGACCCGGGTTCAACCCTGACTACGGGTGCTGTCTGTACGGAGTTTGCACGTTCTCCCCGTGACCTGCGTGGGTTTTCTCCGGGATCTCCGGTTTCCTCCCACACTCCAAAGCCCTACGGGCGTGTGGGCTAATTGGCTTGGTAAAATTGTAAATTGCCCCTAGTGTGTGTGTGTGTGTGTGTAGGATAGTGTGAGTGTGCGGGGATCGCTGGTCGGCACTGACTCGGTGGGCCGAAGGGCCTTTTTCTGCTCAGTATCTCTAAACTAAACCAGTCTGAAGAAGGGTCTCGACCTGAAACGTCACCCATTCCTTCTCTCCTTCTCTCGCCTGTCTCGCTGAATGAGTTTACTCCAACATTTTGTGTCTAGAAGCTAAAGACCGGTCCGGTCACGAGGTGAACCTACAGATACAACACTGTTGGACTGAAGGTGTTTGTGCTTCATTAGAATGACTGGAGGACTGGAGATTAATGGAGGTATCGATGCCGTGTCAACGTTCAGGCATCAGACACAGTGAGTTTCAGTGAGGAGCGAGGTCACTGGGCAATTTACCATCTGTCCTGCACAGGCAACCTGCCAATCGCCACCCCGAATCTCTAATTAACAGCTGCGAAATGCAGTGTGGCCTTCTGGAGATTAATGAGACAGCTTCAAGAGCAACTGTCAGCCACCTGGGGCCTGGGCTGCCTGCCTGCCTGCCTGTGTCCTTCCCAGCTCAACAGCGAGCCACAGAGTTAAAGCCTTGTCCCACTGTACGAGTTCATTCAAGAGTTCTCCCGAGTTTGCCCTGATTCGAACTCGGAGATTTACACTAATGGCCGCTCGACTTTACTCGGGGCTCGAGAGCGGCCATTACCGTAATTCAACACGTTGAAAAATCTTCACGGGTCTTCCCGAGCTTTCCCGAGCACCTGCCGTTAGCGTTACGAGCCGCTAAGAGACGTCCCCGAGCTCCGACGTACCCGCTACGTGCGTTCTAGGCGCTTACCACGAGTCTGATTTTTTATTTTAAACTCGGGAGAGCTCTTGAATGAACTCGTACAGTGGGACAGGGCTGTTACACAGCTCGGGAACAGGCCCTTCGGCCCAACTCATCCATTCCGACCCAATGGCCTAACCAAGCTCGTCCCACTTGTGTCCTCCTGGGACCTTATCTCTCCAAAGGTTTCTTATCTATGTACCACGGAGTCTTTTAAATGTCGTCATTCATTGCACCTGCCTCCAGGGGCAGCTCAGCGGGTAAAACTACTGCCTCGCTACGCCAGAGGCACAGGTTCGATCCCGACCACGGGTGCTGTCTGTACGGAGTTTGCCCTGTGACCGTGTGGGTTTTCTCCGGGTGCTCCGGTTTCCTCCCACACTCCAAACACATGCAGGTTATGAAGGTTATTTGGTTTTGGTTACAAATTGTAAATTGTCCCCAGGGCGTAGGATAGCATTACTGGGTGGGTCAAAGGGCCTGTTTCCGCGCTGTATCTCTAAACTAAACTGAATGAAACTCCACCACTTCCTCTGGTACATTATTCCATGTATGGAGCAGTCTCCATCTGAAAAAGTTGCCCCTCGGGTCACTTTTAAATCTTTCCTCTCTTACCTTAAACCTCTAGTTTGAGGCTCCCTGACTCTGGGAACAGAAATAGGTCAGGTGACTATTCGGCTTCCCTGTGTTCATCCTGGTTTTATAAGGTTACCCCTCAGGCTCCGACACACCAGAGGAATATTCCACAGCCCACCCAGCCTCTGCTTGTGACACAAACCCTCCAGACCTGGTCACTTGAATGGACACAAAGTGCTGGAGTAACTCGGCGGGTCAGACAGCATCCCTGGAGAACATGGATCGGTGGCATTTCGGGTCGGGACCCTTCTTCAAACTTCCTGTCAGAGAGTGAGAGGATTTGCCCCATGAAGGTCAGGCCATTGCTCGAAAGTGAAGGCACTGAAGTCAAACGTCTCATCTTGGGTTGAGTCAGAGTTCAGTGACGGGGGCATGGAGAATTAGGGCCGCACTCCAGCCCTGTGCGGAGGTGAACGCTGCACCCTCTGGCTGTACTCAGTGACGGAGCATGAAGATACATCCTGGAATCCAGCCCTTTGGCCCAAACATGTCCACACCGATCATCGATCACCAGTTCACACTCGTTCTAATGTTACTTCCTCATCCGCTCCCTACACACTAGGGGCAATTTGGAGAGGCAGATTGACCTACAAGCCCGCACGTCTTTGCGATGTGGGATGAAACCGGAGCACCCGGAGAAAACCCACGCAGTCACAGTGAGAATGTACAAACTCCTCACAGACAGCACCAGAGGTCAGGATCGAACTTGGGTCTTAGGTGCTGTGAGGCAGCGAGCTCTACCACTGCGTTACTGAGCCACTGAGTGTATGTCAGTGGAGATATTAATCCTATTCTCTGTCTCTCTCTCCCTCTCTCTCTCCCTCCCTCCCTCCCTCTCTCTCATTCAGATGGACATAAAAGATTGGCCGTAAGTGTTGTAAAGGGTTAAGTGCCTGTCCATGTTCAATGTGATGAATACTCAATCCCTGGGACAGACACACAGTGCTGGAGTAACTCAGTGGGTCAGGCAGCATCTCTGGAGAGAAGGAATAGGTGACGTTTCGGGTCGAGACCCCTCTCCATTCTGAAACGTCACCTGTTCCTTCTCTCCAGAGATGCCGTCTGACCCGCTGAGTTACTCCAGCGTTTTGCCTCTTATCCTCGGTTTCGAACCAGCACCTGCAGTTCCTTCCTACTCTATCCCTGGGAATGTCTCTGTGTCTGTGGCTCTGGGTAAACGCAGCCCATTGCAACGAAGGTAGGAACACAGCGGAAGAGCGGCGTTAATCATTGAGAGGAGCGGTGGTTCACAAAGGTGGCTCACCGCGGTTTCACTCAAGGACTCGGAAAGGGCGATAAACGCTGGCCTTGACAACAAAGCCCACATTCCACAGAGGGAATAAAAAAGCTAGCCGACGTGGATCAAGAGGAATGTTAATGTGCTACTAACTGTACCTGCCCAGTTCCAGGTATTATTTACACAACGCGCTTGAAGTCGGGCCACTTGCATCGTTTGACCTCTTGCGTTGCCCGCACTCTGTATCCCGTGACCCGAGCTTCAAAGGCAGGTCGCTGGCATCCACATCAGGGTGAATGACCCTTAGACCAAATGTCATCAAAACCCCCACCCAGTCAGGTTTTAATCAGGGACAGGCCGATACCATCGAATCCTAAGAATGTACTTGTTCAGTTTTCAGTACATGCGACAGACACCACAACATGGAGCATTGAATGATCGGACCACGACCAGACAGCGGTGCTGAACTACTATCTACCTCATTGGTGACGCTCAGACTATCCTTGATCGAACTTTGCTGGCTTTACTTTACATTGAACGTTATTCCCTTATCATGTATCTAAAGGCAACGTTTCGGGTCGAGACCCTTCTTCTTCATAGAAACATAGACAATAGGTGCAGGAGTAGGCCATTCGGCCCTTCGAGCCTGCACCGCCATTCAATATGATCATGGCTGATCATCCAACTCAGTATCCCGTCCCTGCCTTCTCTCCATACCCCCTGATCCCTTTAGCCACAATGGCCACATCTAACTCCCTCTTAAATATAGCCAATGAACTGGCCTCAACTACCTTCTGTAGCAGAGAATTCCAGAGATTCACCACTCTCTGTGTGAAAAATGTTTTTCTCATCTCAGCCCTAAAAGATTTCCCCTTATCCTTAAACTGTGACCCCTTGTTCTGGACTTCCCCAACATCGGGAACAATCTTCCTGCATCTAGCCTGTCCAAACCTTCATGTATATGTGTATATGAGTATGTGTATATACACACACACACACACACGGTGAGCTTTTTTTCTCGTTTATTATCTTGTTTACAGTGTACTGTGTCCACTTATTCTGCTGTGCTGCTGCAAGTAAAGGATTTCATTGTTCTATCTGGGACATACGACAATAAAACACTCTTGTCTCTTCTGTGTTTCTCCGTTGCGGAGTCATGTCTTGCTTGCCGGGCGGGCAGAGAGAGTGAGCATAGCTGTGAAGGGAACAGCCAGAAGTCTTGCTCAACACACCAGGCGGTGATTCAAGGTAGACAAAATTGCTGGGGAAACTCAGCGGGTGCGGCAGCATCTGTGGAGCGAAGGAAATAGGCAACGTTTCGGGCCGAAACCCTTGGGTTTCGGCCCGAAACGTTACCTATTTCCTCCTGAAGAAGGGTTTCGCCCATTTCCTTCGCTCCATAGATGCTGCCGCACCCTCTGAGTTTCTCCAGCAATTTCGTCTACCTTCGATTTTCCAGCATCTGCAGTTCCTTCTTGAACAGACCTGGTCACGTGGATCTATTCAAAGAGTGAGGAACACTCTAGGTGCCCTGACAACGCCCTTGCCCAGACCAGATCACCGCGGCAGATAAAGCCGCACAATCATTCCAATGCTGTTTGCAGACCAGTCACATCATGTTACGCTGGAAGTCTGAAATGTAATTAAACTCGTTATCTGGGAGAACGCTGAATAAACTCACCAGCCTTTGATGTTCGTGCTTGTCCAAACACTCGAATGTACTGACTGTTCCTGCAGCACATTCGTCGGCCTCAGATCACCAGCAACGGTGGGGGTCAAGGAAAGAGCGTTCACCTCGCGGCCCTGTTTCCACCAATCTTCCCACCACCACGCACAAGAAGCACAGGACAGAGCGTTTAAGAAGGAACTGCAGATGCTGGAAAATCGAAGGTACACAAAAATGCTGGAGAAACTCAGCGGGTGCAGCAGCATCTATGGAGCGAAAGTTATAGGCAACGTTTCGGGCCGAAACCCTTCTGACGACAGATGGCACAATGGGCTAAGTGTTCGGTTGGCAACCGGAAGGTAGCTGGTTCGAATCCCGCTTGGAGTGCATACTGTCGTTGTGTCCTTGGGCAAGACACTTCACCCACCTTTGCCTGTGTGTGTCCTTGGGCAAGACACTTCACCCACCTTTGCCTGTGTGTGTGGATGTAATTATGTGAAGCACTTTGGGGTCAATGCAAGTTGACTAAAAATGTGCTATATAAATAAAGAAATTTAAAATTTTAAAATAGGCAACGTTTCCTTCGCTCCATAGATGCTGCCGCACCCGCTGAGTTTCTCCAGCAATTTTGTCTACCTTTAATCACCCAAAACCCTTCTTCAGAAGGAAATAAGTAACGTTTCGGGCCGAAACATTTCTTCAGAAGGAAATAGGTAACGTTTCTCCGTGCAGAGAGCGCCTGTAGTCAGGATCAAACCCGGGTCTCTGGTACTGCAAGGCAGAAAATATACCGCTGGGCCACCCCACTGTGTCACCTCCTCCATGTTCTCCAGCTGCCCGACCTGCTGAGTTACTCCGGCGTTTGTTTAAGAAGGAACTGCAGATGCTAGAAAATCGAAGGTACACAAAAATGCTGGAGAAACTCAGTAGGTGCAGCAGCATCTATGGAGCGAAGGAAATAGGCAACGTTTCGGGACGAAACCCTTCTTCAGACTGATGGGGGGGGGGGGGGGGGGAGACGAAAGGAAAAAGGAGGAGGAGGAGCCCGAGGGCTGAGGGAGAGATAGGAAGGGGAGGAGACAGCAAGGGCTAACAAAATTGGGAGAATTCAATGTTCATACCCCTAGGATGCAGACTCCCCAAGCGGAATATGAGGTGCTGTTCCTCCAATTTCCAGTGCTGCTCGCTCTGGCCATGGAGGAGACCCAGGACAGAGAGGTTTGTGCAGCTGCTGAGAAGTGCGTTCAGCTCTGGCTGGACAACTTCCGATCTTGTGTGTGGACTCGATATGAAGACCAGTAATGGTGGACATGAACCTTCTCCCCCCCCAAAGACCAGTCCTACTGTCTCCCACCACATTTTATCTCTGTTTGCTTTGTTGTTACCTTCACCCAACTTGCAATGATCTCTCCTCCATTTTCCTTGATCTCCATTCCCTCTGTTCTGTTTTCATAAAAACATAGAAAGATAGAAAATAGGTGCAGGAGTAGGCCATTCAGCCCTTCCAGCCAGCATCGCCATTCAATACGATCACGGCTGATCGTCCAAAATCTGTACCCCATTCTGGCTTTTCCCCACATCCCTTGATTCCCTTAGCACTAAGAGCTAAATTGAAGCCAAGATTGAACTTATGCCGCTGTCCCACTTAGGAAACCTGAACGGAAACCTCTGGAGACTTTGCGCCCCACGCAAGGTTTCCGTGCGGTTCCCGGAGGTTTTTGTCAGTCTCCCTACCTGCTTCCACTACCTGCAACCTCCGGCAACCACCAGCAACCTCCGGGAGCCGCACGGAAACCTTGGGTGGGGCGCAAAGTCTCCAGAGGTTTCCGTTCAGGTTTCCTAAGTGGGACAGGGGCATTACTTTCTTTCTCTCGTTCCTTTTTTTCCTTTTTTTCCTTTTCCGCCTTCCATCACAGGGAGGAATGTGGAGGAGTCACTGTAGTGGATGTTTATGTTAAAATGTATTTTGTGGCTTTTTATTGATATGACTGTATGCCAAATCAAATTCCTTGTATGTTGCAAAACGTACTTGGTAAATAGAGTATGATTATGATTAAATCTAACTCGCTCTTGAAAACATCCAGCGAATTGGCCTCCACTGCCTTCTGTGGCAGAGAATTCCACCGACTCACAACTCTCTGGGTGAAAACGTTTTGAGGCTGCAGGGTGACTGCCGAAGATAGACACAAAACGCCGGAGTAACTCAGCGGGACAGGCAGCGTCTCTGGAGAGAAGGAATGGGTGACGTTGCGGGTCGAGTCGCTCCACAAGTCCAGCAACATCCCCTCTCTGCCCACAGCCCCTGTCCTGCCTACATTATGCACAAGTTTAGAAGGATGAGAGGATGGTTCTCATTGAAACATATAAGATTGTTAAGGGCTTGGACACACTAGAGGCAGGAAACATGTTCCCGATGTTGGGGGAGTCCAGAACCAGGGGGCCACAGTTTAAGAATAAGGAATAAGCCAGTTAGAACGGAGACGAGGAAACACTTTTTCTCACAGAGAGTGGTGAGTCTGTGGAATTCTCTGCCTCAGAGGGCGGTGGAGGCAGGTTCTCTGGATGCCTTCAAGAGAGAGCTAGATATGGCTCTTAAAAGTAGTGGAGTCTGGGGATATGGGGAGAAGGCAGGAACGGGGTACTGATTGGGGATGATCAGCCATGATCACATTGAATGGCGGTGCTGGCTCGAATTGCCGAATGGCCTACTCCAGCACCTATTGTCTATTGTCTAATGTACGTACGTAACAAACATCATGAGTTCATGAGTTCCAGGAACAGAATGAGGCCATTTGGCCCATCAAGTCTACTCTGCCATTCAATCATGGCTGATCTATCTCTCCCTTCCGACCCCATAATCCTGCCTTCTCCCCGTAACCCCGGACACCCGTACTAATCAAGAACTGGTTCTCCATTATCTGTGCAGTTTTTTGATATTCAATTACTGTTTTTTTCCCCTCTAGAACAAAAGTGCCTGGGAGCGGAGGAGATTAACTGAGATGAATAAACTGTGAGGGCTCCCTCCAGGCAGGGTGTAGAGGAAGGATCTAATTGCTTTGGCACAGGTAAATAATTAGAGGGATCTAGGATTAGTTAATTGGTAGGATTAGAAAGAAGGGTAGAATGAATCTATTCATCCAACCAGCGCGGTGTGGAACTCACTGCTGAAGGTGGCAGAAACACTCACCGCATTCATCCGTCTGAAGAAGGGTCTCGACCCGAAACGTCACCCATTCCTTCGCTCCATAGATGCTGCCTCACCCGCTGAGTTTCTCCAGCATTTTTGTCTACCTTCGATAGTTCCAGCATCTGCAGTTCTTTCTTAAACACCATATTTTGTAAAGTTCCTGGATGAGACTTTGAGGGCCAAGGACCAAGCGCAGAGAGGCGAGGTCAACCTCAAGACCATTAGTGGCTAGTAGAGGCAGAATGGGCCACATGGCCTCCACCTGTGCTGTAACTCCCTGTGATTCCCATGAAGTAGATGCATGGAATGAATCGCAGTCAGCTGTTAATGAATGTTCAGACGCCGACCAGAATTGGCTTGAACCGTGAGCGCTGTCAGCTCCAGGAACAATGTAGATGCCTTGGAGAGGGCAAGGTGGAGATTTAGCCCCCCCCGAGTCCAGGCATCGTTCTGGTGAATCTCCAGTTCCAAAGCCTCAACATCCTTCCTGTAATGGGGCAACCATAACTGCACACAAAATGTGGCCTAACCAACGTCCTAAAGTCCTCTAAAGCTGCATCCTTGGATCTCCTAGGATCAGGGATGGTTTTAATCAAAGACCCTATAGCTGAGCAAGATAGACCACTCCTGCTAAATGCAAGGGGGCTGACGTGTAGTACGCAACGGAACGGAACGGAACGTAGGCCTTTTTTTCATCCATTTCCGTAACCGGACCCGAACCGACCCGACCCGACTCGCAGTGGAATCAACGTTGCAGGGGACCAGTTTGTGTTAATAAATTTAAATTCTGAAAATGAGAAGATTTTTACCAAATAACTTTTATTTTTACGAGGATGTTTCCGTAACCGGCTTCCGTCTCCGCACTAGTATCCTACGGGATCTTTGGTGCGGAGACGGAAGCCGGTTACGGAAATGGGGCCATGAATCTGCCCACGACCGTACTACATCTTTTTCGTGGAGTGATATATCTTGCTCGCTATAGGATCTTTGGTTTTAATAGTGAATCTGAAAGGGATGTGACTTCCTTCCCTGCAGCATGACACTGAGCTGAATCACTTCACAGCCACTCCAAGTGTGGACTTACAGGCTGCTCAACCTGTTTAAAATCTGTTGCAGACCTGCTGACTGATGAGAACATCAGAGTTAATTATAAGTTGATAATGGCGTAAATTAAAACCTGTTCTATACTTGATCTCATCAGTAAATGGGATTGAAGTTTCTGTGTGACTGTCTCAACACAGCCTTGAATTCGAGTCCAGAGCATGGTTTGTCACCTGACCTGATCCCTCATGTTGCAATTCTCCTAACGCATTCCCACATGCCTGTGGAGTGAGTGACAAAACCTTGTGTTTAGTTTCGTTTCTCGTCCCGTGTACCGAGGTACAGTGGAAAGCTTTTTGTTGCATGCTAACCAGTCAGCGTAAAGACAATGCATGATTACAATCGATCCGTTTACAGTCATACATGATAAGGGAACGATGTTTAGTGCAAGATAAAGCCAGCAACGTTCAATCAAGGATAGTCCGAGGGTCACCAAAGAGGTGGATAGTAGTTCAGGACCGCTTCCAGGTTGTGGTAAGATGGTCAGAAACATAGAAAATAGGTGCAGGAGTAGGCCATTCGGCCCTTCGAGCCTGCACCTGCATTCAATATGATCATGGCTGATCATCCAACTCAGTATCCTGTACCTGCCTTCTCTCCATACCCCCTGATCCCTTTAGCCACAATGGCCACATCTAACTCCCTCTTAAATATAGCCAATGAACAGGCCTCAACTACCTTCTGTGGCAGAGAGTTCCAGAGATTCACCACTCTCTGTCTGAAAAATGTTTTTCTCATCTCGGTCCTAAAGGATTTCCCTCTTATCCTTAACCTGTGACCCCTTGTCCTGGAGGGGTCTGGGAAAAAACTGTCCCCGAATCTGGAGGTTTGCGTTTTCACACTTCTGTACCTTTTACCCGATGGGAGAGGGGAGAAGAGGGAGTGTCCAGGGTGCGAATCGTCCTCGCCCCTGTGGGTTTGTAGGTTGATTGGCCCTCTGTAAATTGCCCCTAGCGTGTCGCGAGTATACGGGGAAGCGGGCTAACGCGGAATTAGTGCGAACGGGTGATCGATGGTCGGCGTGGACTCGACGTGGACTCGGTGGGTCTGTTTCCATGCTGATTCTTTCAATCCATTCAATCAAATTCAGCTGTACTGCAGAATTGTTTTGCAACAGGTGGAGATGGCAAACAATTGCACAAGTTAATTCATTAATCAAAGTAGTCGAGATAACGATAGCTTGCAGGAGTGATGAGATTGAACTGCACCTGTCTTACCCACACTCTGGCATGGTTACGGTGGGAGTGGTACCCACACCAGTGTGGCTACTGTTCCAACCCTGCCCTGCCTATGTCGAGTTGCCTACATTCATGGTCCTCCTTCACTTCCGATTGGTTAAAGTGCCCCTAGCAACACATCAGAGAACCTTTTTTCTATTTGTGGATAGTTTCTTTACCTGCTCCAATCCTTGCTTGGCGATCGGCTGCCGTTGCCACGGTTGCTGCTTAGTCGCTGGGACAAAGAGGAGGGATGGCTTCACCGGTTCAAGGCTGGGCACTGCCTGATGTCACCCTTGACGTATCGTGGCTGATCTATCTTTCCCTCTCAACCCCATTCTCCTGCCTTCTCCCTGTATTGAATTATCTGTCATTCAAAATAAATTTGAACAAAACGTCGTCACCATACAGCCATAACAATAAAAAGCAAACAAAACTCACAATTACATAATTTAACACAAACATCCATCACAGTGACTCTCCTCCAGGCACCTCCTCACTGTGATGGAAGGTTAAAAATGTCTTATATCTTCCTTGCTCCTTCTCCCGCTGTCAGGCAGTCAAACTGCTACATCGAGGCGATCGAGGCTCCCGATATTGTAACCCCTAACACCCGCACTAATCAAGAATCTGTCAATCTGCGCCTTAAAATAGATCAGAATTGATCAGAATTCCACAGATTCACCACCCTCTGGCTAAACAAATCCCTCCTCATCTCATTTCAGACATTGAAACAGGCCCTTCGGCCCACCGAGCCCACACCAACCATCCATCACCCACCCGTTGATACCAGTTCTAAGTTATCTCACTTTCACATCCATCCCCCTACACGCAAGGGGGCAATTAACCTACAAACCCACACGTCCTTGGGATGTGGGAGGAGACCGGAGCGCCCGGAGGAAACCCACGCGGTCACAGAGAGAACGTGCAAGCTCCACACAGAAAGCAACCGAGGTCAGGTTCAAAACCTGCGCCACTCATGTACTTTGACATAGTTCTGCATTACGGGTGTGGCGGGACTGAGGGAGTTCTGATTACTAGAAGGTTAATGTGGAAATGGTGCAGAGGAGTTTTACCAGACTGATGCCTAGATTAGTGGGTATTAGCCACAGGGAGAGGCTGGACAGGCTTGGATTGTTTTCGCTGGAACGCCGGAGGTTATTGGGAAGCATAAATAGAAACTAGATGAAATTATGAGAAGCATCAACAGTCAGAATGTTTTTCCCAGGGTGCAGAAACCAAATACTAGAGGGCACAGCTTTAAGATGAGAGGGACAAAGTTTAAAAGACAAGTGTGGGGCAGGTGTTTCTACACTGTTGGTGATGGGTGCCCGGAACGTGCTGCCAGCTGTGGTGGTGGAGGCAGATACGATAGTGGCTTTTAAAAGCGTTTTAGATAGGCACGCAGGGAATGGAGGGATACGTGATATGTGTTGCAGGATCGGTGAGGGTCTAGGCTGCCTGGTCAGCACAGACATTGTGGGTCGAAGGGCCTGGTCTTGTGCTGTACTGTTCTATGTCACAGACAGAGGGAGTGCTGCACTGTCTCAAGGGCAGGACTGAGGGCGTTCTACATTACTGTTGACAATAGACAGTAGGTGCAGGAGTAGGCCATTCGGCCCTTCGAGCCAGCACCGCCATTCAAGGTGATCATGGCTGATCATCCCCAATCAGTATCCCCGTTCCTGCCTTCTCCCCATAACCTCGGACACCCGTACTGATCCAAGAATCCTTCCGTCTCTTCCTTAAATACTGACTTGGCCTCCACAGCCTTCTGTGGCAAAGAATTCCACAGATTCACCACCCTCCGACTAAAGAAATTCCTCCTCATCTGCTTCACAAAAGAATGTCCTTTAATTCTGAGGCTATGCCCTCTAGTCCTAGACTCTCCCACTAGTGGAAACATCCGCTCATCATCCAACATTATTGGGTTGCCTGGCTGTAAGTGTTAAAACCACTAGGTTGGGGGAAATGGGTAAAGACCAGTATGGCCCTTTTGGACCGAATGGCCTGTTTGTGCCGTAGGTACTGTGTAATCTTAAACTAATACCAAGGACATTTAGACAGATATATGGATAGGAAGAGTCTGGGCAACGATAGGCCAGGCCTCAGCAAGGTTACCAGCACTATCAAGGACCAGTCTCACCCTGGTCACTCCCTCTTCTCCCCTCTCCCATCGGGCAAGAGGTACAGAAGTGTGAAAACGCACACCTCCCGATTCAGGGACAGTTTCCTCCCAGCTGCTATCAGGCAACGGAACCATCCTACCAACAACTAGAGAGCGGTCCTGAACTACGATCTACCTCATTGGAGACCCTCGGACTCACTTTTATCAGACTTTACTGGACTTTATCTTGCACTAAACGTTATTCCCTTTATCATATATCTGTACACTGTGGACGGCTCGATTGTAATGATGCATAGTCTTTCCGCTGACTGGAGTAGCATGCAACAAAAATCTTTTCACTGTTCATTGGTACACATGACAATAAACCAACCTAAACTAACCGCACTGAAAAAGGAGAAACCCAGTAAGTTTTCCTTCCCGCCCCCACCACCCCCACATCAGTCTGAAGAAGGGTCTCGACCCGAAACGTCACCTTTTCCTTCGCTCCATAGATGCTGCCTCACCCGCTGAGTTTCTCCAACATTTTTATCTACCTTCAATTTTTCCAGCATCTGCAGTTCCTTCTTAAACAGTTATGCCCCTGTCCCACTTAGGAAACCTGAACGGAAACCTCTGGAGACTTTGCGCCCCACCCAAGGTTTCCGTGCGGTTCCCAGAGGTTGCAGGTGGTTGCCGGAGGTTGCAGGTGGTTCCCAGAGGTTGCAGGTGGTTGCCGGAGGTTGCAGGTAGTGGAAGCAGGGAGGGAGACTGACAAAAACCTCTGGGAACCGCACGGAAACCTTGGGTGGGGCGCAAAGTCTCCAGAGGTTTCCGTTCAGGTTTCCTAAGTGGGACAGGGGCATAAGTTGACTTGATCAGCATGGACAAGGTGGGCCGAAGGGCCTGTTTCTGTGCTGCATAGCTGCTCTAAGACTATGACCTATCTGTCGAACCTGAAAGCCCATCACTGCCTGACACAGCAGATGCTGGAAATTCTCAGCAGGTCAGGGTCTGGACTAAGAGAAACATATCACGTACACACCCTTTCTACTGATTAATGTTTCCAATTGTCTGCGTAATCTCTCTATGTTGTTTTTGGAGGTTTGTTGTGCATAGATTACAATGGTGACTACACTTTAAAATAACTTCCAGTGTGGATGAATTTTTACTTAAACCGCCCGAGGCATTTGAAGGCACAATGTGATCAACGTGTTCTGTTTCTGCTTGACACTGTTTGCATTGTTCTTAATCAAAACAATCCAATCAAACAGGGGGGAAAAAAAAGAAATCTCTCCAAAATAGATCAAGGCTAAATATGTGGCACAGTGGCGCAGCGGTAGTGTTACTTTCAGCGCCAGGACCCAACTTCCATCCCCACTATGGGTGCTGTCTATATAGAGTTTGTACCTTCTCCCCGTGACCACGTGGGTTTTCACAGAGAGCTTCTGTTTCTTCCCACACTCCAAAGACATACAGGTTTGTAGGTTGATCGGCTTGGTGTAATTGTAAATTATCCCTCGTGTGTGTAGAACAGTGTTAGAGTACAGGGATCGCTGGTCCGTGCGGACTCAGTGGGCCAAAGGGCCTGTTTCCACATCGTACGTCTAAACTACACTAAACTGAAACATTACCCGCAGGTTCCTCTCCAGTTCACTCACTATCCTGACTTGCAACTGCATGTTCCTCCTCGATGGCCAGGTCTAATTCGTGGTATTTCCAACCCAACTGTATTGCGAGTACCTTCACTGGAACGACTGCAGAGGTTAAACTCAGCAACTGAGCATCACCAATTGAGGATGGTTGATAAACGCTGGCACTGCCAGCGATGCAAAGCAAACATCGTACTGAGGAAACACTAGATTCAGAGGACAGGGGAACAAGAGACGTCTCTCGTTTCCCCTTTCCCCTGACTCTAGTCTGAAGAAGGGTCTCGACCCGAAACGTCACCCATTCCTTCTCTCCATAGATGCTGCCTCGCCCGCTGAGTTACTCCAGCATTTTGTGTCTACCAGGAAAGATACAAAAATGGGAATCCGTTTGGTTCCCCGCTGAGTGAGCAAGGTGATCGTGATCATTACTGCCACCCTCTCCTTGGGAACCAAGCAAAGAGCCCAGTCCGTTTCTAAAGATAGATTGTGTGGGTTGTGGTTTGATGGGGCAGGTCCATGAGCTTGTGTCAGCTTGTTCCCCTGTCATTATATAAAAGCTGTTCACAAGGAACAAAGAGGCACAGATGGATAATGTGACGGGCGTTTCATGCTCTGGGCTAAAAAAAATATTTGGATTTGACTCTCGTTCGACCAGTTCCGCCTCTCGGCTCCTGCAATTAACCACAGGTTGAGTGATTGAGGCTCATGATAAAGCACCAGCATCGTGGGAGCCGAATGTGTCAGAAACTCCTTGTCAGACGCTGAAAAGGAACAGTTTTGTATATTTTGCGCTTGTTCAGAATTGTTTGCCCAACTGCGCCCAAAAACATCCCTCATCTACGAGATAAGATCTGGACCACAGGAAGGCGACTGTTTGTTTGTATTGAATGGTTCCATTATGAAGCTTTGCTCACCTCAAGAGGCCGGTGGTTCCATCGCTCTGCCCTGGGAACTATTTGCAATCAGTCCCCTTGCTGGAGGCTTGTTCTCAACAAAGGACTGCTCAAACAAAGTGTTTGACAGCGCTGGGCCTCTTCATGCTGCAGTTTAGAAGGTTGAGGGAGACACACACACACACACACACCACATTGAAACACAGCATAATGAAAGGCATGGATAAAGTGGATGTGGAAAAGCATGTTTCCACTGGTGGGAGAGTCTAGGGCCAGAGGTCATAGCCTCAGAATTAAAGGGCGCTCTTTTAAGAAAGGAGGTGAGGAGGAACCTCTTTAGTCAGAGGGTGGTGAATCTGTGGAACTCATCGCCAGAGGGCTCGAGGGTAACGGCGCTCCCGTGAGGGTCTGAGACGCTCCCGTGAGGGCGGCCTGGCTCGAGGGTGGAACGGCGCTCACGTGAGGGCGACCCGGCTCGGGGCTGGAACGGTGCTCCGGCGGCTGAGACGGTGTTCTGGCGGCGGCGGCCTGAGTCCGGGTTCGGCCGCGGGCCAGTGGACGACATCGTCAACAGCTGCGTCCTCTGGACTGGAGGGCGGCAGCTTCGACCACCCCCGGGCCGCGGAGTTTGAACCGGCCCGTTCGCGGAGCTCGGTGAGCCGCGGGACTGATCTACCATCGCCCAGTGGGGTATCGCCTCAGCGCAGAGGGAGAAGAGGAGGGAAGAGACAGCAGCCCTAAGATTTTTGCCTCCATCACAGTGAGGAGGTGTTTGGTGGACTCACTGTGGTGGATGTTAATTTGTGTTTACTGTCTGTTCTGTTGTTTATTATTGTATGTATGGCTGCAGGTAACGACATTTCGTTCAGACCGTAAGGTCTGAATGACAAATAAAGGATTTAATTCTAATTCTAAAATTCTGTGGAGGCCGGGCCAGTGGATATTTTTAAGGCAGAGATAGACAAACGGGTGTCAAGGGTGAGAGGGAGAAGGCAGGAAATTGGATCAGGAGGCCGAGATCAGCCATGATCGAATGGCAGAGTAGACTCCATGGCCTAATTCTACTCCTATAACTTGTGAACTTCTTCTGCACACTGGCTGTGCCTCACTGTGCAACGGACTAGCTTCCAAAACAGGAGGTCGAAGAGTAGGTAATCTCCAGAGCTGAGCCCAACTCATGAGTCATACGAGCGGAAGTAGGCCCGAGTCTACATTGCCATTCAATGTAGACATGAGCGATCTTTCCCTCTCAACCCCATTCTCCTGCCTTCTCCTCATAACCCTTGACACCTATACTAATCAAGAATCTGTCAATTCTGCCTTAAAAATACCCAATGACTTGGCCTCCACAGCCGTCTGTGGCAATAAATTCCACAGAGTCACCACCCTCCGACTAAAGAAATTCCTCCTCATCTCCTTTCTAAAGGTGCGTCCTTTTATTCTGAGGCTGTGCCCTCTGGTCCTAGACTCTCCCGCGAGTGGAAACATCCACTCTATGCAGTTGCTCAAAGCTCTCACATGGAGAGTAGTGGATATATACGGAACGACGTGCCAGGGGAGGGGGCCGGCACAGTGACCCAGTGGTAGAGCTGCTGCCGCACAGTGCCAGGGACCCGGGTTTGATCCTTACTAAGGGTGTGTGTCTGCACGGAGTTTGTACGTTCTTCCACGTGGGGTTTTCTCCGGATGCTCCGGTTTCCAGGGGTCTGTATCCAGGCTGTATCTTTCAACCAATCACCCATTCCCAAACTAGGACAATAAATGACAAAACTTTACTAGACAATGGACACTAGCTTCCGCGATCATATGTACAGGTGGATTTCTCAATGTGCAACTTAGCCTTATACCTCTGCAAGTGAAACCTCCAGGATTGCTAGCTCTTGTCCCACTCCGACCCTCACCTCTTTCTCTCAGTTGTCTTGCCTCAACCCTCACCTTGAAGAGTTCTGACACAAATCGTGGTCTGCCCATTTCCCTTCCCAGATGCTGCCTGATCCACCAAGTCCCTGCAGCACCTTGTTTTTGGAAGGCGGATGAAGGCTGCAGCAGAAAAGGGTCCCCGGTCGTCTTGGACTCCATGCCACTGGATCCTGAGCCAGATCTGTCAAGGACCGTGTGTGTGGTGGCTGTCTGTGCGCCAGTCTCCCCACGTTAAACAAAGTCACGCACTGGCCTCCTCCAACCCTGGAGACACCCATGGTCAGCCACGACCGAATGGGGCCTAAGGATATACAAGACATGCAGCTTGTGTTGCATTTGAACCTTCTCCCATTTTGGAAGGGTATGTTTCCATACAATGTCTACTCAGACCAAAATGCCATATCGCCATAGAGGCGTACAGCATGGAAATAGTCTGAGGATAGACACAGTGCTGGAGCAACTCAGCGCATCAGGCAGCATCTCTGGAGAAAAAAGGATGGGTGACGTTTCGGGTCGGAACCAGTCCAACCAGTCTGAACACTATAACGTCACACACCCTTTGCCTGCCCGACCGGCTGAGTTACTCCTGCACTTTGTGTTTATCTTCGGTATGAATCAGCATCCGCAGTTCTTTTTTACCCACTGAATCCCTTCAGTCCAAATCCTCCATGTCAGTGTTTGGCACTCGTACCTCTAAACCTATCCTATCCAAGTACATTTGTTTAAACATGACCTTTGCACCTGGTTTCCACTGGCAGCTTGCTGTGGACACATGAGTTTTCATCCATAGAACTAAATAGATCTTTTGGATATGCTGTCGAATGGTTAAACACTAAATGACAATTGGAGTCCCCTGAATGAAATACAGTGAACCCTTGTTATTTGGGTGTACACAAAAATGCTGGAGGAACTCAGCGGGTGCAGCAGCATCTATGGAGCGAAGGAAATAGGCAACGTTACGGGCCGAAACCCTTCTTGAGACAGGTATGCCTTGTTATTTGGGATCTCTTTATGATGGAGTTTGGTTAAAGTGGACGGGTCTATCGACCTTCAACGCTACTAATGGCACCCCTGGCCCTCACCCCTCACCACTTGCCAGCCGTTCCCAGGCCGTGCCTGCTGCCACCGCCACCAACCCTTATCTGGACTCCCGCAGGCCGTAGCCGATGACTCCGCCGATCCTCGTCTCGTCTCTCCCCCAGTTGCCAGCAGGTTGGGGCTGTCAACTCGCCTGGATTCCCGGCACGGTTCCAGTCAGAGAGTCTGAAGAAGGATCTCGCCAGATTAGAAATAGGACCAGCAATGAACCTTCAAGCCTGCTCAGCCATAAACATAGATCATGGCCAATCAGTCCGATGAAGTGTCCTGACCGGAAACGTCACCTATCCACGTTCTCCAGAGATGCTGCTTGACTTGCTGAGTTACTCCAGCACTTTGGGTCGTTTTTGTGTAATACCAGCATCCACTGCTACTTACACAATGATACTTTATTACTGAGTTGGTTAAAGCAGTAATGGACACCATTCCTCCCCCATGGTCCATTATATTGTATGTGGTTTGTCCTTGAACACAGCTGAGCTTTACAAATGACTGCTCCACCCTCAGAGTCAATGTTTGCTGAGACCTCCATGCATGAGTGACCTTTAAAGACCAGCCCTGGGAAACATATTCAAGGACAAGTTAGAATCTTGTGCACTGGTCACCTGCTGATTTAGTGCACGGCTTGGCTAGTCAGCTGCTAGAGTTATGAATTTAACATGCCGAATTGTTGTTTCTTTGATATATTAACTCTATTAATTACATTTCCCAAACAGATTATTAGTTTAGCCAGGTCCAGAGTCTAGAGCTGGTCGGGAATCGAATCTGCACTGCATGTGAATCACTTCCCATATCTGAACTAAATTTTCATCTGGACATGAATCAAATATTTACAGGTGAGCTACATTCGTACTTTTCTTGTTTAGTTCTAGAGATACAGCGTAGAAACAGGCCCTTCGGCCCACCGAGTCCATGCCGACTAGTGATCCCCACAAACCAGGTCTATCCTACACACTAGGGACAATTTACAATCTTTACCAAAGCTATTTAACCTGCAAACCTGCACGTCTTTGGAGTGTGGGAGGAATCCGGAGCATCCCGGGAAAACCCAGGTGGTCACGAGGAGAACGCACAAACCTTGTACAGAGAGCACCTGTAGTCAGGATCAGACTAAGGTCTCTGACAGTGTAAGGCAGCAACTCTACCACTACGCCACCGTGTCGCATCTCAGTATTTCTTCCTCAATTATCAACACGTTAGTCTAAACTTTGAGTTACTCCTGCTCTATGCTCTGCATTCAATACGTTAAAATCAGAATTCAATAAATGTCTAAGAATTTGTTTAAGAAGGAACTGCAGATGCTGGAAAATCGAAGGTACACAAAAAAGCTGGAGAAACTCAGCAGGTGCAGCAGCATCTATGGAGCGAAGGAAATAGGCAACGTTTCGGGCCGAATCCCCTCGGGTTTGTGCGTTGCCTATTTCCTTCGCTCCATGGATGCTGCTGCACCCGCTGAGTTTCTCCAGCTTTTTTGTGTACCTTCAATAAATGTCTGTCGGATTCAGTTTGAAAAATGGTCACAACCCAAATCATCGCCCATCTATATCCTCCAGATATGCTGCCTGACCTGCTGAGTTGCTCCAGCACTTTGAGTTTTACTTAAATAAATGTATCTTCCTCTCATTCATTTACTCCGTTTCTCAGTTGGGACTTGCTTAGGTCTCTCTTCAAAACTTAACATCGCTTAATTTTTTGTTTAATGTATAAGTGATAGGAGTAGAATTCGGCAATTCGGTCCATCACGTCAACTCCGCCATTCAATCACGGCTGATCTCTCTCTCTCTGCCCCTTAACCCCATTCTCCTGCTCCTTCTCCCCATAACCCCTGACACACACGTACTAATCACAAATCTATCCATCTCTGCCTTAAAAATATCCACTGACTTGGCCAACTTTGGAGAGGTGTTACACTCTTGCCTATGAACATTTCCACCTGAACAGCCATGCGATGCCCTCTTGGCTCCAACCCCATCCATTAAACACACACACACACAGCCAGCACGCAATAGAAACATGGTTTTCTTTATTGCTGAAATCAGATTCATACTAGACAGGTCTTCATTTTACTGTGACATTTAATTAGAATAATAATTCATCATAAAAACAAATTGCTCAACATGCTACAATCTTGTTTACAATTCATTAAAGAAAACAGGTGCACAATTTGACAGAATATCAACAGTTAATTCCTCCTTTAAATTTTACAACATATAACCACAAGAACCTGCTTCACCATTCTGGCAGTAGAGTGACAAGACAGTTCTGAACTATGTACAAACTATACATCCTAATAAGGTATATGATCAAGATCTCTCACCCCCCCCCCCCCCCACCTCCTCATTAAAGCTATAGTCTAAGCATACTATCACACGACTTTACATTATAAACAGCAGTCTGGGACCCGAGTCGCTAAATGTACATTTTATCTGCAGTTTTGGCAGAGGCACAGTTTCCATTCTATTGACAAACATCCCCCCCATCCTTAGTTTTCTAGGAAGGTCTCCTGAAGGCACTAATTTTGTCACAACCGAGTCATTTTTCTTCTGAGCATCCCTAGTATGGACATGTTCTTGGAGTTTCAGGGGAACCTCACTTGGACATGGACACACAGTCAAACAGCCCTGTCCATAGGACAGTGATTATCAACGGCTGGTTTGGTAGTTTCTGCGTAGAACTACATAACAAGCCCAGTGCAGCAGCAGCAGCAGCAGCGGCAGCATTGGTACAAATAGCAACTGAAGTGCACGCAGTGCGAATGCCACATTATCATTTGGTCATGCTTTCGTGAAGGGCCTGTCCCACTTATGCGATTTTTTCAGGCGGCTTGCCGGCATGCGTCATAGTCGCAAGCAGGTCGGCGAAAATGTTCAAAAACGGTGAAAATCCAGCGGCGACCAGAAAAAAGGCACGACTCTTTGGGCGGCTACACACGACCTTACAGGAGTCACCCCGTGACCGCGGCCGTGACCGCGGGGTGACTCCTGTATGGTCATGAGTAGTCGCCCAAAGAGTCGTGCCTTTTTTCTGGTCTGTGACGGTGTCGGCAAGTCGACGAAAAAAACCAAAAAAAAACGTGCAAGTGGGACAGGCCCCTTAAGCGAGTAACATGAGTGGTGCATGGTGATGGACTGGAGGAGGGCAGTGTCTCAGTCAAATCCCAAATCATGTTATTTATTGGAGGGGTTTATGGCACCGGACCTGTTCGCTCATTCAGCACGGTTATTGAGCGCTCACTGTAAATGTCATGGGACCCACTCTGAAGCCTATTAATACCAGTCACCATCGCGATCTTGCCATTTTTCACCCCGAGAGGAACAGGCAGAATCCAGGGACCCTACTTAGAGGGACAAACATTTGCAAGTAAGGCGGGACTCGAGTGCTGATTCGGTATCAGTGCCTGAATCTCTCTCTTCCCCAACTACTTTTCAACCGATCATGTTAGGAGTGAAAGCCCTGGTGTGATTTCTCATCAGCTCTGGCACTCTGAGGCAATTTGAATGGACGTTTAACGCACAACTGACAACGGTAATACCTGATTTATGCAACACCTTTTTAAGAACACTTGCAAGTGGGGGAGGGGAGGTAATAAAACTGGCAGCTTAACTTTTGTTAGATCTTGTACTAGGAGTAAGCAGTTTTTTTTTACTTTGAAGGACCTCATTTATCATGGTGCTCTTTGAAAATTTTTAAAGTACCAAATTTGAAGTAAAGTTTACGAGGGAAGATGGGTTTGAATTTGAATGGATGGTAAATCGAGGGCGCTGGCTGTGCTGCAAGAGTGATGGACAGTGGCCATCTTCCCCCATGCCCAAGGACATCACCCTCCTGCCTGTTCAGAAAAGTTCAGAAACTTGGAAATGCAAACCGGTAAACCAAAAAAAAAGACCTGATTTTATAAACATGCCCTTTCTGTTTTTTTTTCTATCGTTATCTGACACACAACTGTTTATGAAATCCTTTTTGAGGACATTAATAATACATCGCAGGTCCAGCCGTAATCTCACCTCTTCCAAATGGATTCAAACTTGACAAGAGTTAAGGACGTAATCAATGGAGTCCATCCAGAAGCCCCGGAGGTTGTGCTGCATTGAAGTGTCACTCGGGCTCCTGCCTCTCACATTCTGCCCCACGTGACAAGCAGATATAATCTCATGCAAAATTCAACTGGTCTGTGGATGCCCAGGTCCCAATGGGCAGAAGACTTAAGAGGGCCAAAGCCTCATCCTCAGGCAAAATTCAGAATACTGCATATGCTCATCGCATGCGCTAGACTGCGGTAATGGAACACGGTACCACATGACCAAGGAAGTCACATGAACAGGCAGTAGTCACGTGACACCACCTATCTATCGGTGGAATGTTGCTCTCTGATGATCAAAGTACAGTCATTATTTTTAATAGAGTGCATTAAAGTGCTCCACGACTTGAACACTAACTGCTGAAACAATTTACAGAATAACCAGCTATAAACAAATTAAACAAAATTGTCCTTAAGTGCAAATTGGCGAAGAACCCGCTCAAAAATACAAGTGTAAGTTATTCTAGTGGTTAATGCTTTTGATACCTTCAAGTTTCTTTAGTAATTTCCCCCCCCCCCGAATAGAATGCAATGATTCAAATAGGTCAGAGTACGGGGAGATCTGCCCGTGTTCTCCAACTATTCCCAAATTATGATCAACAACAGATTTAGATTATTTACTGATAACTAGATCAGTCGGGTGCTGAGGCAGATGAGAGGGAAGGGTCAGGTTTGCTCAGACCAACCCAGGTTAAATGCTATCACAATAACCTTCAACATTAGACGATGTGCATACTCAGGTTGGAAGCAGCTAACCCCTGATCTCAAAGCTGACGTGATGTTTTCCCCAGCTCTTCTTCAACTCTGCATCCTCTGCAAGATCAGCACGCATTTATGACAAGCACACCCAGGCTACCAGCGCAACCACCTCTTCCCAAACACTGTGGAGACTTGAAACCAGGTTATCAAGAAAGATCCCGTGCTCAATTGCTTTGGTGTAACTTAAACGTATCAGAGGCATGAGACAAGACTCCAACCTGCTCGTGTAGCACATTAGGAGTGCACCCTTCAATCAGTAGAGCAACTCATCAGTGCTGAAGGGAATTTCAAGCCAGCACTGCCATTAGTATCACTATTCACCCAGAGGAAATGATGTGGGTAGTTTGGCAAAACTGCAAGATATAAAAATAAAAGTCTAAAATATAATCAGTCCACTTGTGACCCAGAATGGAATTGTCTTCCCAGTCAAGCAGAGGAATATTGCCGACAACTAATTTATGACTTTTCCCTTTGGTCCTGGGCAGAACGCGAGCCAATTCCACGCATCTTTTCCTCTAGCTTCAGCACCACTGGGTCCTCCCACCCGCACCTCAGAACTCGAGTCCCTACTACCCAAACTACCAGTGATATGAATGGTGCAGCAGAGGATAATTAATAAAATCATTTAATTAATTACCAGGCAAGATCTGGGAACGCCAGGTGAAATAGTTCATTGTCAACAGAATTTTGCTCAGACTGAGAGACAACAACAAACAAAGTTGTTGGGATAGACAACGTGCTGGAGTAACGCAGCGGGTTAGGCAGCGTCTCTGGAGTAAAGGACCATGCGACGCTTTGGGTCGAGACCTCAACCTGAAACGCCCCCCATTCTTTCTCTCCAGAGATGCTGCTGCCTGTTCCCGCTGGGTTACTCCAGCATTTTGTGTCTATCTTTGGTGTAAACCAGCATCTGCAGTTCCTTCCTACATAAACATTGTTGGGGTACTCATCCCACAGTCGAGAATATTAAAAAAAGATAAAACATCAAGGTGACGTTCCTGGATTAAGGGAATTTTAGTGGACACACTGCCACCCCCCCCCCCCCCCCCAAACCCCCCACGCTTATCCCATAACCTCAGCGTCCAACCAGGATTTGCACCGTGACCCAGGAAGGGAGGCTTGGAATTTTAAGCAGCCTTCCAAGTAAACTGTCGATCTCCTGACAATGGGTGCAAGGGCGTGTACAAGTTTATTAACAGCAGGTTGTACAATGGGTCAACCGTGGGCCTGCTGCTAGTCATCACAATGGCAAGTTGTGTCGCAGTGTTCAGCAGGCGGGTGGGTCCTGGAGCCACAGTAATCCCGCGGAGGTTTTGGTCGGGTCAGCTCGGGACACTGTCGGCATGCTTCCGGCAGTGGCTGCTCTTGCGATCGCTGCTGGTATATCTCCTTCCCTTCCCTCCCCCTTCACCCCACAACCCTTGTTTTGGGATTTTCCCGGGTCCTGCTCCATCTCCGGAGACTGCGAGCACTTTCGACTGTGCACCTCACGGTTCAGAAGAAGATGATCTGGTTGCCAGAATCGTCCGTCTGTTTTGTCACGGCGGTGACGGGCGTGCCCTGGAGCTGGGACATTCCACTTGGCATTGGAGTGCTCACTGTGATGGGCTGCGGCTCGGGCTGGATGTCCATCGGAGCCACAGACTCTGTCGCGGCAAAGGAAAGCACCAGTTACAACCAGCAAACTCTCGGGAATAGTTATTCATCACGTCAAGTTAAAAAAAATAATTAATATAAATACACAAAATATCATTGGACTAATTCAAACTGATCCCCAAACTATCTACAGCCTTTTGTAAACACCTTGAAATAGTTCATCAAATGGATTCTTGACGAGAAAAAGAGATCATGAGATTCAGGATAATTAAATATACAGAATAAACATTGTTGAGCAGCCGACATTTGTCAGTCCAATGTCGAGCAAATTCACTCTTAAAACAGTTTCTGTATTGAACCCCGGTAATAATTTCTGGGAATCAAGAGATCTTGCCACACAACCAGTAATAGTAATGAGGTAAGTTGTCGTTTGTAGTTGCTGCTTGAAGGAGCCAGGTCGGGGGGAAGGATTCATCTAATACAGATGTGGCCTTTACCACTCCCGTCACGGACAAACTGTTACATTTAAACCAACTCCTCTCCCTCCCCCCCAATTAAACTTTTACAAGAATAAACATTAAATATGAGCAGCTAATAGCAAAGTCCAAATTAAGGAATCAAGACTGAAGATACAGTTGAGAAGCAGGCAGTTACAAAATGCTGGAGTAACTCAGCGGAACAGGCAGCATCTCTGGAGAGAAGGAATGGTGACGTTTCGGGTCGAGACCCTCCTTGTCTTCTGAAAGTGTCAAAGAGTTTCCAGCGGGAACTGTTATATATAGAGTCCAGTCTAAAGGAGGGCACCGACACGAAACATCACCCATCCTTTTTCTCCTGAGGTCCTGTGGAATGAGCTTCCAGTGGAAGTGGTGGAGGCAGGTTCGATTTTATCATTTAAAAATAAACTGGATAGTTATATGGACGGGAAAGGAATGGAGGGTTATGGTCTGAGTGCAGGTAGATGGGACTAGGGGGAGAATAAGTGTTCGGCACGGACTAGAAGGGCCGAGATGGCCTGTTTCCATGCTGTAATTGTTATATGGTTATATGCTGCCTGACCCACTGAGTTATTCCAGCACTTTGTGTCTATCTTTTGTAATATATAGAGATGCAGTTAGTGGTCAAATAGTGTACTGGAGAATGCACTATGATGTCAGGTGGAAGTCCGGCCATCTGTGGGAAGATGTGCTGGCGTTTGGGACCAACAGGGGCCATTTCCAAGACCGACCAAATCAGGCAATGTATTAATGCAAATCTCAGATCAAATGGTGTAAAAAAACATAAAGAGAAATGAAACCTTAGCACTAAGTATGGAAAGGTACATGACCACAAGGAAAAACTAAACTTCAGTGATTGCAATGCTCTGAAAGGAATGTAAAAGGCATTATGGAACGACTTTCTTCTTTTTGAAAAGTAAGAACCATTATCATTAATAAAAGTGGAGGTCACTGGATGATGGGGCAAAATAAAATAATGAAAAGGTACAACAGAAATAATGGAAAAGATACCTAGGAGCCTTGGTTGACAATGATGAAATCTAGATCAGAGAAGTAACATTTTCTCTTTTTTTTTAATTTGGCAGAGGGCTGGCTGAGGATGCACTGCTGGAGTTAGAGAATGAAGGGGCAAACGAGGCAAAATTAATAAAAGACAAACGGGGGCTGAAGGAGAGGGAAATAAACCTGGTTGGGAACAAAGTGAATGCATGGGATTCTGCTTGTATGATGGCTGATGAGCAACACTGGTAGGTTGAGCCAAAAAGTTTGTTTCAGCAATTAGATGTGTGTATTGCTGAAAGGAACCGAGGTTGGAGAATGGGGAAGACACAATGAAACTGAAGATTGGTAGAGCTCAAAGGCCTGGTTCAACAATATGTCTCTTCGACGGCTGTACGTGCAAGTCCAGGTTGCTGGTTGTCCTCACCTTGATGGGAGAGACTTTGGATGCTTGCTATCACCGGGCTTGAAGACCTCCGGCCTCTCAGCACCCCATCATCTTTTCCGAAAAACCTTGCCGGGTTTTGTCTCAAGTCCGCAGCGACTGATCCTTGAAGCAAAGTGAACAGTTACTCAGGTGATAAGTTAAATAGTTGAAAGACAACATTGAATTATATAAAATGATAAATGTCACAAAGCTGGAAATTAAAATGATGTGAAATATTTACAAAAGGCAGCCAGGTTCCTGAGTGAAAATAGGGTAGTGGACGATTGGGCTTCAGTAGAGAGAAAAGGAAATAGATTTAGCTTTGATGGGGCTGAGAGCTGCTGCCTCACAGCACCAGAGACCCAGGTTCGATCTTGACCTAGGTGCTGTCTGTGTGGAGTTTGCATGTACTCTGTGACCTCGTGAGTTTCCTCCCACATCTCAAAGATGCCTGGGTTTGTAGGTTAATTGACCTCTGTTAATTGCCCCTAGTGGGTAGGGAACGGATGCAAAAATGGGATAACATAGAACTAGCGCAAACAGGTAATCGATGGTCAGCATGGTCTCTGTGGGCCGAAGGGCCCGTTTCCACACAGTATCTTTCAATCGATTCAACCAAATGACCATTTGCTGCCTTCAAAATTATTTTGCTTTTAGAATTTAGTTGAACGTGTCCATGCCAAGATAGGAAGAGAGGTTGGCTTTCAAGTCAAACACAGGCATGTAATAGCAAGGTACACAAAAAAGCTGGAGAAACTCAGCAGGTGCAGCAGCATCTATGGAGCGAAGGAAATAGGCAACGTTTCGGGCCGAAACCCAAGGGTTAGAAGGAACTGCAGATGCTGGAAAATCGAAGGTACACAAAAAAGCTGGAGAAACTCAGCGGGTGCAGCAGCATCTATGGAGCGAAGGAAATAGGCAACGTTTCGGGCCGATAAATGTTGGCCAAGGGTTTCGGCCCGAAACGTTGCCTATTTCCTTCGCTCCATAGATGCTGCTGCACCCGCTGAGTTTCTCCAGCATTTTTGTGTACACCCAAATAACTCTCCAGCTTTTTTGTGTACCTTCGATTTTCCAGCATCTGCAGTTCCTTCTTAAACAGCATAGTAAGGATCGGTGGTTGGCCTTGGACAGGGTCTTGGCATTTGCATGCTTGCACGCTTGCACACTGGAATGGCCAGAGCTGATAAATGAAGGAATTAGGTTTACCTGATGAGGATAGCACCGATGAAGAGGGCATTCCAGCAATGGATTGTCGGTCCTTGGCTTTTCCACCCTTCTCTTTCCCCCCTTTTAAGGTGGCAAGTTTAGTCGGGATCTTCTGTTGTACTCCAGTGTGCTTCAGACTTTCATTGGTGGTGCTCACGAGATGAATGGGCACATGGGGTTTCGTAATGAGGGATTGCCGGATATCAGGCGAGCGAGTAAACATGGAGGTGTTGCTGTTCTCCCTCTGAAGATGGACTTCAGCAGCTCGCTCGGAGTGCTCCATCAACGTGCTTGACTGCCCGAGGTCCTTGGTGCCATGCTGGGCCAGTCCTGGCTCGCTCTGCGGTAGAAGGCTCATTTCAGCTCTCTCTCCATCAAGGCTGTGGGGATGAATGAAGCCTGGAATCTAAAGGTTCAACAATAAATGATGAGTCCACGGCATGTTGGATATCATCAACAAACCTTGACTGACAAGGAAAAGACACATCAAGACATCAGTATTGTAAAGACTGTACAGGTGAAGTAATAGTGCTACATGGTGCCCCAATATTCAATAAGAGCAGGGCTGATCTTCACTTTTATGCCATATTCTTTCTGATACTGATATCACCACATGGATCAAGTAAATAGAGTCGCTGCCTTACAGCGCCAGAGACCCAGGGTTCAATCCTGACTACGCGTGCTGCCTGTACGGAGTTTGTACTTTCTGCCCGTGACCGGGTGGGTTTGCTCCATGTGCTTCGGTTTCCTCCCTCATTCCAAAGACTTACAGGTTTGCAGGTTAATTGGCTTCGGTAAAAATAGTAAATTGGCCCTAGTGTGCAGGCGAGTGCTAGTGTATGGGAATCGCTGGTCAGCACGGACGCGTTGGGCTGAAGGGCCTGTTTCCGCGCTGTATCTTTAAACTAAACTCTCTTATTTTTTCAGCACATAAAATGTCTGGCGGGATCTTATGTAATTTAAGTAGAATTTATATTTTTGTGCCTGTTGGGGAGATGGCGCCCGCATAGCGGACAAAAACAGACTGGACAAGCTGATCAGGAAGGCCGGCTCAGTGGTCGGGGCTGAGCAACGAACGGTCCAGCAGGTGGCAGAGGCCAGAACTCTGAACAAACTGGGTTCAATTATGACCAACCCCACTCACCCACTCCATGCCCTGAAGGTGATCAAGAGCAGCATCTTCAGTCAGAGACTGATTGCACCAATGTGCAAAACTGAGAGACATAGGAAGTCCTGTTTACCAGCTGCTATAAGGTTATATAATGCGCATAAATAACTGCACTTTTTTAAATTAATTGTATTTTAACTTGTATTTTAACTTGTTAAGTATGGAAGCTATTTGAGGAAATGTGTGGTGTTATGTCTGTCTTGAAGCTGTCGTGGCACTGTAATTTCCTGTAAAGGATTATTAAAGGTATAATCACAAAAGCATTTGTCAGAGTCTACGTGTCTACAATGCTGCTGCCAGCAGTATTCTCATGTACTTGTACACTGCTGCAGTTGTGCACATGGGGATAATCTCGACTTGACTATTGCTCTTTCTCTAAATATAACGCAAGCCTCATCTGAAGCCAAAATATCGTTCCATTAAAAGCCACAAAGTGCTGGAGCAACTCAGTGCGTCAGGCACCATCTCTGGAGAATACAGATCGGTGATGTTTTGGGTGGGGACCTCTTCAGACTCAAAGCGTCACCCATCCACGTTCACCACAGATGCTGCCAGATCCGTTAGTTACTCCAGCACGTTGTGTCTTTTTTTGTAAACCATGATCTGCAGTTCTTTGTGCCTAATATTCTTCCATTGCTAGTTTGTAAATGAGCCACAACAAATTAGCACTTCCTCCACCGAGTAACCACTTAACTGATGCTGCTTTACACTGCGTCCTCACTGGACTAGCAGTATTAACAAAGCCTCGCTGCTCAGGAGGTTTTCCATAATTCTACTGTAAGAACGGCTCTACTGCCCTCCAGTGGATCGCTACCTTTACCCCAGAGAAGAAGTTTTGAATCCATCGTGCACTGACAGTTACAATAGTTTCTTCTTTAAACCGACAATACTGAGGTTTAGTGGCAGCTAACTAATTAGAGTGAGGCTGGTGAGTGTTGTCTGTCAGTGTCTGTTCTTTACCAGGTAATCCATTCAGCCCAATAATGAATCCACAAGCCATTTCCACCCACGCTGTAGTTCTGGTACCAGTGGATCATTAGTAATGCTATTCCTATCGTTATTTCAATTGTTTCAGACTAAAACTTTGTACGGTTTCAGTTAAAACTCGTTCTCTTTTCACCAACAATGAAAATACTAGGGGAATTGCCACTTGGCTAATCTACACACCAATGGCGCGGCAGGTAATATTCATCCCTCAAACCGTAGTGTAGGTAGCAATGTTACAAAATTTTGAGATTTAAAAAATCAAGTTGTAATTTATCCCATCAGATAAAGCATAAAAAGAAGTTTAATTTGACACCTAATTCACTTTCATATCTCAAGTATTTAAAAAGTTATGGCCATTTTCATACTCGGAAATTAGCATCTTGTTCCCTATTGATTTTCTATGGACATAACAAAAAAGCTGTGATCGTGAACAGTCAAAAGCCCACAACCTTCTTAAAAATTAAGAGAACTGAATGAAATTTTCAGTTATCGTAGATTGAACCATTCTGAAACAAATATAAAATAATCTTACTTGGATGACCTGAAATTAAAACATATAATTAGTTAGTTACCCAAGTGTAGCTAATTTCAAACTTCAATTACTAGATCTAAACATCTATCCATTTCTTAATAAATGATTAACATTTTTAAATAGCCTAAGTGTCCAAATAATATTCATAAATAATTCACAATAAAACATGATTTTTAAATCTCATTTACATTAATTTATAGGCCAAATGGAAGGAATTTAGTGTTCAATTGCTGTAAATTAAAGTCCATTTTAAATCAGCTTTCTAGTGGGATCCTGTGAACGCGCTGGTTTGGAACGTTCACATTGCGGTAGATTTGTGCCCTCAAATGCCCAGAAAAATACTGCGGAGATAATGGGCCCAAAATGAGCTACTCGCAATATTAAACTTTGTATAAAGGGATCTTAAGAAGCCCTTTTTAATGTAAAAATAAGCAGCATACCTTCTGTGGTTTGCTCTATGCGACCCTGACAGCTGCCGGTGGTCGAGGGTTTAGAGATTGATTTTTAAACTACTATAACTATTATACGAGGCCTTTAAAACTAATAATAGCTTTTGCGACGGGGTCTTCCAGTGATTTTTCGTTAATAATTAACTAGGCTGAACATCTTCGATTTGAACAGCCTAGAGAAAATCGCGTTTTAAACCCGCCCCCCTCTAAACGGCGCCAAAATCGCGCACACCCGCAGCGACAGATTTTCAGCGACGCTTCAGGTAGGCTTTGCAACATACCTAGTGTAGGTGTTTATCTGATCATTACACAAACACAGAATACTCTCCATGCTGTAAAGCGGTCTCTCTGGTGGCTGAGTCCATATTGGCTTCAAGCAAGAACCCGACTCACCCCACCCTTTACCCTCAATCCAGAAAATTCTTGCTTTTCCGATACTAATGTTGTTTCCTTTTGATCAAATTGAATTTGCCCACGGGGCAGCATTGTGGCGCAGCGGTAGAGTTGCTGCCTTATAGCGCCAGAGACTCGGGTTCAAACCTGACTACGGGCGCTGTCTGAACGGAGTTCGCAAGCTGTGACCGCGTGGGTTTTCTCCGGGTGTTCCGGTTTCCCCCCACACTCCAATGGCGTACAGGTCTGTAGGTTAATTGGCTGCGATGATAAATTGTAAATTGTCCCCAATGTGTTGGATAGTTTTAGTGTAGGGGGTGATCGCTGGTGGGTGCGGACTCGGGTGGGCCTGGAAGGCAGTTTCTGCGCTGTATCTGTAACTCTAAAGTCACACCACAACATCGGGAGTGCATGTATTCCACACCCCAATCACCTCCCATGCTCAATAAATTCCACCGTCACCTTTGGTTCTTTTACTTAAGAAAGAACTGCAGATGTTGGAAAAATAGAAGGCAGACAAAAATGCTGGAGGAACTCAGCGGGTGAGGCAGCATCTATGGAGAGAAGGAAAAGGCGACGTTTCGGGTATAGATGCATTAAAACCATCCTGGCTCGAAGAGCTGAATGGCCTACTCCTGCACCTATGGTCTATTGTCTAATATATAGTGCGCAACATTTTCAGAGTGGAGGCATCAGCACAAGGTTGAAGGATGAGTAGATTCAACAGCACTGCCCGAACGAGATTCATTTCAACCTGGAAATTCTCTGTAGACGACTGGCACCGGCCTCCTAGGATTGTGTACAAAGGTGGATGGAGAAAGGAAATGTCTCTGGCCATGGTAGAACTGGACCCTGACAGTAGAGAACCATCACTGTTGTAATTTAGGAAGGGTAAGAATATGGTCCCTGAAGCAGCACTGTGACATTAGTGTAAAATCTGCTTTGGTGATGTTAATAAAAGGATCAACATTGGCCAGGACACTGGGGATAACAGAGTATTGTGGAATCCTTTGACAGGATAGACTGGACTTTGGTTCAATACCTCAGAGTTTGCACTCGAGTAATTCTTTTTTATGTTCGGTGGATGTTGTAAAGTGTAAAATGTACATCTGGCAGTGCTGAAAATTTGGTTAATGCCGAACTAATCAAACAATTGCAACACTCGACACATATTAAAACGTTACTTTCTATCATCACCAACAGAGCAGGGCTGGAATAAAGTGGCAGCCTAGATTTTTCCACAAGTGCCTGCAGTGGACATTGGACCTTCTCAATGAACAATCACACTGAGCCATTACTGCTCTGCCATTCATTACCTGTGCAGCTTCAGATGAAAACACGACTGAGCTCTGCTTCAGATGTTTGCGCTGTTGCTGTTCCAGGCGCTCCCTCTCTCTCTCGACCGTTCGCTGGGACTCTCGCAGACGCTCCAGATCCTGCTGGTAATTGCGCCGTTGGGACTCCAGCTCCTCCTTCTCCTGAGCCAGCTGCTTCATCTGCTTCTGGAGCTCGTCCTCGCAGCCGAGGAGCCGAGAGTTCTGGAGGTCCAGCTCCCGCTGATGCCGATCACGGTCCCGCTCCCACTTCTGCTGCTCCAGCCGCACCTGGTTCTGCAGCTTCTGAACGTTTGCCCGCTCCTCGCGCTGCTTCTCGAAGTTCCGCTGCTTCTCTTGCTCCAGAAGCTGGCCGCCCCGCGAGCCTGCGGGTCGATACTGCCTGTCCCGCTCCCAGCTCGCGCCCATATTCCGCTGCATCTCAATGTAGCTGTCCTGTTGGGCAATCATTACCTGAGGGAAACAAACAACCAGAGCACTTCAATACAGGTACACAGCACACTGCAGAAGGCTGGGGTATGGGTAGTGTGGTGGGATCATTGTTCCACTTGAACTATCTACTCAGTATCTTCACATCCGTTGTCCAGTACCCAACACCGCAAGTTAAGCAGTGACTTACATGAACTACTTTTCAATTCAATTCAATTACTGTATTCACTGCTCAATGATCATCACAGTAGACAAAAATGCTGGAGAAACTCAGCGGGTGCAGCAGCATCTATGGAGCGAAGGAAATAGGCAACGTTTCGGGCCGAAACGTTGCCTATTTCCTTCGCTCCATAGATGATGCTGCACCCGCTGAGTTTCTCCAGCATTTTTGTCTACCTTCAATGATCATCACTACAAATTGGGTGACAATTTTGCAGAATATCTTTGTTCCATTTCAAGCAGTTGTCTGTCACTTGAATTATTTGTCTCATCCTCTCAAGGGTCTGTCCCACTAACGTGACATGTCGCGGGGTGACACCTGTTTGGTGGTGAGTAGTGGCCCAAAGAGTCGTACCTTTTTTCTGGATTTTCAACATGTTGAACATTTTCGGCGACCTGCTGCGACTATGACGGGTGCCGGCAAGTCGCCGGAAAAAAAAAATCACGTAAGTGGGACAGGTCCTTCACTCCGTCACCTCAGCCTCCTTCACTCCGTCACCTCAGCCTCCCTAGTTTAGACGCCTATCTTGGTTGGCAAGATAAGTTGGACTGAAGGGGCTGTTACCGCACTTTATGACTAAGGGTGCAAGGATGAGGGGAAAGGTACCTTTAACCCTTGTCTTCTGCATTGTAGATCAATTTACTCATTTTTGGTCTGTTAGAATTATTTTAAAATACTCACCTTCAGCTTGTAAAGCAGATGTGTCAGTCTCTGCACACTCTGGACCAGCTAAAGATAATCAGACATCTATTAGACACGAGTCAAGAGATGCAAGTGTTAAATTGTCATATGTGCCAAAAGCAGAACAAAGGGACACTCACTTAAGGCAGCACAACAGGTGGGTTAACAAAACACTCACAAATAACACAACAACAAATATGAATTAAAAATCCCAATATTAGTGCAAAAAGCCCAAGTCCTTAATGCAACCAAGCCAGTTCAGTTTGGTACTTGTAATCTTCAAGGCCACATGGTTGTTGGGAAGGATATATTCTTAAATGAGATGGTTACTGTTTTCGGACTCTAATACCTTCTTCCTGAAGGCAGAGGTGAAATGAGAGTGTGGCCCCTTGATGATGCTGGCTGCCTTTATGAGGCAGTGCCTCCTATAGATCCCTTCAATGGAAATTATACATACAAGCAACCTAAAGATAAACCTTTTGTTTTGATTTTAATCTGCCAAGAATATCACTTTCCTAAAACTCTGATGTTTAATAAGTAGTGTATAAGTATTCTGTTATCGTTCCCTTTAAGTAAAAGCAGTGTGATGTTCAGCCATCCCAATTTTGTTTTTTGAGTTTCACTTCACCCAATCCCTCAGGCTTTCATAACAAGTTTCATATTATCTCATCATCACTACTTCAGTTATCTCATCTTCTCTTTGTGAGGCTGTGGGCTGTCTAAATACCCACTATGCTTATTTCATGACGGTGTGAACAAAACGCCTACTTTAGCCATGCTAACCCATAGTATTGGTGGTCCAGGGACACTGTTCAAGAGGGATTTTCACTCAGTGAAGAAAATGGTACACTTGGATTGTGAGGAGCTTGGATTGTGAGGAGCTTGGATGTTCCGACCTGCTGCCTGACTATTCTGGGGGACTGGAGGATTGAGAAGTGCTGTGAAACAGGCCCTGTTAAGTTGCTGCCATGCACTTGCAGATAACAGATACTGGCAATGATGGAGACTTAAGCCTGCACACTGCTGTGCTGGAAACCGAGCGATTCTTGTTCTAAAATTATGTCAATGATGAAAATAAGTCTACTCAAAGCAGAACTGACCTCTGCATCACACATCAAACTGATGTTACTACTGCTACACCACCAAGCTAGATCACTCTGAAAGACAGCAAATGGAAACACCATGTTAGACACAATGATCGATGTTTACCAAATGGGAGTTCTGGTACACAGAAACAGCCTGAAAGCTATTTAACCACAGCTTCAATAAATATGTGTGGTTATTGCAACAACAAAACAGTTGATAGTGAAAGGTTAGTTTTATTTTCATGTAGAGATGCTCTTTCTTCCATTCACTAATGCCCCGTGAGCTTCTCCACAATAAATACAGATCAACTATATTGAACCGACATGAACTAATGAAAAGTTTGACGGTGGGGTGGGCCGCTGGAAGCCTTGCAGCAGCCTGGGGCTCGGCTGGACGGGGGGGGGGGGGGGGGGCCGCCCCAAGAGGCCTATAACGTGGACTGGACGTGGCCTGCAGGGGCACAGAGCGGAGGAGGACAACAACGACCATGCTTGGCCAGGCCCACGCTGCAACACCGCCAGGGCAACGGCATTCATGGTCACGTCAAGAACTCTACACCTATCACAATTGGGACTTGAAAATGGTGCCAAATCTAGCGACTGTATATTGTTTCAGTATACTACTACAATACACTTGTACTGTATACGAGGTGCTTATCTAAGATGGATCTAAGTGCTTATGTATAGTGACAAGTACTGAACTGTATACAATATACATGACCAATAAAAGTACCGTTGAACTACCCTGTTCTTCTATGTGTCACCCTGGCAGATATAATGACCATTATGGTGAGCAACTAATTTTGATCAGTGCCAAGCAATTATGAAAACAATATTTGCCCCTTATCGCCCCATCACCTTGATCTTAATCAGCATAGTCCTGGTGTTAAAATCTCTACCAGTTGGAACTACAGTTTACTCTGATCATATAGAAGAACCCTGAATTGAACAGTTTATTTTATGCACTGTTTGCTGATCTAAGTTGGATAGTGGAAGGGTTGCTACAACAACTGGGCAGGAAGGACGGAAAAGCAACCAAGGCCTGTGATAAAAATAGCAGAACTAATATTTGTTAGCACACTGTGTATGAGAGTTTGGTTTTACAAGGTGATTCGCTGGGGACGTTTTAAAGAATGAAAGGATGCAGAGTAACAGACTCCCCAGTGATCGAGGGACTGTCTCGAACAAAGCAGACCAGAAATGTAGGTGGGGAAGCTGTCAGACAGGGTTACAGCTCATAAGAGAACAGAACACGAAACGTTAACATTTTAGAGCTGTTTAGATTGATGCTTGAATTTTCAGAAGGGCTTTGATAAGGTGACACACACGAGGCTGCTAAAAACAAGATAGGAGATCAAGGCATTAGAGGTGGCAAATCTGTGGGATCCATTGCCACAGATGGCTATGGAGGCCAGGTCATCGGGTATTTTTAAAGTAGAGATCGATACATTCCTGAGTAGTAAGGGTGTCTAAGATTATTGGGAGAAGGCTGAATGAGGTTGAGACGGAAAAATAGATCAGCCACGATAAAATGACGGTGGACTCGATGGGCTGAATGGTCTAATCCTGCTCCTATGTCTTATGGTCTTATTAGGAAAAAAATATTAAAAGGACATGAAACATGACAAATGCATGGGATCGGGTACAAGGATCATCTGGAAATGTATGCAAGATGGACTGTGTGAGCTGAATGGTTTGTACGCTGTCATTTCTATACTTGAAGATTATTAATCCATTAATGGAATGTTGAAGCTTTATATAATAAGTGAGTGGGGATGTGGAAGGGAATTTCATCAATGCACGGGATGAAGATCGTACATTAGGGGTTCATCAGAGGTACTGTACCATTTGTCCACTCTCATACTCCTGCAGCTGGGGATCCGAACTTGCCCGAGATCCAGGTTTCTCCTTCAGCTCACTGCTGGAAGACAACGTGTTCGACTTTTTCTTGATGGAGCCCTCTGAATATAGGAAAGGAAAATTAGGAGCAGAGAAAAACAAAAAATCGTGACAACTTTCACAGGACCCCTTGCCCAGCCTAGATTCAGATTCAGATTCAATCTTTATTGTCATTGTGCAGTGTACAGTACAGAGACAACGAAATGCAGTTACCACAATTACCTTTGATTAGATTAGCTGAGCTGCTGTCGTAGCCTCCAAAAGTCTCTGCTCTGCGTGGCAACCCCGAGGACCCCAGGCTGTCTTCTAACTGCCAGTGTATGTTGTAGGGTTGACAGGCAATAAAGCTCTGAAGCTTTTCAACTGGAAGGATAAAAAGTCATGTTATTTATACAAGACTTGGAAAAGGTTAGGTAGTCTGCATTCCCTCATGGGACATATTTAGTTTAGTGATACAGCAGGGAAACAGGCCCTTCAGTCCACTGAGTCCATGCCAACCATCGATCACCCGTTCACAATAGTTCTATGTTATTCCACTTTCACATCCACTCCCTACACACTAGGGGCAAGTTACAGAGGCCAATCAACCTACAAACACGCATGTGGGAGGAAACCAACATGGTCACCGGCAGAACGTGCAAACTCCACACAGACAGCACTCAGGGTCAGGATCGAACCGGAGTATCTGGCACTGTGAGGCAGCAACTCTACCAGCTTCGCCACTGTGCCGACCCTCTGCGTATGAAAATAATTAAAAGATTCATCCAAAATTGCCTTTTCTTGACTTTCTTGGTTATATTTGGAGACAAGAATATTAGCGTTTGGGAAAGGGATATAGTGTACAAGGTTGCACTACCTACTGGAAAGATGAGTTGGCTGGAGCAGTGGAGGATGGGGAAAGGGAAGAGCTTAATCACTGTTGGTCATTGAGATCAAGGCTGATCACTAATCTGCAACACAACCTTAGACAGGCCATCGCAAGGTCACTTGAGAGTGCTGTGGCTGAGAGCCAGAATACAGAGATAACATTCCCTATATCCATCTCTGCAAGTTGGAATCAACACACTGCACTAGAAATGGGGCTCTAAACTTTGGTTGCTATATCCTTATAGATGAGTGTGCTGACAATTACTATCATTTGAAGAATGACTTTAAATGATGTGCTCAAGAATAGCGATGGTCCAGTGTCAGAATGTTTCTGACAGAAATAGCAAAGGGAGGAGCACTGTTTGAGAGTGGATGCAAGATTCCATTTGACCGTTGTCATTTATTATCCCAGAGGTTCTCAGCGAGACACTAGCAGGCACTTGCTTGCAACCACATTACCTAAAGGACAGATTTCCAACGATCATAGCGTCAGAAGAAACAGGCCCTTTGGCCCAACTTACCCATGCCAACCCAGATGCCCCATCTACGCTGGTCCCTCCTCCCCTGTAAACCTTTCCTATCCATGTACCTGTCGAAATGTCTTTTAAAAGTTGCTACAGTACCTGCCTCAACTACCTTCTCTGGCAAATCTTTCCATATACCCACCGTCCTCTGTGTGAAAAGGTTGCCCCTCAGATTCCTATTAAATCTTTTCTCTCTCAACTTGAACTTGTGTCCTGTGGTTCCTCATGATTCCCTTACTCTGGGTAGAAGCCATTGTATATTCACCCCTTCTATTCCCCTCAGACAGGCTGCAGTCTTAAAACACTCCGATCCGTGTCTCATGACTAGTTCAGGGCTCCTGGCTCTAACTCACCTTCTTTCAACACCTCGGTGAACACAATATCTCCCCGCTGGGACTCCACAGTGTCAGATCGAAGCAGTGCACGTTGCCTTCCCGTGTCCAGGTAACCATTGACTTCCGCTATTTCATTGTAAATGTCCAGCTTCTCGGTCAGGGTCCTCCTGAGCACATCGTCCTTCGTGCTCAGATGCTCTGGAAGTGGAAGAAAGAAATACTCAGTGAGGCAGCTCTATATGATGCCACTGGCCACAGATCCACAGCAGCACAATTAAAACTATCCTGCTGAGCTGGGCTCCGAGGCCACACCTGGTGCAGTGCCTTGTCACATAAAAGGATCAGTAGAAGCAAAGCCATCAGTCCCACAATCTTCCACCTCAACACTAGGATGCCACAGTCACCATGGAATCCTGAAATATGGCGATGGGAGAAAGGCTCAACTCCAAACTGTTAAAGTCTAGAGAAAAGTGCAGGCGGTTACAGACTTCCAAATTAATGTATTTTCAGTCAAAATCTCAGAACGTGATATATTCGAGTTTTGAGGTTAGTTTATTGTCACGTGTACCGAGGTATAGTGAAACGCTTTTGTTGCGTGCTAACCAGTCAACGGAAAGACAATACATGATTGTAATAGTTATCCACAGAGGACAGGTTTAAAAGAGACGAGTGATTGTAGTACGTGATTGCAGATCCTTCTGTGACCAGCACACACAGAGTCGCCTGGGTTGGGCGCCATCTACCTGAGATGACTTTCCAAGTCAAGATGGCCTGCTGCTTGGAGGAGAACCTACAGATGGTAGGTTACCTCCAGAGATGCTGCCGGACCCACTGAGTTCCTCCAGCATTTTGTGTCCTTTGCTGTAAACCAACATCTACAGTTCCTTGTTTCTACAGATGGTGTCGTTCCTTAGTACTTGTCGCAGGGCTAATGGTTGCTAGCTTACTGGGGGCGACTGGGAAGCTTTGTGAACGCCAGCAGTTATTTTCTAGATGTTGCAAGATGCAACCACAGTAAACAAGCAATGAAGGCAGAAAATATTTGTCATGGAGAATTGGTGACCATCAGATGGGCTGCGTTGTCTTGGATGATGTCAAACTTCAAGAGCTTGAGTTGCACTCACAGGTTGATGCGACTCTGACACACATCTACTGGTGCCTCATGGATGGTAGATTAGCATACACATACACATTTAGACATGTGCGATACACAGACACCACTCGTCTGGACTCACCGACAAGGTGCTGATGCCTGGACTTCTCGAGCAAGCACCAGCAACCTGCTTGGATAGATGAAGCAATAAATATGATCTACATGAATCGTTAAAGGCAGCCAGCATCAGAGACCCACGCTCCTGTCATCGGGAAGAAGGTATAGCAGCCTGGAAACTATAATTTCCAGCTTCCTCTCTACAACCATCAGGCTATTAAACACGACAACCTCCAAATAGACTCCAAACCACACAGACGTGAGGACATTATTACCTATCCGTTGTGCCGCTGCAAGGATGAATTTCACTGTTCCGTTTCGAGACGTATGACAATAAAACACTCTTGACTATCAAGGGGAAAAAAAGCAATCAGGAAAACAAAAAAGCCACCTTAAAGACACTACTTTCCAGCAATATCCTCTTACGTTGAAGTTCTTTGATTCGAGCAGCTCGTCCCTCATCCTGTCGCCATTCCTCCTCTTGCTCACCAAGGTTTGCGGCCTCTTCAATTGGGTACCTGAGTAGAACCAAACAAATTAGCCACTGGCCGAGGCAGTAACTCATCACATTCTTAGGTTCATCTAATAGACGATGAGAAAAGATCACCAACTGAAGAGGTCCTGAGCATGCAAATATTTGAAGATGGTCAGCATCAAGACGGACACTGAGAGATAGTCCCTGGTGGTCTGGCCACTGGAGGGTGGCTGTTCCGACAGATATTGCATGAGGGGAAGAGATTTAAAAAGCTCAAATGGCTGCAAGGAGAGCCCAGAGACAAGCTCTTTGGCCCAGTGCATTCATCTGCAGCAGAGACGGCCTAAAAATGGGCTCCTGATGCACGCAAACGTTCACCACGGAACTGACCGCTAACGGGCACACCATCGTCCTACAGAAAACTATTATCTCAAGATCATGCCTGCATGATACCCTGGTTTGGCTGCATGCGGGCATGGATTACCTCAATTGCGTTTGTGAATGGAATTTATTACAATGTATTATATATTATGAACAACCCGACACAATGCAGGGGAAGTTATTGATGTAGCAGTGGTATTCATTGCCACAGAAGGCGGTGGGGGCCAAGTCAATGGATATTTTTAAGGCAGAGATAGATAGTTTCTTGATTGGTACGGGTGTCAGGGGAGAAGGCAGGAGAATGGGGTTGAGAGAGGAAGATAGATCAGCCATGATTGAATGGCGGAGTAGACGATGGGCAGAAAGGCCTAATTTTGCTCCTATCACTTATGAACATATTGGGCCTTCAAAAACGCAGAGAAACTCCTGCAACAACGTACTGGGGTCAGGATTAGACTCCAGCTAATGTAATGGCCTTCCCTTGTGCTAGATGACAGCATAGCAGTGTCAGTACTACACTGGAATGTTTAGATTATGGCCTCGTGCCTCTCGAGTTGAACTGGATCCCATGACTTTGACTCGGGGATGAAGGTGCTGACAACTGTTGATATTCTTTAGTCAGGAATCCAAAGCAGTCAAATTCCTAAGAGTAAGCTCTGTCAAATTATTTCTGAAACGGACTTTGTTAAACTAAAGCGTTAGATGATCTCAAAGATGGCTGCATTGTGCCGTTTCATCACAGGCTCCTTTTAAATAGTTCTTTTTGCTCATTTTTACATTAGTCAGGTTAGAGTTTACACATCAAGGTGGAATTCATAAAAACATAAACCATGATCAAAGTACAGATAATGTACTGCTTTGTCTCTCAGTAATGGATTACTGCTGGACCTAGCCAATGGAGCACTCGTGATCAACATAGACTCAGAAACAGCTCTTTCCTCTGTTATCAGGCTTCTGAACGATCCTTCCATAAGCTTGGGCACTGCCCAATTCATCTCTACCCATGTGTAAGAAAGAACCGCAGATGCTGGTAAAATCGAAGGTAGACACAAAATGCTGGAGTAACTCAGCGGGTGAGGCAGCATCTATGGAGAGCAGGGATGGGCGACGTTTCGGGTCGAGACCCGAAACGTCGCCCATTCCTTCTCTCCATAGATGCTGCCTCACTCGCTGACTTACTCCAGCATTTTGTGTCTACCTTCATCTCTACCCATTGTGGACATTGGGTTTCTAAGGAACTGATGTGCTACAATACTGCGAACTGCAGTAGATGCTACACTCTGTATCTTTTCCTTTGCTCTATCTATAGTACTTGACTTGATTGTTTTTGTGTAGAGTATCATCTGATCTAATTGGATAAATTGTAAAACAAAGTTTTTCACTGTACCTCAGTATGCATGACAATACTAAACCTAAACATAGACCCAGGATCAAAGTGGTGGGATAACTGTTCAGAGTCGGTAGCCCGGCAGGTCAAAAGTGCACTGGTAAAACTAGATAATGGTCGCTGTTTATAGGAAACATCATACCGTATGAGTGGGTAGACACAAAAACCTGGAGTAACTCAACAGGTCGGGCAGCGTCTTTGGAGAAAAGGGAATAGGTGACGTTTCGGGTCGAGACCCTTCTTCAGACTCGACAGGCTCACATGAGTGGGTACAGGTCCCAAATTATGGTTCAGTACTGTAGGTGAGAGGCCACTCACTGTCTGTTGTGCTACACTACCTGCATATAGCATCACGAATAACGGCCATCCAAGTATTTCGCTCCTCCTTGGAATTTGTGTGGATTTCGTACATCTCGGGGCCCTCGTCTGAAGCACTGATGAGGAACATTCCCTTCTCCTCGTTGGCCACTTCCCTGACGATCAGCTTGTGCAGCGAGATGCCAGCTGGCTTCTGGTCCTGAGGATTTGGGATTGAGCAAGAGCATAATGACTTAAAGCAGAACGATAGCAGCTTGCAACAGTACCTTTATTAACAAATTATAAAAATAACAACAACAACAACAACAACAACAACAAAAAGAAAAAGTACTGAAAAATTGCTGTAGCTGAGCGGGTCAAGCAGCAGCTCTGGAGGACATGGATAGGCAACGTTTCGTGGTCGGGACTTCTACAGGCTCCATCACTTTGTGTCACATCGCCTATCCAGTTTCATCAAGGATGCTGCCGAACCTGCTGAGTTAATTTGTGTCTGCCGTCAGAAACCAGCATCTTGCGTCTATAAAAATAACTTTTCCCCCTTTCCCGTCGACTTGCTGCTGCTAGATTGTGGAGCAAGTCATTCCCTCTTTCTGCAGTGTTACCAAATCGCTTGAACAATTAGACGCGACAGGTCTGCCTTTTCATTTTTACCACCCACCGTTGGCTCTGAGCGGGCAGGGTTATGCGTTGGCACCGTACATCAAGCAGGTTGCGGGACAAGTACGAGACCATAAGCAGAAAGTATGACCCACCCCGCAGCTTTCTGGAGGAAAGGAAACGGAGAGCACTGTTCATATCCTGCACCGACAGTCTGCAAAGAAATGAGTCGAGTGTGAGGAACAGGCTGCCCTCTCCTCCACCCCGACAGACTTACCACAGTAGCAAACAAATACTTCTGGTCCTTTTCTTGAAGTAGCAGAATCACATCTGATAAAAGGAGAGCCAGAATATCTGTGAGAGAGAGAGAGAGAGGTGGGATAGAAATACAATAAATAAATCATTGCTATCTCCTATTCCTGCTCACCATCTCCCAACATGGCCCCCCCCCCCCCCCCACCCACATCTTTCAGGCAAGCTGGTTCTACGTTCCAAATTTAGGATAGAAATTACACTGTGGAATTTTTAAGTTATTGAGATTTCAAAAATGCTGAAATGCGCCACGGTGGCACAGCGGTAGAGTTGCTGCCTTACAGCGCCTGGGACCCGGGTTCCGTCTTGACTACGAGTGTTGTATGGAGTGTGCACGTTCTCCCCGTGACCTGCGTGGGTTTTCTCCGGGTGCTCCAGTTTCCTCCCACACTCCCAAGGACGTACAGGTTTGTAGGCTAATTAGCTTTGGTAAAATTGTAAATTGTCCCTAGTGTGTGTCAGATAGTGTTAGGGATTACTGGTTGACGCTGACTTGGTGGGTCGAAGGGCTTGTTTCTGCGCTGTATCTCTTAATCTACTACAAACCTACTGACTCCAATAGCTATCTTGACCACACTGCTTCCCACTCTGCTTCCTGTAAAGACTCTATCCCCTCCTCCTAATTCCTTCGTCTATGCCGCATCTGTGCCCAGGATGAGGTAGGTGTTCCATGCCAGGACATAGGAGATGTCTTCATTCTTTAAGAAACGGGGGTTCCCCTCTTCCATATAGGTGAGGCTCTCACTAGGGTCTCCTCGATATCCCACAGCTCTGCTCTTGCTCCTCCTCCCGCCATTCGCAACAAGGACAGAGTCCCCCTTGTCCTCAACTTCCATCCCATCAGTTGTCGCATACACCATGTAATCCTGCAACATTTTCGCCACCTCCAACGGGATCCCACTGCTGGCCACATCTTCCACCCCATTCTGCTTTCCGCAGAGACTGTTAACTCCCTGGTCAACTCGTCCCTTCCCACCCAAACCATCCCCTCCCCAGGTACTTTCCCCTGCAACCGCAGGAGATGCAACACCTGCTGCCTGATTTGCTGAGTTACTCCAGCAATTTGATTCATCTCTTGTCCATCTTGAAATTAACACTTTAAACAGGCAATCTTTGAGCGCTGTCCTAGAGGCACAAAACAAAAATTCCAAATTGGACTTGTACCTTTTAGCCGCCCAGACGCAGCCTTCCAGCACACGACACCTTCGTACAGGAGTTTCCTCTTTGCTCGCAGCATGTTCATTTTATGGAACGTGCTTCCATTCTTCAGCTTGGCCGTCGACTTGATATCCATCCTATTGACAATCTCCTTCCAGCGCCGAGCTTTCTCACACAAGCTCACTCTGTCGTCCACGTCTGTTATTGTGTCCTTTATTAGCACCAATGAATTCGGCAGCTCTTCGTGATCCTCTGAGCCAGCTTGGGAAAGACAAAGGGACAACTCAGTAGTTTTACCGGAGTTCCGAGTCGACCTAGAAACTCATAATGCTTTAAGGGCCTGTCCCACCTACGCAATTTTTTCAGCGAGTTGCCGGCACCCGGCATAGCCGCAGACATGTCGCGAGGTGACGCCTGTACGGTCGTGAGTAGTCGCCCAAAGAGTCGTACCCTTTTCTGGTTGCCGCTGGATTTTCAACATGTTGAAAATTTTCGGAGACCTGCTGCGATTAATGACGGGTGCCGGCAAGTCGCTGAAATAAATCGCATAAGCAGGACAGGCCCTTAACTTTTCCCAGTGCTGCTCCATAGTTCTTTAGTTTAAGGTCACCGATTCTTAAAGGAGGCACCCTCTGTGGAACAGTGTACAGAGAGCGCTGCAATGGGCTCGACGTCTACCAATTCCTGCTTCTGGCTTCAAATCATGGGACAATGACCCCAGGTAGAAACATGGCCCTTTCTCCTTAATATGTCGAGGCATTATAAAATCCATCATTCTCTCTCAAAATAATTTCTATGATAATTTTCACACAGCCAGCAGGAACTGGGATAACTTTGCCTCCTACTGCCACTCTTGAGGCTAACACAATAGGAATATTGAATAAATGTCTCACAGCTGGGCAGACGGAGGATAAAGTGTATACACGCAGAGAGGCAAGAGAATGAGCGAAGGAAAACATAGTAGTGTCTTGAGGGGAACACAGGTTCAAAATGGATAATGCCTAACTGGAAGAACCAGTGAACCATCTTGGAGCCTATACAACAGAGTGGGGGTGGGGGGGTATAGAGAGGGGGTTTAAATTATTAAGGCGCAAGGCATTAAGCATGAAACTCAGTTGACACCTAACTTTGAGCAGAAATTGGTCAGTCTTTTAAAAATTCAGTGGAACCATCCAGTTTCATCAACAAGTTAAATGATTGCTTCCATTTAATAGATCATACCTTCAGTATTCTGAATAATCCTCTCCACTAAGACAGGGTATTTTGTAATGCGCTGAGTGACCAGTAAAATGCACTCCTGCACTCCGAGGCGCCTCACCACAGAATAGTTACTTAATTTCTGTAACAAAAAAAGACACGTGGGCTACAGTGAGACTGAGCTCAGAGTTTCCAGGGTGGACGGTGTGATTGGATAAACCCTCCACCTTTGTCCCTTCCGAGCACGCACCTTGATCAGGTTCTGAAACTTCTTGTTCTGCTGGTACATCAATTTGTAATAGGTCACCGCCTCATGGTGGTGGCCACAGAAGTCCCCGTACTGCACCTTCATTTCATCTCCACATTCACCTGAGAACTGAGGCAAAATAGATTTGATCACTCCACTCATTCACATTATAATTGATTCCGGTACAACCTGATCTTACACTCACAATTGTAAACTTTGACAAGAATAGTAGATGTACAAAATATTTTCTCTCCTTTATGAACTGAATGCACCCGAAATATCACCAATGCATGTTCCCCAGAGATGCTGCCTGACACACTGAGTTACTCCAGCACTTTATGTCCTTTAATACAACAGCATGCTTGTAGACAGAGTAAAGCACTTTCTAAGGGCCCCAATTATGCATGATCTACTTTTCCCTCTCCACCCCATTTTCCTGACATCTCCCCGTAACTTTAACCTTATTAAGCAAGAATCTATCAATCTCTGCTTTAAAAATACCCAATGAATTGGCCTCCATAGCCACTGTGGCAATGAATTCCAGATTCACCACAAATTCCTCATCTCCATTCTGAAGGTACATTCTTTTGTGTTGAGGTTATGTTGTCAAGTTCTAGGGCTCTCCCATTATTGGAAACATCATTTCCACGTCTACTCTATCTTGCCCTTTCATTAGGTTTCGGTGAGATTTCCCCCCATCCTTCCAAGTCTTCCTCAGCCAACAATGAACCGTGATCACACCAACTTCCTACCTGTTGTGTGAGGACATCTCCAATTTTCTGGATGAGGTAATTCCGTTCACTCCCTTCCTCCAAGCAACTTTTCCGCCGTTCCTTCAAGCGGGAGAAGAAGGTTTTGTGGATTTCAAGTAACCGGCGCAAGCAGGGAAAGATTCTGTTCACAGTGTGCTGGTCACTTAACTGAAGCTCCTCCTCCATCCCCCGGCAATATACATGCAGCATAATTTTCAGCGTTCTGACATGATGCATCTCGGTTTGCATGAGCTCTACGGACAAATGTGAGTGAGAGTCAGAGATTTACAAACATTTACTGCACTCATTTTGTTCAAAGAGTATGTATTGGCTAAAAATGAACAGTGAAGTTTAATCCCACTTTGCAGTCACTCATCAGCTTTGACAAACAAAGTACATCATGTGCTCTCCTGGGTATTTTTTAAATAAACGTTTCTTCCACAATGACATGTTTGGACCCCAAGAGATTTCCATTAACAGGTCAGCTTCCCTGTTATAGAGGTGGGGGGGGGGGGGGTGATCCAACGTATCATTCGCTCCAACACAAAGCCATGTCATCTACATTTGTGTCAAAAAATGCAAGTTAAAAAAACCGTGTTGAAATATTTACACTTTTCCCCCCATTAGATTTTGTGAGATTGAATTTTATTCCACGGCTCAATTTTCCGAGTAGTGATTTGTGAAATCTGTAAGGGTGAAATGTCTTTACCCAAATGGGTGTAATATGAGGGTCGCCTATATACAGCATATTTTCTCTCTTTCGAGACTTTGTATAGTTAAGAAAATTGTGTATATCAATAGAAGATCATTTGGTATTAGCCTGCAAAAGGTAACCTGTAATCCAATCAGTTATTCCTCATTTCAGTCCCAAAGGAATAACTCTTTAATTTGATACTTAGCTTAGAGAAACAGCGTGGAAACAGGCCCTTCGGCCCACCCTGTCCATGCCAACCAGCAATCACTGGTTCCATCATAGGGACAATTTCTAGAAGCCAATTAACCTACAAACCTGCGCAGCTTTGGAATGCATGAGAAAAACCCACGTGGTAACAGGGAGGACGTGCAAACTCCGTACAGACAGCATCAATGATCAGGATTGTACCTGGGTCTCCGGCGTCGTAAGGCAGCAACACTACCGCTGCGGCACTGTGCTGCCTAAAACATATTCTAGACACCCCAACTCACACTGTAAACCTTTGTTCGAGACATCCCAGCAAGGCGGAAGATTGTGTGTGCATTTACCCTATCAAGCATTGTAAGAATTTTGCATGTTTAAATGAAATCACTCCTGTTCTGTTGGAGTGGCATGAAAAGAGCAGGAAAGGACTGAATCCAACTGTGAAAATATTGGTTAATAAAAAAAAAATGCTGGTCATGTCTTCCAAGCTCACGAAGGATGATGATCAAGTATTTGAAGGCAAGTTATTTAATTATCATGGAACTGTACTGCTACAAGAGCCAACAATCTCACGTCAGAAAATTGATCCAATACTGTTGGGGCGGCACAGTGGTTCAGCAATAGTGTTTCTGCCTCACAGAGCCAGTGGACTGACTTTGGTGCCTTCCCACACAGTGACAGAGCCAGTGGACTGCCTTTGGTGCCTTCCGTCACAGTGGGAAACTTTGATTCTGCTGTGTGGGGATGTTTTATCTTGGACTCTATCGTGTGTTGTGTACTTTATTTTAATTGCATGGCTGTATGGTGAACACACATTTCACTGTGCCAACTGGCACATGTGACAAATAAATGTATCTAGTATCTAGTATCTTGGTCATCTACACCCAGCGTTTGTGATCAGAGGGTGAAATCTGCCAAATCCAATTATAAAAGGACATACATGAAAATTTCCACACATGCCCTCAGGGATCTCAGGGACAGAGAGTGATCGTATAAAAAGTGCTTACTGGTTAAGTAAAATACTCAACCAATAAGTCACTGTGATCTATGGGAACATGGCATGTTGTCTCCACGATGGATTCTGAGCATAATCTCAAATTCACTGACATTCACAGAGAGATGAATAGATGGTGACTTTTGCCTTACTTACCGTATATAACATCCTGCCTTTTGATGACTTCCTTGGTCTGTTTCTTTGCGTAAGCCTGGTCCACTGCAAGACTCCATGATTCAGCCTCAAACTCCTGGCCATCTACCTCCAACTCTGCCTTCAGTGAAGCGTAAATGGTGTCTGAACAAAAACATGGGAAGATTGATTAGACATGATTAGATTTATTCACCCCTTCCCCTCAGTACTTCATGAAGCACGCGATCCTTTTTGTTCTCAGGTGTAGCTCTGGTGTGGGCTCCATCTGATCCCCCCACCTCTGAGCTGGAAGTCCCTGCCCCAGACCCTACCAATCCACAAAGTTTCCTGTCACCATCCAACTACATGACACCCACTACCCCTAGCTGTTAGAACCTTCCCACACACGGGTATCAACTATGGTCCATAGATTCAACAGGGACTTCAGTCAACCAGAATAATGTTTGCAGGGCTTTATTCCAAATGGAATCTCAAGCAATGGAAGATGATTTCATACAATGTTATAACTCTTTTTTCCAGCCCATACTCTCTCTATCCAACATCCTTGATCCAAGATGGTGGCCAACCCAGGCGACTCTGTGTGCTGGTCACAGAAGTGGATCTGCAATCACTGCACTACAATCGCTCCACTCTTTTAAATCTCTACTCCGACAATAACATTTCTTACTTTATTCACATTATCCCCATTATTATGTATTTGTACACTGTGGATGGATCGATTGTAATCATGTATTGTCTTTCCGCTGCCTGGCTAGCACGCAACAAAAGCTTCTCACTGTACCTTGGTACATGTGACAATAAACTAATGTGTAAGAAAGAACTGCAGATGCTGGTTTAAATCGAAGGTAGATACAAAATGCTGGAGTAACTCTGCGGGTGAGGCAGCATCTCTGGAGAGAAGGAATGGGTGACGTTTCGGGTCGAGTCCCTTCTTCAGGCTGATGTCGGGGGAGGGGGCGGAACAAAGATAGAATGTAGGCGGGGACAGTAAGACTAGTGGGAGAACTGGGAAGGGGATGGAGAGAAAGCAAGGGCTACCTGAAGTTATCTGACAATAAACTGAACTACAGTGGGAGCAGATGTATACTGTGTTTATTGTGCTGCATAGCCTGGATACCTCCCAACTCTCTCCTCCTTCAGCCCAGTACTCAGCACACTGTCCTACCTTCTGCCACAAGCGATTCAGCAGATGATGAAACCAGGCTTGGAGTTTCCTCAGCCCATGGTTTTCCTCTTGGGATTCCATTCTCCACCTCCTGCTCCATCTCCCCTGCAGTTACTCTAAACCATTAAATATGCGTGCATTAGAACTCAACAGAATAAGCCAGTAAACACAGTACAAAGTTGGAATGCAATCAGGCCTGAAGGTTTGTCGGTCCGTTGGTGCAAAGTGTCTTGCCACAGGGTAGACAGATTCTGATCTGCTCCTGCAGCTAGTATTCTGATTCAATTAATTTAAAGTGCGGCAACTCAGTTCCCACTAAAAAAAAACATTTGTGGTGACAGTGTCTTACAGCACCAGAGACACGGGTTTGATGTTGACTACGGGTGCCGTCTGTACGGAGTTTGTACGTTCTCCGTATGGGATTTCCCTGGTGTTCCGGTTTCCTCCCACACTCTAAAGACGTACAGGTTTGGAGGTTAATTTGGCTTTGGTAAAAATTGTGCACGGTTCCTAGTGTGTAGGATAGTGTTGGTGTACGGAGATCGCTGGTCGGTGCGGACTCGGTGGGCCGAAGGGCCTGTTTCCACGCTGTACCTCTGAACTAAACTATAAAACATTTCTGATGCACGTTAGGGTGTAATATCCCATGATATTTTGGTTAATTTACCAGGCAATTGTTTAGCCAAAATCAATCACATTAGTTTAGATTCCAATTTATAATTCACATTCAGGTATTCAATATTCTAGGCCATGTGCATTTGAGAAGTTTATCAGGTTGCTACTCTATGACTTTCACCTTTAGGATACAGTTATAATAAGGGACAGGTAAAATGGTGCAAGATTTGGTGCCAAAGCTATTAAAAGTGCCAGAATTTTAACTGTAGGATATTATTGATCCAGGTTTTAGGAGCATCTTCATCCATCAGTCACAACGTCAGTCAGTTAGCAAAAAAAAGTTGCTGGAGAAACTCAGTGGGTCAGTCAGTATCTATGGAGGGAAATGGATAGTCAACATTTCGGGTTGAGACCCTTCATGTTGAGTCTCTCTACAGATTCCACCATCTGTAGTCCTGCCTACATTTGCAAACACTTGGAACGCGAGGAAATGATGTGTTTTTTACATTTATCAAGTTGTACAAACCCGTCTTTGCTGACGCTGTTGACACTAAACGAAGAAGGTTGGGAAGGTCGTCTTGGTGGAATGGTCATGCCGATATTCCGCACTCCACCGGGCGTGCCATCCGCAACCAGTTGTGCACACCGTGGTGGTTGCTCCCTCGCTGAAGATGCTGCACCAAGAAAAGGTCCACAGGTCAGAAACCACCCCTGGCACTGCCTCTTCCACCCCGAGCCTAATCTTTCCACTCCTACCCTCCTCCCTTCCACACACCTCCACCCTTTACACTCGCACCACCACCTAACCCCAAAATTAACCTGGTACATTTTGTCTCAATTGTGCAAAAGTGTCTCAATCCTTTTTTTTTTTAATGTTTGGAATTTTAAAAAGCACATTTCTGAAAGATTTCTATTGTGTTCCTTTACGTTTTGGCTTTGGCTCCTTAAAATGGCTAATCTCGAGTCATTATTAGATAAATCTAATTAGTTTCTTGTCTATAATTTACTTTCAAGTGCTGACAATTCTACAAAATGTGGATCTGAGGAGCTTGGCAGGAATCTACTCTGCGGCTAGGAAGCAAAGAACTACAAATGCTGGATGTTTAACAATGGAAAATGGTGGAAATACTCAGGTCAGATAGCACTGGTGGAGAGAGCAGGAGTTAATGTTTGACATCAATGGCTTTACTACACTTTGGCCCTACGGTGTTTAGGCACAAATGCTCCTTCCGTGCCACCATTTCCCAATCACCCACTTGTGGACTTCTCCATGGCTTTGTTCCTGGCCCTCCTGTGCTTCAACCTCTGACCTCCTTCACCATGCAACAGGCACAATTCGTCCCGATGACACTGGATTCTTGAACATCTATCCCTGAATCAGGCCATTGCTCATCCTCTTCATTGGAAAGTAATTACTCTTCCAAGTGTTTTTTGACAAAATAGAGGAAGAATTATATCGAATGTGATTTTAAATCCCTCAAATATACTAAATTAGTTCACACACAAGGCTAATGTATTCGGGGATGACTTTCCAGTTCAATGATGAAAACAAGTTAGAAATGTCATGCTTAGCCATTAGCAATTGAATTGAGGGTCCTATTTCAAGTTCAAGTTCACATTTATTGCCACATGCACCAATTGGGATACAGTGGAAGTTGACTTGCCATGCAGCCATACAAACAAAACAGCACAATACACAATAGAATACAACATGAACATCTACCACATTGGAATCAACATTCTTTACTGTGGTGGAAGGCAAGAATGTTCTCAGTCCCCCTCCTTTCAGTGATGTTGGTGTGCATTAAAGGTTGAAAGGCAATAATCAAAGAGCAACAAGGTTAGGGCAAAGATAACATCAAAACACCTTTCCCATGGGATCAAACTTTATTTCTGATGGTGAGATAGTCCAAAGACATAATATGAATGATGACTTAAGTGGGAGAGTTGAAAATAAAATATATTAATGAAAATGCAATGCAGCAAGTGAGTTGGTTGTGCCTAACGATGCTGTGATAGGAACCCTCGCAGACCGTTTTACATTTAAAGTACCGGAATCTGGAACAAAAAACAGAACACTGGAAGAACCCAAAGGGTCAAGCAGCATCTGTGGAAGCAGAAGGTATAAGTTAATAATGCCAGTTGAGACCGTGGATCGGGACTGAGAGGGAAGAGCAGATTTCCTGATATCGCAACATGAGCGGGTGTGGGATTGAGGCTGATAGGTAATAGGTAGAATCAGATGTGGAGGGGACAATTGGTAAGTGGATCCAGGTTGGGGGGGGGGGGGGGGGGGGGGGGAGAATGGAACAAAGGGAGAGAAAAAAACTAGGTGGACAGGCGAGTGTGTATTGGAGGAGGATACCGGAGGCATGGGGTTCTTGAAATTGGAAGATTCATTGTGCGTTGGAAGTTGTCCAAGCGGAATACGAGATTTTGTTCTTCCAATTTGCATTTGGCCTCTATGTAGCAATGCAGAAAGCCATGGACAGACAGGTCAGTGGGAGCGAGGCGTTAAAATGACTCGCAAACAGAAGGTTACGATGCCGGTTGTGGACAAGGTCCAGGTGCTCCGCAAAATGCTCACGTTACCTATGCTTGGTTTCACCAATGTGGCAGAGGCCACGGCGTGGGCACTGAATGCGGTCGAGGCGGATCAATGGCATTAAGCTGGAACCGGCAGACAAGAGACGGAGAGGCCAGGGGGTGGCCATCGTAGAAAAGGTTAAAAGATCACGCCGTTACAATTTGGGTGTACTCCATATCTTGGCGGCGCATTGTTAGGATCTACCAGTCAGCTTTATCCTGCAGCTAAGCCCACACCTGTACCCGAACCATGCGTGAAGGCTGCCTCTAAGTGCCTGAAATCGGACAGTACAAATCCTTATCTTGATGAGCAAAAAGAAAACTTTAATTGTTTGGCCCATTTGTAACAAAGGGCAGCACAACCCAAGGCTGTCTTGGATAAAAATGCAATGTGCTCCTTTAATCAAGCAAGGCCTGACAGCTGTTAGGCTTCAGCCCCAGTTCAATTAATACTGATTTAAAGATCAGAGTGACCTGGATATTGCAAGTTAAACTCAGGAACCGCAGCCAGTGGGACACTCCCCTATGTGGAGACATCAGCAATATCTACAAGTCGCCCTGTGGGCGTAGGGTTGGATTACGAGATTACCGCAAGATCTAAAACTATCAAAGAGCCCAAAGACATTACAGGTGTGCAGATGTCTCTCCGCTCCAGAAACCCAAGCTAATTTCTGGCTTCTGCTGCTGCACGTGTGGAGTTTGTAGATTCTCAATTATGATGTTTCCCTCAGGCTCCCTAGTTTTGCCCCACATCCCAAATCCATGCAGCGTTGGGTTAATTAGTGACTGTAAATTTGTGTAGGTGGCTGAAGGAAAAGAAGTGAGTGAGCTAATGGACTAAGTGAGAGAATAATTTACGGGGAAGTATGTGAGGGAAAGGGGGATTGATGGAATAACTCAAGAGCTCTCGGATAGACCTGGTGGGCCGAATGACCTTCTGCAGATGAGCCATAGAATGCATTTTATCGGAATGCATCACCGCAAGAAATTGCAGAGAGGTGAGGGTGTAGCCCAGGCCATCACTCCAACCAACCTCCCTTCTATTGACTCCATCGACACTTCACGCTGCCTCTGAATCAAGGCTATCAGCAGAATCAAGGACAAATCTCACCCTGGTCACTCCCTCTTCTCCCCTCTCCCATCAGGCAAGAGGTACAGAAGTGTGAAAATGCACACCTCCAGATTCAGGGACTGTTTCTTCCCAGCTCAGGCAATTTGAGGAAGGACATTCTTGCTATTGAGGGAGTGCAGCGTAGGTTCACAAGGTTAATTCCCGGGATGGCGGGACTGTTATATGATGAAAGAATGGAACGACTGGGCTTGTATACTCTGGAATTTAGAAGGATGAGAGGGCATCTTATTGAAACAGCAGATGGAAGTATAGGAGTACCTTCCCCTTAAGAGCTGTGGCAGTTCAAGATGACAGCTCGACATTAACTACTCAGATGAACAATAAATGCTGGCCTTGCTAGCAACTCCCAAATCTTGCCCCACCCCCCCAATTTTTTTTTTTAATGATCTGATCAATTCTGGCAGAGGATCTGACCGAACTCTCAAGCGTGATACCAAAAGATTAGCCCTGGTGGAAAGACATTAGCCAAAGTGTAGTTTGTCGGCAGTTGTCAGCACTCACTGCATCCAGGCAACTTATTCTAGAGTTGAAATGGAAATTGGCTTGGCTTTTAATATAGGTAAATATTGAGTTGTGTTGGGGAAACTAAGCGCATATTCATTTTACACGTAAAAATCATTCAAGAAACACAAGATGTTTTTGATATAGTCAATGCAGTTAAATTACGACTAGAATAAGAAGCCCACCAATAACATCGAATACAGTTCCCCAGCCATTGTCAACTACAATAATGTGGGGCTGAAGCCATATATCAGGCAGAATGGATAGGATTTAATTTCCTGAAGGACCTGAATACCAGTAGCAATCACTAATTTAATTGTCATCATTACTGGTAATGGCTTCTCATCCCAGTAGTTAAGTGAATTTTGTGTCCTCAATGAATATCCACTCAATCTACATATCTGGACTGTCATGATTAGCGCTGCAATTTATAGTAAAATTGAAATCCATGATACATTTCTAGTTTATTAACAGCAAAACAAACTGTTTTGTGCTAGGTGTTCTCAGGTACATTTGCAACAATTGGAGGGAGAGGATACCAGGGAGGCAATTGATTTGATAATTCAAGGGTCCCCAGTTACCAGAATGGACATTTGAGCCTTGGAACCATTGTTCTAAAGCACAGATTTAAAAAATATGATTTGTGAAATGACTAAACTAGCCTTGACTGGATAAGACTATCAAGCGAGCAGTTTACAGGTAGCATAATTGTTGCTGAGATTAAATGCCAGAAACCTACTTCTTCTAAAAGGTGCTCTGTAGAATAAGTTGCCTGGATGCAGTGAGTGCTGACTAGTTCCGAAGAGGGGTCCTTCCAAGTGCGTATAGCAAGTGGTTAGGCACAAGGGATGTGTAGACTGGAACTTGTCTGATTCCCTTTGATGTCCAAAAATAATTTCTGGGAGATTTTCTTGCGTCTCTCTCTTTCAAACAAAGAAACAACGGCAGAAAAATGTGACTTTATAAACGCAGGAATGATTAAAATATGGAAGTTATCAATAATAGTTGTGATGGGGGCAACTGTACGAATCGTGGAAGAACTGCAAGGAGATTAAAACAACCATGCACTTAATTATATCAACAGTATAAAGGCCCAGCTGTGATATAAATAGAAATGCTGTAAAAATTAAACAGCTATACTAGCGGGAACAGAAACAATTAACAGTAAAACTGAAAAGAGCTCTGATCAGAACATCAGGTCATGACCTGAAACATCAATTCTCTTTCTTCACAAGTGCTATCCAGCTTGCTAAATTCATCCCACAATTTGTTTCTGTTTCATGTTTCTGGCATCCCCATAACTTTGTTCTTGTGAAGAACTTACCTTGTTGGGTTGTGCTCTGTGGATTTCCTGTAAGTTTCTGCTGGGAGTCCTTTAGCTGTGAAAATAAAGTTACACGTAATATTAATCTTCACACTGGACCCGAAGACTTTACTCTGTTGGGTTAATAGATTACTGTATTTATTAACTATTCTGAAACGTCATCCCTGATAATGCAGAGTGGTAAATGTCCTTTGCAAGAACATGCTATTTATTGCAGGGAAATCGGACATGGTTTTGAAAGTTAGGTAGGTTTATGGGCATTAATCAATATTTACTGAAAATCTGAGTGTCGTTGAGATCTCCAGAAGTAGATCACTATTGCCCTGTAGCATATAAATTTTACTTGGGGTATGTGTCAATATTTGCAGGTGCATGTCTCATAGGGAAGCTTGAAAGCATGATCACATTTTTAAAGGTGTGAAGGTTTTTAGTTTAGTTTGGTTTAGAGATACAGCACGGAAACAGGCCCTTCGGCCAACCAGGTCTGCGCAGACCAGCGATTCCCATACACTGGCACTATGCTACACACTACAGAGAATTTACAATCCTTACCGAATCCATTAACCTATAAACCTGTGCTTCTTTGAAGTGTGCGAGGAAACTGGAGCACCCGGGGAAACCCCACCCAGTCACGGGGAGAAGGTACAAACTCCGTACAGACAGCACCCGTAGTAAGGATCGAACCCGGGACTCTGGCGCTGCGCCACCATGCCAGCCCTTTAATAGAGTGATTAATGAAAAAGATGGCTTTCTGTTGTTAGGAATGAAAGGTTATTAATTTTAAAGTATTCATGCTGCATGAAGTGTTGCATAGTGACGGAGCATGAAATGCTTTGCTTCTGGCAATAATCGAAGGGGAGATCACTGCATATTTTAAAGTAAATATCTGAACCACAAACCACAAGTACAAGGAGAGCAAAGGTAGACAAAAAATGCTGGAGAAACTCAGCGGGTGAGGCAGCATCTATGGAGAGAAGGAAATAGGCGCCATTTCGGATCTGTACTCGTGTTTGTTAGAACCAAACAAGGCAAGAGTTTTGAAGAGGGGAGAGGGATTACTAGATTGTTTAAAAGCCTTCTGGCCTCAGCAAGGAAGACAGTGAGAGTGAAAAGAATCTCCCAAAGATCATACAACAGAACATTTCAATAGTGGGAAATGATGATGGTGTGATGCATAATATACGAATACCGAACTTACCAAATAGTGAAAGGCCTGGGTGGAGTGGATGTGGAGAGGATGTTTTCATTTTCACTAGTGGGAGAATCTAGGAATAGAGCCATAGCCTCAGAATAAAGTGACATACCTTTAGAAAGGAGATGAGGAGGAATTTCTTGATGAGAGTGGTGAATCTGTGGAATTAATTGCCACAGAAGGCTGTGGAGACCAAGTCAATGTATATTTTTAAGGGGGAGATCACCGCACTAATCAATTCTTGATTAGTATGGGTGTCAGGGGTTATGAGGAGAAGGCAGGAGAATGGGGTTGAGAGGGAAAGATAGATCAGCTATGGTTGAATGGTGGAGGTGACTTGATGGGCTGAATGGTCTAATCTTGCTCCTGTAACGTATGAACTTATGAACAACTGAGAGTGCTAGGTTGTTGTTTGAAGTCTACTCAATAACGGAACTGTGGGCCTTGCTCATATTCACCGTCCCAGTGCGGCGGCAACAAACTGTGATACATTTCTCTGTAAAATACTTGTTCAATCTGACCGTGAGAACATCTGAACTTTGCACAGTTTTTCTTTGCGGATTCTCTCCGGATAATCACTAGGCTCTCAAGTGAGCTCATGTATGACCAAGGGGATTAAAATCACCACTTCCTGTCTACTTTGGCGAGTCCATAACAAAAAAAAAAAATGAACAGTTCTACAAGTTTTCATTTCACACTGCAAGGCCCACAATAAATCTGGTGCGAGACAAGAAAGATAGGACTCCGCTGGAAGTGCAGGTGAGGAACAAGCTGTGTAAATGGGAGCTTAACTCTGCATTAAAGCCCACAGCAGAGTCCGATTTAGAAATGACGGCTGCTATGTTGATAAGGATAACAAAACTGATCCAGCTGATTTGGCTCGAGCTGGGCGGGAACGTCCGCTGCTCTGAGCAGTTAATCATTTGAATATTAACAGACTTAGACCTACAGCACCAGCTGTGTGTGTGTCTGTGGGTGTGTATATTTATCTGTGTATTTGAGTGACTGAAGTTAAAAGAGCAGGAAACAGTCAGATAATGATTCCAATCAAAGGACTTTGTATGCATTTTAATCTATAACCTGTTTTCTGAGCCACTCCTGCAGCTCTGTAGCAATTCTTACATTTTTAAGCATTGATGGTCAATCTGAATTATGGAAGTGTAATGCTGATAAGATATTTTTTCTTGAAGCTAATATGTTATTAACACTGGTATTTATCATTCATCTTGACTAGCAAGGCACGACCAAAAGCCTGCCACTACTGTGGCAAACATTGCGATCAAGCTGCAACTGATTTACAATGATGCCATATGTGTCAATCCTCACAATTCCAATGAAGTGGTTGCACTAGAATGATGTAGAGACCATTAATATTCAACCACTGCTGCTGATTTATATTCAATTCAAGGTGTGGGTAGGAGGGACAGCCCCGTTAATGACATTAAGGCTCTAGTATCATGTCCTGGAGAGATGTCTGTAGGAAGGAACGGCAGATGCTGGTTTAAACCAAAGAAAGACACACAAATCTGGAGTAACTCAGCAGGACAGGCAGCATCTCTGGAGAGAAGGAATGGGTGACATTTTGGGTTGAGACCCTTCTTCAGCATGGAACAGTCTGAGGAAGACCAGGAACGTTACCCATTCCTTCTCTCCAGAGATGCTGCCTGTCCCACTGAGTTACTCCAGTTTTTTGTGTCTATCTACAGAGATGTGTGGACACTATCACCAACCACCATCCTATTTTAGTGTCATCTGCAAATTTACCCATCATGCTGCATATATTTCATCCAAATCGTTTAAATAAATGTTAAATAACGAGTCCAGCATCAATCCCCGTGGCATACCACTGGCCACAAACCTCCAGTACGAAAAACACCTTTCCATCATCATCCTCTGCTTCATGCCATCAAGCTATCCCATGCAAGCTAACCTTCGAGGCTAGCCTATCATTGGAACACTGTTAAAGGCCTTATGAATTCCATGGACAATGTCTACTACATAGAAACATAGAAAATAGGTGCAGGAGGAGGCCATTCGGCCCTTCGAGCCAGCACCGCCATTCATTGTGATCATGGCTGATCGTCCCCAACACTACAGTAGTGTTGAACCCCAAGATGTTGGTGGTGGGGACTAGCAATGCCATTAAGCATCAAGGGGAGGTGGTTAGACTTTCTCGTATTGGGGATGGTCATTGAGGCATTTTTAGCGGTGCAGCTGTTACTTGCCACTTCTCGGCCCATGTCAGAATATTATCTGGGATTTGCTGCAAGCAGGTATGGATTGTTTCATTTGCTGATGAGCTGCAAATGGTATAGAATATGGTGCAATCCATATCGAGCTCTCCATATTCTCATCAATTCCACCCAGATCCCAACAGTGGCCTGGGGCAATTTACAGCAGCCAATTAGCATACCGACCGCACATCTTTGGGTGTGGGAGGAAGCTGGAGAACAAAGGTAAAACTTCCCTGATCACCAGCATTCCTTGATGTCACACGTGGTAAGATGCTGCCGTGATGTCAAGGGCAGTCACTCTCAAACCATAGTCATGTGAAATACAAAAGTGCTGGAGAAACTCAGCGGGTGCAGCAGCAACTATGGAGCGAAGGAAATAGGTAACGTTTCGTCCCAAAACGTTGCCTATTTCCTTCGCTCCATAGATGCTGCTGCACCCGCTGAGTGCACTTTTGTCTACAGTACCTTCGATTTCCCAGCATCTGCAGTTCCTTCTTAAACAAAACGTCATGTGAAATACAGTTGTGTTCATATTTACTTGAATTTTATCAAAATACAACCTGTTGTTCTATTAGGGTCACAGTGAAGATGAGGCCATGAATGTGTTCAATTCTACCTTTCCTTCTTTCAACTGGTAGAATATAGGCTTATCACTGGATAACATTGAGTTGCAGTAATGACACATGTGGGTCAGTCAAACCGCTGTGCTGGTCATTGATTGTTGCAGAGGTAATTTAAAGGAGGGAAACATACAGAATATGACCCAGATTATTAAGATATACACTTCAATAAGGCATTCCTTGTGGAGTGCGGGCACTATTTTTAAATTGGCCCGTGATCAAGGTCTACTGTGCATGACACAAAAACTGAGAGGCAACAGGTAAACCCGAAATAAACTCAAGAGGATCAATCTTAGGTTTGAAAGTACAGAGGGGGGCAAAACAAGGGAGACGCAGAGAGAGGGATGGAGGTTCAGGAAGAGGGAGGCGATAATTGTGCAGAAAGAAAATGGGAAGAAGAAGAGCTTCATAATTTCAAGGCCTGGGGGAAGAATAGGCAGTGCTACAAGCAACAATGCAAACCGATTCATGACATGAATCAAGTATAACCATGCTGGCAAACCCCAGGCGAAACCTTGAAATGAGCTCAGCATGAAAAATATTCCCTCCCCAAAAGAGAGAAATTATTAAAAATATGACAAGCAAATAGATCACAATAAAAAGATAAACACAGGGATACAGACTAACCTTGCTCTTGGAAGTACTGCATTCAGCTAGAAGGTTCCTGCAGTTTTTGTGTACATTCACAGCACAGTCTACAAAGAAACATACAGCTATTAGAAAAATTGAAATAAAAACAGAAGCTGCTGAAAGTGAGAGGGCGGGCAGGGAGGGAGGGTGGAGAGATGGAGCGAGGGAGGGGGAGTGAGGGCGGGGGTGGGGGGCGGGCGAGAGTGAGGGCGGGGGGGGGGATTGAGGGAGTGAGGGGAGAGTGATGGAGTGAGGGGAGAGTGATGGAGTGAGGGGAGAGTGAGTGAGGGCAAGCAGGGAGTGAGGGCACGGGGGTGGGGGGGGATGAATGCAACGGCATGCAAGGAAGACTGGAGTTACCCAATCTACAATCAACATATTACACTGTCCTTCATTAGTTACTGGATAATCATTAATTGGAACCTTTGTCTCCTTACTTCAACCCTATTTATTAGCCCACTCTGTCTGTCATATTAACAGGAAAGGTTATTGGATAAAACCAATCACCTTTTTGAACCATTTCCCCACAGCAACTCTTCCAATGAAAGTATTGACTTCATGGATGGATTTTAAAGATAAAAACTGTTTTACACAAGTAATAAGATATCAGCACAAATGGATTCTTCATTTAAACAGCAGTAAGCAGCAGGTATGTGCCCCAAGCAAGCCTGACCTTGTTTGATACACTCCTTATTACAAAGGTTGCAGACAAAGAAGAAACTTGGATGGCACATCATCAAAGAATGTGCAGCTGGTGCTCAGTTCAGCCAGATTTGCTTATAAATTTCCAACAGATGAAGTAACACAAAGATCAAAGACACCAGGAATTAAAGCTTTCTGCAGCCTTGATGGTGCAGTTACATTGAATATATCACCTCTTGAAAGCAGGTGAGGAACATCTCTGAGGGCTGGTCATATCGTTTATGAGGAAATAATCACCTTGTCCACCTCACCGCATCCTTTTGGACGGTTGGCAATTTATACCCTGGATTTCACTCGAACCAATTCTAACAAACAGAACCTGAAAGTTGTCATAAAGATTGAACCTCATCTCCAAGGAGACCTAATAAAATCTCAATCGTTTTATCTAAGAACAACTGGCAATAAAGCATATTCTGGGATCTGGAGAACATCGACATTCAATTACTGTAGTAACCTTACCGCAATTGTGAGCTCGGTTACAGAGTTAAGCAGTTGCTCCAGCAACTAAACTTGCCTGGCGACCCAGCGCAGGATGGAATAAGTGCAACATTGTTGGAGACAATGCCGTTTCCATAACGCAAGGCTCTGGCATGCCTGCACAGGTGGATGCTAGAGACCTCGAGGTGTAAATCAAAGAGGAGGTTGCTTTCACAATCTCCTGTCCAAAATTCATCTTCAAACACTAATATTAATTTCAGTTATTGAGAGGTTTTGTGAGCCAGAATCAATTCATAGAATGTTACGGGTGCAGGTGGACCCTTTATTACAGCCATCCTTGCTCTGGAAATTCACCCTCACAAATCACTACCCAAAAATCTGAGGTACGGAAAGCAATTGAGTCTCACAGAATTTATGTGAGAAAGTAAATTAATCAACACAAAATATTTTTTCACTCGTATAAACCCCTCTTGCTCAAAGTCAGCACAATGCACATTCTGAAGAAGGGTCTCGACCCAAAACGTCATCCATTCCGTCTCTCCAAAGATGCTGCCGATCCCGCTGAGTTACTCCAGCATTTTGTCTCATCTTTGGTGCAATCCAGCATCTGCACAATGCACAGGCTCCAGTTGTTGGTAAAATACAGGGTTCCCAACATCAACACTCGAGATAACAGAGGTATATGATAGACGATAGACACAAAATGCTGGAGTAACTCAGCGGGATCGGCAGCATCTCCGGAGAGGAAGAATGGGTGACGTTTCGGGTCGGGATGCTTCTTCAGACCGATAGACTGAATTTACTCATAGGTACCCAAATGATTTAAACTTGACAGAAGTATGTGCAGACATTTACAGATTTGGGCCACTGGGAACATCAATCTAACTGGCTCCACGTCACCCTGTTCTCTGCTCCCTCTTGTGGTACGGGCAGCTTTCGAAATGAGAGCAGCCACAAAATAAATGAGTACGTCAAGAAAAAGATTGAGTACAGGAGTATTGTGGCTCGATAATCCAGTCAGATGGGACTTAATTCAAATCTCACCATTGCAGGCGAGGAAGTTAATTTTAATGAAATATATATTCACATAAAATGCAGCATAACCTAGCGGTAAACGTTTCACTGATTACCTTGCCTCAGTATTTCTCCAGATTCAATATCAACTACAAGAATCATTGCTGGATGATTACACGAGTCATAATGCTGGATGATTTCAATGCTCATAAATAGTAATTTTTGCACACCACAAGAGCCTGAGTTGACAAGTTCTGAAGAATACATCTGCTAATTTAAATCTTTGACACGTGGCAACAGAATCAATGATGGAGATTTTAATTTGTCATCGGAGCAGATTCCAGCACTGCTTACTCAAATCAAACATGAATCAACAGAATTACTTCAGACTGGCTCCTCATTATTTGTTACTCCCTCAAAACAAACAAGCAGAGTGCAATCCCAAAGACGGCTCATCTGTAGACAAATCTATTCCTCCTTGTAAATATAATATTGGGGTACAATCTCATTTATCATGTTACATTACTTGCATTCGCTTGTAAGTATTTGAAATGGCAAAGATATTAAGTTTAATAGCTCAAGCCGATCGTGTAACAATGACTCTATTCAAAACCCTAAATAAATAAACCCGAATCAGAGTACTTTGTTTAGTGTTGGGCTTTGTACAGTGCTATAGGACACAGAGGAAATTGACTGATGTAGTGCAAGGCTATGCAAAAAGAAAACTGAAGTCTAAAAAATTCAGAGACAGGAGAAGATGACATGCAGGGATGTGCATGTGACACAAATACACACGCATGCACGCCTGGACTTCACAAATGGAAGATGATTTTATCCACGAGTAGTTGCTCTACTCAACAGCCAAAAATCTGTAGCCTCCCTTTGATCTGGTATTTTGTTGGTTCGCATGCTTGATCAATGGTGTTTTATCATTAATGCTTTATTATTATTAATGTTTAGTGTTTTCTGAGTCATTCGTAACTGTCACTCACTGTATGTCATGTTGTTACTTGTGGGCGGAGCACCAAGGCAAATTCCTTGTATGTGAATACTTGGCCAATAAGCTTACTTACTTACTTACTTCTTCCCCTCACCATAGAACAATGCAGATCACGGGAAGATTTGATGGAAGTGTTTATAATTAAGAAAGGACAGGGAAAAGTGAAACAGATGTAAAATATGCAGATGGTGGGATGTCAACAGCATTAGAGGTCACGCCAAAACTATAAAACACTGGCCTACTATGTTCAACATTGGTCACCACATTACAGAAGGGATCGGAGAGCACACTGCTTCAGCCAGCAAAGGAAAATCTTTGATTAAAAGATTGAATTGACTAGGGATGTTCTTTCAAAAATAGGGGTATTTTAATTATCAATTTTCTCAGAAAACCGTTCAATAATTAGTACGGCAGGATTTAAATGACATGAATTTAAAGTAAAATGTTGGATTAGAAGGGAGTTCAAAAAATAATGTTCTCATTCAAATAGTGGGATTCTAAAACTCATTACCTGTTAAGGTGTAGAGTTAGATAAGCTCACATTTATGAAGTAGCTGGATGAGCATTTGAAGTTACCCAATTAATAAATTCACAGATCACAGCTGGATAAAGCCAGATTATGCCAGCCATGGACAAGGGCTTGATCCTGTGACATCTTTGAATTTCTATTCTGCAAAGTATATCAGTTGTCAGGTAAAATATTAAATGTGAAAATTCAGAGACAGGAGAAGATTGCATGCAGGGATGTGAATGTGACACAAATACACACGCATGCTCGCCTTGGACTTCACAAATGGAAGACGAGGCAGAAACCTGAATATTCAAGATTAGATTGGAAAAGTAGATAAAGGATGACGTTGGGTAAATGGGATCTTCGTCTTCTTCTAGCATATGGCGTGCACAGCCTAAAGTTGTAGGACAATTTGTTCTATTTGATCTTATTTGATTGTGCACGCCGGTTGGCAGGTGCTATAGACTTGCACGGGAAGGTAGACGCTCCCGCCCCCACGAGTCTCGGGGAGATGGGGCTCGTCAGCCTGGGAAGGCAGTCCATCTAGGAGAGGGAAAACTCTGATTTAAAATCTCCACTGCCTTGTGGCCATATCCAGTCAGGGAAAAGGCTCCAGGAGTAAACCTCAAGGAAATCCAGAGTCGGAGCCCCTAAGGCAGTTCGTCGTTGTCTACAACCTCGCTCTGGCAGCTCCTGCGACGGCACTGGTGCCAAACTGTAACGGCCCCGCTGTTGCTTTGGATCGATCAGCGACGTGGAGGACTGGCTGCATGGGCAACAGCCTGTCCTCCATATGACATGGCCCAGGCTTGCATCCGACCAAGATGCATCACCCATGGTCAGTCATGACTGAGACGGGCCCTACACGCCGGGTGGATTGCATTCGTCGAAACAGGACGGACCACATGATGGTTGCAATCTTCCACCCTGGTAAATGGGATGAAAGCCGTTTACTGGAATGAAGGATAAATGTCCACAAAGCCTAGTTGGACCAAATAGCTCTCTTCCACACTTTGGTTCTTTAGTTGTACAGAGGAGTCGTGGGTCAGTTTCTCCATGAGTTATAACAGGATAAAAGATGACCGTGGTGAGCAGATGGGACAATTAGATTTAGAGCCAGGGTAATGCTAAATAGCTCCGGCGCATGTGGCTGGACTAGATTCAGCAACTTTGGCGTAAGAAGGGAAAGATCTTGTGAAAAGGAGTAGGCAAGAAAGCAATATTTTACCTTGAAAGGAAATGTTACTTCTTAAAATGTAACTCACCTCCTTCATAAAGTCCATGATTCATGCCGGGGTAATCTTTCAAGGATATGAGATAAATAAACAAATATGAAGCAAGATCTGACAAGAGCACAGTTCTTTTAATGACTTTTGCAAAAAGAACGAGATGTACAACTGACCTTATGCCAGCTGCGAGTCCAGACTAAACCTCAATGAGAATATTTATTCCAGACAAGTCTCTATGGCTGTGCATTATACTGCTGACTCCAATAACGCTCTATATTTTCCTTAATAAATGCATGCTCCACTCTGCCCTAAGGAAACCATTGACATGCAAAGAGCACTATGACCAAACTGTAAACTGAGCAAGTAGTCAGTGTGGAGGGAGTTTAGAAAGATGGGAGGAGGTCTACAGGAAGGTCTTTTTTTTTAATTACTTACCAAGGTCTCATTCCACTACATCCAAGCCTAGTCTTTTAAGGTTGCAATGCTGACATTAATCTGGGTGGAGCAGGTTGCGCAAAGCTTTGGTGCCACACAGGAGGCAGGAACCCATGCCAAATGTTTCAGAACTCTCCCTCGATATGCTGCCACTGGCCTAACCTCAGCTAAAAACAATATCACATTAATCCTTCGCTCCATAGATGCTGCCTCACCCGCTGAGTTTCTCCGGCATTTTCGTCTGCCTTCACATTAATCCTTGATATTTCTTGTTTATTGTTCTTAATTGATTTACTCACCCAGCACTCGCCCGTTTTAAACATTGACAATTACAAAAACCCAAGACACGAACCCTGGACCCAAAGTCATGCAAATTCAGATCCATTCTCACCAGCATTAGATTCCAGTGTTAATGCATTTTACCTCCGTGTTAAACAGTCTAATGCTGCATTCCATCATATGATTACATAACTACCACAAATGTGGTGGCCCAGTGTTTTAACTGTGACAATTATAGATTCAGAATCACATAGCAGGCAAACAGGCGCTCTGGCCCAATTTGTCCCTGTCAATCAAGATGCCCATCTATTCTTGACACATTTGTCAGTGTTTATCCAATATCCTTCTCAACATTTCCTATCAAGTATCCATCATGTAAATGTATTTTAAATGTTGTTATTGTACCTACCTCAACCACTTCTCCTCACAGCTTATATGTACCAGAGCTCAGGTCTGCTATCTATACGCAACTTTCATACACTGAACAACACTGGCCATAAGATGACAACATTGTGATGATGGCCTGTAAATGCTGACACATACCAGGAACCTTCAGTGCACATTGAGATAGAAAATGATGACATGTACAAAGCACCCTTCAACAAAATGACACTCCTGGGGTCACCTTAAATATCCAAACAAATCCTGAGGGGTTTCAACAGAAAGCCCCCATGGAATCTACAATAGGCTAGCCAACTAGATTAATAGGGGATTCAGCTTGATCGCCATGACGTGGAGGGCTCGACCATGGGGGCCAAGATCGCCCCGTCAACGGAAGGTTAGAGGCCCCCGACCACTGGAGGACAAAGAAGGGAAGAGATTGAACATTTTTTTCACCTTCAATCACAGTGAGGAATGTGGAGGAGTCACTGTAGTGGATGTTTATGTTAAAATGTATTTTGTGTGTTATGTTGCTTTTTATTGGTATGACTGTACGGCAAATCAAATTCCTCGTCTGTTGCAAAACATACTTGGCTAATAAGGTATGATTATGATGATTGGCCTGGAGGGAGTTGTGGAGGGTCGTTTTTTCTGATTGGTGGTGTGTGACCAGTGGAGTGCTGGGTCCACTGTTGTTTGTTATCTACATTAACAATGTAGTTAACATTGTTTGTAAATCTGTGGGTGCAACTAAAATTGGGGATTTAGTGGACAGTGATGAAGAATGTCTAAGTTTACAACAGGACCTAGATCAGATGGACGTTGGCAAATGGAATTTAATTCTGACAAGTGTGAGGTAATGTACTTTGGTGTGTCAAACCAGGACAGGACTTTAAGAGGGGCCTCAGTGGCAACTTTTCAATTGAGAGGAAAGTTCTTATCGGGAATGAGCTGCCAGAGGAAGTTCATAGGTCATGTGATTGGAGCACAATTAGGCCATTCGGCCTATCATCTACTGCACCATTCAATCACAGCTAATCTATCTTTCCCCCTCAACCCCATTGAAACATAGAAGCTATAGAAACAAATACAATTATGACTTTCAAAAGACGTCTGGACAGATATGGATAGAAAGGCTTTATAGGGAGATAGGCCAAATGCAGGCAAATGAGACTAGCCCAATATGCCAAGGTGGGCTGTTTCTGTGTTGTCTCGTTCTGTGATTCTATAACTAGAAACTCCTTATAAACTGAGACAGCCTAAGGACTCTACCAAACTCCAATACAATAGCAGAATCGTGGAAACACTTAACAAGTCAGGCAACATCAGAGAAGAGAAAAATAACATTATTATTTCAGGTCGATTGCCTGAAAACATTAACTGCGTTTTTCTGTTTCCATTTCAGATTACCCAGCAGCCAGCTCTTGCCACTGTATTTACTGACACTGTCCCAGGAAGCGCCTGAATATACTGACAGGTTTCTGCAATGTCCTCAGGCAACATGTCAGCATTTCTAAATGGTTTCTGAGAGTCATCCTGCCAAATTAAAACTGAGCCGATTAAAAATAAAATCCCTTTCTTTTGTAAAATATCAGAAATAACATGCCGAAAAAGGATTAATAATATTTAAAAGAGGATTCCAGACACCACATGGCCCAGTAATTAGATCTCTGCTTGATGCAGGAACAATATTACAATGGAGAGGACAGGGTGAAGTTAAAAAGCTGAGACTGGAATAGAAATTAGCTTCTCCGAGCAGTCCATTTAGTAGAGGAATAAACAAAAAGTTGCTCTGCTTTTGACAACAGTACAATCCACAAGTTAAACAGCCTTCCTTCCAAATTAAGCATCAGTTTCAATTAAAGCTGCTGTCAAATCACTGGCGATGCCTGGGACTCCATATAAATTCCTTAGCCCTGATCTTAGTCATTTGTTGATGGAATTGGGAGTGAAGGAAGATGGAATTTGATAGCAAGAGACAAGCTTTCATCCTCAATATCTGCCAACTGGCCAATTTTTTGTACCATGTGCAAACTTAATGGAAGCTCCTTCTTTCAAGTCAATAATAATCTACTTTGCAAAGCATGGGACATAGAAATGAGACCCGCGGAATTACAATGCAAATGGTTTTCCTGTCATTAAACAGCTAAACATTGTACCCTGTTTCCTGCACAAAGACGATTTCTGACCCAACTTGCCACTCCCCTTTACATGTTGCTCGTGATGAGGGGTTACTTCTATGGTCTTTGTAGAATGAATGTAGACTACCTCATCGACCATGCTTTTTACGATTGCAAAGAAATATAACACAAATTATTAAGATATGACAAAGATAGACACGAAATGCTGGAGTTACTCAGCGGGACAAGCAGCTGCTCTGGAGATAAGGAACGGGTGACGTTTCAGGTCGAGATCCTTCTTCTGCCTGAAGAAGGGTCTCGACCCGCTCCGTCACTCATTCCTTCCCTCCAGTGAAGCTGATTGTCCCGCTGAGTTACTCCAGCATTTTGTATATATCTTCGGTGTAAATCAGTATCTGCAGTTCCTTCCTACATATTAAGATATGACCGTCCCTTATCAAATCCATGCAGACTGTCACCGATTAACCAGTATCTTTCCAAATTATGATTTACATTGTCGTTCAAATGTTTTCCAAAAATCTGCTCCAGGTTAATGTTAAGCTGCTTGATGTGTGATTATTCACTGTAACCATTTCTCCCTTTATATGCAAGATTGACAGCCTTTCACATCTGTGCTACCATATCTTACGATGATTGAAAATATACTATCCTTACTTAGCTTAAGTTCCACCTCTAATCTGCAATTATTTCCAGCTTTTCCAGTGCTTTTTGGTAAACTTTATTCAGGCCTGATGATTTATTTATGTTACAAATTGCTCGGCAAAGGCAAAGCTCTTTCATAATATTGAATATTCATAATATTTCCTCTACGAATAGGGACAGAGAGGGTTTTACCCAGGCCAGAGAAAACAAGAAACAAGAGGATATCGATTTTAAGATGAGAGGGGCAAGATTTAATAGGAACATAAGGGGCATCATCTTCACTCAGAGTGTGGTGGGTATATGGAATGATCTGCCAGAGGTAGTTGAAGCAGGTAATATAAAAGCATTGAAAATACACTTGGGAAGATACATGGATAGGAAAGGGTTAGAGGGATATGGACCAAACACGGACTAACTTAACTGAGTACCCTGGTCGGCATGAACGAGTTGTGCCAAAGGACCTGTTTCCGTGCTGAATGACTCTAGGACGGGTTTGGATAGCAACGCTCTTGAAAGATATGCAGAATATTCATTTAAGCGCCTGTCACACTTATGCGATTTTTACGTCGACTTGTGATGACGCCTGTTTGGTGGTGAGTAGTCGCCCAAAGAGTCGTACATTTTCCTGGTCACCGCTGGATTTTCAACATTTCGAAACTTTTCGGCGACCTGCTGCGACGATGACGGGTGCTGGCAAGTCGCAGGAAAAAAATCGCAGTAAGTAGGACAGGCCCTTTTACCCTATCTGTATCTTAACTCTTCATCTTTTGAGTTTATCTTTTACATAAAATATACTTTATGTTAGTTGGCAATATCTTTTCACCTTCTCCTTATTTTCCTAATCCCCTTTTCCATTTCACCCCCATACTCTCAGAGCTTCCTGCATATAGAAAACTCGGTGATTTAGATAAAAAACACTTTCCTGCTGCACGATTTATTTTTGTCATGCTCTGCTTTTCCACAGGCAAGCTTCTGCATAAACAAAACCCAACAATTGTTTATACCAACAGCTGTAATGTAAATGGACAGATTTTATGGGACCTTTACAGCAAGAGGTTGCTATTTTGCTGACCCTCTGTGCCAATTGTGTTTAACAAAATGTGGCAGCAGTGCAGATATATTTTAGTTGCTCGATTGTCCTGTTGGGAGGCAGAATCCGAGCACAAGGCAATCAATTAAGAGCGTGAGATTGCTTAGGTGGGGTAATGTGGGAGGCTAAATCAGGTGTGTGTGTGTGTGTGTGTGTGTGTCTGTGTGTGTGTGTGTGTGTGTGTGTGTGTGTGTGTGTGTGTGTGTGTGTGTGTGTGTGTGTGTGTGTGTGTGTGTGTGTGTGTCTGTGTCTGTGTGTCTGTCTGTATGTGTGTCTGTGTGTGTGTCTACGTGTGTGTATGTATGTGTGTGCGCGCACACACACACACACACACACACACACACACACACACACACACACACACACACACACACACACACACACACACACACACACACACACACACACACACACACACACACACACACACACGTACACACACACACACACAACAAGCAAAACATAGTCTCCTGCAAAGGCATCAAAACCAGAACATTGGCCGTATCTGTCGCACCAAATGCTATTTACATTCCAGAAGTATCTCCCACAACAAAGGAGAGGCTGGTCAGGCCAAACACCAGCCTTTTTCCAGGCATTTGCTTACCAACCAAGAGCTGATTTACGGGAATTGGCAAGGAAACCTTTATTTCAGTCAGGCTGCTCGCTGCTTGCGTCCCAATAATGACTCTGCTAATTTGCTCACTCACCCTTTCCTTCCACCAAATAGTAAGTGGGCTTCGACCAGTTTTTAAGATGGAGACGTGTCTGAACATGTCCACCATAGGTGTGTGATGGGCGGTAACTGCATGTACACACCTCAATTTTTGTGTTCATTTAAACTGTTAAAAATTTGCCAAATTGATCCATTCATCAAGCAGTAAAACTGGTTTTCAGCAAAGAAGTTTAACACTTATTTATAGTCAGCTGTATGAAACAAGCAGGCTGTTCCTTTTCTAATCTATTTTCTTCGCACACACCGTCAACAGTCCAGAGTTCTGTCTGAGACATCAGCCATGATTGAAGGCGATCTTTGCTGACTCAGTGGCTCTCTATTCAAACACTGCATCTCAGAGCTCATCAGTAAGACCACCTCTACCACACAGTCTGCCTTATATTCCTCATACCCACACCTCGGTACCGAAGGTCACCAACTTTCTCACTCCCAAATAAGGGACAAAAGTTCAAAATAAGGAACAAATTCCCGACGGCAATTCGTTGACCGACTTGGCCGTGGCTGGGTGAACGATGAGGAATTCTACCAAATGGAAAGATGCAATTTATACAAGGTGATTTCAGGGCAGATGTAGAAAGGCCTTAAAACAGGGGTTCACAACCTTTTTCATCCCGTTTACTCCTGGCAACTTTAATAGCACATAACACTGTTATTTCACTTATTTATGAACAACTAATGATGAACAGAACTAGACCCAAACACAGTCAGTCAATGCGAAAAAAGTATGTACAAATCCAGAATCAACAAATTTACCCCCTGGGTAGGCAAATTATACCGCCTGGAGGTAAATTTACCCCAGGTTGGGAACCCTTGCCTTAACAAACAAAAATCATTTCAAGAGATGTGGGCTTCACAGGCAGAGCCAGCATTTAATTGTCCATCACTGATTGCTCTTGAGAAGGTGATGATGAGCTACCTCCTTAAACTGCTGCAGTTCTTGGGGTGTGGGTATAGCCACAATGCTGTTTGGGAGAGAGCGTGAGGATTTTGACCTAGCATCAGTGAAGGAATGTCAATATACTTCCACATCGGGATGGCTTGTCATTTGAGGGCAACAGTTTTGCCTCTGAATTGAAGGATAGTGGATCCAACCCCCGGTCCAGAAACTCGAGTACAAAATTGAGGCTGCAGCATCAAGACAGTGTAGCAGGGTGAGGTTATCTAACCCCAACTTCATTGGTGCGAGACACTTGAACGACAACACTTTCTCGTTTGGAAGCTTGTTTTGGGAACTGAACTGAAAAATCATTGCCATCACTCTGATGCAATGCTGTGGAAATGCAGTCATGTTACAAGAAATCTAGCTGCATGTTTATGACCTATGCAATCAGTGCAAAGTTCATGTTCATAAGTTATAGGAGCAGAATTAGGCCATTCGGCCCATCAAGTCTACTCCACCATTCAATCATGGCTGATCTATCTTTCCCTCTCTACCCCATGCCTTCTCCCCATAACCCATGACACCCGTACTCAAGTATTCCACTATCGATGGCATCGCAGCCAAAACCCAGTCCCTAATATCTTCAACTATGTTCTCACAATGTAAAGCTAATAAAGCCCAGTCAGACTGTTGGCCGCACAAGTGTGAGAACCACAAATCCTTGTAAAGCATGCAGAAATAAAATTCATGCCTCGTGAAAGAAGAAAGACAATAAGTAAAACATTAAGCAATGGAAACTTTCAGAATGGAAGAAATTGGAAAGTTCTTGTAGGAATTCAGCTAAATTCACAATAACAGCTTTTTTTTTTGGCAGAGTAACGTACTGAGGATGTCAGTTAAACTCTGAACAATAACAGCCTATTGCACTTTATCTGTTTATTTATTGTGTATATATATGGTCTATGGTATAAAGACACACTGAACTTTTATCTCCTGTTCTGTATTATGTTTACATATTCAGTTGTGCTGCAGCAAGCAAGAATTTAATTGTCCTATCAGGGACACATGACAATAAACTCTCTTGACTTGACGAGTTATGACTCAGTTGATAACTCTCCTATTTCTGAATCTGAAAGTTGGTGACTTAAGTCTCACTTCAGAGGGCAGGACGTGAACAATTAGACACACGGTGCATCATCAAAGATTGGGATGAATTGAAACTCCACTCCATCTGCTCTTCCAGATGAATATAAAAAGTCCTAAAGTAATAAAAGTAATTGCTGACTCTCCGTAATGATTTTTTAACCTTTGTAATAGATTTTATCTGAACTGCATTATTTTCGAGACAGAATGTCGCCAAAGATTCTCACTAATTTCTGCAGATGCACTACAGAAAGTACCCTATCGGGATGCATCACAGGCTGGCATGACAACTGCACTGCCCGAGGTCGCAAGGAATGGTAGAATTATGAGCACAGCCCATTCCACCTGGCAAACCTGCCGCCCTAATCAATTTCATCTATACCTCACCCTGCCCTGGGAAAACATCCAACATACAAGGACCACCCACACCTCGGTCATCCTTTCTTCTCCCCTCTCCCATCGGGCAGAAGATACAAAAGCTTGAAAAGCACATACTAGCAGATACAAGAACATCTTCTTTCCCTCTGTTATCCGACAACTTCTTGCAAGCTAAAGCTGAACTAATCTTCCCATCTACCTCGTTATAGCCCTTACATTTTTTTTAAATTGCACTTTCTCTGTGAATGTAACACTACTTTCTGCCTTCCATTTCTTTTTCTCCCTTGCACTGCCTTGATATGTGTGGTATGGTTTGCCTGAATAGCACCCAAAATAATGATTTTCACCGGGCAAGGATATACCAAGATCAAAACCAAAATAAGTGTTTCTAGAAATGTTCAAAGTTTATGCAGCCAAAAGTGGATTTAATGTTAATCACACATCTGATGTTCCATAAACAATGGTTCTTCAAGTGCTCATCTATGTACTTACAAAATGTTGAGGGTTTCTGCTTCCCCCTCCCTTTTAGGCAGAATTCCAAACACTTAAGAGTGAAAACATTTTTCAACTTGACCTTCAACTAATTAAAATAAATCTATGCCTGGTAGTTATTTTTCTAACTAAGGGTAATAGTTCCTCCTTGTTCACCTTGTCCCGGCCTTTTCTTAATACATTTCAATTAAATATTCACCATTATCCTTTACTCAAAGGAAAATCAATTTGGCCTATTGTCCAAATATCCCTCCAGTTTAACTCTGCACTCAAGTTTGGTGTAATAAACAGAACAACAGATTCCAGCTGTAGCTGAGCATTAATTGCCTTCAACCTTCTTGCCACTGGACCAAGATGTCACTCTGTCAAGACCATGTGCTGTGGATATGTAGCAACCACTTCATGTTAAATGATATATCAGCCATAGACATTGTCAATTCCTCAGGGCTGGAGTAAAAGCAAATCATCCCTGTCCCTATGGGAATGCCGATGAAGTGTTCTGGATTGACCTCCCTACTCCTACATTCTAGTAAGCATCCAAGAAGCCAACGGGAATCCCTTATTAATCTATTTGTCGTGTTCTTTTCAGGAAATCTTCAGATATGCAAACCTGATCCCTCCATTCTTCTACACTTCGTTGTACATTCGTTTAAGCGCCTTGAGTATTAGAAAGGCGCTATATAAATCCCATCCATTATTATTATTATTATTACATTGCCACCCAGGCATTCCCTTGCTTCACCTCCCCTCCTCAAAAGCATGCACATTACATCAGTGAGGCTCACAATCATTTCACTCCCTTTCCCTGAAGATACCCAATTATTTCTGCCTTTGTGTGTTTCTCACTTTACAGCTGATCTTCAGTACAACTTCATCGTCTGTTTTCTCACAGACAATCAAATTAAGGCAAAATGCATTAAAGAATTGTTTTAAGATTCTTACAGATGTCACATGGACTGATAAGACCAAGTACAATGCAATTCCCATGAGCAAGTGGTTTGGGCACGGAGGGGTTGGAAAGATTTTGCTACAGGGGGTTACCCGATTTTACTGAGGGGAAGTTTTACTGTATGGGGAGGATTATAATAATAATAATAATAATAATAATATCTTTTATTGTCATTGCACGTCAGTGCAACGAGATTTAGTATGCAGCTTCCAACCGATGTAAAAGAAAAGTAAAATAAATAAATAAGCTGTGTGACGTGACCATCCGAGGGAGACAGTCCAGGGGGGGTGGGGGGCACTCAGCAGGGCCGGTTCAGAGCCGCTATAGCTCTGGGGATAAAGCTGTTTCTGAGTCTGGAGGTTCGGGCGTAGAAGGCCTTGTAACGTCTGCCGGAGGGAAGTAGTTCGAATAGTCCGTTACAAGGGTGTGAGGAGTCAGTGGGGTAGGGGTAGGGGTAAATTATGAGGTGGGGTAGGGGTAAATTATAGGTTTATTGGCAGCTCTGAAGTTTATAAAGGTATGAGTTTATTGGCAGCAATAAGATTAATGGGGTGAGCTTAACACTGGACTGAAGCTTACTTTAGTTTAGAGGTACAGTGTGGAAGCAGGCCCATCAAGTCCATGCCTAGGAACGATCACTAGTTTGACCCTATACACTGGAGATAACTTACATAAGACATTTAACTGAGAGCATTACATGTCTTTTGAATGTAGGAGGAAACCAGAGCACTTGGGAGAAAACTCAGTCACAGGAAGACCGTACAAGTTCGTACAGACAGCACCCGTAGTTAGGATTCGAACCTGAGTCTCTGATGCTATAAGGCCAGAGGACATAAGTTTGTTTGAGATTGGTAGATTTATTGTGGTCAGTGAGGTTTATTGGAGTGAGGAGATAGAGGTTTATTGTTGTTACGAGGCTTAGAGAGGGGTTGGTTCATTGGAGGTGCTGAGGTTTAATGCTGAACTGTAGGGGTCTGAGATTAACTGGGAGCTCTGAAGAACATGTAAAGGGTAGGTTTATTGGAGGTGCTGAGGTTTAATGTTGGAGTGAAGTGAATGGAGCTTAGATTGGGAGTACTGAAGTACACAAAGGGGGTACATTTATTGGATGTGGTGGTGAGCATTACCGGGGAGTGAAATGAAAGGATCAGTGATTGATTGGGGCCACTGAGGCACATGGAAAGGATTAGATATTATGGGCCACAACTTCTGAAGCTACCTCTTTCAGCACTCTAGGGTTTATTGTAGGCGAAGAGGTTTATGTGGTGATGTTTATGGGGCAGGGTTACTGCTGGAGTCTTTGGACTGATTGAGAGCAGGAGGAACACAAAAGGGGCAAGTTTATTCGGCGAGTGAGGTTTACAGAGGAGTGAAGTATATGGGTCTTTGCTTGATTATAATTATGGAGTTTATAACGCGAGTAAGCAGGTGGTGATGTTTGTAGAGTGTGAAGTGACTGGATCAGAGATTGGGAGCAGAGTCACAGGAATGGGGTAGATATTATTATGGGCTCAAGGGCCTGTTCCACAATTTCTAAAGCTGCCTCTTTCTAAACCCTGGAGTTTTTATTGGAGGTGGTGAGGTTAATGGGGCAAGGTTAATGCTGGTGTGAAGTGAAGGTGTTTTAGACTGATTGAGAGCACAGGGGTACACGGAAGGGGTAAGTCTATTAAGGTAGTGAGGTTTACAGAGGAATTAAGTGCATGGGTCTGAATGATGATGATTATGGAGGGGGTAAGTGTATTGGAGATGGTGATGTTTAACTTAAGGGGTGTGAAGTGGCTGGACCTGAGATTGGGGGGACTGACTGAGGCACACGAAGGAAGGGGGCAGGTTTATAGGAGACGGCAGTGGCTGGACTGGGGAGAGGCGAGGTTTGGCTTTGAGTTTATGTGGGGGGGGGGAGGCAGCTGAGAGTTTCGTGGGCGGGTAAGGAGGATATTTGAGGAAGGGGGGGCCCGGCCTCGCTTCTCTTCAGCTCCAAAGGGGCCTAGACGGCCGGCTCTCCTTACCTGCTGCAGCGGCTCCGGGGCGGCTCGGCGGGTGCGTGGGGCGGCTCCGGGGCGGCTCGGCGGGTGCGTGGGGCGGCTCGGCCACACTCGGGGCGGCTCGGCCACACTCGGGGCGGCTCGGCCACACTCGGGGCGGCTCGGCCACACTCGGGTCCAGTCGGGTCGGAGGAGCGACGCGACGCGACGCGACTTCGGGAACCTTCGGCGCCCCCCCCCCCCGCGGAACTCTGGGAGCGACGGGCCGATTTGCATATTATCTGCATATCACAACATTCCACCGGCGGGCCTTAAAGGGGCCGTCCACCAGGAAGTGGCACAAACCACCCACATGGGCACAGGAGTTAGGAGCAAAGATCCCTACAGCGGAGCCTGCTATCGGATGTGTTTAAGAAGGAATTGCAGATTGCTGGAAAATCGAAGGTACACAAAAAAGCATGGAGAAACTCAGCGGGTGCAGCAGCATCTATGGAGCGAAGGAAAAAGGCTGAAGAAGGGTTTCGGCCCGAAACGTTGCCTTTTTCCTTCGCTCCATGGATGCTGCTGCACCCGCTGAGTTTCTCCAGCTTTTTTGTGTACCTTGCTATAGGATCTTTGGTTAGGAGGTTATGTTTGCAGCTGCTCGTATCAGAGGTTGGTGAAGCCGCGTTTTATTGGGCAGGAGGGAACTGCAGATGCTGGTTTACACAATATAGACATATTTGATAGACACAAAATACTGGAGTAACTCAGCGGGACGGGCAGCATCTCAGCGGGACGGGCAGCAAGGGTTTCGGCCCGAAACGTCACCTATTTCCTTCGCTCCATAGATGCTGCTGCACCCGCTGAGTTTCTCCAGCATTTTTGTGTACCTTCGATTTTCCAGCATCTGCAGTTCCTTCTTGAACAGCATCTCTCCAGAGTTACGTCCAATCCAAGTTTTTCTTTCCCCAAAATAAAGAATAAAACCTGTATACAGAACAAAAACTGTGCAAAAGCTCTTCATACATTCATGGAATTCAGCTTTCACCATGGAAAAGTGAAAGCTGCAGAGAAGATTTACCAGGATGTTCCCTGGACTTGAGAGCCTGAGCAATAGGGAGAGCTTGAGCAGGCTAGGGGGTGACCATATTGAGGTGTACAAATTCATGAGAGGCTAGATCGGGGTAGATACAGATTCTCTTGCTCAGAGTAGGGGAATTGAGAACTAGAGGGCATTGGCGTAAGGTGAGGGGGAATGATTTAAAGGAACCTGAGCCGAGGGGTAACTTTTTCACACAAAGGGTGGTGGGTGTGTGGAATGAGCAGCCGAAGGAGATAGTTGTGGCAGGCACTATCGCAATGTTTATGAAACATTTAGACAGGTACATGGATAAGACAGGTTTAGAAAGATACGGGCCAAATGCGGGTAGGTTGGACTGGAGTAGATGGGACATGTTGGCCGTTGTTGGCAAGTATGGCCGAAGGGCCTGTTTCCAGGCTGTAAGACTTTGTTTCTATAGGAGCTAAAAGGAGAGGGTGGACAGTCTTGGGTTCTTCCCCTGCTGGACATTGAGGACACCCCTCAAACAATGAAGGGATACCACCACACATGCCGTCTGCGCAGGAAGTAGCTGCTATTTGTATACATTGGGTATGCAAGCAAAGAATGTCACTGTGCCTAGTCACATGTGATAATAAAGTATTCCATTCCAATCCCCCAGAGGGCCACAAGCAGTGGCGGACTATCCAGGGTGTCAGCTTGCCAGATGGCAAATGGGCCCCTGATGAAGTGGGCCCCCTAAATCAAGTGGGCCCCTGATGACGTGGGCCCCCTTTGTCTCCTGGCAACCAATATTTTTAGACCCAGTCCGCCACTGGCCACAAGAGGAGCAAAGACGTTTTCTTACTGCTGAACATGACTGAGTATAACACTATTGAATGTGTAGAACTGAGAATGTATGAAAAGCTTTTGCACACTTTTTGTTCTGTATAGATATTTTATCCTGAATAGATATGCTTTTGCTATTCTGAATAAATATGCTTTAATATGTCCACTCTATTGTAGCTATCTATCTCATCATTTCATTTACTTTGATCAGGCCTCCCCGTAACCTCCAGTGTTTCAGAGATATCAATCTAAACTTACATTGATATCTCTGGGGTCAACGTGGACTCGGTGGGCCAAAGGGTCTGTTTCCACGCTGTTTCTCTAAACGAAACAATTATTCTGATTATTGATATGGTTGCCAATTTCTACCTCTGCTACCTGCTGCAGGAAAATCCCTGCCCCAGCTCACCTGCTACTGAAACCCTGCTCAGCATCAGGCTGGGCTACACAATCAACTTTGGCACTGGCTCTGTAATCTCACTGTGCCAAAATCTTCCCAAACTCTATTATTCATGTCACACTTTCAGAACCATAAATTGAAACTCAACTTCAAAATGAAAAAAAGGAGAGAAACACCTATGACCTTTCTGTGAAAGCTGCCAGTTGGAGCAAATTTTAAAGAGATGTGCCAAATTCTGGCTTCAGTGACAATCCCAGCAGGGAGAGACACAATACGTGTGACAGAGGCACAAGCAGTGTGGCAGACACAAGCAGTGTGACAGAGACACAAGCAGTGTGATGGACACATGCAGTGTCTCAGAGACACACACTGTGTGACGGAGATCCAGTGTGCCAGAGACACAATCCACGTATCAGAGACACAATCAGTGCAACAGACACACAATTGGTGTGACAGAGATAAAATCAGTGTGACAGACACACAACCAGTGCCTCCATGCCTCTCAGCTGGAAACACACACCTGCCAGCACAAAGCAGTTGGGCATCAACACAAAACACCAGCTAAAGTACCGATCGCTATCAAGAGCCAAAAGCATCATATGTACTGAATATCTACTTTGTTTCTACAATGAAATTCTTACTTGCACAGCAGTGCAGGTCTGTAAACACAGTAGTCATAGATAACAAAACAAATAAAATTCAATAAATTGGAAAAAAAAATCCAATATTAATATCTGAGGATTTGTAGATACCCAATATTCTCCTGGAACCTCGATTACTGTCATCGACTATTACTATAGTTCTCAATAATTCTCAATGACCAACTATCATACATTAGAGACATTCATTTTTTCCACACAACAAACACAATTGCACAGATGTGTAGGAAAGAACTGCAGATACTGGTTTAAATCCAAGGTAGACACAAAATGCTGGAGTAACTCAGCGGGATAGGCAGCATCTCTGGAGAGAAGGAATGGGTGACGTTTCGGGTCGAGACCCTTCGTCAGGGGAGTGGGCGGGAAACCCGGTTAGAATGTAGTTGGAGACAGTAAGACTGGTGGGAGAACTGGGAAGGGGAGGGGATGGAGAGAGAGGGAAAGCAAGGGCTATTTGATGTTGGAGAAATCAATGTTCATACAGCTGGGGTGGAAGCTACCCAAGCAAAACTATCCCACCCAAACCACCCCCTCCCCAGGTACTGTCCCCTGCAACCACAGGAGATGCAAGACCTGTCCCCCCACGACTCCATCCAGGAACCCCGACTGTCTTTTCAGGTGAGGCAGAGGTTCACTTGCACCTCCTCCAACCTCATCTAGTGTGTCCGATGTTCCAGGTGTCAACTCCTGTACATCGGCAAGACCAAGCGCAGGCTCAGCGATCTTTTCGCTGAACACCTCCGCTCAGTCCGCCTTAACCTACGTGATCTCCCGGTTGCTCAGCACTTTAACTCCCATTCCCAATCTGACGTTTCTGTCCTGGGCCTCCTCCATTGTCAGAGTGGGGCCCAGTGCAAATTGGAGGAACAGCACCTCATATTTCGCTTGGGTAGTTTACACCCCAGCGATATGAACATTGACTTCTCTAACTTCAAATAGCCCTTGCTTTCCCTCTCTCCATCCCTTCCCCTTTCCCAGTTCTCCCACCAGTCTTACTGTCTCCGACTACATTCTATCTCTGTCCCACCCACTCCCCCGACATCAATCTGAAGAAGGGTCTCGACCCGAAACATTCCTTCTCTCCAGAGATGCTGCCTGTCCCACTGAGTTACAATTGTATAGATTGCACTTTTGACAGTTATGAAAGTGAAAGAAGCAGCTCATCACATCTGTAGCACAAATTAGTACTTGTCCGAGTGTTTCCCCTGCAGCGATATCTCGAATCAGTCTAAAATTAAGGGGTTAGCCATTCAGAAGAAATTTCTGCAGCCAGAGTACGGTGAATCTCTGGAATTCTCCACCCAAGAGACTGCGAAGGCTCACTCACTATATTCAAGACAATGGAAAAGATTTTAGATATTGAGGAAATCAAGGATATGGGGATAGTGCCGGAAAATGGATATAAGGTAAACAATCAGTTATGACACTGTTTACCCCATTGTGGACATTGGACTTTGTCTTTGGAACTGATGCGCGATAACGCTGAGAACTAGATTCTGCAATCTGTATCTTTCCCTAGGCACTACCTATTATGCTTGAGTTTAGCTTGATTGTATTTATATACAATAGACAATAGACAATAGGAGCCGGAGTAGGCAATTCGGCCCTTCGAGCCAGCACCGCCATACACTGTGATCATGGCTGATCATCCACACTCAGTACCCCGTTCCTGCCTTTTCCCCATATCCCCCAACTCTCTCTTGAAAGCATACAGAGAATTGGCCTCCACGGACTTCTGAGGCAGAGAATTCCACAGATTCACAACGCCCTGTGTGAAAAAGGTTTTCCTCATCTCCGTTCTAAATGGCCTACCCCTTATTCTTAAACTGTGGCCCCTGGTTCTGGACTCCCCCAACATCGGGAACATGTTTCCTGCATCTAGCGTGTCCAAACCATTAATAATCTTATGTTTCAATAAGATGTCCTCTCATCCTTCTAAATTCCTGAGTATACAAGCCCAGCCGCTCCATTCTATCAACATATGACAGTCCTGCCATCCCGGGAATTAACCTTGTATTATCTGATATGATTATTTTCATGCACAAGGAAGCTTTTCAGTGTACAGTACCTCGTTACACGTGACATTAATAAACCTAAACCTGACCTGAACCCGTCCAGATCCAAATTGTTTGTGTTGGGTTTATAAAATATAATTACTTCTCCAGTCCCAGTCACTTCAGATTCACTCTGATAGGGTCCAGCTCAGAGCGAGTTTTAATATTATACTGGAAAGGTCTTAAATTCAGTCAGTAATTCAGTGCGGTTTTAAAGTAAAAATGTATGTTTATTTATAGTTTTGCCCTGAAAATAATAAAAACTTCCAAAGAGTCAAAACCAGACACTGAGCATTGACAGAACTGGAGACAGGATCCAACTGCACAGAAAGCCGTTCAAACCACCATGCCTGCACCCTGAATAAATGTCCTTTTAAGTATTTAGTTTAGCTTAGTTTAGAGATACAGCGTGGAAACAGGCCCTTCGGCCTACCGAGTGTGCGCCGACATGAGCGATCTGCGCACACTAACACTATCCCACACACTCGGGACAATTTACAATCTTCTAAGCCAATTAACCTACATACCTGCATGTCTTTGGAGTGTGGGAGGAAAACAGAGCACCCGGGGAAAACCCACGCAGGTCTCGGGGAGAACGTACAAACTCCGTACAGACAGCACCCGTAGTCAGGATCGAACCCGGGTCAATGGCGATGTAAGGCAGCAACTACCGCTGCGCCATCATATTTATCCAACTCCTTTCAAAGTTACAGTGCAATATTCTTCCCCTCTCTTTTTAGATGGCGCATAACAGCAGCTGGTATTAAAAACTTTCCCTCGTCTACTCTTTTTCTTATTATTTGAATTGTGTTCTCAGGTCAAAGACCCTTCTAGAATCAAAGGGTCACATGGTTGATGTTTGAGGGGCCTTGTGAAGGAGGAGGAAAGATGGTGAATTGTCAAAGCAAGGAGCAAAGGCTGGGTGTGGAGTAATAAAATGCAGTTACAGACAGACAGACAGACAGACAGACAGACAGACAGACAGACAGACAGACAGACAGACAGACAGACAGACAGACAGACAGAGACTGTGTGAGAGGAAAGTAGAGAGAAAAAGAGAGGGAAGAACAGAGGAAGAGATAAATGGGCAAACAGACAGATATAATGAGAGGACATAGGTTTAAGGTGAGAGGGGAAAGATTAAATAGGAATCTGAGGGGCAACTTTTTCACACAGAGGGTTGTGAGTATATAGAATGAGCTGCCGGAGGAGGTAGTTGAGGCAGAACAGTTAATGTGGTGCTGTTCAATGAGGAAAGGAATGGATCATAGTTAGTTTTACATCAGCATTGGAGAAACTATGAGAAATATTGCTGAGAGATAGCATCTTCGTTTGTGGTACAACCAGAACTGCACCCAGCATTTAGAGAATGCAAAGGAACTTCATATCTGTCTGTCGAGTCATAGAATCAGAGCGTGTACAAACAGGCCATTCGGCCCACAATGTCTATGCTGCTCATCAAGCATCCATTGATATTAATCCCATTTTCATCACCTTGTAGTCTTCTATGCCTTGCCAATTCGTACACTCACCTAGATGTTAAACATCGTGGGAGTCTCTGCTTCCACCACTTAGTCTTCCATGTTTCAACCTCCCACGGATGGAAAACAAATCTTCCTCAGATCCCCTCTCAACACCTTAAACCTACACTCTCTTATTTTTAGACACCCGTTATAAGTAAAGGTTTTGTAATATGTACCAAATCAATGCCCCTCGTAATTCTGTATACCCCCCTCACAGTTCTGAGAAAAAACAAACACAGCTTTTCCAATCTTCCCTTACAATTGAAACTATCCATCCAGGGTGGAACTGCCCTGTTGTACCAGCCCAGTGCAAACACATTCTTCCTTTAGTGTTGTACACAGACTACTCTTCTAATGATTGAAGGTTTTGAGGAGGCGACAAGGATACGGCATTTGATGCTCTAAGAAGACCCTTCTAATACACGTAGACAAAGACTCAGATGGCAGATAGATTGGGCAAGTAAAAGCCTGGGATCCAAGGAATAGTGGCAAGTTGTCAATTGGAAAAGTAATGAATGACGGTGAATTGGAGATTTAGTGACTGACGGCTAGTGTGTGTCGGGTGGTTCCACTGAGCTCGTCGCCTGGTTCCTTCCTTATTATGATCTCCATTAACGCCTTGACTTAAATGTCGGGGCCAAGACGAGAACGTTTATTAACAATGTCAAGATGTGCAGTGTGGTTGATAGAAAGGACGAAAGTTCTGGCCTGCAGGGAAATATCAATGTACTGGTTGGGTGGGTAAATGGAAGACAAGTGTGAAGTAAACTGCTTGGTAAAGGTTACCAACCAAGGCAAAGGAAGTACACAATAAGTGGTAAGGCACCGATACCGCACAAACCCTCGCCCTTGAACAAGTGCGGTGAAACAAGTGCAGTTGTACAGGGCCTTAGTCCAGAACCAGGGGGAGTTCGTGGAGCATAGGGAAGTGAGGGGGGGGGGGGGGGGGGGGGGGCAAAATAAAGTGAGAGGGAAGAAGGGGAGAGGTATTTGGTCAGTGACTAAAATTGGAGAATTCAATGTTCATACCATGGTGTTGTGAGCTATCCATGTGGAATCTGAGGCACTGTTCCTCCAGTTTGCGTATGGTCTTACTTTGGCAATGATGGAGGCCCAGGACAGAAATATTACTATGGCAATGGGAAGGGGAGTTAATATGGTTAGCAACTGGGAGATGTAGTAGGCCTTGGCAGACCTAGTACCAGTGTGGACTTGCTCCCATTCCTCCCTCTAGCTTCACAATCCTTATCTTACATCTTTTGTCTTTTCACCTCTGGCCTTTGACCAACCATCTGCCTACAAAAACCCCCACCTATTTACAAAGATGTTGCCAGGACTAGAGGGTCTGAGCAATAGGGAGAGGTTGAGTAGGCTGAGACTCTATTTCTCGGAGCGCAGGAGGATGAAGGGTGATCTTATAGAGGTGTATAAAATCATGAGAGGAATAGATTGGCTTGTTACGCAGATTGGTGATTCAAGGACTAGAGGACATAGGTTTAAGGCAAAGGGGAAAAGATTTAATAGGAATCTGAGGGGTAAGTTTTTCACGCAATGGGTGGTGGGTGTATGGAACAAGCTGCCAGAAGAGGTATTTGAGGCAGGGGTCATCCTAACGTCCTTTCATCCTAGTGAGACCAAACCTGAAGTATTGTGTGCAGTTTTGGTCCCCTAATTCGAGGAAGGACATTCTTGCTATTGAGGGAGTGCAGCGTAGGTTTACAAGGTTAATCCCCGGGATGGCGGGACTGTCATATGCTGAGAGAATGGAGTGGCTGGGCTTGTACACTCTGGAGTTTAGAAGGATGAGAGGGCATCTTATTGAAACATATAAGATTGTTAAGGGTTTGGACACGCTAGAGGCAGGAAACATGTTCCCGATGTTGGGGGAGTCCAGTACCAGGGGCCACAGTTTAAGAATAAGGGGTACGAGGATAGTTTTTCTCACAGAGAGTGGTGGGTCTGTGGAATTCTCTGCCTCAGAGGGCGATGGAGGCCGGTTCTCTGGATACTTTCAAGAGAGAGCTAGATAGGGCTCTTAAAGATAGCGGAGTCAGGGGATATGGGGAGAAGGCAGGAACCGGGTACTGATTGTGGGATGATCAGCCATAATCACATTGAATGGCGGTGCTGGCTCGAAGGGCCGAATGGCCTACTCCTGCACCTATTGTTTATTGCCTATTGTTTAAGAAATAGTTAGACAGGTACATGGATAGGACAGGTTTGGAAGGATATGGGCCAAACGCAGGCAGGTGAACAAGTTGGGCCTGTATCCACGCTGTATCACCAAATGACTGCCCCTCCTCTCTTCCAGCTTTCTTTCCCGCCCATAACAATCAATCTGAGGAAGGGTCCCAACCCGAAACATCACCTATCTACGTTCTCCAGGGATACTGCCCGACCCGCTGAGTTACTCCAGCATTTTGTAAACCAGCATCCGCAGTTCCCAGTTTCTCCAGATCCTCCGTTCGAGGACGTCACAGCCACATTTCCTTGAATCTGAAGGATGTAGCCCAGTTCCTCGATGCTCGAGGACAGGCTCAGCCTGAGTGTTCAATGTGGTTGATACGTCAGCAGGTTCCTCGCAGGAACGAGAGTCGTGTATCAGAGGCAAGTTGTTTAACGGGATGTCACATGCCAAAGGGAGATGTAAATATTTCTCACACGGTTCTCTGCTCAATGATAGATGCTGAGTCTGGATTCTGTCTCTTCATGAGCCGTCTAATGAAATCCTGTGTCGTGAAGCAACCACTTTTAGATCGGAGGGGGAGGGGGTGGGGGGGGGGGGGGGAGTGTTCTTCGTGGGTGAGGGGCGGAAGTGTTGGTAAGATGGGAACAAAATGTACAAAGGAGTCATGCTGCAGCGGTAACTAAGTGACTCAGCGGGCAGCGAGTCAGCGGGTTGCAGGTTCAGTCACACTTCAGAGACCCGAACAGCAATTGTTCAGCCAGGACCCAGTGAAGCAGGGAGGGCGAGCTGCACCACCGGATGGAGGGAGCTGCCATTTATGAATGAAACGTTACGCCAGTGCCCTAGTGAAAGGCCTGGATAGAGTGGGATGTGGAGAGGATGTTTCCACTCGTGGGAGAGTCTGGGACCAGAGGCCGTAGCCTCAGAATAAAAGGACGTACCTTCAGAAAGGAGATAAGTAGGAATATCTTTCGGTACACAAAAATGCTGGAGAAACTCAGCAGGTGCAGCAGCATCTACGAGCGAAGGAAATAGGCCCGAAAAGTTGCCTTTTTCCTTCGCTCCATAGATGCTGCTGCACCCACTGAGTTTCTCCAGCATTTTTGTATACCTTCGATTTTCCAGCATCTGCAGTTCCTTCTTAAACACATAGGAATATCTTTAGTCAGAGGGTGATGGATCTGTGGGATTCATTGCCACAGACGGCTGTGGAGGCCAAGTCCATGCATATTTTTAAGGCGGAAATTGACAGATTCTTGATCAGTATGGGTGACGTGTTATGGGGAGAAGGGGGTTGAGAGGGAAAGATAGATCAGCCATGACTGAATGATGGAGTCGTCTTGATGGGCCGAATGGCCTAATTCCGCTCCAAAACCTATGAGCCTACCAGAGGTACATCAAAGACCACATAGCAACCAGTTCCACTCCTCCACCCTAACCGTCCGACCAGTTCCACTGTCCGCATCCTTGTCATCACACCTACCCCAGCCAGCAATGGGCCATTCTGGGCTCCATCCTTCCTGAGCTCATCTCTTGTCAGTCCTGATTTGTTCTGGCGTTTCCTTGCCTTCAATTTATTTCACTCCAGTCACCCCCCCCCCCCCCCCCCCCCCCCCCCCCCTCACACACACGCACACCTCTACTTTCAGTCTGAAGAAGACTTTCCGACCCAAAACGTCACCTATTCTTTTTCTCCAGTGATGCTGCCTGAAGCGCCGAGTTACTCCAGCATTTTGTCTCTACCTCCCGTAGCAACTATTTTGAAGGGAGACAAGTTCTCCTGAGTGTCCTTGGGCCAATACTTATCCCCCAAGCAGGGTCACTGAAATGGTTTATTACCTACAGTATCTGTTTATATGAGTTTACTGTGCTAAATTGGCTGCCACACTTTCTACATGCAATAGCAACTAAACTCTGCAAATTATTTAATTGGCAGTAAAGTGTATTAGAACATCCAGAGATCACGAAAGGCACTTTGAAATGTTTTATTTCCTTTTGGAGAGGATAAAGTCTGCTTTTATTGTGCAGGGATTGCAGTCTAGGGATTGGAACCCTTGGTTTTGAAGTGCGGGGCTGGCGTCCAAAGTCTCTGCAGAGGTTCAGAACCCTAGATCACGCTGTGACAGAATGCCCAGTTTAAAAGGCGGATGCAGACTGGATCCGTGTGCAGAGCTGGGAGAGCGTTTATTGCATTCAGCTATAAAGTATCTGTCATCGTTACACCACAGTGGCACGGTGGCGCTGCGGTAGAGTTGCTGCCGAACAGCGCCAGAGACCCAGGTTCGGTCTTGACTATGGGTGCTGTCTGTACGGAGTTTGTACGTTCTCCCTGTGACTGAGCGGGTTTTCTCCGGGTGATACATAGAAACGTGGAAAATAGGTGCAAGATTAGGCCATTTGGGCCTTCGGGCCAGCACCGCCATTCAATATGATCATCATCCAAAATCAGTACCCCGTTCCTGCTTTCTCCCCATATTCTTTGAGTCCGTTGGCCCTAAGAGCAATATCTAACTCTCTCTTGAATACTCAGTTACTCCAGCATTTTGTGTCCACATGTTATTACATTGTTCTATGTTCACATATCTGTTGTGCTGCTGCAAGTGAGAATTTCATTGTCCTGTTTCAGGCCATATGACAATAAAACACTCTTGACTTTTGACTATTCCTTGCCATCTCTCACGCCCAACTAGTAATGAGCGAAGTGCCTCTTCACCAATCCCTACTCACTCCAAATCACCGCTGGATTCAAGTTGATCCCATGTAGGTTCGACTTCAAAAAAAAAAAAAAAAAAAGACACAAAGTGCTGGAGTAACTCAGCAGGTCGGACAGCATCTGCGGTGGACATGGATGGCACAAAGTGCTGGAATCAGCAATCACCTCCTCTTTATCTCAAGATACGCACTTGAGCATACTCCACAAAAATATCATTCTTTCTTCATTGTTATCCCTTACAGCCAGGTGGCCAATTTCCCTTGTGAGCTTTCTCCTGTACTCATATATATCAATGATACCATTCTTACATCAAGCAATCAAGATCCAGAGACTCAGAGAATGAACCTGCAAGGTCCCAATCAGTGGCAACATTGCTGCCCCTGTCAGATAGGGGAAGAACACTACAGGTGGCTGTCTACTGAATAACAAAAGAAACAGCCAGAGTTTATAGACAATAGACAGTAGGTGCAGGAGTAGGCCCATTTGGCCCTTCGAGCCAGCACCGCCATTCAATATGATCATGGCTGATCATCCCCAATCAGTACCCCGTTCCTGCCTTCTCCCCATATCCCCTGACTCCGCTATTTTTAAGAGCCCTATCTAGCTCTCTCTTGAAAGCATCCAGAGAACCTGCCTCCACCGCCCTCTGAGGCAGAGAATTCCACAGAGTTTAAGAATAAGGGATAGGCCATTTAGCACTGAGATGAAGAAAAACGTTTTCACACAAAGAGTTGTGAATTTGTTGAATCCTCTGCCACAGAAGGCAGTGGAGGCCGATTCACTGGATGCATTCAAAAGAGAGTTAGACAGAGCTCTTAGGGCTAGTGGAATCTAGGGATATGGGGAGAAGGCTTGTAGCCACGGCCCTCTTACTTGCACTATTTACAGAGATAATAAGAAATAAACAAATTAATTATGTTCAAGCGATTGCATTCATTTAAAACGTGAAACAAGCTACAGAGCAACAAGACTTAACCTTGCAGGTGGCATTCATTCACAGAAAGTCAGGAGAACCTTTCAAAGCCCGAGACAGTATTATCAAGTACACTTAATACAAGATAACTATGAAAACAGAAAACAGACGTTCTCATCCAAAACACAAAACCGTCATCAACACACGTGGTGGGAACGGCAAATTAATACCCATCTCAGATCAGCATCTTATATGTTAACACATTGCCATGAAAACTCTTTGCAAATGATATTATCGAGTCATGAAGCATGTTTGCAGCAGCCCAGGGTATACGGTGAGATGGGGGTCACTGTGAATGAACACTGATGTAGTCAGGTTGGGGGTGGGGTACGTGGTGCTGAGGCCAGCTCTCTCTCTTGTTGGGAACGTGCTGGCATCTTCAGCATGGCAGCAGCAAGCTCAGCCAAACATGCACTGGCTACCGAATGAAAATTACACTTCATGCAATGTAAAGACCCAGCTCCAATTTACGCCCACATTATTCACAAGGTAACAGAGAAAGCTTTTTTCATACAAAATGGTGGAGTAACTTAGTGGGACAGGCAGCATCTCTGGAGAGGAGGAATGGGTCACGTTCCGGTTCGAGACCCTTCTTCAGACTGAAGGGTCTCGACCCGAAACGTCCACCGCTCCCCACCAGCCTGGCTCAGGGTGGGCTAAATAAACGGTGACAAGCCAGAGCTGTTCCAGTGTTAATGGAAATGTGATATTGGTATTATTGTTAAGGTTGCAGCACAGAAACTGGCCCTTCAGCCCAACAGGTTCAATACTCTCCCACATTGGCTCAACCAAACCAGTGGTTTTCCCACTCTCCGTCGGCCAACCCACTTTAATCAAATGGTTCACCTAAACATCCCAGCGATTACTAAAGCACCGTAAATCTAACACCAGGCGCAGTCAAACCATCGATATAAGCACAGACCAGCCGCCAAACTACATCCATTGAATGCATTGATGCAAAGAGGAACTGGGATTGAAATGACTAAGGGTGCAGCAGTATTAAAATATCAGTTGTATGTTAGACAGTGGGCAGCCACTCTCCATCTATGCACGGCCAAGCTGTGGATAACCAAATTTGGTGACCTATTTATTTTAATACCCTGTGATTCATCTGAAGGTTGCGATCTCTACTTAGAAAACCATCCGTCCAACTGTCCTTTTCACCTTCATCTGCTGATCCACTTCCTCTCACACATGATGTGTAGGAAGGAACTGCAGATGCTGGTTTATACCGAAGATAGACACAAAAAGCTTGGGTAACTCAGCGGGGCAGGCAAGCAGGCAGCACCTCTAGGAGGGAAGGAATTTGGGTGACGTAAAGAGGGGCCTCGGCCCAAAACGGCACCTATTCCAATCTCTCCGGAGGCGCTGTCTGACCCTGCCGAGTTACTCCAGCTTTTGGTGTCTATCTTCCCCTTCAACGCACCCGTGGGAGCTCACAGTGGCTCAGGAAGTCGCCCATCAGCCTAGATACCTCCAGTCAGGAAGCACCTGGATGCCGCTGGCGCTGCCTCAATGCAAATACTATGTACGGGGACAGCTGCGGTTTGGCTGGCCCGCTGCGCCAGAGTGTGAGCAGTGCAAAGCAAGGCAGGCGTGGAAGCGGCGTGGTCCCGATACTCACTCACACACTGATAACCGGTTTTACTGCTCAGCGCTTTACTGCACAGTGTGCAGTTGGTGAAGCTGGAAAAGGTTCCAGGCACTAACTCGTGGCCATTGTTACACTTTCTCTTTTCTTTTGGACTTTCCTTTTCTTTCTCTTTGGTCTTACCCTAAAAAAGGCAAAGGAACACAAAAAAAAACATTCACTTCAAAGAGTCAAAGCAACAGGAGGAAGCCATTCAGTCCCGTCATGAGCCTGTCCTGCCACTGAATTAGATGCAGCTGGCCTGCACTTTAATGCCCCTGTCCCACTTAGGAAACCTGAACGGAAACCTCTGGAGACTTTGCGCCCCACCCAAGGTTTCCGTGCGGTTCCCGGAGGTTTTTGTCAGTCTCCCTACCTGCTCCCACTACCTGCAACCTCCTGCAACCTCCGGGAACCGCACGGAAACCTTGGGTGGGGCGCAAAGTCTCCAGAAGTTTCCGTACAGGTTTCCTAAGTGGGACAGGGGCATTAAGTCCGTGTACCTGCATTGACTACTTAATCCCCCTGCATCTTTTAGTTTTACAGATACAGTGTGGAAACAGGCCCTTCGGCCCACCCACCGAGTCCGCGCCGACCAGCGATCCCCGCACACACACAATAGGGGACAATTTATATTTATACCAAGCCAATTAGCCTACAAACCTGTACGTCTTTGGAGTGTGGGAGGAAACCAAGGATGTCGGAGAAAACCCACGCAGGTCCCAGGGAGAACGTGCAAACTCCGTACAGACAAGCACCCGTGGTCAGGATCGAATCCGGGTCTCTGGCGCAGTAAGGCAGCAACTCTACCGCTGCGCCAGCGTGTTGCCCTTATCTCAGTGTCAATATTTTCAATGGATTGTTCCCCCCTCACCCTCGCAATAGATTACCGAGTGCGTGGGCCATACTTTATACTTCTTGACATTAGGGGCGGCACAGTGGCGCAGCAGTAGAGTTACTGCCGTACAGCGCCAGAGACTCCGGGTTCGAACCCGACTACGGCTGCTGTCTGTACGGAGTTTGGTGACCAAGTGGGTTTTCTCCGAGATCTTCGGTTTCCTCCCAAACTCCCAAACACTCTAAATTGCTTTGGTATAAATGTAAATTGTCCCTAGTGTGTGTCGGATAGTGTGGGGATCGCTGGTCGGTGCGGACTCGGTGGGCCGAAGGGCCTGTTTCCATACTATATCTCTAAAACCAAAACTAAACTGTGCAGCACAGAAACAGGCCCTCCGGCCGACAATGTCCAAACTGAACATGATGCCGAGATAAACTAATCTCACCTGCCCACATGTAATCTATACCCTTCCATTCCTTGCATGTCCATGTGCCTATCTAGAAGTCTCTTAAACACTATCATTCTTGCTATTGAGGTAGTGCAGCGTAGGTTCACGAGGCTAATTCTTGGGATGGCGGGACTGTCATATGCTGAGCGACTGGGGCTTGTATACTCTGGAATTTAGAAGATTGAGAGGATATCTTATTGAAACAAAAAGATTATTAAGGGATTGGATATGATAGAGGCAGGAAACATGTTCCCGATGTTGGGGGAGTCCAGAACCAGGGGGCCACAGTTTAAGAATAAGGGGTAGGCCATTTAGAACGGAGATGAGGAAAATCTTTTTTACCCACAGAGTTGTGAATCTGTGGAATTCTCTGCCTCAGATATGGGGATGTGGTGAGAAGGCAGGAACGGGGTACTGAATGTGATTGATCAGCCATGATCACAATAAATGGCGCTGCTAGCTCGAAGGGCCGAATAGCCTACTCCTGCTCCAATTGTCTATCATCTTATCTGCCACCACCACCACCCCTGGAAGCGCATTACAGGCACCCGCCACCATTTGCCACGCAGATATCCATTAAACCTACGCCCTCTAGTGTTGGACATTTTCACCACACAATCTCCTTTACACTTTTCCCCTCTAATCTTTGACTTCTCCTCCAAGGGACAAAGGTTGTTGCTGTCTACCCGATGTGTGCCTCTCCTAATTTTATACACTTCTATCAGGTATAATCCCGCTCCGTATCCTTCCCCTTACTCTGCCCTTTGTGCTTGTATTTGTGTTGATTGTATTTATTCAAGAATCAGAAGGCGGTGGAGGCTAATTCACTGGATGTTCTCAAGAGAGAGTTAGATTTAGCTCTTAGAGCTAACGGAATCAACGGATAGGGGGCAAAAGCAGGGACGGGGTACTGATTTTGGATGATCAGCCATGGTTATATTGAATGGCGGTGCTGTCTCGAAGGGCCGAATGGCCTACTCCTGCACCTATTTTCTATGTCTATTTATAGTATTACTGTATCTGATTTAATTGGATAGTGTGCAAAAACCTCAGTGCATATGATAATAATGAACCTAATCTTAAACCTAGATTTTTATTTTTAGAATAAGCTTGTTTCACTGAAGAAGGGTTTCAGCCCGAAACGTTGCCTATTTCCTTCGCTCCATAGATGCTGCCGCACCCGCTGAGTTTCTCCAGCATTTTTGTCTACCTTCACTGGCACTATCACTGAGAATAGAGATTTATTTCATTTTACGCAGTAAAATTTGAATAGACGTCTCTGGATCAAAAGTCTAGGCAACTAATTGCTTGCCCAGTACATTTATGATTCCACCACCACATCCTTTATGTAGCAAATGAAGAGCTCAATCTATCCATCTGATACTTCTCTCCTGGAGGAAAGGTGAGGCATTGTCTATTGTACGAGGAAGGGCCTGAGTCTGAAGAAGGGTTTCCACCCAAAACGTTGCCTATTTCCTTCGCTCCATAGATGCTGCCTCACCCGCTGAGTTTCTCCAGCATTTTTCTCTACCTGAATCCAGATAATTCATTTTTCAATGAGGTAAGAGAGCACACAGCCTTCTAACATCGAATGATTTCGGGGGCAAGATGGAAAACCCCCCCACAATATTTACACATCACACAGGCACATTTGAAAGCAAATCCCTGCAACTATTCTCACCTTATCTTTGAAGGAGCCAGTCACCCTGCTCTTGAGAGAACTTAATGTTCTTTTCACTTTTGTTCCTTTCTCGGGTCGATCGGTTTTGTCACCGTCCTCTTTTCTTTAAAGAGGGGGAGAGAAAGTTGTGAACGGTCATAGCCAGATTTAATGGACAATTGTGCTTGGCCTCATTTAGCTTCACGATACAGTGTAGAAGCAGGCCATTCGGCCCACCGAGTACATGCCGACCATGCCAATTGACCTACAAACCCGCACGTCTTTGGAACGTGGGAGGAACCCTGTGCATTCCCGTTTTTCCCACCATCTCCCACCACCTTCGTCCATTCCCCTCCTTCGTACACACATCCCATCCCGTTTCCCCGTTTTCGCCCCTCTTTACCCCCTTCCCCGTCCTCTTCCACTCCATCCATCCCTCTAGCTTTACATTTCGCTCCTCCTCTCCCCTCCTTAAACGTTTTGGTCTCCTTGTCACCTGTTGTCACTTATTCCACCACCCATCCCCTCACCTGTATCCACCTATCACTTGCCAAACCGGGGTCAGGGAAAGAGCGTTCACGTCGCGGCCCTGTTTCCACCAATCTTTCCACCACCACGCACAAGAAGCGACAAGACAGCCACCATTGTGTGCAGATGCTGAGAAGTGTGTTCAGCTCTGGCTGAACAACTTCTAATCTTGTGCATAGACTCGATAAGAAGACTTGCCCCACGCCCATCCCACTTTTCCAGCTTTCTCCCCCATTCTCCAATCGGTCTGAAGAAGGGCCCCCACCCAGAATATCGTCTTTCCATTCCCTCTTTAGATGCTGCCTGACCCCCCCCCCCCTCCCCCCCCCCTGAGTTCCTCCAGCACTTTGTGCATTGCTCACGACTCCATCACCTGCAGTTTCTTGTGCCTACATACTTTGATGGGTTCCCTCTGGAATTTTGACCAACAACCAAAGATTCTTTAAACTTACTCGGCAAGGAATTCCATCCAAGTGAGATCGTGTGAGGAGGCAGGGGGGCGCATCTGTGCAGATCCCGCCGATGTTCTTGCACTGCAGAGAAAATAGGACCAGTCAGAACTAGATAAGCACCTTAGGCACGAGTAAAGAAGCCTTCACCACTGCTCCATGTTAGGATGCTGAGGTGAGGGGAAGGGTGACACATTGGACGCAAGCCCAACAACTGACAACAGACACACAATGCTGGAGTAACTCAGCGGGACAGGCAGCATCTCTGCAGGGAACCCATTCCCTCTCTCCAGAGAAGCTGCCTGTCCCGCTGAGTTACTCCAGCATTTTGTGTCCAACTTCGGTTTAGCCCAGCAGCTGCAGTTACCAATTAACCAACAAACACACACGTTTGGATGTGGCAGGGAATCAGAGCGCCTGGAGATAACCCACACGGTCACAGGGTAAACGTGCAAACTCCGTACAGGCAGCAGCGCCACCGTGCCACTCTCTGTTCTTTACACTGCCTCAATAATTCACCCCAAATTTAATATAGGTTCCACTGTGTCAGAATGTCACTCCAACGCTCTGATTTCTTGGGGTGAAGCCCTTGATGCCATGTTAACTGTGATTATCTGCCACTATTGGATAGATTCAAGGACATTTGTCTTTAACATTCACTTAAATTTGTCTAAGATTCAAAATAATGGAGCCCTGGTTGAATGAAGTATCCTTTCATTGCTTCCAAATGCCACACATCTGAGGGTACTTTGATGTGAGACAACCTCTTCCCTTTTTATAACAGACTAAAGGACCTTTCACCACCTAATTCACAACCTTTTTTACTCGTGGACATTTTTCATCAGGCTAGAAAAAACGGCCCGACCTACTTGATGCCACGAGTACCTACGACTAGCATCACGGCCTGCTACGACCCACCTACGACCTACCTACGACTTTGTGACGACCATGCTGCGAGGAGTATGAGTCAAGGGCAAACTCGGCAGAGGTCGTGAATTAGGTCGTGAAAGTGGGACAGGCCCTTAAACAATGAACCAGGCTTACTTGCAGATAAAGCTTGCTGCACATAGCAATGGGAAAAGCAAGATAGTCAGTTCAAACCCAGCAATCTGAGGCCAGTTCGCTAATAATTATCGGATAAAGTGGAAAACCTTCGGTTGAACTTGGGATAAAACAAATATTTTTGGGGAAAAATATGTGAGAGAAATGTAAGTTCTGGAGGCACATTATAGTGATGACTGATGTCCTCACAGTCCATTCTTTAGCAGAGGTCTGTGGATAGCAACCAGGAGCAGGAATTCTCTCTATTCACCTCCCATCCCAGGGAACGTAGGTCTCAGCCAGATGCAGGGTCCGTGGGCAGGTGTCAACAGCAAAGCGAACACGGAACTTTATTCTGAGCAGGCCGATTGTGAATAATTTGCTAAAAAATAAATGGCAGCCTGACTTCTGAAACTGGGTAGGAGGCAGCAGAGTGGAGAAGAGAGTGCGGCCTACACAGCGTTGCCGGGGGACTTGGGTGGCAAAGCAGCACATGAAGCACGTTACAGGGACGCACACAGGTAGCTGCTCACCTGCTGACTGCATTGCTGCACTTTCTGAGGGGAGGTAGAAAATGAGACAGAATGAGCGATCGGCAGAAGCATTGAAACGCAGTCGTATGCTCCCGCCAGGGGATTTACAGAGATAACCTCTCCACATATCTTCCTCTTCGTTATATCTATTGTACTTGAGTTTGAACTGACTGTATCTATGTTTGGTATATCTGATGTGTTGGATAGCATGCAAAACAAAGCGTTGTACTGTGCCTCTGTAGATGTGACAATATTAGTTTAGTTTAGTTTATTATTGTCACGTGTACCGAGGTACAGTGAAAAGCTTTCTTGTTGCGTGCTATCCAGTCAGCGATAAGACTATACATGATTATAATTAAACCGTATACAGTATACAGATACAGAATAAAGGGTATAATGTTTAGTGCAAGATAAAGTCCGATTAAACATAGAAACATTGAAAATAGGTGCAGGAGTAGGCCATTCGGCCATTCGAGCCAGCACCGTCATTCAATATGATCATGGCTGATCATCCAAAATCAGTATCCCGTTCCGGCTATTTCCCCATATCCCTTGATTCCCTTGGCCCCAAGAGCTAAATCCAGCTCTCTCTTGAGAAAATAGCTTGAAGGTCTCCAATGTGGCAGATGGGGGGGTCAGGATCGCTCTCTAGCTGGTGAGGGTTCAGTTCATAAGTGATAGGAGCAGAATTAGGCCATTCAGCCCGTCAAGTCTACTCCACCATTCAATCATGGCTGATCTAGCTCTCCCTCCTAACCCCATTCTCCTGCCTTCTCCCCATAACACCTGACACCCGTACTAATCAAGAATCTATCTATCACTGCCTTAAAAATATCCATTGATATTGCCTGATAACAGCTGGGAAGAAACTGTTCTTGAACCTGGAGGTGTGCGTTCTCAAACCTCTGTACCCCTCACCTGATGTGAGGAGGGGGGGAAGAGGGACTGATGAGGGTGAGTGGTCCTTGACTATGCTGGTGGCCTTCAACCCAAGTATCTAAGGGGCCAATTAATTCATTCATCAAAGCCATTTAAAAGGAATTTCAAGATTAACAAAGGCCTGAACTCAAACAGTTTAAGGTGAAGGGGAAAATATTTAATTTAAGGTGAAGGGGAACAGATTTAATAGGAATCTGAAGGATAATATTTTCACACAGTGGGTGTATGGAACAAGCTGCCAGAGGAGGTAGTTGAGGCTGGAACTAACCCAAAGTTTAAGAAACAGTTAGACAGGATAGGATACCTTTGGAAGGATATGGACCAAACACAGGCAGGTGGGACTAGTGTAGCTGGGACATGTTGGCCGGTGTGGGCAAGTTGGGCTGAAGGGCCTGATTCCACACTGTATCACTCGATGACTCTATAACAGTTCACCTCCAAATATAATGGAGGCGTGAGCAATCGATCTCCACCAGTGGGTCCGCAGCACGTCCATACAAGACGGGAGAGTGTGGGGCCCAGAGGTCAAGGTTAACGCTTCCTCTGCTCCAGTGCAGAGTCATCGGGCCTGATGGGTGGTGCCAGTTGTTGAGTTTATTAACAAGTTTCTTTGATGACTTAAAGCTCCTTGAAGCTTGCAAGCCTGGCCCTTGATCCTTGCATGGGTGAGGGTGTTGAGGGAGAGCGGACAAGAATGAGTTGAGGGGAAACCAGGAGTCGGGTGGAAGCATTCTTGATAGGATGATTCAGCTGTCTGTGGAAGATGTATCGGTTGGCAAAGACCAATCGCTTTGGGGAGAAATGCAGCCAACGTCCCTGGTGATCGGTGGAACTCAGTGTCGTTGGAGAGGATTACTGCATTCCCCTGTTAGCACGTTAGTACCTGCACTGATGTAAAGCACTTTGGTCAATGAAAGTTGTTTTTAAATGTGCTATAGAAATAAAATTGACTTGACTTGACATGACTGTTGCCCACTCACAGGTAGTGTTCCTCCCTTTGCTCCATTTCTGTTCGAAAGCATTTAAAAGACACGTGGACACATGGATAGGAAAGGGTTAGAAGGATATGGGCCAAACGCAGGCAATTGGGACTGGCTTAGACGGGACACCCTAGGCGGCAAGGATGGACTATGACGAAGGGCCTGTTTCCGTGCTGTATGACTTTGGTCACTCAACATCTTGTTGTCAGTTATTGAAATGATAAATGGGGTGTGACTAACCCATGATAGGCCTTCAGTTCTTGCAGCACTTCTTGAACCAACCTGGAAGGCAAGGAGAAAGAAACGATGTCAACTGACATATCCATCACCTTCCGGGTGATATTTGGCTTCATTGACTTTGATGTCAAGCTCCCTGAATAAGTTACGTTCCCAGGTTACAGGAGTAGAATGAGGCCATTCAGCCCATCGAGTCTACTCCGCCATTCAATCGTGACTGATCTCTGCCTCCCCATCCCATTTTCCTGCCTTCTCCCCATAACCCTTGACACCCGTTCTAATCAAGAATTTGTCTATCTCTGCCTTAAAAATATCCTCTGACTTGGCCCCCACAGCCCTCTGTGGCAATGAGTTCCGCAGATTAAAGAAGATCCTCCTCACCTCCTTTCTAAAAGAGCGCCCTTTAATTCTGAGGCTATGATCTCTGGTCCTGGACTCTCCCACCAGTGGAAACATCGTAATAGCTCCCCCTGGAGGATCAGCTGTCATGCAGACCATGAGGGTGACAGGTTTCTCCTGCCTCCAATGTCATGGGTTTCATCCCCAGTAAATGGCCTGTGGATGTGGTTAAACTCCATGCATGCACCACATACTTATCTCCAGGATGATCCTGTGTTTCTTTACCAACCTACTTTGCCCTGTACTTTCTTCCTTTTCTCCGTTTAGTTTAGTTTAGTTTAGTTTAGTTTAGTTTAGTTTAGTTTAGAGATACAGCATGGAAACAGCCCCTTTGGTTCACCGAGTCCGCGCTGACCATCAATCACCCTTTCACACTAATTCTGTGTTATCCCACTTTCTCATTCATTCCCCACACACTAGGGGCAATTTTGCAGATGCCAATGAACCTACGTCCTTGGGATGTGGGAGGAAACCGAGGCACCTGGAGAAAAGCCATGCAGTGTTAGCGGGAATGTGCAAACTCCGCACAGACAGCACCCGAGGTCAGTATCAAGCTGGCGTCTCCGGTGCTCTAAGGCAGCAGCTCCACCATTGTGGCACCCAGGGAGGGGTAGAGGAAGTGCGTGAAGTGAGAAAAGGACCAAGTGAAAAATAATCTGGATCATCCTGCTGATAAAAGACTCATTTGCAGTCGGCTATTGACAGATTAGTGCGAGAAACAGTGATGCAGGCTCCCGAGGGACGGCATTTATACGTACAAGTGGTCAGGCTTCAGATTTTCTTTCTCCTCTTGATTCTCTGGGGACGTTTCGGATTCTGGGATGAAGGAAAAGAGAAAAGCTAAAGCGATTCCACGCTGACTCAGAGAAACACAGAATTAAGCCTTCATTTCAAAACAATTAATTCAGAAAGAATATAATAATAATCCGAGTGTCAAACTGTGGGACCTGTTGCAGAATAATGTTCTTCATTTGAGAATGAGAGTCTTGTTCCAAAGTGGGGGTTTAATCCCAAAGGAAGGGTCTGAGGGTCTCAGGTGTAGAGTAAGGGCCTGTCCCAGAATGAGGGTCCCACTCCCTGAGTGAGGGTCCTGGTCTCATAGTGAGCATTATGGCATTTATTTTTACCGAATTGACCTACCAACCCGCACGTGTTTGGGATTTGTGAAGAAACCAGAGCACCCAGAGTAAACCCACACGGTCACAGGGAGAATGCGCAAACACCACACAGGCAGTACCCGAGGTCAGGTTCGAACCCGCGTCTCTGGCGCTGTGAGGCAGCAGCTCCACCCGCTGCACCACTATAGTGCGAAGGCTGGGATGAGTCGAGAGCTCAGCGTGTCTCAAGGGGGGGCTCTGGCCGACGGAGGAAGCAGCGATCGCAGAAATGTTGCTGGGGACCTGGTTGAGCGCTTCACCAACCTGGTTCTCTACACTGGGGTGCAGCCATGTTCCGGGAAGAGCGATGTTGAATCCCCATGAAGGAATAGGAAGCGCTGGCGTTCAGTCGTGGCCTCATATCTGTTCTCTGCATCTCCTGGGGACAACAAGCAAAGGCATCACGACCACAATCACTGGAATCCACCTTCATGGAATTATAAGTGTAGATGGAGGACATTTGGCCCATCGTGTTTGTACTGTCCAGGCCGAACAATCCCATCAGTCCCATTCATTTGCCGTTCCCTAAACCTTTAGAAATTATTCTTTCACGAGGAATCGAGAACCAGAGGACGTAGGTTTAAGGTGAGGGGGGAAAGATTTAATAGGAACATGAGGGGTAACGTTTTTACACAAAGGGTGGTGGGTCTATGGAACGAGCTGCCGGAGGAGGTAGCTGAGGCAACATTTAATAAACATTTAAACAGGTACATGGATAGGACAGGTTTAGAGGGCTATGGGCCAAACGCGGGCAGGTGGGACTAGTGTAGATGGGGGCATGTTGGTGGGTGTGGGCAAGTTGGACCGAAGGGCCTGTTTCCACACTGTATACAGGGCCGTCTTAACAGCATTATAGGCCCCCGGGCAAAGCAGTGCACTGGGGGCCCTACACTTCCAGTTTCTTTGTGCCGAATCAAATAGTCATGCACTTGCGATGTTCTTCTCCGTTTTCATGTTCTACAATAATATTCCACAAATACATAGATTAGCATGGGGCCCCTATGCTCGTGGGCCCCGGGCAACTGCCCATGCGTTAAGATGGCTCTGACTGTATGGCTCTATGCCAATCCCATTCCTTGGTTGGTTTATCATTATTGTCACGTGTAGTCGGGTACAGTGTAAAGCTCGATTGATAATACAACATGGAAACAAGCCCTTGCCCCACTGAGTCCATGTGCACATCCTTCACACGCTAGTTCTACATTATCCCACTTTCTCATCCATAACGGGGGGCTATTGTAGAGAGGCCGAATTAACCTACAAACCTGCACCTCTTTGGAATGTGGGAAGAAACCGGAGCACCCAGAGGAAACCCACGCGGTCACGGGGAGAAGGTACAAACTCCGTACAGACACAGTCAGGATCGAACGCGGGTCTCTGGGGCTGTGAGGCAGCAACTCTACCACTGCGCCACCGTGCTTCTGTCTCAGTTGCAGCCCCTTCGGGTGGTGAAACTGAATTCAACATTCACCAGTCCTCCCAACAACTCCACTGCACCTTCTCCACAGATGGGACTGTATCTCTTTCTTGCAATTTGTTTCTTTTTTGCTGCCTCCAACTGCCAGATTTTAAACTAGTTATTACCTTAGCAACTGTGATCTCCATCCAATCACAGATTCCCCCCTCTCTTCGCTCCACCCTCTCCCACTCTGCAACTTAACAACAGACAATAGGTGCAGGAGGAGGCCACTCGGCCCTTTGAGCCAGCTCCGCCATTCACTGTGATCATGGCTGATCATCCCCAATCAGTACCCCAAGCTTGTCCTCTCGCTCCTGCCGTTCTTATGAATGGCCTTCGATCCGAAAAACATTCACCCTGTTTCTCTCTCCACAGCCGCTGCTTGCACCTTAATGCTCTTCAAGAGGCCCAACACCTCCTTCTTCCTAATGTCAAACTGCCATTGCATGTTAGCATTCTCCACATTCATCTCTCTGTCCTTCCCCTTGGTAAAAAAAAAAACAGATTGAGAGTACCCGCTGAGTTTCCCCAGCAATTTTGTGTCGGCATTAACATTGAATTCTCCCAATTTGGCTAGCCCGTGCTGTCTCCTCCCCTTCCTTAACCCTCTAGCTGTCTCCTCCCACCCTCCCATCCGCCCGCCCTCGGGCTCCTCCTCCTCCTCCCCTTTTCCTTCTTTCTTTCCCCACCCCCCATCAGTCTGAAGAAGGGTTTCGGCCCGAAACGTCGCCTATTTCCTTCGCTCCATAGATGCTGCTGCACCCGCTGAGTTTCCCCAGCAATTTTGTGTACCTTGAGAGTACTCGTTTGGTACCTCGCCTACATCTCCAGAATCCGAGCACAAATTCCCTCCATTATCCTTGAGCCGTCCTACCTTCTCCCTGCTTACCCTCTTGTTTTTAATATAAGTACTAAAAGCTTTGGGATGTTCTTTAATCCGACTTGTCAAAGCCATTTTGTGGCCCCTACAACCACCCACTTGAGTTTTTTCCTCCAATCTTTATATTCCTCAAAGGCCATGTCTGATTCCAACCTCTTAAACCTTGCACACACTTCCTTTATATTTTTGACCAAATTTCCAACCTCTTTGGTCATCCACGGTTCCCTTACTTTGCCACCCTGATCCCTCCTCCTTACTGGAACCTGGCGGTTCTCAACTTCGATCAACTGGCGTTTGAACAAGGCGTGTTGATTAACATGGGTTTCAGGGGCTATGGGGGGAAAGCAGGAACAATGGGAGAGATAGACCAGCCATGATTGAATGGCGGACTAGACGTGAGGCGAATGGCTAATTCTGCTCCTATCATTACGAACTTCTGAACAACTCCCACATGGCCAGATGTGACCCCCACGTGTCAGTTCTAAACCCCGATCACACAAATCCACCCTTAAGCCAAGTAAGAATTTTAAATAGGCAACACTGCTCACGAGTTACCAGGGAGATCTCAGATCCACAAGCTGCAGATTAATGCAAGATGTTATATTTTGGAAGGTAAAATGAAGAGAGGTGCAGCTCTAATATAAGTGCAGAACCAAGTTATCTGGCACCTGTGTGCACAAGACTTTAGAGATACAGCGCGGAAACAGGCCCTTCTGCCCACCGAGTCCGTGCTGACCAACGATCAGTAACACGAACACTATCCTACACACTAGGGCCAATTTTTTTTTACAACTTACCAAAGCCAATTAACCTCTGGCACTGCGGTAGAGTTGCTGCATTACAGCGCCAGAGACGCGGGTTCGATCCTGACTATGGGTGCTTGGCAGTACGGAGTTTGTTCGTTCTCCCCGTGACCACGTGGGTTTTCTCCGGGTGCTCCGGTTTCACTGTACTCGGTACGCGTGACAATAAACTAAACTAAACTGAACATTGCTCTGGTCTATGGCAAATGCAAACTTTGTCTATCCAACATTTCCCATAAGATAACCCTCCTATTCCAAGAATTAGTTGAATCAATCTCCCCTGAACAGCATCTGGTGTATTAACATCCATCATTGAGTAAGGAGAGCAATGCTGTACTACACATTGCAAGTGTGGTCTCAGCAATGTCCCATATTACTGCAGCATAATGTGTAAGAAGGAACTGCAGATGCTGGTTTAAACCGAAGATAGACACAAAATGCCAGAGTAACTCAGTGGGACAGGCAACATCTCTGGAGAGATGGAATGGGTGACATTTCGGGTCGAGACCCTTCGAGACACAAGGTTAATTCCCGGGATGGCGGGACTGTCATATGCTGATAGAATGGAGCGGCTGGGCTTGTATACTCTGGAATTTAGAAGGATGAGAGGGTATCTTATTGAAACGTACAAGATTATAAAGGGTTTGGACACGCTAGAGGCAGGAAACATGTTCCCGATGTTGGGGGAATCCAGAAGCAGGGGCCACAGTTTAAGAATTAGGGGTAAGACATTTAGAACGGAGATGAGGAAACACTTTTTCACACAGAGAGTTGTGAGTCTGTGAAATTCTCTGCCTCAGAGGGCAGTGGAGGCCTGTTCTCTGGATGCTTTCAAGAGAGAGCTAGATAGGGCTCTTACAGATAGTGGAGTCAGGGGATATGGGGAGAAGGCAGGAACGGGGATACTGATTGTGTGATCAGCCATGATCACATTGAATGGCGGTGCTGGTTCGAAGGACCGAATGGCCTACTCCTGCACCTATTGTCTATTGTCTATTCAAACCCGAAATGTCACCCATTCCTTTTATCCAGAGATGCTGCCTGTCCTGCTGAGTTACTCCAACATTTTGTGTCTATCTGCAGAATAAGCTTGTGGAATCAAATTCAAATTCGAATTCAAATACATACACCTCTTGTATTCATTTCTTCTTGCTAGAATCATCAACATTCCCAATTACTTACGGTACCTGCATCCTAATCTTAAGCAACAAACCTGTACGGCTTTGGAGTGTGGGAGGAAACCGAAGATCTCGGAGTAAACCCACGCAGTCACGGAGAGAACGTACAAACTGTGTACAGACAGCACCCGTAGTCAGGATGGAACCCTGGGCTGCAAGCGCTGTAAGGCAGCAACTCTACCGCTGCGCCACCGTGCCACCAAAGGTTGTTGGCATGGATCTAAAGCCTTTGGCTTACACAGGAGTGTCAGGAGCCATAGCCGGCTGCGAATCTGTGGAATTCTCCGCCACAGAAGGCAGTGGAGGCCAATGCACTGGATGTTTTCAAGAGAGAGTTAGATTTAGCTCTTAGGGCTAAAGGAATCAAGAGATATGGGGGAAAAGCAAGAACAGGGTACCGATTTTAGATGATCAGCCATGGTCATATTGAATGGCGGTGCTGGCTCGAAGGGCCGAATGTCCTACTCCTGCACCTATTTTTCTATGTTTCTGTTTTTTCTATGTCTAGAGGTGATTTCGGTGCTGACCAGGATTTGCCTCTTGTTTTCATTTAGAACAATGTGCTCTTTAACGTTGGAACAAATTGCTACCAGCCTCTTGACACTGCACCTGAAGGGCCAAAATCAGCTGAAAACAGGCACTTTCATGAGCTTCCCACACTCTTTGAACGCACAATTAATAACAGATGTGGGAGGGAGGTTCGATGGTCTGAAATCTGTTTTAGGTATGAAATAGATGCCACGCATTAAATATGTTTCTAGTGACCGCTGGTTGATTTCCACAAGATAGTATCAAAAGAAAATATTACAAATGCTGGAAATACTGAATAAAAACAGATAATGCTAAAACAGGTCAAGCAATATCTGAGGCGTGGGGAGAGAAACATAATTGGCACTTCAGGTCAACAAAGTTACATCAGAACTGCCAGAGGAAGTGGTTGAGGCAGGAACAATAACAACATCTACAGGACATTTGGACAGGTACATGGTCTGTCCTGTCTGACAGGCTATGAAGAAGGGTTTCGGCCCGAAACGTTGCCTATTTCCTTTGCTCCATAGATGCTGCTGCACCCGCTGAGTTTCTCCAGCATTTTTGTGTGCCCTGGACAGGTACATGGACAGGAAAGGTTTGGAGGGATATGGGTCAAATGCGGGCAGGTGGGATTAGCTGAGGTGGGGCATCTTAGTCAGCAGGGACAAATTGGGCCAAAGAGCCAGTTTCCGTGCTGTATGACTCCATGATATTTTTACACAAGGTAGTGCAGATGCTGGTTTACAATCATTTGTGGAAGGACATTCTTGCCATTGAGGGAGTGCAGCGTAGGTTCACCAGGTCAATTCCCGGGATGGCGGGACTGTCATATGATGAAAGAATGGAGCGACTGGGTTTGTATTCACTGGAATTTAGAAGGATGAGAGGGATTCTTATTGAAACATATAAAATTATTAAGGGATTGGACACGCTAGATGCAGGAAACATGTTTCCGATGTTGGGACCAGGGGTCACAGTTTAAGAATAAAGGGTAGGCCATTTAGGACTGAGATGAGGAACAACTTTTTCACACGGAGAGTTGTGCATTTGTGGAATTCTCTGACTCAGAAGGCAGTGGAGGCTGATTCACCGGATGCATTCAAAAGAGAGTTGATAGAGCTCCTAGGGCTAATGGAATCAAGGGATATGGGGAGAAGGCAGGAACGGGGTACTGATTGTGGATGATCAGCCATGATCACGTTGAATGGCGGTGCTGGCTCGAAGGGCCGAATGGCCTACTCCTGCACCTATTGTCTATGTATCTATGTATCCATGTAAAAGACACAATGTGCCAGTCACCCAGCGGGTCAGGCAGCATCTCTGGAGAACATGGATGGGTGACGTTTGACCTGAATAAGAATCCCGACCCGAAATGTCACCTATCCAGGCTCTCCAGAGATGCTGCTTGACCTGCTGAGTTACTCCAGCACTTTGTGTAAATTTTGATTTTATGACATTAGGGTCTTGAGAATTCAAGACTGTATTGGAAAATGTATCTGATTTTGCTCTTTTGATGGCGGCAGGTTGGAAATTAAGGGGGATGGGAGGGTGGGGGGTACAGATTCTGTCGTGTTCTGAAAACTCTTCTAACTGTGTACCCTATCTATGCCTCTCATAATTTTATAAACTTCTATCGAGTCTCATCTCAACCTCCGATGTTCCAGTGAAAACAACCCAAGTTTATCCAACACTGTAGCTGACATCTTCTAATCCATGCTGCATTCTGGTGAACCACCTCTACAAAGCCTCCACATCCTCCCTGTGAAGGGGTGAGCAGAAGTGCATGCGATACTACAAATGCGGCCTAACCAAAGTCCTATGGAGCTGCATCATGAATGATCAACTCCTATTACATAGACAATAGTGGCGGCACAGTGACCCAGCGGGTAGAGTTGCTGCCCTACAGCGCCAGAGACCCGGGTTCGATTCTGACTACCGATTCTGTCTGTATGGAGTTCGTACGTTCTCCCCGTGACCATGAGAGTTTTCTCCGGGTACAGCAGGCAGTGAAGAAAGCAAATGGCATGTTGGCCTTTATTACAAGAGGAATCAAAAATAGGAGCAAGGAGGTCCTTCTGCAGTTGTACAGAGCCCTAGTGAGACCACACCTGGAGTATTGTGTGCAGTTTTGGTCCCCTAATTTGAGGAAGGACATTATTGCTATTGAGGGAGTGCAGCGTAGGTTTACAAAGTCAATTCCCGGGATGGAGGGACTGTCATATGCTGAGAGAATGGAGCAGCTGGGCTTGTACACTCTGGAGTTTAGAAGGATGAGAGGGTATCTCATTGAAACATATAAGATTGTTAAGGGTTTGGACACGCTAGACGCAGTGGTTCCCAACCTTTTTTTGGCCATGCCCCACCTAATCACCTCTAAAATCCTGATGCCCCCCCCCCATATTTTAGCATGAGCAGACAAAGAAATAATTCTCAGAAAATGGAATTTACTCAAAATAACATCTGAAACATAAACTACATATGTTTAACTGATGTCCCCCTTAAAATCAAATTGCCCCCCTGTGGGTCGTACGCCCCACGTTGGGAACCACTGCGCTAGAGGCAGGAAACATGTTCCTGATGTTGGGGGAGTCCAGAACCAGGGGCCACAGCTTAAGAATAAGGAGTAAGCCATTTAGAACGGAGACGAGGAAACACTTTTTCTCACAGCGAGTGGTGAGTCTGTGGAATTCTCTGCCTCAGAGGGTAGTGGAGGCGGGTTCTCTGGATGCTTCCAAGAGAGAGCTAGATAGGGCTCTTAAAAATAGTGGAGTCAGGGGATATGGGGAGAAGGCAGGAACGGGGATACTGATTGGGGATGATCAGCCATGATCACATTGAATGGCGGTGCTGGCTTGAAGGGCCGAATGGCCTACTCCTGCACCTATTGTCTATTGTCTACTCTGGTTTCCTCCCACATTGGAAAGTCTTGCAGGTTTGTAGGTTAATTGGCTTCTGTAAGTTGTCCCTAGTGTGTGCAGGATAGAGCTAGTGTGAACGGGTGATCGATGCTCGGCACGGACTCGGTGGGCCGAAGGGCCTGTTTCCACGCTGTATCACAAATCTAAACGACACATCAAAAGCTTACAATAACAATTCCAGGCTGCGGCCCTCAACCCGATCCAACCCAGGCAGAGAGTGTGAGTTACCAGAGACGGACAGGAGCCGCTGTTCTCCGCTCCCTCCGGCCACAAGTCGCCGCTGCCGACGGGCAGATGTGAGGCACATCTGGCCCAAGAGATGCCATCGCCGCTCCACAACAAATTCCTACTCGCTGCCTCTGCTGGCCAGGAGGGGTTCCTGACACCTGCCCTTCTCCTTTGTCACCCGGTGCATCACAGCGAGGTATTCTATTGTCTGAGAGGGAGTTAGATGTGGCCCTTGTGGCTAAAGGGATCAGGGGGTATGGAGAGAAGGCAGGTACGGGATACTGAGTTGGATGATCAGCCATGATCATATTGAATGGCGGTGCAGGCTCGAAGGGCCGAATGGCCTACTCCTGCACCTATTTTCTATGTTTCTATAACCATATAACCATATAACAATTACAGCACGGAAACAGGCCATCTCGGCCCTACAAGTCCGTGCCGAACAACTTTTTTCCCTTAGTCCCACCTGCCTGCACTCATACCATAACCCTCCATTCCCTTCTCATCCATATGCCTATCCAATTTATTTTTAAATGATACCAACGAACCTGCCGCCACCACTTCCACTGGAAGCTCATTCCACACCCCTACCACTCTCTGAGTAAAGAAGTTGTCTATGTCTATGAATATTGCACAGTGCCTGTGTTTCATACATTGCTTCTCAATTTAACTGATTTACCCGAGAGATTTTCACACAAAGGGTGATGGGTGTATGGAATGAGCTGCCCGAGGAGGTCGTTGAGGCAAGGACTATCCTAGCCTCAGCACCAATGCAGGCTGCTGCTGATCCTTGCTGCAACTCTTGACGCGGCCTCCAGCCCAATGCAGTTCAACCAAGCCTCACGCTTGATGACTGAGAACTTCATGTGAAGGAAAGTGAACTGCAGATGCTGGTTTACACCGAAGATAGACACAATATGCTGGGGTAACTGAGCAGGACCGGCAACATCTCTGGGGAGAAGGAATGGGTGATGTTTCGGGTCGAGACTCTTCTTCAGGTCCAAAACGTCACCTATTCCTTCACTCCAGAGATGCTGCCTGTCTCGCTGAGTTACTCCAGCATTTTGTGTCTATCATCGACTGAGAATTTCACCTCCCTTTCCTTCAGCGCAGAAGCAGGGACATAAGGGTGGTGAATCTGTGGAATTCTTTGCCACAGAAGGCTATGGAGGCAAAGCCAGTGGATATATTTAAGGCAGAGATAGATAGATTCTTGATTAGTACAGGGGTCGGGGTTATGGGGAGAAGACATGAGAATGGGGTTAGGAAGGAGAGATAGAATGGCGAAGTAGACTTGATGGGCTGAATGACCTAATTCTGCTCCTATCATTTATGATCTTTGTGATCTCCCATCCTTGTGTTTGTCCGGATCCCAGATTCCTTGGGAACATTCTCCTGCCCGCTCCCAAAATGTCAGCACCCACTCATGCAGTACTAACACTTGGCAGTAGCTGGGAGAATACAGCTTGTACTGTGGTGTCTTCCTGTAGGAACTGGCTGCTCAGATTGCACCTGCTGGGCTAAATGTCTGGCAGCTGCGAGAACAAGCTATACGTCAATGGGGATGACTGTGCCAAAACTGACAATACCATTACAAAGGAAACAAGACAATGATGTTCAATGTTTGTCATAATGAAAGCTCTCAATATTTCTGCAACCTTCACAAACAGCTTTAGGGTGAATCACAATATTCTTTTAGTTTCGTTTTTGTTTTGGAGACACAGGATGGAAACCGGCCCTTCGGCCCACTGAGTCCACACCGACATCAAATCACCCGTTCACACTAGTTCTATGCTATCCCACTTTCTCATCCACTCCCAACAAGTTACGGGTCATTTACAGAGGCCAATTAAACTACAGACCCGCACGTCTTTTGAGATGTGGGAGAAAACCGGAGCACCCGGAGGAAATCCACGCAGTCGCGGGGAGAACGTGCAAACTCCACACACAGACAGTATCCAAGGTCAGGATTGAACCTGGGTCTCTGGCGCTGTGAGGCAGCGACTATAGCAGCTGCAACACTGTGCTGCCCGACACCATTAAAACCATTTAACATACCGTTACATATCGATAATGCAATTTACAGACCCAGAGATGTGGAGTTATAGCAGAATAATTGAATGCTCGCTGCTAATCAGGTCTGCAACAAGTGACTGGGTCTGTGGTAATCCACTGGGAGTTACCTGCTCAGGCAAGGTGAAGCTGGTCCCCGCTTGAATTCCAGTCGCCTGCCTGGTGTCCTCTCTGCCGTTGGTCCCGGCGATGTGGGATGGCACCAAGTCGTAGGCGGACGCGTCCTGGGAGGTCTCCAGCTGATCTTCCTCCTCTCTGTCACCCTCGCCGTCGCTGTCGGTCCCCAGCAGATCGAGGCTGAGCCTGCGGGATCAAAGAGCCGGGATGAGGACGGGGACACAAGAAACTGCAGCCGCAAGATGAGGACTCAGGAACAGCTTCATCCCCAGAGCTATCGCTGCTCTGAACCGGCCCTGCTGAGTGCCCCCACCCCCATGAACTATTTTCACGCACATCGACCCGGCAGACATATTTGCACTTTAGACTGTTTTACTGTTTTTTTTAATATAAATCAAATTTCTCGGGGTATCTAAATTTTATTAGTTATTTAAGTTATGACTATCGGATGGAAGCCGCATACCAAATCTCATTGCACTTATGTGCAATGATAATAAAATATATTATTATTATTATTATTATTATTATTATGTTGATGGTGACTTCATGCGATCGGAATGGTTGCTTGGAACCTGGCGGAAGAGACTCAAAGAAATTTTCAAAGGGGAACGGAAATAACATCTGAAGAAAAGAATCTGTGGGACTGTGGGGAAAGAACAGGGGAAGTGTGTATGTCAATACAGATCACCAGATGGGCTGCAATATCGTAGAGTTATTTGACTCATTATGAAACGGTAGTTACCGTAATTGTTAGAATACATTGTCATCCAAGACACACGATGAGTTAGTCAGGCAAATAGGAAGTTAAGGACTGAAGAAATAGAAGCAGAATGCTCCATTCACTGTCCCTTCCCAGTGTCTCTTACTCCAGCATTTTGTGTCTATCTTTGGGGTGAACCAGCTTCTGCACTTCCTTCCTACTGGTGGTCTATTGAAGTGTCACCCTGGTGGTCTATTGAACAGCAAAGAAGGTTGCCCAAGGTGGCCACAGGATCTAAACGTACTGGGGAAGTGGGCCAAGGAATGGCAGATGGAATTGAACTCGGACAAGTGTGAGGTGTCGCACTTTGGTAAGTCAAGCTAGGACAGGGCTTCCACAGTAAATGGTTGAGCCCTGGAGAGCGTGGCAGAAGAGAGAGAGACCCAAGGGTTCATTGTCCCTGAAAGTGGAGACTCGGGTAAACAGTGCTGTGTAGAATGTGTGCGGCATGCTTGCCTTCATCTGTCAGGGCATTGAGTTGGGATGTCATGGAGTTGGGATGTCATGTTGCAACCACACAAGTCATTGGTGAGACCATACTTGGAGTATAGTCCATAGGTCTGCTCACCTGGCTCAAGGAACATTGTTATTTAGTTGGAAAAGATGCAGAAAAGGTTCACAAGGATGTTAAGGGACTGGAGGGATTCCACAACCAGAGGTTGGATTGTCTTGGACGTTTCCCCCCCTGGAGTGCAGGATATTGAGGGATATCCGAAACAAGGTGAATGGCATAGTCTTTTTCCTACAGCAGGAGGTTCTAAAATTAAGGGACACGCATTTAAAGTGAGAGGAGAAAGATTTAATCTGAGGGATAACTATGTCACACTGAGGGTGGTGGGTATATGGAATGAGTTGCCGGGGGAAGCAGTAGAGGCAAGCACACTTCCAGTACAGTGCGTAAAATACATTTGTACAAGTACATGGATAGGAAAGATTTAGAGGGATTTGGGACAAATGCAGTCAAACGGGATGCGCTTGGATAGACAACTTGGTCGGCATGGACAAATTGGGCCAAATGGACTGTGTCTATGGTGTGTAACTCTATGAATCGATGAATACAAGTGATTGATTTTCTCTTTTTCATAGCAGTTGGATGTTTACATTGTTTCTCATGTAAAAGAGGCCAGATATCATCAATCTTCCACTCAAGTCCATGGACAGAGTGTGGAAAAGATTAGTCAACCGGGGTCAAAGAAACACATGGGGAAAAATCCTTGGGAAGAAGTTGGTCTTTGCTTCAGTAGGAATAAACGTGCAATGTCTTGGTGAGACCACACCTGGAGTATTGCGTACAGTTTTGGTCTCCTAATCTGAGGAAAGACATTCTTGCCATAGAGGGAGTACAGAGAAGGTTCACCAGACTGATTCCTGGGATGTCAGGACTTTCATATGAAGAAAGACTGGATAGACTCGGCTTGTACTCGCTAGAATTTTGAAGATTGAGGGGGAATCTTATAGAAACTTACAAAATTCTTAAGGGGTTGGACAGGCTAGATGCAGGAAGATTGTTCCCGATGTTGGGGAAGTCCAGAACAAGGGGTCACAGTTTAAGGATAAGGGTGAAATCTTTTAGGACCAAGATGAGAAAAACATTTTTCACACAGAGAGTGGTGAATCTCTGGAATTCTCTGCCACAGAAGGTAGTTGAGGCCAGTTCATTGGCTATATTTAAGAGGGAGTTAGATGTGGCCCTTGTGGCTAAAGGGATCAGGGGGTATGGAGAGAAGGCAGGTACGGGATACTGAGTTGGATGATCAGCCATGATCATATTGAATGGCGGTGCAGGCTCGAAGGGCCGAATGGCCTACTCCTGCACCTATTTTCTATGTTTCCATGTAACAGTCACATTCCATCACCTTCAATGGAAGCAACGTTTGGAAATGGATCACAATACACGGAGCTACCATGTTACATATATTTCACTTCCAATTAAAGGACAAATTATCCAGGTACTTGTATTCTTAAAAAAATTAAAAATAAATATTGACAATGGAGCACACACATCGTCACTTCATCCAAGTTGCGACCATTGTGAAAAAGACCAGCATTTGCTCCTGACACAGTGTCATTGTATCTGCACACCCAAATCCTTTGATCTTCCACAGCTTCTCTCTTGCTATTCAGAAAATATTCCAGCTTTGAGTCCTACACCATGGAAACAGGCCCTTCAGCCCAACTTGCCCACCCCGACCAACACGTCCCGTCTACACTAGACCCACTTGCCTGCGTTTGGCCCAAATCCCTCTAAACTTGTCCTACCCATGTAGGACTTTTCTGGATTCAAAGCAGAGAGCTTGACCCAATATCAAACTTCATCTACCACAGCCTTGTCTGCTCATAGACTATAATGTTCCTTCATAACTCCCCACTCCCCTTCACATAATTCACTCCATCAAGATTACCCTTAAGGGGCTGTCCCACTGTACGAGGTAATTCAAGAGCTCCCCCGAGTTAAAAAAAAAATCAAACTCGTGGTAAGCACGTAGAATGTACGTAGCGGGTACTTCAGAGCTCGGGACATATCTTAGCGGCTCGTAACGCTAACGGCAGGTACTCGGGAAATGCGGTAAGCTCGTGAAGACTCGTGAAGATTTTCCAACATGTTGAAAAATGTCCACGAGAGCCCCGAGTACCTACGAGCGGCTATTACCGTAATTCTCCGAGTTCGAATCAGGGGAAACTCGGGAGAACTCTTGAATCAGCTCGTACAGTGGGACAGCCCCATTAGTATCGTTAAGAGTGCTTAATTGTCATATGTACTGACAGAAATGAAAGTCTTACTTGCAACAGAGTAACTGGCCTGTAAACACAATACACATAGATAATATATAACAAAATCAATAAATTAATAACCCCAATATTATCGTCTACAAATTACTGGTAGAGAATCATCCTTTGTTCTACACACAAAATGTAAATTGTACAATAGTTCTCATCCAACTTCTTTGAAAATTGTAATAAGGAGGAACTGAAGATGTTTACACCAAGGACAGACACAAATTGCTGAAGTAACTCAGTGACACAAAGTGAGTCACTCCAGCACTTTGTGTCTATCTTTGAAAATTGGTTTGACTGTTCTCAATGGAACAGAACTTCTAAAGATTAAGTTAACAAGTGTACGTTACAAAATCATCAGCTGAGTAAAACAACATCCAAGTCATTGATAAAACAGAAAAGCTGAGGCCTCGTGACAAATTCCTCTGCTGCACCAGATCGCTGGCAATCTTCCTACATCCTCCTCACCATTAAATGCTCAGATACACCAGTGTACAACGAGAGACTTGTCCGTTTTCCAGTTCCAAGACTGGGAATGGAGGATATGGATCATGTGCAGGGAGATAAGAGTGGGTCTTGGCATCATGTTCGGCACAGACATTGTGGGCTGAAGGGCCTGTTCCTGTGCTGTACTGTTCCATGTCATGAGGTCATAGACCCATAGGGTTATACAGCGTGGAAACAGGCCCATCTAAACTTGCCCACACCGACCAACATGCCCCATCTACAGTAGTCCCACCTGTCTACGTTTGGCCCTTATCCCTCTAAACCTGTCCCTTCCATGTACAGTACCTGCCTAATGGATTCTTAAACGTTATGATAGCACCTGCCTCCACTATCTCCTGCGGCATCTCGTTCCATTCACCTATCACCCTTTGTGTGAAAAAGTTACCCTACAGATTCCTATTAAATATTTCCCCCCCTCACCTTAAACCTATGTCCTCTGGTTCTTGATTCCCCGACTCTGGGCAAGAGACTCTGTGCATCTACCCGATCTATTCCTCTCACGATTTTGTACACCTCAATATGATTGTAAATTGCCTCTAGTGTGTGTTGGGCAATGTTAGTGCGCAGGGTTGGCTGGTTGGCACGGTGGGCCGAAGGGCCTGTTTCAGCGCTCTATCTCTAAACTAAACTAAAATATCACCCCTCATCCTCCTGCGCTCCAAGGAATAGAGTCCCATCCTGCTCAACCTCATTCTATAGCTATATGTATATTCCAAAGCAATTTCTAGTGAACAGAGCAAGGTTTGAGGTGCTGTTTGTGTGGTAATGGATAGGAAAAGCATGAGACAATTTGCACGACATCTATTTCCCATGATTGCCTGCCCACATCCCCCCCCGCCCACATTGTTGGGGTGAGTGGCTGCAATTTCCTGCCAACTCTGCCAGTCAGACTGATGTTACAATCCACGTTGCCACAGCGAGCGTGGTAACCATTCTGACTAGTTCCGGCCCCGCTATATCACTCTTCCACTTGCAATGCTCACACCGAGCCCATTAACCTGCCTCCACACAGCCCCCGAACCCCATGCTATCTGAATCACGGCGGTAAATCCGAACCTTTGCAGCTGGTGGAATCAGTCCCAGACCTCAATCAGTCTTGACAGAGGCAAGATGGATGGATGGATGGCTGGATGGATAGACTCCTTCTTCTCAATGACCAAACCTATCGCCTAGAATCTTACAGCGAGAAATCATAGAATAATAATGCAATGAAAATGTTCACTTCAGTTTAGTTTATTGTCACGTGTACTGAGGTACAGTGAAAATCTTTTGTAGCATGCTATCCAGTCAGCGGAAAGACAACACATGATTACAATCAGGCCATTTACAGTGTACAGATACATGATAAGGGAATAACGTTTAGTGCAAGGTAAAGCCAGCAAAGGCCGAATAAGGATAGTCCGAGGGTCACCAAAGGGGGAGATACTAGCTGTAGAGGTAAATGGTATATGGTAGTAAATGAAGAATTATTATGGGATTGAACGAGGGCCATTAAACCTGTGCTAACTGTAAAAGAGTCTAATCCCACCTTCCGATCTTTGCTCGTTAGTCCCGTAAATCACTAATCTTCAATTGTACAAAACGGTTGATTAAAGGATTAATGCTAAGGATTTCTGTATCCATTCCGGCAATGAATACCAGACCCCTACCACCACCTTCTAGCTGCTGACCTTTTTTAAATCTCTTTCAAATTATGCCAATTAATTTTAAATATTTGACCCTGGTGTCAGACCCCTCTGGTGATGGGTTATAAGACCTTCTTATTTACCATGTTTAGTTTTGTTTAATTTTGTTTGTTTGTTTAGCATTGTTTAGTTTTAGAAACATAGAAACATAGAACATCCTCCACTGCCCTGCTCCTGTTAATCCTCTTTGTCACCTGTTCAAAATTATCTATCAAACTCGTGAGGCACCTATTCTCACGCACGAAGCCATGCTGACTAGTCCTATTTTGGGATGACAGATGGCACAATGGGCTAAGTGTTCGGCTGGCGACCGGAAGGTGGCCGGTTCGAATCCCGCTTGGAGTGCATACTGTCGTTGTGTCCTTGGGCAAGACACTTCACCCACCTTTGCCTGTGTGTGAATGTGTGTGAATGTGTGTGAGTGATTGGTGGTGGTCGGAGGGGCCGTAGGCGCAGAATGGCAGCCACGCTTCCATCAGTCTGCCCCAGGGCAGCTGTGGCTACAGAAGTAGCTTACCACCACCGAGTGTGACTGAGGAGTGAATGAATAATGCGATGTAAAGCGCCTTGAGTATTAGAAAGGCGCTATATAAATCCCATCCATTATTATTATTATTATTCAGCTCTTGCCTGTCCAAATGCTGATAGATTTAGTTTAGTTTAGAGATACAGCGCGGAAACAGGCCCTTAGGCCCACCGAGTCAGCGCCAACCAACAATCCCCATACACCAGCACTATCCTACACACGGTGGACAATTTACACTTTTTATACTGAAGCCAATTAACCTACAAACCTGCACGTCTTTGGAGTGCAGGAAGAAACCACGCTGTCACGGGGAGAACGCACCAACTCCATACAGACAGCACCCGTAGTCAGGATCGAACCTGGGTCTCTGGCGCAGTAAGGCAGCAACTCTACCGCTGCGCCACCCTCCGAATCCCCTCAGAATACTCACCAGTGATGTCAGCAGTTTGTCGTTCCCTTGCTTGTCCTTGTTGCCCTTCTAAAATATTAATCTTCTTTCCTTTTTAAATAATCACGACTACTGTCTGCCTTCACTACTTCAGCAGTTGTTCTTCAAATAACTAAATGCAATGACCTGACTGAAGATAGACACACAAAGTGCTGGAGTAACTCAGCGGATCAGTCAGCATCTCTGGAGAAAAGGAAAAGGTGACGTTTTGGGTCGAGACCCTTCTTCAGTCTGACCTTACTGAAAGTCGTTGTAACTCTGACTACATCACAGCCTTTAATTTTTTCTTTTTTTATCTTCAGTGGACCGCATGAAACTGAAAGAATTAAAAAAAAAAAAGGGAAGCAGAGAGAGAAAGAGAAAGGATGTCCTTGTACAACCCGTGAAGGGATTCCTGGTGTTGGTGTGTTGTAATGTAGGAAAGCTGGTGGCTACAGAACCACAGCAAGTTCCCACAACACAATGTGATCATGAGCGGAGTTATTGGGATGATTTCATCTGGGGGGTTAAATTCAGGCTGAGACTCAAGTGAGAACACCCCTGTCTTCCATGAAAAATGACCCGGGTTCAATCCCGACTACCTGACCGCGATGGGTTTCTCCGAGATCTTCGGTTTCCTCCCACACTCCAAAGACGTACAGGTATGTAGGTTAATTGGCTTGGCGTATGCATAAATTGTCCCTAGTGTGTGTAGGATAGTGTTAATGTGCGGGGATCGTTGGTCAGCGCGGACTCGGTGGGCCAAAGGGCCTGTTTCCAAGCCGTATCTCTAAACTAAACTAAACTAATGGAAGATAGGTACAAAGAGCTGGACTAACGTATGCCCCTGTCCCACTTAGGAAACCTGAACGGAAACCTCTGGAGACTTTGCGCCCCACCCAAGGTTTCCGTGCGGTTCCCGGAGGTTTTTGTCAGTCTCCCTACCTGCTTCCACTACCTGCAACCTCCGGCAACCACCTGCAACCTCCGGGAACCGCACGGAAACCTTGGGTGGGGCGCAAAGTCTCCAGAGGTTTCCGTTCAGGTTTTCTAAGTGGGACAGGGGCATCATCAGGCAGCAACTCTACCGCTGCGCCACCATGCCTCCCACTGTGCTGATCCATCAGGCTCCAGCTGCACTTGAATGGGAGCAGTCTCCAACTATATCCTCTGGTGTTCACTTGGTGGTGGGGGGTGATTGAAGGATTCGGGAGGGATCACACAAAATGCAAGCATGGCTTCCGTTTATTGTGGGCCACCCCAGGAGAGGTATACGGCCCCAACAGAGGAATTCAATGCGAATTCACCAGCGATACACAGACACGCACCTTTTCAATGAGCAGTGTTGTGTTCTCTTGGGTTGAGAAGATTATAAGGTGATCTAATGAAGCTTTGTTTTTATCTGATTAAGAGCATTTGTTTGGATAAATGAAGAGACAACATTTCCGTCGGTGCTGATGTAGATGGAGGGGAGGGTGGATGAGACAGAGAGCTAAATAATCAAATGAAATAATTTGGAATTAAATAAACAGTAATTTAGCTTTTGTTTAGTTTAATTTAGTTCAGAGATACAGCGTGGAAACAGGCCCTTCGGCCCATCGAGTCCGTACTGGCCAGTGATCTGACACTAAGATCGTTGTGCAGAGGTGAAACTTTAAGGTATAACTGAGGATAGACACAAAATGTTGGAGCAACTCAGCGGGACAGGCAGCATCTCTGGAGCGAAGGAATGGGTGACGTTTCGGGTGGAGACCCTTCTTCAGACTGAAGTGCCACCCATTCCTTCGCTCCAGAGACGCTGCCTGTCCCGCTGAGTTACTCCAGCATTCTGCGTCTATCTTCGGCTTAAACCAGCATCTGCAGTTCCTTCCTGCACATTTAAGGCACAACTCTTTGTTGACATATTTGTGTTACTGTGGCCATCCTGATCCAGATCTCTGGGGGGTCAGCGTCTGTATTCTGATGTAGGACACGAGAACAAATGGTTCGGGAATGGAACAAAACGGCGAGAAGAAGCAATGAATCCATCAGAAAGCAGTTTAACATCAGTTTATATGGAGATAATCCCAGTGTATAATATAGAGAACAGTCGAACCTGTGTTTATCTTACATGGTAATTGGAGAACCTGTGAATGTTGTAGTTTGATGCTTTGTATACACGAGAACAGAATAGGAGATGCTATATAATACAATGGAGAGATCAAACACTGTATATTTCAGGTGACATAGTGGTAGATTTGCTGCCTCATAGCGCCAGAGACCCGGCATCGACCCCGACCTTGGATGCTGTCTGTGTGGAGTTTGCACATGGGAACAATTGGGCTTTCTCCGGGTGCTCCGGTTTCCTCCCACATCCCAAAGTCGCGCGGGTTTGTAGGCTAATTGGCTGCTGTCAATTGCTCTCTGGTGCATAGGATGCGAAACTGAGATAACATAGAATTAGTTTCGTTTTTTTAGTTGCGAGATACAGCATGGAAACAGACCATTCGGCCCATCGAGTCCGTACCGACCAGCGATCCCCGCACATTAACACACGCCTACACTCACTGGGGACAATTTACACTTATTCCACGTATACAAACCCAAGCCAATTAACCTCCAAACCTGTACGCCTTTTGAGTGTGGGAGGAAACCGAAGATTAGTGTGCAGGTGATCGTTGGTCAGTACTGATTACGTGGGCTGAAGGGCCTGTTTCCATGCTGTAGCTCTAAACTAAACTAAACTGAGAATGTCACACCATATATATTATAGAATGGCAGACCATATATACTATTATATGTCATTTTGTGGATATTTTGGGGAATATATTATATTGGTATCAGAAGTAATAATCCCGGAACGATATAGCAAACAGCAATCCCTGTGAATGTTACAATGGGTAACGAATGATGGATTTGCCAATGTCCATAATATGCAGATACAGGATCAAGGAAATAACGTTTAGTGCAAGGTAAAGTCCGATTAAAGATGGTTAGAGGGTCTTCAATGAGGTAGATGGGAGGTCAGGACCGCTCTCTAGTTGGTGATAGGATGGTTTAGTTGCCCGATCACAGCTGGGGAGAAACTGTCCGTGAATTTAGAGGTTTGCATTCTCAACCCTCTGTACCTCTTGCCTGATGGGTGAGAGGAGAAGACGCAGCAACCGGGATGAGACTGGTCTCTGATGATGCCGGTGGTCTTGCTGAGCCAGCGTGAAGTGCAGATGGAGTCAATAGAAGGGAGACACAAAATGCTGGAGAAACTCAGCGGGTAGAGGCAGTATCAATGGAGAGAAGGAATTGGCAACGTTTTTGGTCGAGACCCTTCTTCAGTAGAAGGGAGGTTGGTTTGCGCGATGATCTGGGCTACGTCCACAACTCTCCGCGATTTCTTGCGGTCTTGGATGGAGCTGTTCCCAAACCGATTTATTTGTTTAGTAGCCTAGTGGATGCATGGCATGAAGGGCGGAATCCTAGTTCTGACAGTTCTGTTCTGTGTCACAAACATTGCCAGAAAGAACACATCCAATTTCTTAAACCAGGCAACTGAATTGAAATTGTTTTTTCCTTCAACCTCTCCAACCCAAATTATTTACTCCCTTCTCTCTTGTAGGTCGGGTCTACAATGAGATAGAGTCTCACCACAATGCCTGCCCAGCCATTCTGTTGCAGGGTGTCCCACTGTACACCTCAGTCATCTCTCAGCCATGATCACATTGAATGGCGGTGCTGGCTCAAGGGGCCGAATGGCCTACTCCTGCACCTATTGTCTATTGTCTATTGTCAGCACAACGCCCTGACATTCCCATCTTCCGACATTGGTCTCACGAAGGTGGCTTGCTGTCCGTCTACACTTCTCTCCCTCCCTCTCCCTCCCCCCCTCTCTTCAGACTCTCTTTTGACTTCAGAGACACAGCGTGGAAACAGGCCCTTCGGCCCGCCATTACTCGCCAACCAGCAATCACCTTGGCACTATCCCACACATTAGTGACAATTTTTACAACTTACCGAATTAACCTACAAACCTGTAGTATGTCTTTGGAGTGTGGGAGGAGCACCTGGAGAAAACCCACGTGGTCACAGGGAGAACGTACAAACTCTGTACAGACAGCACCCGTAGTCAGCATCGAACCTGGGTCTCTAGCGCTGTAAGGTAGCAACTCTACTGTTGTGCCATCCTCTCTCCCTCCCCCCCCCCCCCTAACATCTAAGGTACAGTCTAATATATACAGGGCAGACCTGGACAGGTTTCTGAAGAAGGGTCTCGACCCGAAACGTCACCTATTCCCTCTCTCCAGAGATGCTGCCTGTCCCGCTGAATTACTCCAGCATTTTGTGTCTATCTTCCCTTTTTTTTTTTAAGTAAGTAAGATTATTGGCCAAGTATTCACATACAAGGAATTTGCCTTGGTGCTCCGCCCACAAGTAACAACATGACATCCAGTGACTCAGAAAATACTAAACATTAATAATAATAAAACATTCATGATAAAACATCATTGATCAAGCATGCGAACCAACAAAATACCAGACCAAAGGGAGGCTACAGATTTTTGGCTGTTGAGTAGAGCAACTACTCGTGGATAAAAACTGTTTTTATGTCTGGCTGTGGCAGCTTTGACAATCCGGGGTCGCCTTCCAGAGGGAACCAACATCTGCAGTTCCTTCCTGAACATAAAGACTGAGTTTTCTTTTGAACACCACATCAATAGAAGGAGGAGACTTTACACCTTTGAGAACATTATTGGCCAGGCTTGGCCTGCAATTTCATTCGCTGCACTCAGTGTGCAGTCTGGCAAAAGACAAAAACCCTCAGAATTAATCCCCCCCCCCCCTCCTTCCATAAACAACTGTCTCTGTTGGCTTCATCCACTCTGATTACTTTTCATCCCAATATATATTTGGTTGTGCTATTTAGAAGTTGGCAATGTTTAATGCACTTCTACCGGTTGTTTATAGTTTCCCCATTAGACTGGCTAATGTTGCAAGGGAGTCTTTTTTTTTAGTTGTTTCTCCTGCACTTGTGGAAAAGAGAAGTAAGTGGTCCCAGGTGGCGGATTTAAAATGCACGACTTGGTCAGTGAGAAAGATAGACACAAAGTGCTGGAGGAACTCAGCGGGTCAGGCAGCATCTCTGGAGGACATAGACAGGTGATGTTTCGGGTTGCGACCTTTCTTCAGACTGGCCGGTGACAGGACTGGGAGAGACACGGAGCTTCTGACACCCGGATCAAATCCTCAAGAGGAGGCAATTGCACTTTTCACCATTTGCCCGCGTAAACACGATAACCAAATGCAAACACGGAGACACAAGGAACTGCAGATGCTGGAATCGTATGCAAACACACAAAGTGCTGGAGGAACTCAGCGGGTCAGGCAGCACCTGTGGAGGGAGTGGACAGGTGATGTTTCGGGTCGGGACCTTTCTTCGGGCGAGGTTGTCCCGATCCAAGACGTGTTTTGTCCATTCCCTCCACGGATGCTGCCTGACCCACTTGAGTTCCTTCAGCACTTTGTGTTCTGGTCCTTCATCGGGTCAGGACCCTTCTTCAGAAGAAGAATCCTGACCCGAAATGTTACCTGTCCATTCTCTCCACAGACGCTGCCTGACCTGCTGAGTTCCTCCAGCACTTTGCCTTATAATTAAATGCAAACTCGTCGATCTGTGACATCAGACAGGGCAGGAACTCGGGAAATGGTCACCCAGCCAAAGTTCAGGAGAGGGCAATAGGAATGAATTAACCCTGGTCTATTACCCTTTTACTGCCAGCCTCTCCAAACACAACAGCTAACAAGGACAAACAGGGGCAGGTATTAAATGCTAGCTGCCCACACCAGTATACTGAAAGAAGAAAAAAAAAATCACACCTCGTCTGACCTGAGATAAATTAAATAGGCAGATTGCAATGTGTATAGAAAACTGAGCAACACACGAAGTGCTGAAGGAACTCAGCAGGTCGGGCAGCATCTGTGGAGGGAATGAACGGGTGACATTTTGGGTCGGGACTGTTCTTCGGTCTGATTGTAAAAGGGGGAGGAGAAAGAAGGAAAAGAGAAGTGTGGGCGGGACAAGCTTGGCAAGTGATAGGTGGATACAGGTAAGGGGATATAGGTTGGTGGAGGGGGCCTTGCGTGAGAAATGAAGGGTGGGGGATAAAGAGGAATGAGGGTCCCGTGGATGGGAGACGTGCAGGGTGACTGGGGTGGGGGGTGGTGGGAACGGGTGTGCATGGGGGGTGTAAAAAGAGAAAGGCAAAGGAAAGAGAGGTGCAGATAGATGGCACAATGGGCTAAGTGTTCGGCTGGCAACCGGAAGGTAGCCGGTTCGAATCCCGCTTGGAGTGCATACTGTCGTTGTGTGCTTGGGCAAGACACTTCACCCACCTTTGCCTGTGTGTGAATGTGTGTGAATGTGTGTGAGTGATTGGTGGTGGTCGGAGGGGCCGTAGGCGCAGATTGGCAGCCACGCTTCCGTCAGTCTGCCCCAGGGCAGCTGTGGCTACAGAAGTAGCTTACCACCACCAAGTGTGACTGAGGAGTGAATGAATAATGCGGTGTAAAGCGCCTTGAGTATTAGAAAGGCGCTATATAAATCCCATCCATTATTATTATTATTATTATTAGATATGACAGATTTATAATTACCAACTTATAATTTTAGAATTGCCATGCATTCCCAAGAATGTTACTTCACAGTGGGAAGGAAGGAACTGCAGATGCTGGTTTACACCAAAGATGGAGTAACTTCAGCCTGACGAAGGGGCCCGACCCGAAATGTCACCCGTTTCACCTCTCCAGAGATGCAGCCTGCCCCGGCAATGTTACTTCACACCCAGTTATGTGACATATAAGATCAGAAGATCATGCCCTTGGACAAGAAAGTCAATATTGATGAATATGCTACAGGAGCAGTGGGAGATAAGGAGACAGTGAGGCTTTGACAGGAAATTAACCATGGCTGCCGGAACTCACGACCACCCACAGCAGTGCCATTGCATCTAGTTTGGTGTAGAGATGCAGTGTGGAAGTGTGCCCTTCGGCTCAGCGAGTCTGCATCGACCAGTGAGCATCCCTACACTAGTTCTGCCCAACATACTTGCGACAATTTACAGAAGACAGTTTACCCTGCACGTCTTTGGACCGTGGGGAAGAAATGCAATCCATCTCCAGTCAGAGGGTGGTGAATCTGTGGAATTCATTGCCACAGACGGCTGCGGAGGTCAAGCCAATGGTTATTTTTAAGGCAGAGATTGACAGGCTCTTGGTTAGTATGGGCGTCAGGGGTCATGGGGAGAAGGGGTTGAGAGGGAAAGATAGATCAGCCACGATTGAATGGGGGAGTAGACTTGCTGGGCCGAATGGCCTTCACCTGCTCGAAGAACTAATGAAAACCAGAGCAAACACGGAGAAAACCTCATGGGAGCTCCGTACAGACCGCACCCACAGTCAGGATCGAACCCGGGTCTCTGGCCCTGCCAGGCAGCAACTCTACCGATCCGTCACCATGCCGCCCTTAACCAGAAGGGTGCGAGTTCGAATCCCGCTCCAAGGCAGCAATTCTACCGCTGCGCCACTGTGCCACCCTTATAAATGTGCAACGGGATGACCATTTGTGAAAGTGCAAGGGTTTAAAATTGCAGTCGTGCAGAGCTGGAGGCGATCACAGGGATAGGGATAATATTTTTACGGATAAGGATTCCAGTTATTTTTGGACTCGTGCCAATGTTGGTCAGTGAGTGGTGGGTGAGCAGAGAACCTGGTGTTGGACAAGACACTGGGAGCAGTGTTGTCGATGACCTCCAGTTGCTGGGGGGTGGATGAAACATCAGCATTCCAAACCCAACCGCGGTACAGGGCAACTGCTGTAAATAGTGCTCAATAATAAACACTCATAGATTAAATAAATAGGAACCCGAGGGGTAAATTTTTCACGCAGAGGGTGGCAGGCACATGGAACGAGCTGCCGGAGGAGGTAGTTGAGGCTGGGACTACCGCAACGTTTAAGAAACATTTAGACAGGCACATGGATAGGACGGGTTTAGATGCGGCAGGTGGGACTAATGTAGATGGAACACGTTGGCCGGAATGAGCAAATTGGGCCTGTTTCCACATGAGGGACTTTATGAGTCTAAAAGTGAGCAGATGAATGATGCTGTGAGGATCCTGACTGCAGTCCTGGCTGAGGCTGAAGAGATTTGGCAAATGGGTGTGCGGGTCGAACGAGGTCCAGTTGTGAGTCACTAAGTGACGGATGAGCGAGCCAGAGGTCCACGCAGGACCTGCTCTCGGTTAAACGTCCACGAAGCTGTGATGACGAGGGTAGAGCAGCAGCAACAATCTTACTTTAACTTCAGTTTAGTTTAGAGATACAGTGCGGAAACAGGCCCTTCGGACCACCGCACCGACCAGCGACACTGACACTAACCTACACTCTTTAGGGACAATTTATACCAAGTTAACTAACCAACAAACCTGTACGTCTTTGGAGTGTGGGATGAAACCGAAGGTCTCGGAGAAAACCCACGCGGCCAAGGGGAGAAGGTATAGACAGCACACGCAGTCGGGATCGAACCTGGGTCTCTGCTGCTGTAAGCGCTACACTCTTCAACACCGTGCCACCCCTGAATCTTCTCCCATGTTAACAGTACAAGCTATGAACGGCTGCTCCCTGTCCATCTTCAGCTGGGCCTGGCCTGGTTTATGGTGGGTTGGGCAGTTTGTAGACTGCACCTGGGGGGCCTTGCGCACGGTATGATCTCACGGACGTTAGACTCTGCTCGACTGAAATGTCTGATGTCAGCAGGTTTCCGACGTTGGTGGAAACGTTCACAAGCCGCGGAGCAGCTTGCCAAACCACCGTAGTCAAAGAGGCAAACATAAATACCCACTGGGAATAAATACAGAGTTGGCAAACCTGGTGAGGTAGACATTCGACACCCTCGTGCTCACGCTCACACCCACACGGACAAAGGCAAAAGCACAGTGTAAGGTCTGGATAGAGTGGACATGTGGAGGATGTTTCCACTAGTGGGAGAGTCTAGGACCAGAGGCCGTAGGGTGAACTCTAATATTCTTTAATCAAGTATTGGGAAGACGTATAAAAATATATAAAAATATGAGAGGCAGAGATAAGGTAGACATTCAGAGCCTTTTCCCCAGGATGGAAATATCAAATACTAAAGGGCGTAGCTATAAGGTGAGAGGTGGAACAAGTGAGGGGCAAGTTTGTTTTGTACGCGCAGTGTGGTTGGTGCCTGGAATGCTCTGCCAGGTGTGGTGGTAAAGGCACATATAATAGAGGCATTTAAGAGGCTTTTGGATAGGCATATTGGGATTGACAGATTCTTGATTGGTCATGGTGTCAAAGGTTGTGGGGAAAACAGCAGGAGAATAGGGTTGAGAGGGAAAGATAGATCAGCCGTGACTGAATGAATGGCGGAGGAGACTCGATGGGCCGAATGGCTTAATTCTGCTCCTATGACTTATGAACATGGATATGCAGGGAATAGACAGATATGGACTAAGTGCAGGCAAGATAAGGGTTGTATTGTGGGCCAGAAGCACTGTTCAATGTTCTGTGATCATACATACTTGCCCATCCCAACCCTCACAGGCAACACCAACCGCTGAAGAAAGAGAATATGCAGAAGGCCCCCTTATCATCACAATTGCTGCATCATTGGATGGATTTACCTTCTCCTTGCATCTCCGGGCAGCGACGGAGATAAAGGTCCCTCCCAGCTGTGCCTCCTGGAGGTGGACATGGACCTGATGAGCAAAGGGAACGAATCGAGATCTTCGCTGTCCATCGCATTCTCGGTGTCGGACGCGTTGTTCTGCTCATCCTCCCCGTGCCCGTGGCTGGGCGTGCATCCGCCGCGCTCCTGGCCCAGCGAGCGATCGTTCGTAGCTGCCGCTTGTCGCGAAGGCCCGGCAACTGCTGCTAGTCGGGGTAACGTCTTACTCTTCTTACCGGTGCTGACGGGTGGCGAGAGGCAGGCCGAGCTCCTCTCCGCTCCGGCGATGTCCTCCGAACTGCTGGCCACCGGGTAGGGGGAAAGGCGAAGCTCTCCAAAGGAGGCTGATGACTCCAGACAGAGAATGTCCTCAGTGCTGCTGGTGGCGTCTGTTGCTGAGTCATCGTAATCCAGGTAGGCATCATCCTGCAGCAACAGTATCAAAACAAACAGACTGGGATTTAAGACCGTCTCTATACTTTAGTTTAGTTTAGAGATACAGTGCGGAAATAGGCTCTATGGCCCACCCAGTCCACATCGACCAGTGATCCCCGCACATTAACACTATCCTACACACACTCGGGACAATTTTACATTTGTACCAGGCCAATTAACCTACAAACCTGCACGTCTCTGGAGTGTGGGAGGAAACCGAAGATCTCGGAGGAAACCCACGCAGGTCGTGGCGAGAACTGGCAAACTCCGTACAGACAGCACCTGTAGTTGGGATCGAACCCGGCTCTCTGGCGCTGTAAGGCGGTAGCTCTACCTGCTGCGCCACCGTGCCACCTTTAACCAGAAGGTTATGAGTTCAAATCCAATTCCGTGCTTCATGGCCTGTGAGGCTGGTGGGAACCAACCAGTGCCTTCAAAACAAGTACCAAACGTAACTCGGGTTTTCTCTCCATAGATGCAGCCTGGCCTGCTGAGTGTTTCTCATAAAGTCATAACGAATAGGAGTAGAATTAAGAATCAGGGTTCGATCCTGATCCATGGATGCTGTCTGTACGGAGTTTGTACGTTCTCCCTGTGACCGTATGGGTTTTTAAGGTCATAAGTGATTGGAGCAGAATGAGGCCATTCGGCCCATCAAGTCTACTCCGCCATTCAATCATTTCTGATATATCTCTCCCTCCCATCCCCATTCTCCTGCCTTCTCCGCGTGACCTCTGACTCCCGTATTAATCAAGAATTCAATGGAGCAATGCTACTTTATGATCACATGTATCGAAGTATTATTAGATTCCCCTTTCTTGCGTACGGTCCAGTAAAAATCTTATTCTAATCGGCACAACCATAATTAAGTACAAGAGTGTATGAATAGTAGGCAGTTGTGAGTCTGTGGAATTCTCTGCCTCAGAGGGCGATGGAGGCCGATTCTCTGGATACTTTAAAGAGAGAGCTAGATATGGGGAGAAGGCAGGAACGGGGTACTGATTGTGTATGATCAGCCATGATCACATCGAATGGTGGTGCTGGCTTGAAGGGCCGAATGGCCTACTCCTGCACCTATTGTCTATTACTCAGACAGTGCACAATAGTCGCCATGTTTCCAGCCATTTTATCTGATTCAAGCCCAAAGTTGTTTAAAAATGTGGCCTCTGGGCCATAAAGGCCAGTTGTCTTGATCTATCTGTTCTATCTTGGATTTGCAGAATCAAGAGTTTTTGGATTCTAATTTTTGCTTTTATAAAGAAAATAGATAGGCATTGAAGAGAGAGATGGGTACAAGGGGGTATATAGAAGGGTATAAAGGTGTATAGAGAGACAGAGAGACAGACAGATGGATCGATGGATTGTTGGATAGATAGATAGATAGATAGATAGATAGATAGATAGATAGATAGATAGATAGATAGATAGATAGATAGATAGATAGATAGATAGATAGAGAAAAGAGACAGACAGACAGACAGACAGACAGACAGACAGACAGAGACAGACAGACAGACATAGATAGACAATAGACAGAGAGATGGATGGATAAATAGTTGAGTTCTCCAATGGTGGAGTTCTCCAATAGTGTGATCTGAACGACTTGAATTGGAAAGCTTAACATTTTCATCAACACATTACGATTTAAACGAATGGACAAACTGCGTTCCCTTCCCCCAAAACGCCGTCAATCTCTGAATGTTCCACAATTTAATCCTTGTGTAACATGTGCAGCCCATGTGTCGGGGAAAGAACATCTGCCCTTAATTTGTTGTCAGTCTTCAACCTCAGCCGTGAGCGATGATGGAAACTATCCCGGGTGAGGGGAAGACGTTGCTCTCATTTCTTTATATTTATATTAAGCGGGATATGTAAATAAATCTCACTCCTCTGTCGCAAAAGACCTTTTTATGCAGAATTATAAAATAAAAAAACCTGGAAGCATAACCAAATAACCGCTGCAGATCTGTTCCTGTTCTGGCACGGGTCCCACCCGGGGCCGTGGCTGTGTTTCTGAACACACCGTCTGTTTTGGCAGCTCCTGCAGTATTTTCCTTTCCATAACATCTCTCCCCAGCAAATATGGATAGTTCCTTGGACAGCGGCCCAGGGAGTGCAACATCAGGCTGAGCTCTCGTCCAAAGCCACATGTGCTGGAGACCCAAACTCCGACAAGTCGGAAAATTTGTATCATGAGGGCAGAGGAAGGTCATCGACCGCCTCCAGCATCATCCGCCATATCAGTCAGATCATGTCTGATCTGTAGATAGACGCAAAAAAGCTGGAGTAACTCAGCGGCTCAGACAGCATCTCTGGAGAGAAGGAATAGGTGACGTTTTGGGTCAGATCCATTCCTACTGCCATTCGGTTCCACCACTGTGTTTGAACCCCGGCCTCACTATGAGTGTGTTTGATTGAGTTGATTGATACAGCATGGAAACAGGCCCCTTCATCCCACAGAGTCCACGCCGACCATTGATCAACCTTTCTACACTAGTTCTATGCTATCCCACTTTGGAATCCACCCCCCATCGAATCCAATCCCCGCACACTAACACTATCTTGCACACATTAGGGACAATTTACAATTTTTCCCAAGCAAATTAACCTTCAAACCCGAGCATCTTTGGAGTGTGGGAGGAAACCGGAGATCCCGGAGAAAATCCACATGGTCACAGGGAGAACGTGCAAACTTCACACAGACAGCACCCATCCCTTTTCTCCAGAGATGCTGCCTGACCCACTGGGTTACTCCAGCACTTGGTGTCTATCTGATCTGTATCTTGATTCAACTTACCTCACCAGAAATCATTACTCCCCCGTGTTTTAGACTTGTCAGAGCACATAGTTCCTCTGCCCTATCAACTGTTTAATAATTTGGGCGGCCCGTGGCGCAGCTGGTAGAGTCGCGGGCCTCACGGCGCCAGAGATCTTGGGTTCAATCCCGACCTCGGGTGCTATCTGTGTGGAGTTTGCATGTTCTCCCTGTGACTGCATGGGGTTCCCTCCGGGTGCTCCGGTTTCCTCCCACATCCCAAAGACGGGCGGGGTTTGTAGGTTAATTCACCTCCGCAAATTGCCCTCAGTATGTTGGGAGTAGATTTGAAAGTGGGCTAACCTAGAACTAGTGCCGAACTGTTGATCAATGGGTCAGCATGGACTCGGCGGGACGAAGGGCCTCTTTCCATACTGCATCTTTTTAATCAACCCAATCCAAAAACATCTCAATATGATTGTGTAGGAAGGAACTGCAGATGCTGGTTTACACCAAAGATAGATACTAAATACTGGAGTAATTCAACGGGTCAAGCAGCATTTCTGGAGAAAAGACATAGGTGACGCTTCGGGTCGAGACTGAAGAAGGGTCACCTATTCCCTCTCCCCAGAGGTGCTGCCTGACCCGCTGAGTTACTCCAGCACTCTGTGATTTACACAAGGTTCCAGCGCCTGCAGTTCCTTGTGTCTGCACTGTATCAACTCAGGTCACACTTGCCTTGTCCTCTGCCATCCTGTGGAAGTACATCTCCTCCACCTCATTCAGCGAGTTTGACCGCGATTCGGATTTTGTCCGAGCCAGGGGCGAGCTCTCCGGAACCTGGGGGAACGAGTGGGGGAACTGCTTGCATTCTGTGGAACGAGAGCAAATTAGACATCAACAAAGCGAATATAAAAACATGTAGGTTTAACATAGGAACATAGAAAATAGGTGCAGGAGGAGGCCATTCGGCCCTTCGAGCCAGCACCGCCATTCATTGTGATCATGGCTGATCGTCCCCAATCAATTACCCTTGCCTGCTTTCTCCCCATATCCCTTGATACCACTAGCCCCTAGAGCTCTATCTAACTCTTTCTTAAATCCATCCAGTGACTTGGCCTCCACTGCCCTCTGTGGCAGTGAATTCCATAAATTCACAACTCTCTGGGTGAAAAAGTTTTTTCTCACCTCAGTCTTAAATGACCTTCCCTTTATTCTAAGACTGTGGCCCCTGGTTCTGGACTCGCCCAACATTGGGAACATTTTTCCTGCATCTAGCTTGTCCAGGCAATTTTATAATTTTACATGTTTCTATAAGAACCCCCCTCATCCTTCTAAACTCCAGTGAATACAAGCCTAGTCTTTTCAATCTTTCCTCATATGACAGTCCCGCCATCCCAGGGATCTATCTCGTGAACCTACGCTGCACTGCCTCAATCACAAGGATGTCCTTCCTCAAATTAAGAGACCAAAACTGTACACAGGACGCCAGATGTGGTCTCACCAGAGCCCGATACAACTGCAGAAGAACCTCTTTACTCCTTTACTGAAATCCTCTTGTTATGAAGGCCAACATTCCCTTTGTTTTCTTCACTGCCTGCTGTACGTGCAAGCCAACTTTCAGTGACCGGTGTACAAGGACACCCAGGTCTCGCTGCACCTCCACCTTACCTAACCTAACCCCATTGAGATAATAATCTGCCCCCTTGTTTTTGCCGCCAAAGTGGATAACCTCACATTTATCTATATTATACTGCAGGGTTTGCAGGAGATGAGGAGACATTATTCAGACCTAGTACAGCAGCAATTTGTAAACAGAAAGAGGGGAGAAGCAGATTTTACTGCCAATTTCAGAAGGGCGGCATGTTGGTGCAGCGGTAGAGTTACTGCCTTACAGCGCCAGAGACCCGAGTTCGATCCTGACTACGGGTGCTGTCTGCACGGAATTTGTACGTTCTCCCCATGATCTGCGTGGGTTTCCTCCGGGTGCTCCGGTTTCCTCCCACTTCCCAAAGTGTACGTTCTCTCCGTGACCGCGTTGATCTGCCTGGGAGAGCCCTGTCCCAGGTCACTGTCCTTCCTTGAAATGGTGCCGTAGCAAGGTTCATATCGGCCTAAATGCGTAGTCAATGGCCCTGGATATAATGTCTCATTGAATGGTGCTCCTGTAATTAGGGATGAACATTAATATTGACTTTGTCAGCATGTCCACAATCTGGGGGTGTCAGGGGTTCTGGGGGAGCAGGCAGGAGAATGGGGTTAGGTGGGAAAGGTAAATCAGCTATGGCGTAGTGGACGTGATGGGCCGAATGGCCTAATTCTGCTCCTATCACTAATGGCCCTTATGGCACGAGTGATCAAACGGCTCACAAAGGCTACAAAAGGATTTCAATCACTTTGAGTTTAAAAGCTTTGAGTTTAGGGCGACACGGTGGCACAGCAGTAAATTTGCTGCCTTACAGCGCAGGGACCCGGGTTCGATCCCGACTACAAGTGCTGTCAGTACAGAGTTTGCACCTTTTCCCTGTGACTGCGTGGGTTTCCCCCGGGTGCACCGGTTTCCTCCCACACTCCAATGACGTACAGGGTTGTAGGTTAGTTGGCTTTGGTCAAAATTGTACATTATCCCTAGAGTGTGGGATAGTGCTAGTATACGGGGTGATCGTTGGTTGGCCGAAGGGCCTGTTTCCACGCTGTATGTCTAAAGTCTAATGCCTAAAAGCTAGATACGGCACAGTGACACACCCTTTAGTACTGTGAGAATCATTGTGCACACAGCTCTTTAAAGATTCTCCTTCCACATTTAGATGTTCTGCAAATAGCAAATTCATTGCACGTGAAAAACATTGACAAACTCGTGGGATGGACAGCTGCCGGTGTGGTTTGTGGCATGTGTGAGATTCTATGAGGGGACGGTGTGTAGAGTCCGTGACTGTGCATGTGTGTGGCCGTGCGTGACTGTGTGTGTGTGTGTGTGCGTTTGTATGTACATGTGACTGTGTGCGTGCGTTTGTATGTACATGTGACTGTGTGTGTGTGTGTAAACGTTCGCATGTCTCTGTGTTTATACATGTGACTGTGTGTGTGTGTGTGTCTCTAGTTAAGAGGTCTGTCCCCCCCCCCCCCACTACAATCAGTCTGAAGAAGGGTTCCAAACCAAAACGTCACCCATCCATGTTCTCCAGAGATGCTGCCTGACCCGCTGAGTTACTCCAGCATTTTGTGTCTTTCATTATTCGACTTCCCGCTCCAATGATATCACTCGATATATTTCAGATGTCCATCATCTGCAATGTTTTTGTTGTGAGGATGTTAGTTTAGTTTAGTTTAGTTTAGTTTAATTTAGAGATACAACATGGAGACAGGCTAGTTGGTCCACTGGGTGGATTGAATCTGTGGGTGTCTACTGCTGACCAAACAGCCAGCACAGTACAAAGGGTGTCCTCAATCACTTTGAAGCTCGCTTCAATTCTTTCATGTGTACACAGAATGATCAAAATTACCAGAGGACAGTCTGTGTATTAAATATCTTTGGTGCCAAGACTTTAGCTTTGAAGCTGATGTACTGAGCTGTGCAATAAAATGTTATTTGCAAGACACTGCCTCAAGCTACCTTAGAGGAAGAGACTTCAAACTGGAGCCAACTCCAAACGCGGTTCCCACTGGTGTGTGGGTTGCAGGATTATGTTCGGACAAGACAGTTCACCCTCCAAGCATAGAGTTCAGAAATTCTGCACCAGGCAGCCCCTCGTTTTAAATTGAAAGTTATCCATAAAAGCCTTTTCCCTGCTTTGAATTCTCTCTGAATCACTTGTATTTCCCCGCAAGCTTCTCACAATCCCAGGACCTCTCAAAGAAGCATGTTTCAAGAGAGCCATGGCACGATTCTACTCGAGATTCGAGAGGGATGCGGACCAAAGAAACCGCAGATGCTGGAATGTTTAAGAAGGAACTGCAGATGCTGGAAAATGGAAGGTAGGCAAAAGTGCTGGAGAAACTCAGCGGGTGCAGCAGCATCTATGGAGCGAAGGAAATAGGCAAAGTTTCGGGCTGAAACCCTTCTTCAGAACAAACAATGTCCTGGCGTAACACAGCAGGACAGGCAGCATCTCTGGAGGACATGGACAGGCGATGTTTTGGGTCCAGACCCTTCTTCAGGCCGATTGGAGAAGGGGGGTGGGGGGTGAAAGCTAGAGCAGAGGTGGAGGCCGGGCAAAGCCTGGCAAGTGAGAGATGCATGTAATGGGCAGCACAGTGGCGCAGCGCTAGAGTCCCTGCCTCACAACGCCAGAGATCCGGGTTCGATCCTGACTACTGTGTTGTCTGTACATTCTCCTTGCGACCACGTGGGTTTTCTCCAGGTGCTCCTGTTTCCTCCCACATTCCAAAGACGTAAGAGGTTTGTAGGTTAATTGGCTTCAGTAAAATTGTAATAAGTTAAGTTTAGTTTTAAAAATACAGCATGGAAACGGGATCATCGGCCCTCTGACCATGCCGATCATCGATCACCCATTCACACTAGTTCCATGTTATCCCACTTTCCCATCCACTCCCCACATACAGGGGGCAATTTACAGAGGCCAAATTAACCTACAATACAATTAATAATAAAGCTCTTTCTAGTTACTGAACGCCTTAACTTAATCCAAGATTGCATCAATACACAGCATCCACGGATTCGTGATTAGTACAGGTATCAGAGGTTACTACTGATTAGTACAGGTATCAGAGGTTATGGGGAGAAGGCAGGAGAATGGGGTTGGGAGGGAGAGATAGATCAGCGATGATTGAATGGCAGAGTAGACTTGATAGAAACATAGAAATTAGGTGCAGGAGTAGGCCATTCAGCCCTTCGAGCCTGCACCGCCATTCAATATGATCATGGCTGATCATCCAACTCAGTATCCCGTACCTGCCTTCTCTCCATACCCTCTGATCCCCTTAGCCACAAGGGCCACATCTAACTCCCTCTTAAATATAGCCAATGAACTGATGGGCCGAATGGCCTAATTCTACTCCCTTATGACCTTACAATGGGAATTGACCTATTAGCCTACAAACCCGCAGGTCTTTGGGATGCGGGAGGAAACCGGAGTACCCGGAGGATGCCCACGCAGTCACGAGGAGAACGTGCAAACTCCACACAGACAGCACCCGAGGCCAGGATCGAAAATGGGTAGATGGACACAAAATGCTGGAGTAACTCAACAGGTCAGGCAGCCATCTCTGGCGAAAGGGAATAGGTGACGTTTCGGGTGGGGACCCCGTCATCAGAACCCTGGTGTCTGGCGCTGTGAGGCAGTGGCTCCACCAGCTGCGCAACGGTGCCGCGCACACCCCGAACCTCTCCTCACCTCGGTACACGTGACAATAAACTAAAGCTGGGAGCAAGTTAACCTGACTGGGCTAAATGTGCCGTAAGACAAAACAGAGATAAGGCGAGCAGGCTTGTTCTTTCCCACCACAGATGTGACTGAGCTTCAAACTCAAATTATCGTTCCCTTTTCTTTTCATGCTGAGGAGAAATTCTGCTCGATCACCGAGCCAAGGGGAAAGACTCCAGCCAGAAATCTCCGTGAAAACTGACTCCAAGCCCCAATTTAAAAAAAAAAAAATTTTTGTCGAGGTGATGATTTGCAGAGTTGAATTTTTTTTCGGTGACAGTTTTGTGCTCAGTTATAAAAAAACCCAGATGGTCTGTAAATCTCCTCGCAAAATAAAATGTAGTATTTAAATACCTTGTGACAGGTTGCGCCATGGACGGAGATGACAACCGATAACTATCTTTCTTGCGCTGGGACAAAAGTTCTGGCTTTGTTAATCTTGGCTTTGCAAAGAAACCCCATCTATATAAGAAAAAATCACTATTGGCAACCACCTTCTCCATTACTCACTGTGATGACCTACGTTTGGTTTTGTTCACACTGAATCACATCATTGACTCCAAAAGCTCACCCCTTGGTCATTTCTGTTGTGTCTCCGAAGAAAAGGATAACCCATTCCTTCTCTCCAGAGGTGCTGCCTGAACTGCTGTGTGTTACTCCAGCTTTTTGTGTCTACCTTCGGTGTAAACCAGCATCTGCAGTTCCTGCCTACACTTCTTGTCTGCTCCATGGCAAAATCTCCTCAAGGTTTGCCTACTTTGAAGAAGTTCTTGACCCGAAACATCACCTATTCCGTTTCCCCACAGATGCTGCCTGACCCGCTGTGTTACTCCAGTTTTTAGTGTCTATCTTCAGTGTCTCCTCGCGATGTGGGCTCAACTTTGAGCAGAAGGCCAAGGACTCACGGAGCATAGAACAGGTGCGCACAGGAAGAGGCCCTTCAGCCCACAATGTCTGTGCTCAACATGTTGTAACATTAAACTAATCCCCTCTGCCTGCACTTGCTCCATATCCCTCTGTTCAATATATACCCATGTGTTCATCAGTTCATACGTTATAGGAGCCGAATTAAGCAATTGGTCCATTATAAGGATAGTTCAGGTTTAGAGGGATATGGGCCAAACCCAGGCAGGTGGGACTAGTATAGATGGGACATGTTGGTCAGTGTGGTCAAGTTGGGCCGCAGGGCCCGTTTCCATGCTGTAAGGCTTTACATGACTAGGACTACTCCGCCATTTAATCATGGCTGATCTATCTTTCCCTCTCAACCCCATTCGCCTGCCTTCTCCCCTTAACCCCTGACACGCTTACTAATCAAGAATCTGTCAATCTCCGCCTTAAAATCATCCATTGACTTGGCCTCCACAGCCGTCTGTGGCAATTAATTCCACAGATTCACCAACCCTCTGACAAAATAAATTCCTCCTCATCTCCTTTCTAAAGGTACGTCCTTTTATTCTGTGGCCTCTGGTCCTCGACTCTCGCACGAGTGGAAACATCTTCTCCACATCCACCTAATCCAATCCTTTCACCATTCGGTAAGTTTCAATGAGTTGTGGGTGTCACCAGCAGTGTCAGCATTTATCAAACATCACCAATCTGCACTGAACTGAGGAAACAGTCAAAGCGTCAACTGCATTAGTATCTCCGCAGTCACATATACTTAGGTTGGACACTGGAATTGACAGATTGTTCCCCATGCAGAACATTGGTTTAGTTTAAAGATACAGCGCAGAAACAGGCCCTTCGGCCCACTGAGTCCGTGCCGACCAGCAATCCCCACACACTAACACTATCCTACACACACTCGGGACAATTTTGCATTTATACCAAGCCAATTAACCTACCACCTGCACGTCTTTGGAGTGTGGGAGGAAATTGAAGATCTCGGAGAAAACCCACGCAGGTCACGGGGAGTACGTACAAACTCCCTACAGACAGCACCCGTAGTCAGGCTCGAACCTGGGTCCCTGGCGCTGTAAGGCAGCAATACTTCTTGGTTTAAAAAAAAATGCAAATCCTGTAGTTTTACAGTTTTCATTACTGAGACCAGCTTCCTTTGAAATTCAAGATTAATTTAACGACTTTAATCTAATTTCCACAACTACCATAGTGGGATTTGAACTCACGGAGCAATGGTCCAGATCCTTGGCTGGTGGTTCAGTATCCACCGCTGTACAACCATACCCAACATGGTCTGCATTTGCAGTGAGATGTAAAATAAAAGCTTCAATAGCTTCCAAGGTATACATGGAATAAATCTTCATTCAAAGGCCAATTAATTATTGTGTTTCTGGCCAAGATGCATCCATCAGCAAACGTTACTAAACCGAGTCTGGTCATGAGGTCCCTGCTTTATCCCTAAAAAAAAATCTAACGGGAACTCAATGTTGAAAGGATTTCACTAGCTGTGAGGTGTCTCTGGAAGTCCCTTGGTAGTGAAATGCAATAAGGACTTGCAGACGAGATGTGCAGGAAGGAACTGCAGCTGATGGTTTAAACCGAAGATGAGCACAAAACAGCTGCAGTAACTCAGCGGGTCAGACAGCAACACTGGAGAAAAGGAATAGGTGACGTTTTGGGTTGAGACCACTTCTTCAGATGCTGGTTTATACCAAAGATAGACACAAAATGCTTGAGTAACTCAGCTTGTCAGGCAGCAAAAGTGCTGGAGAAACTCAGCGGGTGCAGCAGCATCTATGGAGCGAAGGAAATAGGCAACGTTTCGGGCCGAAACTCTTCTTCAGACAGGCAGCATCTCTGTAGAAAATGGATAGGTGACGAACTGGTGGGGACCCAAGAAAGTATCCTCTTTTATAGACTATGTGGTTGCAATTAGGATTTGTATTTGTTTGGAGAGTGGAGATAGCTTTTACTGGGCCATCTAAAGGGCCTGTCCCACTTTCATGAGGTAATTCATGAATTCTCCCGAGTTTTCCCCTTGATTCAAACTCGCAGAATGTTCGTAACGACTCCGTAGGAGGTCGTAGGAGTTCGTAGATATATCGTAGCAGCTCGTTATGCTAGCCGTAGGTACTCGTGGCATCAGGTAAGTAGGGACGTTTTTTCCACCCCGGTAAAAAATGTCCACGAGTAAGAAAATGGTCGGATGAAAAAAATTGCAACTTTTTACTCGTAAGGAGGGCACAAAATAGTCGTGGGAATTCGTAGGCATACTCGTAGGAGTTTGTGAACATAGTCGTGGAAGGTCATAGGAGTCAGTAGATTACTACAATCTTGATTTTTTTTTTTAAGGTCCTTTAAACTCGGCAGAAGTTTTGAATTAAGTTGTGAAAGTGGGACAGGCCCTTAAGTTTAGTTTCGTTCAGCTAAGAGATGCAGCACAGAAACAGGCCCTTCGGCCCACCGAGTCAGCGCCAACCAACGATCCCTGTACACCAGCACTATCCTGCATACTCGGGATGGAATAGAATTTTTACCAAAGCCAATTAACCTACAAACCTGCACGTCTTTGGAGTGTGGGAGGAAACTGGAGCGCCCGGAGAAAACCCACGTGGTCACAGGCAGAACGTGCAAACTCCGTCCAGACAGCACCCGTAGTCAGGATTGAACCCGGGCCTCTGGCGCTGTGAGGCAGCAACTCTACCGCTGCGCCACCTGAGGGAGAATCATATCCCACGAGATCAAGCGGGGTTTTTTCTCGGAGGGTGTGGATAGGACACTTCCTCTTGTGAGGTTACAGCTTAAAAATAAGTCATTTTTGACAGAGATGAGGCAGAAGTAATTTTCTTGGACGATTGCAAGAATGAGAAAATCTATTCTTCAGAGGTTGGTGGTAGAAGAGGTCATAGGTTCAAAACAAGGTTGGGAGTTAACCCGAAACGTCGCCCATTCCTTCGCTCCAGAGATGTTGCCTGAGTTACTCCAGCATATTGTGTCTACCTTCATAAGTTCATAAGTTCCTGGGATGTCAGGACATTCATATGAAGAAAGACTGGATAGACTCGGTTTGTACTCGCTAGAATTTAGAAGATTGAGGGGGGATCTTGTAGAAACTTACAAAATTCTTAAGGGGTTGGACAGGCTAGATGCAGGAAGATTGTTCCCGATGTTGGGGAAGTCCAGAACAAGGGGTCACAGTTTAAGGATAAGGGGGAAATCTTTTAGGACCGAGATGAGAAAAACATTTATCACACAGAGAGTGGTGAATCTCTGGAATTCTCTGCCGCAGAAGGTAGTTGAGGCCAGTTCATTGGCTATATTTAAGAGGGAGTTAAATGTGGCCCTTGTGGCTAAAGGGATCAGGGGGTATGGAGAGAAGGCAGGTACAGGATACTGAGTTGGATGATCAGGCATGGTCATATTGAATGGCGGTGCAGGCTCGAAGGGCCGAATGGCCTACTCCTGCACCTACTTTCTGTGTTTCTATGTTTCTATGTTTCTAGGATCAGAATGAGGCTGTTTGGCCCATCAAGTCTACTCCTCCACATGGCCGATCTCTCTTTCCTTCTCAACCCCATTCTCTTGCCTTCTCCCCATCAACCCTGACGCACTTGCTGATCAAGAATCTACCGTTTTTATGCCAGAGGTAGATAGAATCTTGATATGCAAAGATGGTGAAGGATTACTGAGGTAAACTGCAATGCAAAGTTGTGGTTGCAATCGGATCTTATTAAGTTGCAGAGAAGGCTGAATGGGCCTCCTCCTGCTAATTCCTACGGCCTGATGCACTGGTGTGATGTGCCTATTATTTATTTTTCTATTTTTCTTCCATTTTATTTGCCCAACTTTGGATCGCACCACAATCTTGCACCATTCTGCAGACTTGCACTCATCATTGTATTTACAGTATTGGTCTATTTATCACTACTGTAGGTACCCTGTTTATTCTGTGAGCTTCACGTCGACAAGGAATCTCACTGCACCCTGGGGTTTAGTTTAGTTTATTGTCACGTGTGTCGAGGTACAGTGAAAAGCTTTTTGTTGCGTACTCTCCAGTCACTGGAAAGACTATATACATGGTTACAACCGAGCTGTCCACAGTGTATACATACAGGATGGTAGACAAAATTGCTGGAGAAACTCAGCGGGTGCGGCAGCATCTATGGAGCGAAGGAAATAGGCAACGTTTCGTCCCGAAACGTTGCCTATTTCCTTCGCTCCATAGATGCTGCTGCACCCGCTGAGTTTCTCCAGCAATTTTGTCTACCTTCGATTTTCCAGCATCTGCAGTTCCTTCTTGAACATTGTATAGATACAGGATAAGGGGAATAATGTTTAGTGCAAGATAAAGTCTGGTAAAGTCCAGTGTATATAACGATAAACTCATCCAACTGTCTTTAGTTAAGCTTAGAGATACATAGAAAATAGGTGCAGGAGTAGGCCATTCAGCCCTTCGAGCCTGCACCGCCATTCAATATGATCATGGCTGATCATCCAACTCAGTATCCCGTACCTGCCTTCGCTCCATACCCCCTGATCCCCCTAGACACATCTAACTCCCTCTTAAATATAGCCAATGAACTGGCCTCAACTACCCTCTGTGGCAGAGGGTTCCAGAAATTCACCACTCTCTGTGTTTTATTTTTATGATACTGCCTGTAAGGGAAATTCATTTCGTTGTCTCTAACTGAGACAATGACAATAAATTTGAATACAATACAATACAATACAAAAAATGTTTTCCTCATCTCGGTCCTAAAGGATTTCCCCTCTATCCTTAAGCTGTGACCCCTTGTCCTGGACTTCCCCAACATCGGGAATAATCTTCCTGCATCTAGCCTGTCCAACCCCTTAAGAATTTTGTAAGTTTCTATAAGATCCCCCCTCAATCTCCTAAATTCTAGCGAGTACAAGCCGAGTCTATCTCCAACATGGAAGCAGGAGCCTCGGGCCACAGAGTCCACGTCGACCAGCGATCCTGCACTCGCACCAGTTCTATGTTATCCTACTTTCTCACCCATCCTGTTGATGATACTAGGGGCAATTTACAGAGGGCCAATTAACCTACAAACCTGCATGTCTTTGGGATGTGGGAGGAGGCCAGAGAACCCGCAGGAAACCCACGTAGGTCACAGGGATAACGTGCAAAGTTTACACAGCCAGCATACGGGATCAGGATGGAACCCGGGTCTCTGGCTGCTGTGATGTTGCTGCTTGATGGAGGAGCAACTGAACGAGGCCCTTGTGTTTGAAGTGAGCGTGCGCTCTGCCAGTCTGATCGTGCTTTTCCAGTCAGTGACCTTACTTGCCCATTCCCCTCCCCTACGCCTCCCTGCTCCAGGGGGGGGGGGGGATACCCTCACACCAGTGTCTGTGTTTGTAACATCAAGCTGCCACCGTGAGGCACTGCTGGGCACATTTTGTACATGCAGACTCTTGCAATGTATTTAAAGCTCAGGGGCTTTGGTAGCAGGCAAATTGGATTAGCTTAGAAAGGGCATTTTGGTTGGCATGGGCAAGTTGGGCAGAAGGGTGCTGCATGACTATATGACCTGGGTGACACAGTGGCACAGCTGCTAGAGCTGCTATCCCACAGTTCCAGTGACCGAGGTTCGATCCCGACCGCCGGTGCTGTTCATGTGGAGTATGCACGTTCTCACTGTGACGCTCGAGTTTCCTCTCACAACCCATAGACCCATGGACTGGTAGATTAACTGGTTAATGTGCATTACCCTGAGCGTGTGAGTGAGTGGTAGAATCAAGAGGAATTGATGGGAATGAGGGGAGAATATAAAAAGTAAGATTAGTGGTCAAAGGTTGACACATGAGCTTGTGGCTTTGCCTGTACAACTCTTTTAGCTCTACCACTGTTCCCTAAAGTAGCACAAGACTACGGGCAGAGTGGTCTCAGGGTCAGCTAAAAGCCAACGTTGCCAGGTTGGTGCCAGTTATTCGCAAGGTCACCTGTGGGATCATTAGCAAATTAATACAGGGATGAGCGTAGCCCAGACCATCACGCAAACCAACCTCCCCTCGTTTGACTCATCTACACTTCAAGTTGTCTAGGCGAGACCACCAGCATAATCAAGGTTCAGTCTCACCTCCTCCCTTTTCTCCCCTCTCCCGCCAGGCAAGAAGTGCTGTGTGTGAAAGCGCACACACCTCCGGATTCAGGGATAGTTTCTTCCCAGCTATTGTCAGGCAACTGAACCATCCTATCACTGGGGAGAGAGTGTGGTCCTGACCTCCCATCTACCTCGTTGAACTATCTTTAACCGTATCGTATCTTGCACTAAACGCTGTATGCTTCATCTGTACGCTGTGGGTGGCTTGATTGCAATCGCGTAGGAAGGAACTGTAGATGCTGGTTTACATCGAAGATAGACACAAAATGTTGGAGTGACTCAACGGGCCAGGTGGCATCTGTGGAGAAAAGCAATAGGTGACACCTGAAGAAGGGTCCCGACCCGCAACGTCACCCATGCCTTTTCTCCAGGGATGCTGCCTGACCTGTTGAGTTACTCTGGCATTTTGTGTAATCGGGGGGTATAGATTTTTCTTCGACTGGATCGCACGCGAAAAAAACCTTTTCACCGTGTCTTGGTCCACGTGACAACGATAAACTAAACTCAACTAAAACTAACAACATTTACGTCCCTCTTCTGTCACACAGTCTGCAATAGAGAAACAACTTAAACGGGCGCTGATCAAATATCACAGGGGGACATGCTTGGACATTTCGCCCTTTAACCTTTATCTTCTCAGCTGTCATCAGGCAACTGAATGGTCCTCTCACCAAGTGGAGTGTGGTCCTGACCTCCCGTCTACCTCATTGGAGGCCTCCGGACTCTCTTTAACCGGACTTTATCTTGCATTAAATGTTGTTCCCTTTATCCTTTACCAAGTGATGTTTGGGGTCGAGACCCTTGTTCAGGCTGAATCAGTCTGAAGAAAGGTCTCGACCCGAAGATCAGTCTGAAGAAAGGTCTCGACCCGAAGATCAGTCTGAAGAAGGGTCTCGACCTGAAACATCATCCATCCCTTCTCTCCAGAGACGCTGCCTGTCCCGCTGAGTTACTCCAGCATTCAGTGTCTATCTTTGGTTTAAACCAGCATCTGCAGTTCCTTCATACACACACAACCTTTCTTGAGCACTTTGCTCAGAAGTGTGAGAGAGCCTTCCTGTTAAAGAGGAAAATGAAATCACTTCTAATTGTAATTACTGGGGTAACTGAGCAGTTGTAGCAGGACAGAGTTCATGCACCCCTGCCAAAGTGACTCTCAACTGGGAATAGGCACCAAATGCTGGAGTAACTCAGCGGGACAGGCAGCATCTCTGGAGAGAAGGTATATGTGAAGTAACGGGTCGAGACCCTTCTCCAGACTGATGTCAGGGGAGAGGGAGACATAGATAAGGAAGTGCAAGGTGTAAAAACAGGACAAAGGGAATGGAGATCATTGTTAGCTGGGAAAATGTAACAACAACAAAGCAACAGAGATAAAATGTAGCCGGAGACAGTAAGACTGGTCGGTGAACTGGGAAGGGGGAGGGATGGAGAGAGAGGGAAAGCAAGGGTTACTTGAAGTTAGAGATGTCAATGCTCACTGTCAATGACTCAACGGGGCCCATCGTGGCCCTGGGCCAACGTGCTGCGTTTAGTGCGGTGCAGGAGACACATTCCTACACGTGACATGTTTATAGTGCCCCCCTCAAGCACCAGACGAGGCAGGCACGCGGTCCCGGACAAGAAATGATCCCTCAAATGGAAACATCTCGAGCCCAATTCATTCCTGCTTTATTATTGCGCTGTGACACGGAGATAGGAACAGCGCTCGCAGCGAAGAACTCTCGGAAACCGCGTTACAGAATCCAGAGCTATCGAAAAGACTCAGACAAACTCAGCTCTCTAATCCAAGAACGCAGTGTGCTGGGCATACATAGCTTGAGCATTGGTACATATAAGGAGAGAGAGGCTTGCTGTACAGGGGTGGCACAGCGGTAGAGTTGCTGCCTTACAGCGCCAGTTCCGGACTACGGGAGCTGTCTGTACGGAGTTTGTACGGTCTCCCCGTGACCCCCGCAGTAGATTGTTAAGGGCTTGGACAGGCTAGAGGCAAGAAACATGTTCCCGAAGTTGGGGGAGTCCAGAACCAGGGGCCACAGTTTAAGAATAAGGGGTAAGCCATTTAGAACGGAGACGAGGAAACACTTTTTTCTCACAGAGAGTGGTGAGTCTGTGGAATTCTCTGCCTCAGAGGGCGGTGGAGGCAGGTTCTCTGGATGCTTTCAAGAGAGAGCTAGATGGGGCTCTTAAAAATAGCGGAGTCAGGGGATATGGGGAGAAGGCAAGAATGGGGTACTGATTGGGGATGATCAGCCATGATCACATTGAATGGCGGTGCCGGCTCGAAGGGCCGAATGGCCTACTCCTGCACCTATTGTCTATTGTCTATTGACCTACGGGGGTTTCTCCGGATGCTCTGGTTCCTCTCACATTCCAAAGGCGTGCGGGTTTGTGGGTGGATTGGCTGCGATAAAAATTGTCAATTGTTGTTAGTGTGTGGGATAGTGCTAGTGTCTACGTCTATGTCTACAAAGCCCTCAATGGGCTTGCCCCCACCTACATTAACAGTCTTCTCACCCAACACTCCACCTCCAGGTCCCTCAGATCGGCCGACTTGGGGCTGCTGAATATCCCGCGGTCTAGGCATAAGCTCAGGGGCGACCAAGCCTTTGCGGTTGCAGCTCCTAGACTGTGGAGCAGAATTTCCCCTTCCCATCAGAACTGCCCCCTCCATCGACTCCTTTAAGTCAAGACTAAAAACTTATCTATACTCCCAAGCGAGGGCTATATGTACTGTATATATGTATGTAGTTTGTTTGTTTACACTATTCTTATAACAAATGTAAAGCACTTGGGCCAACGAGAGTTGTTTTTTAAATGTGCTATATAAATAAAAGTGACTCGACTTGACTTGACTTGACTAGTGTATGGGGATGGCTGGGTGGCATGGACCTGGTTGCCAAAGGGTTTGTTTCTACGCTGTACCATTCAACTAAACTTAACTTAGACTACAATACTAGACACTGAGCTTCTGCCACTGCTGCAAAGGGGCTCATCCTTTAATGTCTACAATGCAAAGTAACTGGTTGGAAAATCTAAACATGGCGAGGAGTGCGGTCTTTCGGCTACAGAATGACGTTGATCAGACAAGGTAGACTGCCTTCCGCCCCACCAGCCGTCATATACAACAAATAGTCCTTCATCATTTTCGCCACCTCCAACGTGACCCCACCACTCGCCACATCTCCCCATCTCCCCTCCCCCCCCACCCCCCCGTCTGATTTCAGCAAAGACAGCTCCCTCCGTAACTCCCTGGTCAATTCTTCCCTTCCCACCCGCACCACCCCCTCCCCAGGGCACTTTCCCTTGCAACCGCAAGAGATGCTACACGTGTCACTTTACCTCCCCCCTCGACTCCATTCAAGGACCCAAGCAGCCGTTCCAGGTGCGACAGAGGTTCACCTGCATCTCCTACAAGGACCTCGCTTTGATCAGACAAGGTTAGGTAAGGCAATGGAAGACGTACTTTAATCCTGTTAGGTCAAAGATGATTCATTTTGGGCTGGCGTTGTCAGGGTGGGTCACAAACATGAATGTCAGAGCGTTTTGGGGAACAGAAACCTTTGTGTGTGCTCCCCATCAGGCAAGGATACTGAAGTTTGAAAACGCACGCCTCTAGATTCAGGGACACTTTCTTCCCAGCTATTATCAGATAACTGAACTGTCCTCTCACCATCTAGAGCGTGGTCCTGACCACCCGCCTACCACATTGGAGACCTTGGAACCATCTTTAATCAGATTTTATCTTGCACTGAATGTTTTATCCTTTATCTGTATACTGTGGCTAGCTTGATTGTTATCATGTCGAGCTTTCTCCTTGTCTGGATAGCGTTTCACTGTACCTTGGTAGAGGTAACCAAACTAAACCAAACTAGACTAGACTAAACCAAAGATAGACACAAAAAGCTGGAGTAACTCAGCGGGACAGGCAGCAACTCTGGAGAGAAGGAATGGGTGACGTTTCGGGTCGAGACCCTTCTCCTGACTAAGTCAGGGCAGAGATAAGGAAGTGTAAGGTGTGAAACCGAGGCAAAGGGGATGGAGATCAAGGAAAATGTAAAATAGATCATTGTTCGCTAGGAGAAGTTAACAACAAAGTAAACAGGGATAAAACGTAAATGAGGACAGTCAGATCAGTCCGAGAACTGGGAAGGGGGAGAAATGGAAAGAGAGGGAAGGCAAGGGTTACTTGAAGTTAGAGAAGTTAATGTTTATACTGCTGGGGTGTAAGGTGCCCAAGTGAGGTGTTGTCCCTCCAATTTGCGCTGGGCCTCACTCTGACAATGGAGGAGGCCCAGGACAGGAAGGTCAGTGTGGGAATGGGTGGGGGGGTTAAAGTGTTGAGCAACCGGGAGATCGGGTAGGTTTAGGCGGACTGAGTGGGAGGCGTTCAGCGAAGCGATCGCCGAGCCTGCGCTTGGTCTCCTCAAACTTCGCTTGAGCAGCTAATAGGAATCCGACATATAGGATTCTACACCTGGAGCAGCGGATACAGTAGATGAGGTTGGAGGAGGTACAAGCGGACATCAGCATCAGCTGAAAAAAAAACAAACCAAACCCAGAGGTCCTTGAAGGAGGCAGCACAGAGAGGGAAGTTAGTGTGGAGAGCGCGTGGGATATTGGTTCACTGGGGCACAGAGTACAAGAACACGGTGGTCTTTGTACAACAGTTAACATTTTGGTTGGGGGGGGCCACGGCTGGAGTATGGTGTAGAGTTCTGGTCACATGCTACGGGAAGGAAATGATGGCATTTTAGAAGATACAAGGAGGATTCACCGGGACATTGTCTGGGATGAAATGCTTCAGTTATGAGGAGGGACTGGCCAGGCTGGGTTAGATTTCCTTGGATCAGATTGAGGGGGCACGTGACTGTATCATATTATGTAAGACATAGATGGGGCAGATTCTGATAATTAGAGAATGCAACTTGCACTGAAAATAAAACTTAACTAAACATTCTTAACGGGGTGAAGGAATTGGCGACGTTTGGCGTTTCAGTCTGAAGAAGGGTCTCGACCCGAAACGTCGCCCATTCCTTCTCTCCATAGATGCTGCCTCACCCGCTGAGTTACTCCAGCGTTTTGTATCTACCTCTGATTTTACCGGCATCTGCAGTTCTTTCTTAAATATTCTCAACAATGGCTCCAGCCCTCTTCAAAACGATCATTTTAAAACAAATTACGTAACTATTCCTATAGATTTTGCCAATGAAATATGCTTTAAACTTAATTTAAGTCGAATGAGCCTATTGAGCAATGTTCCAGAAAATGATATTATTGCAGAAAAGCAGATGTAATTGCTATCGGAGCGATGGCCATGTTACTGGGTTCCTCTAGTATTTCCTGTCACATGGTGATTTGTAGCAACAGGTTGCGCCATTTCACAGCTACCCCCACATCCTGTTAGACGGTAGATGGGTGTTCCATCACAGGAGGTGGCACACAGCTTAGAAACAGCTTGCTGCATCTTCCGGCCAACCCCCTCCCCAGTCCAGCACATCCATGCACCGTCAGGCAACGAAACAGGTCATCTGCTGTTGCTGGCACCCCTCTCTCTCACTCTCACTCACTCTCTCTCACTCTCACTCTCACTCTCACTCTCACTCTCACTCTCACTCTCACTCACACTCTCTCCCTCTCACTCTCCCTCTCTCCAGGATCGTCACGGTCCTCCAGACTTCAGATAGAGACACGGCCGTTGGGAAGGTTTGCCGCTACCACCGGCACTTGGGCATGCAACCAACCCATCTTCCACTACCGTTCAACTGTGGGGGTCCTGCTCTTGAGATGTCAAGTTCGCACAAAGGTTCATCGGCCGTCTCAGGTGGATGTGAACGCTTGCAGGTCACTGCCTCAAAAACAAAGGGTGTCATCTCCATTGACATAGAAACATAAAAAGATAGGTGCAGGAGTAGGCCATTCGGCCCTTCGAGCCAGCACCGCCATTCAATATGATCATGGTTGATCATCTGAAATCAGTACTCTGTTCCTGCCCTCTCCCCATATCCCTTGATTCCGTTAGCCCCAAGAGCTAAATCTACCTCTCTCTTGAAAACATCCAGTGAATTGGCCTCCATTGCCTTCTGTGGCAGAGAATTCCACAGATTGACACCTCTCTGGGTAAAAATGTTTTTCCTCTTCTCAGTCTTAAATGACCTACTCCTTAGTCTTAAACTGTGACTAAGAGTTTAAGAAGGAACTGCAGATGCTGGAAAATCGAAGGTACACAAAAATGCTGGAGAATCTCAGCCGCTGAGTCTATGGAGCGAAGGAGATAGGCAACGTTTCGGGCCGAAACCCTTCTCCAGACCCCTGTAAACTGTGACCCCTGGTTCTGGACTCCCCCAACATCGGGAACATTTTTCCTGCATCTAGCCTGTCCAATCCTTTAAGAATTTTATATGTTTCTATGAGATTACCTCTCATCCTTCAGAATTCCAGTGAATACAAGCCCAGTCGACCCATTCTTTCATCATATGACATTCCCGCCATCCCGGGAATGAACCTGGTGAACCTATACTGCACTTCCTCAACCATGCTCGACACGGCTGCAGCCAATAGTCCCCTGGTCAGGTGAGGCACCTCTCGTTTCACACATGCCTGACTTACGCATTTTTAGAATAAAGAACTTGGCTAATTACTACCGAAGATAGACACAAAGAGCTGGAGTAACTCAACAGGTCAGGCAGCATCTCTGGAGAGAAGGAATGGGTGACACTTCGGGTCAAGACCCTTCTTTAGACTGAGAGTCAGGGGTGAAGGGAACGAGAGACAGGGAAGGGTACAATGTGAATTTAAGGTGTGAAATGATCAAGGAAGTGTAGAATGTAGACAAAAATGCTGGAGAAACTCAGCGGGTGAGGCAGCATCTATGGAGCAAAGGAATAGGTGACGTTTCGGGTCGAGACCCTTCTTCAGACTGTCGTGGGGGCGGGGGGGGGGGAAGAAGAAAGGAAGTGGCGGAGACAGTGGGCTGTGGGAGAGCTGGGAAGGGGAGGGGAAAGAGGGAGAAAGCAGGGACTACCTGAAATTGGAGAAGTCAATGTTCATACCGCTGGGGTGTAAACTACCCAAGCGAAATATGAGGTGCTGCTCCTCCAATTTGCGGTGGGACTCACTCTGGCCATGGAGGAGGCCCAGGACAGAAAGGTCAGATTCGGAATGGGAGGGGGAGTTGAAGTGCTGAGCCACCGGGAGATCAGGTTGGTTATTGTGAACTGAGCGGAGGTGTTGGGCGAAGCGATCGCCGAGCCTGTGCTTGGTCTCACCGATGTAGAGAGGTTGACACCTAGAACAGTGGATGCAATAGATGAGGTTGGAGGAGGTGCAGGTGAACCTCCGCCCCACCTGGAAAGACTGCTTGGGTCCTTGGATGGAGTCAAGGGGGGAGTTAAAGCGACAAGTGTAGCATTTCCTGCGGTTGCAAGGGAAAGTGCCAGGGGAGGGGGTGGTTTGGGTGGGAAGGGACGAATTAACCAGGGAGTTACGGAGGGAGCGGTCTCTGGGGAAAATTGTTGTCTGAAGGGAAGGTGACAATGAGGCATACAAATGGTAAAATGAATCAGGAGGACAGTGAAACTAGTCGGAGAACTCGGCTGAGGGAGGGAGGGAGATAGAGGGTTACTTGAAGTTAGAGAAATCAATATTCATACCGCTGGAGTGTTAGCTACTCAAGCGAAATTTGAGGTGCTGTTTTTCCAATTTGCGCTGGGCCTCACTCTGACAATGGAGGAGGCCCAGGACAGAACGGTCAGCGTGGGAATGGGAGGAGAAGTTGAAGTCTTCCGCAACCGGGAGATCGTGAACTACCGAAGTTTAATTTACGTAATCTTACTTTTCGAGCAACACACACTAATTTATGCCTGGCGCCCGTGTGGCAGTGTAGTTGTGTACGGTGCCTGGCAAATGTTTGATTTACAGAAACAAAGAACTGCAGATGCTAGTTTATACCAAAGATAGACACAAACTGCTGGAGTAATTCAGCGGGTCAGGCGGCATCTGTGGAGAAAAAGGGTTGGTGACGCTTCGGGTCGGGTCCGGACTCCTCTTCTGACTATATGTTTGATTTACACAGCGTCTTGATTTCTGCGCTTCTTTTCAAGCGCGTAGCCCCAGCAATATACACGAGGTGCCTGAATACAACCCACGGACATGATGTCAAATTAAACTAATCTTCTCTGCCTGCACCTGATACATATACCCTTCCATTCCCTGTCTAAAAGCATCTTACAGTAAACGTCACTGTGGTTCCTGCCACAAATTACGTTCCTACAAATGACTGCTTCATTGCCAGTATGGACTCAATGGACCGAAGGGCCTGTTTCCATGCTGTACAGCCCCCTGACTCCATAGAATGTCCACTAATATGTGGTGCTAATGTGACATACCACTTGTCAGGCCGTGTCGGAATGTTACATGGGTCTGGCTACGTACTTAATAAGCAGTTGCAAATAGAGTGATCCAGATCGAGTCATAGAGTGATCCAGCGTGGAAATAGGCCCTTCGGCCCAACTTGCCCACAAGGTCGCTGAGGCAGGGACTATCCCAACGTTTAAGAGACGGTCAGACAGGTTTGGTAGGATACGGACCAATCTTGGGCAGGTGGGACTAGTGTAGCTGGGACATGTTGGTCGGTGTGGGCAAGATGGGCCGAAGGGCCTGTTTCCATGCTGTGTCACTCAATGACTCCCTAACCTTGTCCAGAGTCCCTTTGATGTACATTAGGTCAACTTGAGCTCTTTTTAAGATTCCAATGTTCTGGTCAAAGGCAATGGTTTGTTTCCCCTTCTCCATGCTCACAAAACCCCTCCCTCGTCTCTCTTCATTAATTAAACAAGCTTCACAAAATAATAAGGACGATGGGCTTTGCCAAGTAGTGACTTCAGTTTCAAAACATTTTTCCAAGCCTCGATCACCAACTTGCCAGAATACAGAGCAGTTACTGCTCAGCGGTTGATTCAGAATTGGCCTTGGGGGATATCACCAGTTAATGTACGGGGGCCAGAAGACAATCATGTTACCAACATGGATGTGGGTGCCACAGGGCTGATGCTGAGCTTTGTATCACCTGCTCGGTGTAACATATGATGAGCGTTTGACAGCACTGGGCTGGAGTTTAGAAGAATGTGGGGGAGACCTCAGTGCTTGGATAGAGTGGATGTGGAGAGGATGTCTCCACAAGTGGGAGAGTCTAGGACCAGAGGTCATATTCTCAGAATTAAAGGACATTCCTTTACGAGAGATATGAGGAGGAATTTCTTTAGTCAGAGGGCGGTGAATCTGTGGAATTCTTTACCACGGAAGGCTGTGGAGGCAAAGTCAACGGCTATTTCTAAGGCGGAGGTAGATAGATTCTTGATTGGTACGGGTGTCAGGGGTTATGGGGAGAAGGCAGGAGAATGGGGTTCGGAGAGAGAGATAGATCCTGGATGGTGGAGAAGACTTGATGGGCCGAATGGCCTAATCCTGCTCCTATAACTTTTGACCTTATGACATACAGTGCGTGTGGATCCAGGGAAAAGGAGGACAAAGGTCGATACGTCTCCAAGAATCTCGGTCAATATTCAGCCCTCACCTTTAACACTGGGAGGAGGTGGGGACAAGGGGCTTGTCGATTATCCCCAGCTACTGAAGTCAATGGAACTGAATGCCAGAAGAGATGTGCAACACTTGCACACATGTTCACCACTAATCACCATCGGCCCGTCACTTGGAATGAGAATGACCCCGTCATATAATGAAAAGGAAAAAAAACTCTCCAAATAGATAAGCATTCGCTGTTTGCGAACAGTGCTAGTCACATAATAGATTGGCTTCAAAACACAAAATGCTGAAGGTACTCAGTGGGTCAGGCAGCATCTGGGGGGGGGGGGGGGAGGGGGGGGAAGGGAGAACAGGTGACATTTTGGGTCAAACTGAAGAAGAGTCCCAACGCAAAAGAAGGGCCACAGTTTAAGAATAAGGAGTAAGCCATTTAGAACGGAGACGAGGAAACACTTTTTCACACAGAGAGTGGCGAGTCTGTGGAATTCTCTGCCTCAGAGGGCGGTGGAGGCAGGTTCTCTGGATGCTTTCAACAGAGAGCTTGACAGGGCTCTTAAAAATAGCGGAGTCAGGGGATATGGGGAGAAGGCAGGAACGGGGTACTGATTGGGGATGATCAGCCATGATCACATTGAATGGCGGTGCTGGCTCGAAGGGCCGAATGGCCTACTCCTGCACCTATTGTCTATTGACCCAAAACATCACCTGTCCTTTTCCCTCCCCAGATGCTGCCTGAGCCGCCGAATTCCTCCGGGAACATTTGAGTCGCTCAACATTTCAGCATCTGCAGTTCCTTGGGTCTCCGAATAGATTGGAAATTTGTCTGGATCTGGCTCTGGGTGTAGGAGTCAGTGCATGTGTTGATCTTTTAGACATCACTGATGCTGGCTGGTAGGGTATTCCAATCCCTTGCTGTCTTGAACGAAGACCAGTTAGAAAGTGCTGCTGAAGTGCCGTGCGGAATGATATAATTTTCACTATCCAATATTTGTCAACTCTCTGGTGACACATGAGCATTTTATACGATGCAGGAAGGCAAGGGTCTGCGAGCTGCCCCGAGGCTGCGGACTGACTGTTGCCTGCCGCTAAATTTCGTTTGGTCATTAGAGAAAAAATGTAGTCCTGGAATCACTCAGCCTGGGACTAAAATATAGTTACGTTTCCAGGTGGCTCAATGACACCGGGGCAGAGTTGCTGCCTTACAGGGCCAGAGACCCAGGTTCAATCGTGACAACAGATGCTGTCGGGATAGAGTTTGCACGTTCTCCCTGCAACCGCGTGGGGTTTCTCCGGGTGCTCCGGTTTCCTCCCACACTCCAAAGACATGCACGGTTGTAGGTTCATTGGCTTCTGTAAATTGCCTCTGGTGTGTGCGATGCAAAACTGGGATAACATCATAGAAACATAGAAAATAGGTGCAGGAGTAGGCCATTCGGCCCTTCGAGCCTGCACCGCCATTCATTGTGATCACGGCTGATCATCCAACTCAGTATCCCATGCCTGCCTTCTCTCCATACCCCCTGATCCCTTTAGCCACAAGGGCTACATCTAACTCCCTCTTAAATATAGCCAATGAACTGGCCTCAACCGCCTTCTGTGGCAGAGAATTCCACAGATTCACCAGTCTCTGTGTAAAACTAGTGTCTGGGTAGACACTAAATGCTGGAGTAACTCAGCGGGACAGGCAACATCTCTGGATCGAAGGAATGGGTGACGTTTCGGGTTGAGACCCTTCTTCACACCGAGTTTAAACCGGCAACCGCAGTTTAGTGTCTGGGTGACCGTTGGTCAGTGTGGACCATGTGGGCCGAAGGGCCAGTTTCCATGCTGTATCTCGGAAACCAAACTACATTTTTGGAATTATCCTACAGAATCAGGGACAGTTCGTCACTCAGAATCTGTGGCACTCTGCAACACATAAAACAGTAGCCGCGCTTGGTTCAAAAACACCGTATAAAACAGTGACTATGAAGTAAATAGCAGCAAGGGACATCAAGGGATATCCTGTGGCACATCCACAGAAGCCACCCAAATGCAAGTTTCACTATTCCTAAACAGAGAACAGCTGGAGACTTGGTACAATGCACATGTTTCCAAGCACTTTGCTCCAATTGGCACTGCTATGCCTTGTGATAAATCACTGGCCTAACTTGCCTTTTATGGTTCTTCTGTCCTCCCGACTCAATGAAGGATCCCGCGTCTGTTCCGACGCTCAACATTCAGCAGCCCAGCCGGACTTGTTTGAAACGTTGCCTGTCCCGAACAGCTGGAAGAGAGAGCCCTCTCGCAGACTACACCTCCATCCCAATCTTGCCAGCTGCTGTACATCCCGCGCGTTTAATCTCCGTGTGTCTGCAGGCAGATTGCAGCTCCTGACAGTTTCACGCATTGAAGAGGGGCAGCTGTGAATAAAGTCCCTGTCGGAGTTTTCCCAACTCAACCTTCCCCCTCAGCCAGCAGTGAACCATGGCACGTTGCCTTGATCATCGTCTGTCTTGACCTGTCATTAGGTCATAAGGAATAGGAGTAGAATTGGGCCATTCGACCCATCAAGTCTGCTCCGCCATTCAATCATGGCTGATCTATTTCTCCCTCTTAACCCCATTCTCCCCAAAACCTTTGACACCCGTACTAATCAAGAATCTATCTACCTCTGCCTTCAAAATATCCACTGACTTGGCCTCCACAGCCTTCTGTGGCAAAGAATTCCACACATTCACCACGCTCTGACTAAAGAAATTTCTCCTCATCTCCTTCCTAAAAGAACGTCTTTTAATTCTGAGTACCCGTCCATATCCCTAGTTTCCCTCTCCCCTGACTCTCTGTCTGAAGAAGGGTCTCGACCCGAAACGTCACCCACTCCTTCTCTCCAGAGATGCTGCCTGTCCCGCTGAGCTACTCCGGCATTTTGTGCCTATCTTCGGTGTAAACCAGCATAGAACATAGAACATAGAAAATAGGTGCAGGAGGAGGCCATTCGGCCCTTCGAGCCAGCACCGCCATTCATTGTGATCATGGCTGATCGTCCCCTATCAATAACCTGTGCCTGCCTTCTCCCCATATCCCTCGACTCCACTAGCCTCTGGAGCTCTATCTAACTCTCTCTTAAATCCATCCAGTGACTTGGCCTCCACTGCCCTCTGTGGCAGGGAATTCCATAAATTCACAACTCTCTGGGTGAAAACGTTTTTTCTCACCTCAGTCTTAAATGGCCTCCCCTTTATTCTAAGACTGTGGCCCCTGGGTCTGGACTTGCCCAATATTGGGAACATTTTTCCTGCATCTAGCTTGTCCAGTCCTTTTATAATTTTATATGTTTCTATAAGACCCCCCCCCCCTCATCCTTCTAAACTCCAGTGAATACAAGCCTAGTCTTTTCAATGCATCTGCAGTTTGTTCCTACACACTCACCCCGATCACCGTTGTCAATGTGTTCACTGCTTCTGAGGATGGTAAACTCACCGGTGCCATCTTTCTTGATTTAACCAAGGCCTTTGATGTTATTGACCACTACCTACTGCTTGATAAACTTTACTCTATTGGTCTTTCTCAAAACAATCTACTGTGGTTTAACTCATACCTTCATAACAGATGCCAATGTGTCACCTTTAATGGAAGTCAATCCAATTCCTTAATTGTTGAGAAGGGGGTCCCGCAAGGTTCGTCTTTGGGACCACTCCTTTTCTCTATTTTCATAAACGACCTCCCTAATATCTGTTCTGACTGTCAAACACAACTATATGCCGATGATGCAGTGCTATATACATCTAGTACTAACAAGTCTGAAATTGAAAGATCCCTTCAATCAGATCTTACTTCTGTTCAGAAATGGCTATTATTTAACAAATTAATTTTAAATAAAAATAAGTCATGCAGTATGTTATTTGGTACCAGACAAGGCCTTGGTAATTCTGTAGATCTGACTATATCATTTAATGAAGGATCACCATTAGAACAAGTATTGAACTTCAAATATCTTGGTGTTTGGCTCGACCCAACGCTTTCATTTACGCAGCATAGTGAGACGATTACTAAAAAACTCAGCTGTAATCTAGCTATTCTTTACCGCCATATAAATTGTTTCACCTTTCAGATGAGAAAAAGAATTGTCTCTCAACTACTACTACCAACACTGGATTATGCTGATATTGTCTATCAGAGTACATTTGATACACATCTTCAACCCCTCAATGTAGTTTATAATAGTCTTTGCAGATTTATTTTAAGGTGTCCATATATAACTCACCACAGTTCTATGTACGAAACTCTAAACTGGTTATCCCCCCACGCTCGAAGATGCTATCACTGGTTCCAGTTCATCTTTAAATGCATCCATCTCAATTACCCCTCTTATTTAAAACAAGGCCTATTACCATACACACCCTCATATTCACTAAGACATATTCAGCAACCCTTCTTTTTTATTCCAAGAACTAACAAAGAAATTGGGAGACGTGCATTTAAATTCAAAGCTTCTTCTGACTGGAACACTCTGCCTAGTACCAGAAGAACTATTAGCTCATTTCGTCTATTTAAAAATACACTTTTACCCTTCCTTATAAAACCATGTGCCTGTTTCTAGTATTAGAGTCTTCGAGCTCCTTTAACTAGCTTGCTCTGTGTGTGATCATTTGGCATAACTATTGTATATGCATTGCCATTACACTTATGTATTATTGTATTGCATAGTGTAACAAGGTCTTATATTGTATTATGTCACAATATCATGAAATAATATATCATGTAATAATGTTGAAAGTATGTATTAATGTACGATGTATGATAGGTGGTATATGGTATTATGCATCAACATTATGCTGTAACACATAACTATTATTATTATTGGATATGTAAAGCCAATTAACAATTGTTATAAACTATAACAAGTGGGGATGGAGGGGTTTTGGGATTGGTGTGTGGGTAGGTGGGTCAATGAGAGCCTCTATGTATGTTATGTCTTGTGCTGTATGTTCTATGTTGGACCCCCTCGAAAACGAGATGACTGTCCATCTCAAGGGGTTATCCGTGAATAAACTTGTTTCAAACTCCCGAGGAGCGCCCAGAAATTAGGGACCAATGTCCCCGACTCTGCAGCCAAGCAACTTTACAAGCTGTGTTTATCTGCACCATTTTAAAAACCTTTGGCTTTTAATGGGTGTGTGTAGGATGTGGCTTGAGAGGGGCGGTGGCTGGGAAACTCATCACCGTTTGCCCAGAACTAGTCGTGACCACCTCCCTGCACCTTACTGAATACAACTGAAAGGTTTGCGAAGCTGTTTCAGAGGGCGTTTTGAATCAGCTGAGTTATGGTGTCTAAAGCCGAGTTCCACTGCGTAAGGCTGGCAGATTTTCCCTCTGTCCGTAACGTTAATAAACCAAATAGTGAAAAGCCTGGATAGAATGGATGCGGAGAGGACGCTTCCACTAGTGGGAGAGTCTAGGACCAGAGGGCACAGCCTCAGAATAAAAGGACGTACCTTTAGAAAAGAAATGAGGAGGGATTTTTTAAAATCAGAGTGTGGTGAATCTGTGGAATTCATTGGCACAAACGGCTATCGGGGCCAAGTCACTAGATATTTCATGGCGGAGATTGACAGATTCTTGATTAGTAAAAGCCCTGTCCTACGGTACGAGTTCATTCCAAGAGCTCTCCCGAGTTTAAAAAAATCAAACTCGTGGTAATGAACAGAGAATGAACGTAGCGGGTACGTCGGAGCTCGAGGACGTCTCTTAGCGGCTCGTGACGCTAACGGCAGGTACTCGGGAAGACTCGCTAACGGCAGGTAAGCACGGGAAGACTCGTGAAGATTTTTCAACATGTCGAAAAATGTCCACGAGAGCCCCGAGTACCGACGAGTGGCCATTACTGTAAATCTCCGAGTTCGAATCGGGGCCAAACTCGGGAGAGCTCTTGGAATGAACTCGTACCGTGTTATGGTGAGGAGGCAGGAGAATGGGGTTGAGAGGGAAAGATTGATCAGCCATGATTGAACGGCAGATGACTTGATGGGCCGAATGGCCTAATTCTGCTCCTGTGGCTTCTGAACCTATGAACCAGATGGACTTTAATGACAATCTGCTAATGATACAGAAAGATGTTACCATATGATGTCATTTTTCTTGCCATATTATTATTTAATTGCCTGCATTTATCTAATCATTTGAATTTATCTCCCACTGGTGCCTTAGTGATGATTGAACTCGTGTCATTGAACTCGGCTCATTAGTCCAGACTTCAGGAAGTTTTTCCAGTAACTTTGCGATTTCCCCTTGACCATAACCTCGCTGTAATGGGGGGGGGCTCACGGCTTCCAATGATCTGCAGAGAGGCGCTGCGCGGGGAGTATATTCCTTCAGCACGGAAACAGGCCCTTCAGTCAGTGCCGACCAGAGTTCCGATCACTGACATTGTCCTTTTCACACTGGGGACAATTTACAATTTTACCCAAGCCAATTAACCTATAAAAACCTGCATGTCTTTGGAGTGTGGGAGGAAACGGGAGCAACCGGAGAAAACCCACGCGGTCACGGGGAGAACGCACAAACTCCGTACAGGTGGCACCCGTAGTCAGGATCGAACCGGGGTCTCTGGCGCTGTAAGGCTGCGAATCCACTGTGGTGCCACCATGCTGCCCCTGACACCTATATACCAGTCCACTTTCTGGATATAGCTGCTGGAGTTATTGAAGCCCCGTTGTAGGGTAGGGAGGGAGAAGTGATATCTGCGCCGTCCTACATAGAAACATAGAAAATAGGCGCAGAAGGAGGCCATTCAGCCCTTCGAGCCAGCACCGCCATTCATTGTGATCAGGGCTGATCGTCCCCTATCAATAACCCGTGCCTGCCTTCTCCCCATATCCCTTGACTCCACTAGCCCCTAGAGCTCTATCTAACTCTCTCTTAAATCCATCCAGTGACTTGGCCTCCACTGCCCTCTGTGGCAGGGAATTCCATAAATTCACAACTCTCTGGGTGAACAAGTTTTTTCTCACCTCTGCCTTAAATGACCTCCCCTTTGTTATAAGACTGTGGCCCCTGGTTCTGGACTCGCCCCACATGGGGAACATTTTTCCTGCATCTAGCTTGTCCAGTCATTTTATAATTTTATATGTTTCTATAAGATACCCCCCTCATCCTTCTAACCTCCAGTGAATACAAGCCTAGTCTTTTCAATCTTTCCTCATATGACAGTCCCGCCATCCCAGGGATCAATCTCGTGAACCTACGCTGCACTGCCTCAATCACAAGGATGTCCTTCCTCAAATTAGGAGACCAAAACTGTACACAGTACGCCAGATGTGGTCTCACCAGAGCCCTATAGTCCTGAAGCATTAATTCCATGGCTCACTTCCCCGCACTCAGCACTGATGTGATGTGGTAACCCCAGCTGTGTGCATCTCCCAAGCCACAGGAAATTTACCCCAAATCTTCTGGCCTTCACCCCTACTGAGCGTTATCTAATGAAAGAGAAATCCCTTCCTTTACAAGGCATGTTTCTCAATCTCTGAACCCCCGACCGAGTCGAAAGAAGGGGAAATCCCTCATTTATAAATCATGTTTCACCATCTCAGAACCAAACGAGATACATTAGAATTGAAGGTAGACAAAAATGCTGGAGAAACTCCGCGGGTGAGGCAGCATCTATGGAGCGAAGGAATAGGCCGAAACGCCACCTATTCCTTCGCTCCATAGATGCTGCCTCACCCGCTGAGTTTCTCCAGCATTTTTGTCTACCTTCGATTTTTCCAGCATCTGCAGTTCCATCTTATACATTGGAATTGAAGTCATCAGATTATTAGACCATGAAAAGTCTGGAGACCACACAGGTAGTCTGGAACCCTGTGCAGGGATGAACTGCAGATGCTAGTTTACACTGAAGATAGACACAAAATGCTGGAGTAACTCAGCGGGTCAGGCAGCATCTCTAACCTCTCATGCTGCCTGACCCGCTGAGTTACTCCAGCATTTTGTGTCTTTCTCCCCAAATCTATTCCTGATTTTGGTCGCTAGGTGCGACCCGTTCATTGTGAAACGACCAGAGATTGGACCAGTGGGAAAACCAGCACTACCAACAACAACAACAACAAAAAAGCATTTAGGATGGAACTGCAAGATGCTGGTTTACACCGATGATGGACACAAAAAAGACTGGATAGACTCGGTTTGTACTCGCTAGAATTTAGAAGATTGAGGGGGGATCTTATAGAAACTTACAAAATTCTTAAGGGGTTGGACAGGCTAGATGCAGGAAGATTGTTCCCGATGTTGGGGAAGTCCAGAACAAGGGGTCACAGTTTAAGGATAAGGGGGAAGTCTTTTAGGACCGAGATGAGAAAAAAGAATTTCACACAGGTAGTGGTGAATCTGTGGAATTCTCTGCCACAGAAAGTAGTTGAGGCCAATTCATTGGCTATATTTAAGAGGGAGTTAGGTGTGGCCCTTGTGGGATCAGGGGGTATGGAGAGAAGGCAGGTACAGGATACTGAGTTGGATGATCAGCCATGATCATATTGAATGGCGGTGCAGGCTCGAAGGGCCGAATGGCCTACTCCTGCACCTATTTTCTATGTTTCTATGTTTCTAAAAGCTGGAGTCACTCAGCGGGACAGGCAGCGTGCGAAGATGAGTCTCGGCCCATTCATTTTTTTTCTCCAGAGTTGCTGTCTGACCCGCTGAGTTACTCCAGCTTTTTGTGTCTATCTTTGGTCTGCAACCCTAACTGATAACGCTGTTATCTCCAGGAGATAATCTTGTTCACGTTCTCGTGAGCATTGTCAGTGGAGCCATTGTCGATACTTTCCACATCCTCGAGAGGCTCGGTGACGTGTCGCTGAATTTCTCTTCCTAAGTAAACAAGTCTAACTCCCCTCGTGCTTTAGATTCCTCGGGCACGGAGTCACCTGCGCCGCTCCCCCCCCCCCCCCCCGCTCCAGATCAGAAATAACTTCATAAGTTCATAAAGTCATAGGAGAAGTAACAGGCCATTCGGCCTATCGAGTCAACTCCGCCATTCAATCATGGCTGATCTATCTTTCCCACAGGTTGAACGTGCAAACTCCACACAGGCAACGCCGGAGGTCAGGAACGAACCCGGCTCTCGGGTGCTGCGAGGCAGCAACTCCACCAGCTGCGCCACTTTGCCGTCCATAATAATGGAGTCATTTGATCGGATATTGGCCTTTACAAAATGTCATCGCCTGCTATTTTAACACTGGTAATACCCCAGATGTTTCATAGAGCTAATTTCATTTTCTAACCCACAGAATTACTGTATCTTGTTATTTAAACGGTAGTATTAATAGTTATAGCGTCTGTGACAAAAACTATGAATAGTTATTAGGGAGGACCCAGAGGGGGGGGGGCAGTGAGAATGAAGGGAGACTGGGAGGTGGGGGGGGGGGGGGGGGGGGGGGGGGGTTACTGAGGGAAGGACGGGGGTCCGGGTATGGTGGGGTGGGGGTCTGCTGCCTCGTGCTGCCCACCCTGGCTGTGCTGCTTCCCCAGGCCGTCTCAATCCCCCCGCCCTTCTTCATTATCTTCATGTATTCATCCAATTCCTTACCGAATCGCCTCGGAGCAGAAGAGGAGAATAACCCCAGGGTCTCCCCAGCCACGATCTGTTGTCCTTCATCCCCTGATAAATCATGACCGTAAGACATAGGAGCAGAATCAGGCCATTCGGCCCATCTTGTCTCCTCCTTCATGGCCATCCAATCATGGCTGGTCTATCTTTCCCACTCAACCCCATTCTCCTGCCTTCTCCACGTGACCTTTGACTCCCTTACTGATCACGAACCTATCAACCTCCGCTTTAAAAATACCCAATGGCTCAGCCTCCACCACCGTCAGTGGCAATGAATTCCACAGATTCACCACCCTCTGGCTGAAGAAATTCCTCCACATCTTCTTTCTAAAGGTCTGGTCAATCTCGTTGCAGCGTGTAGTGCTAACGCTCTTCACTGGAATGAGCACAAAATTCATGGGAAAGAGAATCCAGGCTGGGACTGACAGCACAGGTTCAATGGGATGAATGGCAGCTCTCTCTGTTTACCGTGTGGAAACAGGCCCTTCGGCCCACTGAGTCAGTGCTGACCAGCGATCCCCGTACACCAGCGCTATTCTACATACTAGGGACAATTTTCCGAAGCAAATTAACCTATAATCTTTTTTTTATTAAACAGGGACAATGGATATTGATGAACATGTAAATATGCAAGATTATAGCCAGTAGCTCATTTCCATCTTTAGTCCCTCATCTGTACATCTTTGGAGTTTGGGAGGAAGCCTGAGCACCCGGAGAAAACCCACGCAGTCACAGGGAGAACGTACAAACTCCGTATAGACAAGAATCGGACCCGGGTCTCTGGCGCTGTAAGGCAGCAACTCTACCGCTGCGCCACCGTGCCGTGTTGTGTCGTGCTGTAGTTCTCCGAATGCTTTGGCCTACACTGCGATTATATAAACCACTCTTGGCTCGTTCCGCCTTTGGTACAGACTGTGTACTTTTAATGATTTATTTGTCAGCTGCAACTTTACGAAGAAAGAAAATCAGCCTCTTTCAAAGGAGAAGCGAGGAGCAAGTTGAGTAAATCTTTCCAAAACATTAAACATGGCTCGGGAGAAGTACAGAAACACTTTGTGAGATATAATTAGAGGTTTGGCCCAGCACTGTGTAATGCCCGAATAAATAATTACATTAGAATATCTGTAAGGATTAAGAGTGTACGAGGGAGAGCGGTCGTTGTTTAGTCCACTGGGTCAAGGCATGCTGCAGGAGCAAGTTCATCAAAGTGTGTGTAAGAAGGAACTGCAGAGGCTGGGTTAAAGCAGAGATAAACACAAAAAGCCGGAGTAACTCAGCGGGTCTCTGGAGAGAAGGAATAGGTCTCAAAGAACGGGCTGGACCCGAAATGTCACCTCTTCCTTTTCTCCAGATGTGTCGGCTTACTCGCAGAGTTAAGGGCCTGTCCCACTTCGGTGTTATTTGCGTGTAATTTACGCTACATCATTTACGCGGCACGTGATGGTGCGTGGTGACGTGCGGTCGCGCGTGACGCCCCAGGATTTTGTGATGTACAAAATCTTCGCGCGCCATCTGCGTGACACGCAAATGACACCCGAGTGGGACAGGCCCCTAACTCCAGCTTTCTGTGTCTAAAGTTAATCAAAATCAATAAAAGGCCAACAACTTGCTTTTAAATGGTACACTACCTCCAACATAGCGATGGGACACGAACGCTAGTTAAACAGAAAAGATAATTAGGATCATAAACATGATCAAATGCTTGTTCGCGGATTTTATTTGAAGAATGCAGACACAAGGAACTGCGGGGTCCGCTTTACGACGGGTTTCCGATGACCAGCTTGTACACAACAAAAGCTTTTCTCTGTACCTCGGTACACGGGACAATAAGCTAAACTCAACTACACAAAGTGCTGGAGTAACACAGCAGGTCAGGCAGCATCTGTGGAGGATATGTATTGGCGGTGAGACCCTTCTTTAGACTGATATGCATCAACTCCCCCCCCCACCCCCCCCACCCCCCACCTCACCTGTATCCACCTCTTCCGCCCCCACCTCCCTTTCTCCTATCTCCACTCCCCACCAACACAATCAGTCTGAAGGGGGGTCCCAACCTAAAACGTTATCTATCCATGTTCTCCAGAGGTGCTGCCTGACCCACTGAGTTACTCCAGCACTTTGTGTCTTCCCAACCACTTTACAATAGAGGCCAAAATGCCGTGTATCTCATTAACCATTTGCTGCACCAGTCAGCTGCCTTTCTGTGATTGAGGCACCAAGATCCCTTTCAACTCCAATCATTAGTAGTGTCTCTGCACTTTGATGCCTCTTACCAAAACGCATGGCCTCACTCTGCATAAGCTCAAAAGTCATAGGAGACAGAATTAGGCCATTCGGCCCATCAAATCTACTCCACCATTCAACCATGGTGGATTTATCTTTCCCTCTCACCCCCATTCTCCTGCCTTCGCCCCCTAACCCCCGACACGCGCACTAATGGAGAATCTGCCAATGTTCCACTTGCCCACTACCTATATCCTGTTCCAGTCACAATATCCCCGTCACATCTTATATTATTTGAAGGTTATTTGAAGAAGCTTTCTAAAGGAGGACGAGAGGGAGGTGGCGAGGTTTAGGGGGGGAATTTCAGAGCGTGGGGTTTGAAGGCACAGTCACCAAGAAGCCTGAACACAACCCTGAACATAATTTAGACACAAAAAGCTGGAGTAACTCAGCGGGCCAGGCAGCATCTCTGGAGAGAAGGAATGGGTGACGTTTCAGGTGCAGATCCGTCTTCAAATTCGACCTGAAACATCACCCGTTCCTTCTCTCCAGAGACGCTGCCTGTCCCGCTGAGTTACTCCAGCTTTTTGTGTCTATCTTCAGTTAAAACCAGCGTCTACAGTTCCTTCCTACACCTGATGGTTATTTACTGGTGGCTGTCTAGAAGTGTGGGCTTTGGACGAACATTGATCATAGTTTTGGCCAGAGGGGGACCCTTGTGATTCATGTCCAGCTGACGAACAATTATGGCAACCTCCAGATGAGGAGTGGCTGTTGGAACCAAGCATCAGAAGGCTCGGGGAAGCAAGTCCTGAGAAGATGCCAGACAAGGGGGAGTGGAGCGCTGGCTTCCCAGCTGTGAGATCAGAGCTGGAGCTGGGCCCAGCTTACTCAGTGTCCTCTCCCTGCTCCCCAACCACCAGGGAATCCACGTGAAACAACTCCGGAGCCTCCCAACCCCATCTCACAGGCCACTATTAGCCTGCTAGCCGCAGATGCAGATCTACAATCTCCAATCTCTACTCCTACGGCAACATTTATTACTTTAACCACGATCTTCTTAAACCCTTCACCCTCAGACTATCCTCGATCGGACTTTGCTGGCTTTACCTTGCACTGAACGTTATTCCCTATAAACTGTAAACGGCTCGATTGTAATCATGTGTTGTCTTTCTGCTGACTGGCCAGCACGCAACACAAAGCTTTCCACTGTGCCTCGGCACACGTGACCATAAACTAAACTGGTTTGGATCTCTGTCAAGAGCCCCATAAGTGTGACATAAACGGCTTGTCCCACTTTCACAACCTAATTCATGACCTTTTTAACTCATGGACATTGTTCATCAGGCTCGAAAATACGCCCCGACCTACTTGGTGCCACGAGTACCTACGACTAGCATCTAGTCATGGCATCAAGTAGGTCGGGGCGTTTTTCTACGACCTACCTACGACCTACCTACGACCTCATGACGACCATGCTGCGAGTATGAGTCAAAGGCAAACTCGACAGAGGTCGTGAATTAGGTCGTGAAAGTGGGACAGGCCCTTAACTCAGCAACGCGAATTAGAGCGACCTCAAACAAAGGCGCGAGGTGGGACACGTGGCTGTTGCCGTGACCTTGGAGAGGAGGTGTGGTGGATGGGAGAGGGGCAGAGGGGAAGGGGAGGGAGAGGGAGAGGGGGAGGGGGAGGGGGAGGGGGGAGAGAGAGGGGAGGGAGAGGGGGAGAGAGGGGGAGAGAAGGGGAGAGAGGGGAGAAAGGGGGGAGGGGAGGGGAGGGAGAGGGAGGGGGGGAGAGGGGAGAGAGGGGAGAGGGGATGAGAGGGGATAGAGGGGAGAGAAGGGAGAGAGGGGGAGAGAGGGGCGAGAGGGGAGAGAGGGGAGAGAGGGGAGAGGGGTGAGAGAGAGGGGAGAGAGGGGAGATAGAGGGGGAGACGGGGGGAGAGGGGAGAGAGGGGAGAGAGGGGAGAGAGAGGGGAGACAGGGGGAGAGACGGGGGAGAGGGGAGAGAGGGGAGAGAGGGAGGGGGAGAGGGAGGGGGAGAGGGGAGAGGGGGAGGGAGAGTGAGAGAGAGAGAGAGGGAGCTGGACTTCAACACTGGCCCGCCCGCACATCACACATTCCAGGCACTTGGGGACATGCAGAAGAGGAATCCGTCATTCAGCAAGCATCCCCCCCCTGTCCGAGTTATAAACTATCTCGGTTGCAAAAGCTCCTTTCGCCCACCAGCGCCGTTTGCCAAAGTCACATCAAACTATGTGCAGCACACAAATCTCCGCCCTGCTTCCCTTCCCATTTGCGAAACTCTCGTTTAAGTTTATCGTGCGGATTCCCAACAGAATAAAACAGCCTCCCTGCACCGACTCTGCCAAAAATCAATTTCCACCACTTCAGGGCTGTTATCTAATCACCTTCCAGAGGAGGCCACGAGAGTCAACGGAGGAGAAACAACTATTTCTGAAGAGAGGTCTCGACCCGTAAATGTCATCCAGAGATGCTGCCTGTCCTGCTGAGTTACTCCAGCGTTTTGTGTCCATCAGCTATTGAAACAGTGGTGGGAACTATCCCAGTTCATTCCAATTAGGTCTTGCTCAGAATTCTTAATACCAGAATAAATGGGAAAAACATAAGGAACCACAGGGATCATGGTGTGAAAGGGGAACTTTGACATTGTTTTCGGATGACGGCAAGTTAAATACTTTGGTCCCTAATATTTTGGCAGCACAGCTTCCAATTAGTGTTGCTAATCAGTATTGAAGGAGATGGGATCAGGGCTGACATTGAGTCATGCATCGAGTACAGCAAATGAAATTGTTTCGGAGCTGGATAACAATATGAGGGATGGAGAACGTTTTGGGCTCCCAGTAAGAAACCTGCTCTTTCCAGAAGCTGTAGGAGCAGAATTAGACCATTCGGCCCATCAAGTCTACTCTGCCATTCAATCGTGGCTGATCTATCTCCCCCTCGCAACCCCATTCTCCTGCCTTCTCCCCATAACCCGTCACCCGTACTATCAATCTCCGCCTTAAAAATATCCACTGACTATGCCTCCACCAGCCTATTGTGGCAATGAATTCCACAGATTCACCCCCTCATCTCCTTCCCAAAGGTGCGTCATTTTATTCTGAGGCTGTGCCCTCTAGTCCTAGACTCTCCCACTAGTGGAAACATCCTCTCCGCTTCCATTCTATCCAGGCCTATTCCAGTTGACTCCAGGCATATCCTTGAAGACTTTTCACAACCTCAGCCCCAAATAACTTTGGTGCCAATAACATTGATGTCGAGGTGACAATGCGGGAAAGGCAGCTGCCAGTTTGTGCACAGCAAGCTCTCACAAGCAGCGACGTGCAGGGATAAACACCCACAAACCACTGCTGAGCTCCCCGCCCTGCTGTCAGGCTGAAGAAGAGTCCCGACCCAAAACGTCACCCATCCTTTTTCTCCAGAGATGCTGCCTGTCCTGCTGAGTTACTCCAGTAATGTGTGTCTATCTTTGGTATCAACCAGCATCTGATAAATGCCCTGGGGTCATCTGCATGGAGTACTGTGTACAGTTTTGGTCTCCTAATTTGAGGAAGGACATCCTTGTGATTGAGGCAGTGCAGCGTAGGTTCACGAGATTGATCCCTGGGATGGCGGGACTGTCATATGTGGAAAGATTGAAAAGACTAGGCTTGCATTCACTGGAGTTTAGAAGGATGAGGGGGATCTTATAGAAACATATAAAATTATAAAAGGACTGGACAAGCTAGATGCAGGAAAAATGTTCCCAATGTTGGGCGAGACCAGAACCAGGAGCCACGGTCTTAGAATAAAGGGGAGGTCATTTAAGACTGAGGTGAGAAAAAAACTTTTCACCCAGAGAGTTGTGAATTTGTGGAATTCCCTGCCACAGAGGGCAGTGGAGGCCAAATCACTGGATGAATTTAAGAGAGAGTTAGATAGAGCTCTAGGGGCTAGTGGAGTCAAGGGATATGGGGAGAAGGCAGGCACGGGTTATTGATAGGGGACGATCAGCCATGATCACAATGAATGGCGGTGCTGGCTCGAAGGGCCGAATGGCCTCCTCCTGCACCTATTTTCTATGTCTATGTCTACGTCTATGAATCTAGCAGTAAAGACAAGGCTGTGTAGTCTGATCCAAAACTTCAGCCTTCCCTTTGCACTGGGCTGGAGTGGGACTCGAACCCACTGCCTTGTCACGGGTTGAGGAGACTATGCAACCGGTGTGGATGTAGACGTGGCCCGTGCATGACCCTTAGAAGGATTGATGGACAGATCGGTCGTGGGCTCCAAGTCCATAACTCAATGTAGAAAGTAGAACAGTACAGCACAGGGAACAGGCCCTTCGGCCCACAATGCCCAGGCTGTACACAACACCAAGTCCAAGTCCTATCCGCCTGCACATAATCGATATCACCCTCCATATCTATATAGAACATATAGAATAGGTGCAGGAGTGGGCCATTCGGTCCTTGAGCCAGCACCGCCATTCAATATGATCATGGCTGATCATCCAAAATCAGTTCCCAGTTCCGGCTGTTTCCCCTATATCCCTTGATTCCATTAGCCCGAAGAGCTAAATCTAACTCCCTCTTGAAAACGTTCAGTCAATTTCCCTCTACTGCCTTCTGTGGCAAAGAATTCCACAGATTCACAACTCTCCGGGTGAAAAGGTATTTCCTCATCTCAGTCCTAAATGGCCTACCCCTTATTCTTATACTGTGACCCCTGGTTCTGGACTCCCCCAACATGGGGGACATTTTTTCTGCATGTACCCTGTCCTTCTTATGCCCCCTTCGGTCATGTCTGACCATGGGTGTCTCCAGGGTGCTATTCCCTGTATGGAGGACGCCTGTGTGCGTGACTTTGTTTAACGTGGGGAGACTGGTGCACAGACAGCCTCCACACGGTCCTTGACAGATCTGGGTCAGGATCCAGTGGCATGGAGTCCAAGACGACCAGAGACCCTTTTCTGCTGCAGCCTTCATCCGCCTTCCCAGCCGTTGTGACGTTAGCTCCACTAAGGTCAGCCATCGTCCTCCGCCTGTTCCATCGTTGAGGTCTTGGTTGGATTGGCTCTTTGTCAGAGATCTCCCCCTCAACCTTACCGCCATGGGTGACCCTACCAGGAGCATCGCTCCAGACGGCATCGCTCTCAGGATCTCAGGTCCACACAAGCTTCTCCACCACGACAAGGTGACAATCCACCCTGTCCAATCCTCTAAGAATTGTATGTGTTTCTATAAGATCTCCTCTCATCCTAAATTCCAGCGAATACAAGCCCAGTCGATCTATTGTTTCATCATACGTCAGTCCCACCATCCCAGGAATTAACCTGGTGAACCTACGCTGCACTCCCTCAATAGCAATAATGTCCTTCCTCAAATTAGGAGACCAAAATTGCACACAATACTCCAGGAGCGGTCTCACCAGGGCCCTGTACAACTGCAGTAAGACTTCCTTGCTCCTAATCTCAAATCCTCTCGCAATGAAGGCCAACATGCCATTGGCTTTCTTCACTGCCTGCTGTACCTGCATGCTCACTTTCAGTGACTGATGTACAAGCACACCCAGGTCTCGTTGCACCTCCCCTTTTCCTAATCTGACACCATTCAGATACTAATCTGCCTTCCTGTTCTTGCCACCAAAGTGGATAACCTCTCAATTATCCACATTATACTGCATCTGCCATGCATCTGCCCACTCACCCAACCTAACTAAGTCACCCTGCAGCCTCATAGCATCCTCCTCGCAGCTCACACTGCCACCTAGCTTTGCGTCATCCACAAACTTAGATATGTTACATTTAATTCCCTTGTCTAAATCGTTAATATATACTGTAGACAACTGGGGTCCCAGCACCGAGCCTTGCGGCACCCCACTAGTCACTGCCTGCCATTCTGAAAAGGACCCGTTAATTCCTACTTATTGCTTCCTGTCAGCCAACCAGTTCTCTATCCATGTCAATACCCTACCCCCAATAAAATGTGCTCTAATTTTGCACACAGATCTCTTGTTAGGGACCTTGTCAAAGACTTTTTGAATGTCCAGATACACCACACCCACTGGCTCTCCCTTATCCATTCTACTTGTTACATCCTCAAAAATATTCCAGAAGATCAGTCAAGCATGATTTCCCCTTCATAAATCCATGCTGACTTTGACCGATCCCATCACTGCTTTCCAAATGAGCTGCTATAACATCTTCAATAATCGACTCAAGCATCGTCCCCACTACCGACGTAACTGGTCCATACTTCCCCGTTTTCTCCCTTCCTCCCTCCTTTCTTAAAAAGTGGGGTTACATTGGCTACCCTCCAGTCTACAGGAACTGATTGAGAGTCGAGAGAACATTGGAAAATGATCCCCAATGCATCCAATATTCTAGGGCGACCTCCTTGAGTACTCTGGGATTCAGACCATCAGGCCCTGGGGATTTATCTGCCTTCAGTCCCAACAGTTTACCCAACACCATTTTTTGACTAATGTGGATTCCCTTCAGTTCCTCCCTCCCACTAGATCCTCAGTCCCCTAGTGACTTTGGTCCTATCTTCACTAAGGAAGACAGAACCAAAGTACTCGTTTAACTGTTCTGCCATTTCCTCGTTTCCCAACATAAATTCACCCGTCTCTGACTAAGGGACCTACATTCATCTTCACTAATCTTTTCCTTTTACGTACCTATAGAGACTTTTACAGTCAGTTTTTATATTTCCCGCAAACTTTCTTTCATGCCTGTCCACAATTCTCCTAAAGCCAGAGAGGGGAGAGGGGGGAGAGAGGGGGAGAGGGGGGAGAGAGGGGGAGAGAGGGGATGGGGGGGATGGGGATATTGCAGTAGGATATCTCTGCCTTCATGGACATTGGGACATCATTCGTGTTTACACACTCCAGCCAACTGATGAAGCTTCAAGATCACTGCCACATTGTGAGAATCAGATCCACCGGATTGAAAGTAGTTTATATCCCCACAGTCACATCTGTGATGTAATCAAACAGCAGGCCATGTTTAACACAGTAGGGTCCAACAAACACTAATAACTGCCTCATATCCCAGGGTGGGGCAGGTCTGAAGAAGGGTCCCGACCCGAAACATGGCCTATCCATGTCCTCCACAGATGCTGCCTGACCCGCTGAGCTACTCCAGCCCTCTGTGTTTTCCTCACATCCCATCCCAGACTGACGACCCAAGTGGTTTGGAGTTGCTGTCTTTGTGTAACATTGCTAACCATCCCCAAGTTAACTCCACCGATGAGTTCCCAACACCGTGCCAGCGTGCACTCGGTTTAATGCCTGGTGTAAACGGCAGGACCCGTGGATGTTACCTGGCCTCTCCCAGTCTGTGCTGTGAGGGACAGCATGGACTACGGGGGCTGGAGAGTGGCCCCGACCATCCGGGCCCAAGATAGAGCCGGCAGCCTGAATCTCAGCAGCTCGCGGCCAATCCCCACATAGGGCCCCAGGCCCACAACACCCAGGACCCACTACACCCAGGGCCCACTACACCCAGGGCCCACTACACCCAGGGCCCACTACACCCAGGGCCCACTACACCCAGGGCCCACAACACCCAGGGCCCAGGCCCACAACACCCAGGGCCCACAACACCCAGGGCCCACTACACCCAGGGCCCACAACACCCAGGGCCCACAACACCCAGGGCCCACTACACCCAGGGCCCACAACACCCAGGGCCCAGGCCCACAACACCCAGGGCCCACAACACCCAGGGCCCAGGCCCACAACACCCAGGGCCCACTACACCCAGGGCCCACTACACCCAGGGCCCACTACACCCAGGGCCCACAACACCCAGGGCCCACTACACCCAGGGCCCACAACACCCAGGGCCCACAACACCCAGGGCCCACTACACCCAGGGCCCAGGGCCCACTACACCCAGGGCCCACTACACCCAGGGCCCACTACACCCAGGGCCCACTACACCCAGGGCCCACTACACCCAGGGCCCACTACACCCAGGGCCCACAACACCCAGGGCCCACAACACCCAGGGCCCACTACACCCAGGGCCCGGGCCCACTACACCCAGGGCCCACTACACCCAGGGCCCACAACACCCAGGGCCCAGGGCCCACTACACCCAGGGCCCAGGGCCCACTACACCCAGGGCCCACAACACCCAGGGCCCACTACACCCAGGGCCCACTACACCCAGGGCCCACTACACCCAGGGCCCACTACACCCAGGGCCCACTACACCCAGGGCCAGGAACTGTCAGCATGGCCAATACTGCTGCTTGCCCACTCCATACAGAGACTGGAATGAAAGGATAGAGAATGTGATCACGGAAACCAGATTACAGTTTCATTCTGAAAGTCCGACTCGGTTAAGAAACAGCTAAATGACATTATATGGGCTCTTGTGAGACACACCCATGCACCCACACACGCATACACCCACATGCACACACCGTGACACACGCGTGTGTGCACACACACACCCCTGCATGCACAAGCTCACACATACGCAGACAGAGATACACGCACACTGACTCGCAAGACACACACACTCACGTCCAGGGTTGGAGACCCACACAGCCACACATGTGCACACATAGTTATACAGGCAGACACAGGCACACAGATACGCATTGTGCACAGACAAGTAGACCACACACACACACACACACACACACACACACACACACGCACACACACACGCACACACACACAGGCAGAGAGACAGAATAGTGCGTACATCCATACACACACCAGCAGTAAATCGATGCCAGCATGCCATGACACCTTGTATGCACATGAGCCAAGCCCCAGACTAGAGTATAGAACCAGCCAGGCGACAGACAGCCTGTGCTGTTGCACGCACCTTCAGCCCTGACTACCAGACACAAAACCACCAAGGAACATCTCGACCCGAGAAGGTCGGGCTGTGGAGCTGGACGTACAGAGGCCCAGCGGACGTGAGCAGATCTAGAAGCTAGTTCAAAGTACCGGTGTCTCAGCTCAACCCCAGGCTGTCACACCAGCAGAAACCGCAGCTCAGAACCCAGGCACAGTTTCACTCAGAGACACGTCGCTCGTGAAGATAGACAGGCATCAGGTAGCAGGTTCTGACTCAAACTTTCGGACAGAAAGTTTCACAAATAACAAGTCGAAAGAAGCAAAGCCCATAACCATTAACCGAAACGGTACAGGAATGAGAGCGACAGAGAGAGAGAGAGAGAGAGAGAGAGAGAGACAGAGAGAGAGAAGCAGTACCTTTCTTAAATGACCATCTCTTCATCCAGAACTTAGAAAAGGACGGCCAGGAGTTGTTCAGGGGGGAGTCAGCCATTTAAAAGGTTTCGAGTTACTTTCAAACAAGCCCCAGGAACGGCGTAGATTCAGGCGGAGAGTGGAGCAGAGAGTGGAGCTCGATATCCGAACAGCTTAGAGGGCAGAGAGTTGTGAGTGGGAGGAGAGAGAGAGAGAGAGTGTGCTGTCACATTCGAGCAGGGAGCCAGCAGCTGAGGCCAGAGGAAAAAAGCTGCGGTTTTACAGTCGTTCAAAACAGGACTGGGGCTGGTGGATGGAGGGGGAGAGGGGGAGAGGGGGGAGGAGAGGGGGAGAGAGGAGAGGGGAGAGGGGGAGAGGGGGGGGAAGATTTGGAGAGAGGGGGTAGAGGGGGGAGAGGGGGAGAGGGGAGAGAGGGTAGAAGGGGGAGAGGGGGAGAGGGGGAGAGGGGGAGAGGGGGGAGGGTGGGAGAGAGGGGGAGAGGGTAGAGGGGGGGAGGGGGAGAGGGGGGAGAGGTGGGAGAGGGAGAGGGGGGAGAGGGGAGGAGGGGAGAGGGGAGCGAGAGGGGGGATGAGGGGGGAGAGGGAGGAGAGAGAGGAGGGGGCGAGGGGAGAGGGAGGAGGGGGAGAGGGGGGAGAGAGGGGAGAGAGAGGGGCGAGAGGGGGGAGGGGAGGGAGAGGGGGACGAGGGGGGAGGGGAGGAGAGAGGAGGGAGAGGAGGAGAGGAGGGCGAGAGAGGGGGGGAGAGGGGCGGACAGAGAGGGGGGAGAGGGGGATGAGGGGGAAGAGGGGGAGATTGGGGAGAGGAGGGGAGAGGGGAGAGGCGGGGGAGAGAGGGTGAAGCAGGGTGGAGAGAGAGGTCGGGAGAGGAGGGGGAGAGGGGGAGAGGAGGAGGGGGAGACGAGAGGGGGGAGAGAGGGGGCGACGCCAGGGGGAGAGGGGGAGAGGGGGAGAGGGGGGGGGAGGAGGAGGGGAGAGGAGGCAGGGGGAGGGGCGAGGGGCAAACCAGGGGGGGGGGGGGAGAGATTGGGGGGGAGAGCGGGGGAGAGGGGGGGGAGGACGGGGGGAGAGGGGGGAGAGAGGGGGAGGAGGAGGAGCAGGGGGGCGAGGGGGCAGAGAGGGGGGGGAGAGGGGCGGGGGGAGAGGAGGAGGGGATGAGGGAGGAGGGGTGAGGAGGGAGAGGGGAGAGGGGGGAGAGGGGGGGAGGGGGGAGAGGGGGGGGAGGGGGGAGAGGAGGAGGGGGGAGAGGGGGAGAGAGGGAGAGGAGAGAGAGGGTGGGAGAGAGAGTGAGAGTGAGTGAGAGAGAAAGAGAGCGATGGGGAGTGCGGCAGCAAAGATATCAGAGACAGAACACAGGGAGAGAAATGGAAAGGGAAGAGGAGGGAGGTGAGGAGAAATTAGAGAAGGGTAAGGAAAGTGGTAAAGGAAAGGGTAAGAGGCATCTGGAGAAAGTGGAAAGAAAAGAGAGAGGAAGTGGGAGATGGGGTAAAGTAAATAATGGAAACTTTTTTCTGTGAGATGGGGTCAAGACAGGAAGTGTAAATGAAAGACAGAAGGCAGAGAGAGGGAAAGAAATAGGAAGGGGGAGAGAGGGAGAGAGGGAGAGAGGGAGAGAGGGAGAGAGGGAGAGAGGGGGAGAGAGGGAGAGTGAGAGGGAGAGAGGGGGAGCGGGTGGAGAGGGGGAGAGGGGGAGAGGGGGGAGAGAGGGGGGTGAGAGGGGGAGAGGGGAGAGAGGGGGTGAGAGGGGGAGAGGGGGAGAGGGGGGAGAGGGGGGGGAGAGGGGGAGGGGGGAGGGGAGAGGAGAGGGAGAGGGAGAGAGGGAGAGGGAGAGGGAGAGGGCAGAGAGGGAGAGGGAGAGGGAGAGGAGAGGGAAGAGGGAGAGGGAGAGGGAGAGGGATGAGGGAGAGGGAGAGGGAGAGGGAGAGGGAGAGGGAGAGGGAGAGGGAGAGGGAGAGGGAGAGGGAGAGGGAGAGGGAGAGGGAGAGGGAGAGGGAGAGGAGAGGGGAGGGAGAGGGAGAGGGAGAGGGAGAGGAGAGGGAGGAGGGAGAGGGAGAGGGAGAGGGAGAGGGAGAGGGAGAGGGAGATGGAGAGGGAGAGGGAGAGGGAGAGGGAGAGAGAGGGAGAGGGAGAGGGAGAGGTAGAGGGAGAGGGAGAGAGAGAAAGAGAGAGAGAGAGAGAGAGAGAGAGAGAGAGAGAGAGAGAGAGAGTGAGAGGGAGAGGGGATGGTAGAGGCTACATTTGTGCCCATGGAGGAATCCAATGGTGCCCACTGTTGCATTTGAGGCGTTCTGCGAGCAGTGAGCAGGTGAGGGACTGGAATGCCCCTTGGACACAACAGACTAAACTTAATTTGTTCCTTTGCTGTTTTTAATAAAGTTAGCTTAAAGTCTCCCCACAAAAGGAGCAAGATTCCCTTCATACTGTCCTATCAAATACACCCATGGCAGAGACAGCACAGATTAAGAACAGATGACAGCTCCTACAACAAGATTCCATTATTCACGCCCAGGGCTATTTATAAAACCGAAACACTCAGAGAGATTTATTCCAGCACACGCTGCCCGACCTACTGGACATTTTCGGTTTCTATTTCAGATTTGTTGCAGTTGTACAAGACGTTGGTGAGGCCACATTTAGAGTATTGTGTTCGGTTCTGGGCACCATGTCATAAGAAAGATGTTGTCAAGCTGGAAAGGGTGCAGAGATTTACACGGATGTTGCCAGGACTCGAGGGCGCGAGCTATAGGGAGAGGTTGCGCATGCTGGGTCTCTCTACTCCTTAGAGTGCAGATGAATGGGGGGTGATCGTAGAGAGGTGATATATCAGAAATAGATCAGGTAGATGCATAGAGTCACTTACCCAGAGTAGGGGAAACGAGGACCAGAGGACAGAGGTTTAAAGTGAGGGGTAGCGGAAAGATTTAATAGGAACCTAAGGGGTAGCTTTTGTTTGACACAGAGGGGTGGTGGGTGTACGGAACGAGCTGTCAGAGGAGGTAGTTGAGGCCGGTACTATGGCAACGTTTAAGAAACATTTAAGAAACCATTGGGTCCCAGTCAGAGGGGAAGGGGGAAGAGGAGGTTGTGGGGGGGGGGGGGGGGGTGTGTGTGGGGGGAGGGACTCCGGCTTTATCCTCCAGCGGGTGCCGGAAAGGCCGTTACCTTCATGGTGACTGACAGGCGAGAAGACCAATCTGCTGATCTCACAATTTTTTAAACCTTCGTAACTTTTCTGATATTTCACCGATCGGAACAAAACCTGGCGTCTAGGAGTAGAGGAGAACGGTGAGTAAGGTGGTGAAAAAATCCTAGCGATATACAGTAACGTTTTTGTGCAAATTTAATTACAACGCAGATCCGGAAGTGGCGCCGCTGTCTTGCAGTTGCAGGTCGCCTGCAGTCCGTTTGTCTTTTCTGTTTTTTGTTTTCTCTTGTCCCGTTTTTACAGTTTATTTTGGTTTATTTAGTTGTGTATGTGTGGGGGGGGGGTGGGTGTAACATGTTTTTCCACTCTTCCTTCGGGGGGGATGCGACCTTTCCTGCCGTATCCCCCGTCTCCGTGTCCTTTGCGCTGAGGCCTATCGCGGAGCTGGCGGCCTCCAACTGTGACCGACCTCGAGGCTGAGGAGTCAGAGCCAGGACTTACCAACGCGAGGCTGGCCGACTTCGGGGCTGTGGTTGCGGTGCGACCCAACTTCCGACCCGACTTTGGAGCCTCGGAGGCTCGGCCGCGGGCCAGTGGACGACATCATCGGGAGCTCACAGGTCACAGGTTGGTGACCTGTTTTTCTGGAGCTCCCGCAACTACAGCTGCGTCCGCTGGACTGGAGGGCGGCAGCTTCGGCAGCTTCGACCGCCCCGGGCCGCGGAGTTTGACCCGGCCGGTTTGCGGAGCACGGATTCAGCCGCGGGACTTACCTACCATCACCCGGTGGGGTCACAACATCGGAGGCTTGGATTGCCTCAGTGCAGAGGGAGAGCAAGGAGGGAAGAGACAATGACTTTGGGACTTTAAACTGTGTTGAGTGTTTGTTATTTATTCTATGTTATGACTGCAGGCTAAACCATTTTGTTGCACTGAAAAGTGCAATGACAATAAATTGAATCAAATCAAATCAAATCAAATCAAATGTGCTGAAGTGGTTAAAATGAGAGTTTTAGTAATAGGATAGATAGATAGATAGATAGATAGATAGATAGATAGATAGATAGATAGATAGATAGATAGATAGATAGATAGATAGATCGATCGATCATACGTGAGCAGGTGGGACTAGTGTAGATGGGGCATATTGGACGTTATGAGCAAGTTGGGCTGAAGTGGCTGTTCACACACTGTGTGACCAGGGCCGGTGCTAGGAATTGCGGGGCCCAATTAGAAAACTGATGGCGGGGCCCCTACTCTACAAAAGTAAAAATTTATGTATGTTTATATTTCGTGTAGTATGCTCGTCAGGGCCGGCCTTAGGGGGTGCGGGGCCCAATTGGGAACAATTTTGGTGAACTCCAGATTCCCAGCCAAGGTCTGTCAGCATAGTTATTTAGTATATATTATGAAATTGTACATTAAGTGCTATGGATTATACACTGTGTGAACCACTCCTGCTCCCTCCCGTTTGACTGTCAGTAGCTCCGCTGGCTTCCAACATTTACCGTAGCTGCTAATTATGTGATTGGACACAATGCCCTTGGAGACAGCGGCTGATTGGACGAGAGGAGACTACATTCAGCTCAACTACATTCTGTGGCAGAGAATTCCAGAGATTCACCACTCTCTGTGTAAAAAACATGTTTCTCAACTCAGTCCTAAAAGATTTCCCCTTTATCCTTAAACTGTGACCCCTTGTTCTGGACTTCCCCAACATCGGGAACAATCTTCCTGCATCTAGCCTGTCCAACCCCTTAAGAATGTTGTAAGTTTCTACGAGATCCCCCCTCAATCTTCTAAATTCTAGTGAGTACAAGCCAAGTCCATCATTTCTTCATATGAAAGTCCTGACATCCCAGGAACCAGTCTGGTGAACCTTCTCTGTACTCCCTCTACGTCCCAAAACTGTACGCAATATTCCAGGTGTGGTCTCACCAAGATCCTGTACAACTGCAGTAGAACCTCCCTGCTCCTATACTCAAATTCTTTTGCTATGTGTCATGTGTCAGGGTTATGGGGAGAAAACATGTAGATGGGTTTAAGAGAGGAAGATAGATCAGCCAACGATTCATAGCAAAAGGATTTGAGTTTTATAAGTTTCTATAAGATTACCCCCCTCAATCTTCTAAATTCTAGAGTGTACAAGCCGAGTCTATCCAGTCTTTCTTCATATAAAATTCCTGATATCCCAGGAATCAGTCTGGTGAACCTTCTCTGTACTCCCTCTAAGGCAAGAATGTCCTTCCTCAGATTAGGAGACCAAAACTGTACGCAATACTCCAGGTGTGGTCTCACCAAGACCCTGTACAACTGCAGTAGAACCTCCCTGCTCCTATACTCAAATCCTTTTGTTATGAATGCTAACATACCATTTGCTTTCTTCACTGCCTGCTGCACCTGCATGCCTACTTTCAATGACTGGTGTACCATGACACCCAGGTCTTGTTGCATCTCCCCTTTTCCTAATCGGCCACAATTCAGATAATAGTCTACTTTCCTGTTTTTGCCACCAAAGTGGATAACCTCACATTTATCCACATTATACTGCATCTGCCATGCATTTGCCCACTCACCCAGCCTATCCAAGTCACCTTGAAGCCCTCCTGGTTTAGAGGGGTTTAAACGATTTAGAGATGTTTAGAGGGCTTCAGATGGGTTCAGGTGTGTTTAGAAGTGTTTAGAGGGGGTATAGAGGTGTTCAGAGGGGTTTAGAGATATTATAAGCCCCGTGTGAGAAATTGTATTTCTCTGAAATTGAAGATAGACATAAAGCTGGAGTAACTCAGCAGGACAGGCAGCGCAGCGACTTTAGAGAGAAGACCCTTCTTCAGACTAAACTGAACTCTCGTCGGTGAGATTAGTTGTGATTGTCTGAAGAAAGGTCTCGACCAGAAATGCAATCCTCTCCCCAGAGCCCTTGCCCGCCCCGTTGAGCCACCTTCAACTTCAGAGCCAAACAAAAAACACAGAGTGCTGGAGGAACTCAGCGGGCCAGGCGGCTGCCTCACCCGCTGGGTTTCTCCAGCATTTTTGTCTACCGCAAAACGTCAATGATTCCGGGAATGCCGAGGCGACAGTGTGAGAGAGCTAGAGAGAGACGAGATGGGGAGAGGGAGAGAGGGAGGGGGAGAGCAAAACACAAAGAGACACAACGTGGGTCGGTAGGTGAATGACTAACCTGCACACCAGGAAGAAGCCCCTTCTCGCGGTCCGGGGCCCTCACTCATGATGGTGAGTTTAAAGAAATTCTCAACGTGTCATCGATCTACATTACAGCTACATGTAATTGTGTTTTAAACAAGTATTAATGACGCCGCGTGAATTTTATTCAAAGGAACACGACGTCATTAATACTTGTTCAAAACACAATAACATTTACTGAGGAAAGCGGATGGATGCATTGATGACATTGTATAACAACGTGTTAAGTACTTGCTGATAAGAAGTGCTAACAGCAATAACCTACCTGACCTCCCGGTGGCTCAGCACTTCAACTCCCCCTCCCATTCCCAATCCGACCTCTCTGTCCTGGGTCTCCTCCATTGCCAGAGTGAGCAACAGCGGAAATTGGAGGAACAGCACCTCATATTCCGTCTGGGGACCTTAAGTCCTTATGGCATTAACATAGAATTCTCCCAATTTGGCTAGCCCTTGCTGTCTCCTCCCCTTCCTTAACCCTCTAGCTGTCTCCTCCCACCCTCCCATCCGCCCGCCCTCGGGCTCCTCCTCCTCCTCCCCTTTTCCTTCTTTCTTTCCCCCACCCCCCATCAGTCTGAAGAAGGGTTTCGGCCCGAAACGTCGCCTATTTCCTTTGCTCCATAGATGCTGCTGCACCCGCTGAGTTTCCCCAGCAATTTTGTGTACCTTCGATATTCCAGCATCTGCAGTCCCCTTTTGAACAGTACTAGTTAACACATCGTTTGTGTCTGATGGCCGTGCAGCGGTTGTTATACACAAAGATCCTATAGTGGAGCTCTGCTAGAAGATCTTTGGTTATACATGTTCGTTTAAAAAAAAAATCCGGATGGCGAATAAAAAAAAAACAAAGAGAATTCGTATTTCCGTACGAAATACGGAACATTAGTGCGGGGCCCCCCTTAGGCGCGGGGCCCAATTGGGAGCAATCGGTCAAATCGGCTTAAAGCCGGCCCTGTGTGTGACTATACAGTAACTCTACTGTGTACATAAACCTGTTGCGCTGTTGCAGGTAAGAATTACATTGTTCCGGTATGATGCACCCTACCACAACTAGAGACCAGTGCTGAACTGCTACCTACCTCATTGGTGACCCTCGGACAACCTTTGATCGGACTTTGTACTGGCTTTACCTTGTACTAAACGTGATTCCCTTATCATGCATCTATACGCTGTAAATAGCCCGATTGTAATCATGTGTGGTCTTTCCACTGAATAGTTAGCATGCAGCAAAAGCTTGTCACTGTCCCTCGGTACACGTGAACAGGTTGTGTTGCTGCAGGTAAGAATTTCATTGTTCTGTTTTGATACATATAACAATGAAACACTCTTGAGATCCCATTGAGCAATAGAGTCATCGAGTGATACAGCCTTCGGCCCAACTTTCCCACACCGGCCAACAATGTCCCAGCTACACTAGTCCCACCTGCCTGCGCTTGGTCCATATCCCTCCAAACCTGTCCTATCCATGTACCTGTCTAACTGTTTCTTAAACATTGGGATAGTCCCAGCCTCAACTACCTCACCTGGCAGCTTGTTCCACCACCCTTTGTGTGAAAAAGTTACCCCTCAGATTCCAATTAAATCTTTTCCCCTTCACCTTGAACCTATGTCCTCGATTCCCCTACTCTGGGCCAGAGACTCTGTGCATCCACCCGATCTATTCCTCTCATGATTATGTGCACAAAACAGCAGAAGATGGCAGTAGGCGAGGACACAATACTAACCTTTCTGCTCCCAGGGAAGGAATATAAAGTGTGTTCAGGACCTCTAACAGTTACTTTAGAGTAATGACACCGGCATCACACATTACTGGTGTGAAAATTACCGCCGTATAATTAATGGTTGCCACCGGCGACGCTTCTTGGAATAACCGAGTAACAAAGAGCCTGAAGATGAAGGGTGTGGATGTACGAAGCCACATCCCCTTCCTGTCGAAAACCCATGTGGATGGGAACGGCAGGAAAGGACTTTGCAGAGTCACGGCCCAACGTCCTCAGGTGCCGACTGTGGTTTTGAACTGTGGCCGGCTAGTTCCCATCCACTGTGGTTCGAGGGTTGAAGGCACGAGACTCCACACCAGTCGCCTGAACACAAACATCCGGGTGGAGGCGTGTGTGTGTGAAACTGTCCGGGAGCACCAGTATCTTGAATGAATGGAAGGTACAGCCCTTCGACCCGCCAAGCCCGTGCTGACCAGTGATCAACCCGTACACTGGCACTATCCCACACTCTAGGGGACAAATTACAATGATACCAAACTAGATGTCAGCTGATTTACATCGGTGAGACCAAGCGTAGGTTGGGCGATCGTTTCGCCGAACACCTCCGCTCAGTCCGCAATAACCTACCTGACCTCCCGCACTTCAACTCCCCCTCCCATTCCCAATCCGACCTCTCTGTCCTGGGTCTCCTCCATTGCCAGAGTGAGCAACAGCGGAAATTGGAGGAACAGCACCTCATATTCCGTCTGGGGACCTTGCGTCCTTATGGCATTAACATAGAATTCTCCCAATTTGGCTAGCCCTTGCTGTCTCCTCCCCTTCCTTAACCCTCTAGCTGTCTCCTCCCACCCTCCCATCCGCCCGCCCTCGGGCTCCTCCTCCTCCTCCCCTTTTCCTTCTTTCTTTCCCCCACCCCCCATCAGTCTGAAGAAGGGTTTCGGCCCGAAACGTCGCCTATTTCCTTCGCTCCATAGATGCTGCTGCACCCGCTGAGTTTCCCCAGCAATTTTGTGTACCTTCGATATTCCAGCATCTGCAGTTCCCTTTTGAACACAACCTACAAACCCGCACGTCTTTGGGATGTGGGGGAAACCAGGACACCCGGAGGAAACCCACGTGGTCACAGGGAGAACGTACAAACTCTGCACAGACAGCGCCTGAGGTCAGGTTTGAACCAGGGTCTCTGACACTACGAGGCAGCAGCTCTACCCACTGCACCACTGTGCCGCCCGACATAATTAGCTTTGACAATAGACAATAGGTGCAGGAGTAGGCCATTTGGCCCTTCGAGCCAGCACCGCCATTCAATGTCATCATGGCTGATCATCCCCAATCAGTACCCCGTTCCTGCCTTCTCCCCATATCCCCTGACTGCTATTTTTAAGAGCCCTATCTAGCTCTCTCTTGAAAGCATCCAGAGAACCCGCCTCCGCCGCCCTCTGAGGCAGAGAATTCCACAGACTCACCACTCTCTGTCGAAAACCCATGTGGTTTCCGTTCTAGTGTTTCCTCGTCTCCGTTCAAGGGTCCTTAGGGTACACTATCTACCAATAATCGATAGGATGTTGTATAGAGGTCTCAACATATTGCCAATTATGTTAACCTTCCGCGGTTAAATATCTGTTATTTCACGTACAGATAAACTAATTTCAAAGGAAATACACCTTACTGTTGAGTTGCAGCCAACAATATCCTGGAAATCAGTTGTAGTTTAGAGGTACCATGCAGAAACAGGCCCTTCGGCCCACTGAGTCCATGCTGACCAGCGATCCCCGTACACTAGCATTATCCCACACACTGGGGACAATTTGCAATCTTTACCGAAGCCAATTAACCGACAAACCTGCATGGGTTGGGAGTGTGGGAGGAAACCGGAGCACCCGGAGAAAACAGGGCGGGTCACAGGGCGAACGTGCAAACTCCGTACAGACAGCACCCGTAGTCATGATCGAACCCGGGCCCGTGGCGCTGTAAGGTGGCAACTCTACCGCTGCGCCACCGTGCTGCTTAATTCCGTGTAGCCCAGTTCTTTCATTCCTGGTGGATCTGGGAGTCATGGGGTGCGGTCCCGGTTTGTCAGGTCGAGGGGAACATTACACATCGGACGGAGATCCCAGTCAGCTGGTTCCTGGTCTCAGCCCGTGCCACAGTCGCAAGTAAATTGGTCGCGACTGTGAGAGGCAGCGCATCTCAGTGGGACAGGAGCAATGAGCTTTGTCATTTCTAGTTTATTTAATTTGATTTAGTTTAGATAAGATTTGTTTAGTGTAGTTTAGTTTATGGTTACGTGTGAAAAGCTTTTTTGTTGCCCGCTATCCTGTCTATGAAAAATCTATACATGATTACAATCCAGCCATCCACAGTGTACATGTGCAGTATGAAGGGAATAACATTTAGTGATGTGTTCTAAGACCACTTCAACACCCACTCAGGGGCCTATACATGGCTGGTGTTGGTCTGCAGGAAAACCAGGTGAAATTCCCTTTCAAACTCACATTGGATAAGGAAGACAGAGCCTTACTTTGCACCTGACATGGATAGATGCGTCTCTGGTCAATGGAATAGATGCTGTGGGACATTGGCTAACTCTGAGAGAAACACCAATGGTGTGGGTGCAGGAAGGAACTGCAGATGCTGGTTTACACCAAAGATAGACACAAAATGCTGGAGTAAGTCAACGGGACAGGCAGCATCTCTGGAGGGAAGGAATGGGTGACACACATTTTGGGTCGAGACCCTTCTTCTGACTGAGAACATTAGTTTCACACAGAGACAGACACACACACACACACTCTGACATGCTCCAAGGTACTTTGCACAAAGCTGCATTGAAGGGCGGCGTGTCAACTCATAAGGCAGCCGTGGCCATCGATCTTCACACAGCAAGATCCCACAGACATCAAGATGAGTTGTGAACGATGCGGTCTGACTGCCGCAGGGAGGATTTAAGACATTGATGTGTAGACCCACGACAAAGAGGGTGGCCAGCTTCTCAAATATAACAAGAGCCAGGGCTGTTTCATGTACGGCAGTGACATGCAATGGCCATGCACCAGTACTGCATCAATAGATGGCATGACCATCGCTAACAACAACAGCTTCCATTTTGTGCAGCCAACCCTCCTTCCAAGATGCTTCATGAGGGTGCAAGCAGATAAAGACTGGACCGTAACGGACACAAAGTGCTGGAGTAACTCAGCCACTCGTGCGGCACCTGTGGAGAACATGTGTAAGGAGGAACTGCAGATGCTGGTTTAAACCGAATACAGACACAGAAAGCTGGAGTTACTCTGCGGGTCAGGCAGCATCACTGGAGAAAAGGAACGGGTGACTCTTCGGGTCGAGACCCTCATTCAGTTCCGCGTTTCCACAATGCTGAACAGAATTTGATGCTGCAATCAGCGGAGCAAAGTTTGGCCAGTAGTAGTTGTATTGAAGGGTCTCCGTAAATGATGAGACAAGGATAATAGAGGAGGAACTTCAGCCCTATGTCAGTCTCTGAGGAGGAGCTTAGGCCCCAATGCACAGAGGATCAGGAAGATCAGAGGTATTTACACCACTGGAGTTTCCACTGCTGAGTCCCCTCCAGCTGCAAAACCCCTGGCCTCTCTCCAGTCTCTGGGAGGGATCCACAGCAGGAACTAGCCCTCCCCTGCCAGGGACATCAAAGTCCTGGTTGTCTTCGAGACCCGTTACAATGAACCTAGAGACAAAAGGCCTGGGGCAGCAAGGCCGACAAGGGTGGATGGTGCTGAATCGGGATTTAACCAAAGGGAAGTGACAGTGGCACAGCTGGTAGTGCCACTGCCTCACTGCTCCAGAGACCCAGGTTCGATCCTGACCTCGGGTGCTGCCTGTGTGGAGTTTGCAGGTTCTCCCTGTGGGTGGTTTCCATAGGTGGGTTTACATTTGTCCACTTGTCGTATTTTTGATTTCCGTTTACTCAACTCTTCTTGATGCACAACAAACCCAAAGAGAGATGGACGCAACACGCTGGATTAACTCAGCGGGACAGGCCACGCCTCTGGTGAAGTTCCGGGTCACCTCGCCCATTCCTTCTCTCCAGAGACGCTGCCTGTTCCCGCTGAGTTACTCCAGCATTTTGTGTCTATCTTCGGTGTAAACCGGCATCTGCAGTTCCTTCCTACACAAACCCACAGCGTAGTTGGAGAAGGAGAATGAACAAAGTCCCACACTGTCAGAGAGGCAACACCAAGGCAGCGCAGTCCTGATAAACAACTGGACTGAGGAAGTCCAGAATTAGGCCAATCGGCCCATCAAGTCTCCGCCATTCAATCATGTCTGATCTATCTTTCCCTCTCAACCCCATTCTCCTGCCTTCTCCCCGTAACCCCTGGCAACATTACTAATCTAGAATCTGTCAATCTCCACCTTAAAAATATCCATCGACTTGGCCTCCACAGCCGTCTGTGGCAATGAATTCCACAGATTCACCACCTTCTGACGAAAGAAATTCCTCCTCATCTCCATTCTAAAGGTATGTCCTTTTATTCTGATGCTGCGCCCTCTGGTCTTAGACTCTCCCACTAGTGGAAACATCCTCCCCACGTCCACATCCTATCCAGGCCTTTCTATTCGGAAAGTTTCAATTTCCACCCCCCCCCTCAACCTTCTAAACTCCAGCGAGTGCCTTCAAGAGCTCTTCATTTGTTAACCCGATCATTCCTGGGATCATTCTAGTCAACCTTCTCTAGACCCCTCTCCTGCACCAGCACGTCTGTCCTCATTGTCCAAACATTGAGGGACAAGACTGAGGAAAGGTGCGGGAAGGATCTGCAGATGCTGTAGATAGACACAGAATGCTGGAGTAACTCAGCGGGACAGGCAGCATCTCTGGAGAGAAGGAATGGGGGATGTTTCGGGCTGTGACCCTTCTTGGGTCTCGACCTAAAACATCACGCATTCCTTACCTCCAGAGATCGACCAAGAAGGGTCTCGACCCAAAACATCGTCCGTTCCTTCTCTCCAGAGATGCCGCCTGTCCCGCTGAGTTACTCTGGCATTTTGTGTCACTCTATGGACCATCGTGGGCTCCACCTCTCCTTCATCATCGCTACTTTTTTTAAATATGTTTAATTCATCTGTTCTATATCTCTCTGTGTCTCTCGTTTCCCTCTCCCCCGACTCTCAGTCTGTAGAAGGGTCTCGACCTGAAACGTCGCCCATTCCCTTTCTCCAGAGATGCTGCCTGACCCGCTGAGTAATTGATGCTAAGCCACAAAACATAGGGCCGGTTTGGTCAGCTCTCGGTAGGACCTTGGTTTCGGTAGACAAAAAATTCCAGGGTAAGTCTTTGAAACAGCTGCTCTGTATATAACCGTGCTGTAAATAATGCATTAAAACAAATAAACAGTGTGAGTTATTCTTCCTTTTACTGAACCTTTCCTGGAAATGACCCATTTCTCCTCACTCACATTGACAGTAGTCAGAGTCAGAGTGGCCAGGCTGCCATTACTGGTCGTCACAGGACATGCAGAGTAATATTGCTGCTAAACCACATGAACGACAGGCCGTGTACTGCTGGCTCCCACACACACACACACACTCTCTGTTGCCGCCACCTCTTGTTCAGCCACCCTGTCAATTTCCGTTCCGTGGGCTTGTTAGTAATTCTCAGCTTGGATATTCAATGGGTGGAAGGTAACTTAAGCTCACCCCTTCCCATCCAGGGACCTGGGATGATGAGTTTTATCCGCGTCGCCCCCTTCTTCAGAGTCCCGACCAGAGGGTGGTGAATCTGTGGGATTCACTGCCACACACGGCAGTGGTGGCCAAGGCAACGGATATCGTTAAGGCGGAGATTGACAAATTCTCTATTAATACGGGTGCCAGGGATTATGGGGAGTAGGCAGGAGAATGGGGTTGAGAGGGAGAGATAGATCAGACATGATTGATAGCAGAGTAGACTTGATGGGCCGAATGGCTTAATTCCGCTCCTAGAACTTATGGCATGAAAGGTTGTTCTCCAGAGATGCTGCCTGACCCGCTGAGTTACTCCAGCACTTTATGGGGTTTTTTTTTTGTGAACCAGCATCTGCAGTTCCTCTAATCTGCCAATTAGATTTTAGAGATACAGTGCGGAAACAGGCCCTTCGGCCCATGCCGACCCACGATCATACTATACACCAGCACTATTCTACACGGCCAATTTACAATTTTTACAGAAGCCAAATTAGCCGACAAACCTGTACCGTATCTTTGGAGCGTGCGAGGAAACTGAAGCAGCGGGGGGAAACTCAGGCAGTCACGGGGAGAATGTGCAAACTCCGTACAGACAGCATCCATGGTCATGGTGGAACCTGGGCTACCGGTGCTGTGAGGCAGCAACTCTACCGCTGTGCCACCCTGTTAAGATCATGTGTATCAGATCATGAGAGGAATAGATAGGGTGACCGCTCAGAATCCTTTACCCAGAGAAGGGGAATCAAGAACCAGAGGACATATAGGCTTAAGACGAGGGGGGAAAGATTTAATAGAAAGCTGAATGGCGATTTTTATCATGCAAAGGGTGGTGGGTGTATGGAACGAGCTGCCGGAGGAGGTATTTGTGGAAGGTACTAACGCAACGTTTAAGAAACATTTGGACAGGTACACGGATAGGACAGGTTTAGAGGGATACGGGCCAAATGCAGGCAGGTGGTACTAGTGCAGATGGGACATGTTGGTCGGTGTGGGCAAGTTGGGCTGAAGGGCCTGTTCCCACGGTGTGCGACTCAGTTACTATCACTGGATCTAAATCCTGGAACACCCTCTCCGACACCACGAGGAGTATCTTAGAAAAAAATAGGTGCAGGAGTAGGCCATTCGGCCCTTCGAGCCCAATCTCCGCGGGAAGATAGACAAAAGTGCTGGAGAAACTCAGCGGGTGCAGCAGCATCTATGGCGAGGCCTATTTCCTTCGCTCCATAGATGCTGCTGCACCCGCTGAGTTTCTCCAGCACTTTTGTCTACCTTCGATTTTCCAGCATCTGCAGTTCCTTCTTAAACGCTCTCCTCCGCGGGAACTGGGAGAAAGGCGACTCTCTTCTTCCCCTGAGGAATGAGGACTGAGCAACTGAGGGTGGACAATGTACGCAGCAGTGCCAACATCCAAAGGTTTGGGCAAATAAAAAGGGGCCCGCTACTCGGGTAGAGACCAAGTGTGTGGCCACCGGCCCCGGATGCAAGCACTCCTCCGACGCTTGGTCCAGCAGCATTGATCATTGACATGGTCAACCCTCCCCCCCCCCCCCCCCCCAGGGTAATGAACAGGGAGGGTGACCACAAGAACGAGATCTCTCAAGATGGCGCCTGCCTGTGGCGACTTTTGCGGAACTCCGGAACATAAAAGGCTCAATTACAACTTCCAACAACTTACCTGGATCAGCTAATGGTACATGGACACACTGATCTGTTTTGTAGTCAATGCCTATTATGTCCTCTTGTGCAAAGCAAGAATTTCATTGGCCTGCCAGGGACACATGACAATAAACTCTCTTGACTTGACTTACTTCAACCCAGCCGTGTACCTGTGGCCTTGTTCCAATTACGATCGCTCAAACTCGAGCCCAGAGGGCGGAGGTGAAGACAGTCCCCCCGCACCTGGGCTGTACCTCATCTTCCCGCTGTTGGCAACGTCACCACCCACAGTGGATCACAGAGCAGGCACAGCACAGAGGAGGCCATTGAGCCCATCACTCTCTGCTGCCCCCCTCTGGTCTTGAAGTCTTTCCTTTCTCAGGAGCAGAGTGGGTGGGAGAGGAGGGTTGGGGTGGGTGGGAGAGGAGGGTTGGGGTGGTGGGAGAGGAGCAGTATGGGTGGAGGGGAGGAAAGGGATATGGACGGAGGGGTTTGGGTGGGAGAGGGAGGGAGAGGGAGGGAGGGGGAGGGGGAGGGTGAGGGGAGGCTGGGGATTTGGGAGATGACGGGAATGATGAGGATGAGGTGGGAGGAGAGAGAAGGCGTAATGTTTTAGCACCCCGCTACCCCTCCCTCCCTCCCCAGCACCAAACTGATGCAGTACAACAATGAAACACAGAAGCAAAACACAAAGTGCAGGAGGAACCCTGCGGGTCGGGCAGCATCTGTGGAAGGAAACGGGCAGACGACATTTCAGCTGGGGACCCTTCTCCATACTGCTTGAAGAAACAAGTTCAGAGTCTGAAGAAGGGTGGTCTTCTCTCCATTTCCCTCCACAGCCGCTGCCTGACCCGCTGGGTTCCTCCAGCACTTTGCACAGGATTGCAGTTTGCACCTGCAGTCTGTTGGTCTGTTGCATCTCCGATGAAATGCACAGAGCACATTCCCTGCTAGTGCCTCTCTCCACCTCTGGGCAGGGCTGGGCTGGAGTGGAGTGAGTGGGCTTTAGTCCCGGCTGCCGTGCTGCGCTGTTGCAACGAGTTTACTGGTAGGATTCAACATAGTGGGCACATGCCAGTCGCCAGCCCCTCACCCCCCACCCCACACACACACACACACACTGGACCCTAAGACCAGGGTAACTTACTGCAGGCAGTGAAGTCCCGACCCCGGGCAGCGGGCGGCTGCAAAGTGTCTCTGCTCCTTCACCCACCCGCGGCGATGTGACACATCTGATGAAACAGAGCGAGAGGAAGCTCTGTGGTCGCCGGGGCTGTTGCTGCTGCTGCTGCTGCTGCTGCTGCTGCTGTTGTTGATGGCCTTTCTGTTCACAGGGCTGGCTGTGGAGAACAGCGAGCGCCCAGCCAGCTGACATTCGGCCCGGGCACCCCCGTCTATCTCTGGAACCCCTGGCGATATGGCATGGACTGGGACTGGGACCTGGAGCAAAACAATTCTCCTCCCCCCCTACTCTTCCTGGTGCCCCACCTGGAGCGTTTGACGGCTCTGGGCCTCCACTCACTGGAGTTTAGAAGGACGAGAGGGTGCTTCATTGAAACACAGAAAATAGGTGCAGGAGTAGGCCATTCGGCCCTTCGAGCCTGCACCGCCATTCAATATGATCATGGCTGATCATCCAACTCAGTATCCTGTACCTGCCTTCTCTCCATACCCCCTGATCCCTTTAGCCACAAGGGCCACATCTAACTCCCTCTTAAATATAGCTGACTTACTGAATACTGAAAGGCCTGGATAAAGTGGATGTGGAGAGGATGTTTCCACCAGAGGCCAGAGCCTCCGAATAGAAGGACTTACCTTTACAAAGGAGATGAGGGGAAATTTCTTTAATCAGATGGTGGTGAATCTGTGGAATTCACTGCCACAGACGGGGGTGGAGGCCAAGTCAATGGATATTTTTAAGGCGGAGATTGACAGATTCTTGATTAGTACGGGCGTCAGGGGGTTATGGGGAGGGGGCTGGAGAATGAGGTTGGGAGGGAAAGATAGATCAGCCATGATTGAACGGCTGCAAGGCAGCAACTCTACCGCTGCGCCACGATGCCACCCTTTGCAACCCTCCCAGAGGGAAATGTCCCAGCTCCATCTTAAATGGGTAATCTATTAAAAAATAAATCAGTGACCCCTGGTTCTAGATTCTCCCGCAAGATTATATCCTCTCCTCACCCATCCGGTCGAAATCGCTCACAATGTCATTTGTTTCAATCCATCCCTCTCTCGCTTTCAAACCCCAACAGATGTAAGCCAACCTGCTCATCCCAAGTATGAATGAATACTTTATTGTCACAGACTGGAGACCCGGGTTCGATCCCGACTACAGGTACAGAGTTTGTACGTTCCCCCCGTGTGTTTTCACCGAAATCTTCGGTTTCCTCCCACACTCCAAAGACGTACAGGTTTGTAGGTTAATTGGCTTGGTGTACGTGTAAATTGTAGGATAGTGTTAGTGTGCGGGGATCGCTGGTTGGTGCGGACTCGGTGGGCCGAAAGGCCTGTTTCCGCGCTGTATCTCTAAACTAAACACGTGACAAGTCACAGTGAAATTATTTGCTTGAACGCCCAAGGTATGCAATAGTCGCTACATAAAGGCGCCGACAAGCGCGCAGGTATAGTTTAGATTATTATTGTTGGGTGCAGTGGAAGCTTTTTTGCTGCGCGCTAACCAGTCAGCAAAAAGACTTACAATCGAACCGTCCACAGTGTAGAGATATAGGATAAATGTGAGGTTATCCATTTTGGTGGCAAAAACAGGAAAGTAGACTATTATCTAAATGGTGGCCGATTAGGAAAAGGGGAGATGCAGCGAGACCTGGGTGTCATGGTACACCAGTCATTGAAAGTAGGCATGCAGGTGCAGCAGGCAGTGAAGAAAGCGAATGGTATGTTAGCTTTCATAGCAAAAGGATTTGAGTATAGGAGCAGGGAGGTTCTACTGCAGTTGTACAGGGTCTCGGTGAGACCACACCTGGAGTATTGCGTACAGTTTTGGTCTCCAAATCTGAGGAAGGACATTATTGCCATAGAGGGAGTGCAGAGAAGGTTCACCAGACTGATTCCTGGGATTTCAGGGCTGTCTTATGAAGAAAGACTGGATAGACTTGGTTTATACTCTCTAGAATTTAGGAAATTGAGAGGGGATCTTATAGAAACTTACAAAATTCTTAAGGGGTTGGACAGGTTAGATGCAGGAAGATTATTCCCGATGTTGGGGAAGTTCAGGACAAGGGGTCACAGCTTAAGGATAAGGGGGAAATCCTTTAAAACCGAGATGAGAAAAACTTTTTTCACACAGAGAGTGGTGAATCTCTGGAACTCTCTGCCACAGAGGGTAGTTGAGGCCAGTTCATTGGCTATATTTAAGAGGGAGTTAGATGTGGCCCTTGTGGCTAAGGGGATCAGAGGGTATGGAGAGAAGGCAGGTACGGGATACTGAGTTGGATGATCAGCCATGATCATATTGAATGGTGGTGCAGGCTCGAAGGGCCGAATGGCCTACTCCTGCACCTAATTTCTATGTTTCTATAAAGGGAATAACGTTTAGTCCAAGATAAAGTCTATTAAACATAGTCCAGGGTCTCTACTGAGGTAGGTGGTAGGTCAGGAATCGTTCTAGTTGGTGATAGGATGGTTCAGTTGCCTGGGAAGAAACCGTATTGAGTTTCTCTGGTAAAAAAAGTGCAAGTTTACACAGGGCACTGCAGATGTTGCTTCACCTGCGCCCTACTTAGCAGCTGAAGCACGATCGCCTTGTGATTGTTTAAGAAGGAACTGTAGAGACTGAGAAAGATGTTTCACGGTGACCTTTGCACGTCACCTGCAGCCACGTGATGGATTTTGGTGCTATAATGTCTTATGGCATGTGGTATTCGATGCATGCAGCCTGTACCAGGGGTGGAAGATTGCAACCTTCACGTGGTCCGCCCTGTTTTGACTAATGCAATCAACTCGACGTGCACAAACAGAAGATCAAATAGAATAAGTTGTCGAACAACTTTAGGCTGTGCACGCCACACGAAAGAGGCCTGTACCAGGGAACCCGAGTCTCATCCCCCTGAACCTGCTGGTGCAGTTATTGCTCTCGTGTCATTCCATCAGTGGGGCGAAGAAGGTTGACGGGAGCAGTTTGAGGAAGTCTTGATCACTGGAGATAAGCCTCACCCTCTCCGGGGCCATTGCAGAAAGCACCAGCACTGCTTCCTGTAGAGTGTGTGCAGACAGCAAGGTGCTGACTATCTTGTACCCAGCGTTGATTCACTCCCCTCCCCACCTCGACTCGACTCCTGAAGCCGGCTGAACGAAGCCCACTTGCTTTAGCCCTGCCGGTTGGCACAGAAATGTCCACAAGCTCTGTGTTGTAACGTCAGAAAAATGGCTGCCTATTTGCACACAGCAAACTTCCACAAACAGCCGTGTGCTAATCAGTAGCTAACCTGTTTTAGTTGTTGGTTGAGTCACACAGCACCGAAACAGGCCCTTGGTTCTACAAGTCCATGCCGACCTCAAACACTAGTTATGCCTAAATCCCCATTAACCCCCCTCAGATACAGCTCCTGCTCCATCTTCCAATGTTATGATCATCATATCTTTTGCAGTGAGTGCACCCTCCTATTGCTGCATTGTATTAAACAACAGTACCCAGACCAGGCAAAATCAGATTATTCCAATGGCCTCAGGATGCCACTATTATACTCACCTATACACTGGGGGAAATATAGTGACAATTCACCTACCAATGCTTTGGGATGTGGGAGGAAACTGGAGCAGCGACCTCCATGAACATGTGTTGTGTGAGTTTGAGAATCCTTCAGGGCATAAATGTATAAACATGAATCAACAGACTTTCAAGACCAGATTCTCACCGAATGTCTCTCTCTCTCTCTCTCTCTCTCTCTGTCTCACTTTCACTCGTTTGATCAGAAAGCCACATCTTAGAGATCACACAGACCCAAGGCATCTGACTGCTGGATCGCAGTTTGGGTTAGCTGCAGACCTACAGGATGTGAAGCATTAGAGTCTCCTGATGGAGCCTGCGAGCTTGTCCAGCAAATACGCTGGTTTGTGCGGCAAGATGATGTTGCTGCAATCAATGTGCATCAGCGTTTTCTTGTGAGCCTCATCAGGTTTCTGCGGCACTGAATCTTATGCTAAGCAGAGAGAAAAAGGAACCTAATTCTCAGAAGAAGATGAAGTCAGCACAGACATAATCACTCTTTCGGTTTCCTTATTATAAGAGTCCGTTCTCTCAAATGTGAGAATTTGCAATGCCATGCAAACCTTACTTGCGCCCATTGTATTTTGCTTTTCCATTTACAGCTTTTAACATATTCTACATTGATGGTGAAATATGTTGGATGATGGAGCGGGCTTTGTGGCCACCTGCTGCTCTTTTGTTGTAACGTTGTGGCTTTCCTGCCTCGTGTACTGCGTCCTCACCCTGTGCTGTGACCGCTAACAGCCAACGTCGCTGTATGTTAGACTGTAGAGATACAGCGCGGAAACAGGCCCTATGGCCCACAGAGTCGGTGCCGATCAGCGATCACCCCGTACACTAGCACTATCCTACACACACAGACACAGACACAGACACAGACACACACACACACACGGGCCAATTTACAAATTTACAGAAGCTAAATGACCCCTACAAACCTGCATGCTTTCAGAGTGTGGGAGGAAACCGGAGCACCTGGAGAAAACACACACACGGTCACAGGGAGAATGTACAAACTCCCCGTAGTCAGGATCGAACCTGGGTCTCTGGCGCAGCAAGGCATCAACTCTACCGCTGCACCACCATGCCTCCCTAATGTCAGCCAGATGTTAACCATATAACCATATAACAATTACAGCACGGAAACAGGCCATCTCGGCCCTACAAGTCCGTGCCGAACAACTTTTTTCCCTTAGTCCCACCTGCCTGCACTCATACCATAACCCTCCATTCCCTTCTCATCCATATGCCTATCCAATTTATTTTTAAATGATACCAACGAACCTGCCGCCACCACTTCCACTGGAAGCTCATTCCACACCGCTACCACTCTCTGAGTAAAGAAGTTCTCCCTCATGTTACCCCTAAACTTCTGTTCCTTAATTCTGACTATGTGTGTGTGTGTTAAACAGAATCACATTATTGCAAAACATACAGGGCGTTTTGTGTGTTTAGTTTAGAGATACGGCGATTCCCCCGCACATTAACACTATCCTACACACACTAGGGACAATTTCCACGTGCACCAAGCCAATTAGCCTACATACACGTACGTCTTTGGAGTGTGGGAGGAAACCAAAGATCTCGGAGAAAACCCACGCGGTCACAGCGGGAACGTACTAATTCCGTACAGAAAAGTACCCGTAGTCGGGATCAGGTCTCTGGCACTGCAAGCACTGTAAGGCAGCAACTCTACCACTGCGCCACCCACAGTGTATCAAGTGTCTTGATACCAATGGGATTTGCCCCATTATACACAGTGGATGGCAAATCATAAAGTACTCTCAGTGTAAGATGCTGACTGAAGAAATGAAACAGAAAATACAACTTAACATGAAACACGAGCAGGAATTGGTCAGAAGGCCTCATCATTCATCATTCTGGCTAATCTAATCTTGGCCTCAACTCAAGTTCCTGCAAGTTCAATTATCTATTTATCCCCAGCCTTGAACATGTTCAATGGTTCTGCCTCCACTCATCTCTGGGGCAGACAATTCCAAAGCTTTACAATTTTGAAAGAGGAGAAAACCCTTTGTATCTTTGTTAAATGTGTAACCTTTAATTCTGAAACTATGCCTCATAGGTCGAGACACCCACACGATTGGAAACATCCTCCCACCAACCACCCTGTCACACCCCCTCACAATCTCATGTTTCAATAATATCGCTTCCTGTTCTAATCTCCAAACATGGGACAACCCATTGCTCACGGGACAATCCTTTCATCCCGTGAATTAATCTAGGCCTCCTCTCCTTACTGCTACCAATGAAAATATCCCTCTAGAAATGAAATAATAAACCTAAAATATTTTTTCTGTAACATTAAACGGTTGAATGGTTTCTTTAATATCACACGGACCAAGGTACAGCGAAATACTTCTTTTGGCATTCAGCTCAGGAAGACTATCACCATACATCAGCACAATGTACTTGTACAATGTACACAATTGGCACAGAATGTACAGAGTCTATATGCATGAGGTTCCATTTTGGCACCAGTTGCAGGTCGGCCACAAAGGCCAGTTGCAGCCGCCACCTCATGAAGTCATAATAGGAGCAGACGTAGGCCATTCGGCCCATCAGGTCTAATCCACCATTCAATTCTCTCCCTCCTAACCCCATTCTTCTGAGTTCTCCCCATAACTTCTGACGCCCGTACTAATCAAGAATCAATTACCACCAGGTGGCGCTTCGATGGCAGCCTCGCCTACAGCCTGTCTGCCTTTTTGTCTTTTTTTGTTGTTATTTTTAGTTTGTTTTAAAAGTTTGTGTGGGGGGGGGGGGGAAACTTTTTTTTCAAATCCCTTACCTTTGCCGGAGATGCGATTGTTTTCCGGATGGTATCTCCGGTCGCTCTGCAGCCTAACATCATGGAGCTGGAGGCCTTGCTTGGGGCTGACTTTGAGCCCCACCGCGGGGCCGTGGACTTACTATCAGAGCCGATTCCTTGCCTGGGATCGACGCTCCAACCTGCGGACTTTAACATCAAGGAGCTCGCAGTCTCGGGTTAACACCGACGTCAGGAAGCTCCACAAGCCGCACGACATTCGACTAGCCCCGACCCGGTGTAAATCACCCGGCGCGAGGGAGCTGAGACCCCCACCCCGATGCAGGAGCTTGAACGCCCTGGCGACGAGGAGCCGGCTACGGGAGTAAGATCGTCCCGTTAACGGAAGGTTAGAAGCCCCCGACTGCTGGAGGACAAAGAAGGGAGAGATTGAACTTTTTGTTCGCCTTCCATCACAGTGAGGAATGTGGAGGAGTCACTGTGGGGAACGCTCATGTTAAAATGCATTGTGTGTGTTCTGTTGCTTTTTATGACTGTATTGCAAATAAAATTCCTCGTATATTGCAAAAGATACTTGGCTGATATAAGTATGATTATGATCTATCTCTGGGGTGGGAGATTGCAACCTTCACGTGGTCCGTCCTGTTTCAACAAATGCAACTAACCTGGCGTGCACAATCAAATAAGATCAAATAGAACAAGTTGTCCTACAACTTTAGGCTGTGCATGCCATACGTAAGAAGATCTATCTCTGCTTTTAAAATATCCATTGACCTGGCCTCCACAGCCTTCTGTGGCAATAAATTCCACAGATTCACCACCCTCTGACTAAAGAAATTCCTTCTCATCGCCTTCCTAAAGGAACGTCCATTCCGGTCATCCCATGAACAGTTGTCCCTCTCCTCGCTTGTCCCTCTTTAGACCTTGTTCCCTGGAGGGTGCCTCCCGCAGCCGACCTCGAGGGTGCGGAAGGCAGGACCCCTCACTCCGGTTCTTCTTTCCAGGTGCTGCAGAAAAGCATGCTTACTTTTCAATACAACTCCTTTGAAATAAACTCCAAAAGTCCATTTCCATTCTTGTTAACTTCTTGTACCTGCATACAATCTTCCCATCTTTCATGCACAATGACCCACCTGCTTCGCCTCTCCAAATTACTACAAGCCACCCCTGCCTTCCCATCCCAAGATTCAATCCAGTCCACATGTGAAAGGTATGAAAGTTTGGATGATCCTGAAAATCTCCCGCGTATAAAGGTGACACAAGTCAAGTTTTGTAAAAGGTTTTGCACTGTCCCTCGCTGCGTGAATAACTTCTAAAACATAAGTGGAAGAAACGTGATCCCAGACTGGGGTCTCGACCCGAAATGTCACCTATTCCTTCGCTCCATAGATGCTGCCTCACCCGCTGAGTTTCTCCAGCATTTTTGTCTACTTTCGATTTTTCCAGCATCTGCAGTTCTTTCCTGAATGGAACATGATCTCAGATCATTTGCAAGAAGCAGTGATCGTTACATTGATTGTTTTTCACAGCAGTCAACAATGGAAGGAGGGAGGGGGGGGGGCGGGGAGAACAAAGATGGGGACCGTTGTGATGGGGGGGGGGGGAGGTGAGGAGAACAAAGGAGGACCTAGCACGGGATACTTTGTTACTTTGTTTGCGCCCTTTATCAGGGGACTCGGGTATGAAAAACCTTTCACATAAGACAATAAAGCATTAATTAATGAATTCATTCATTCAAGTGCAGGTGATGGCAACTAATAAAATATTGCAGATGCCGAAAATCTGGAGACACAAACGTCCGTATCTCAGGTTGATGATCTTCACGATGAAATGATGCCGAGAAAGTTGGGAAATGTAAAAGGATAAAAGGGAGAGAGAATGTCACAGGATATTAAATATCACAAGATATGATATGACAAAAAAGATGTAACAGGGCATGTGGCTAATTGGCGTTTCCAATTATTATTTAAACCTTTTTCCATTGTTTATTATTATGATTTTTGACTGTAACTCTGCTCGTAAGCTCCACCAATAAAAATAAGACTGACGGTATCCAGAGAGGGGTTACTTCATCCAGTCACACATTTGATGACTGGAGGATAGACACAAAAAGCTGGAGTACCTCAGCGGGTCACACAGCATCTCCGGAGAAAAGGAAGAGGTGACTGAGGGCTCAGTCCGAAGAAAGATCTCGACCCGAAAAACATCACTCCTTCCTTTTCTCCACAGATGCTGTCTGACCTACTGATCTACCTTCAGGTAGAAGGTACAGGAGCCTGAAGACTGCAACAACCAGGTTCAGGAATAGCTACTTCCCCTCAGCCATCAGGTTATTAAACCTGGCTCGGACAAAACTCTGATTATTAGCAACCACTTTCTGTTATTTGCACTACCAGTTTATTTATTCATGTGTGTATATATTTATATCATGGTATATGGACACATTTATCTGTTTTGTAGTAAATGCCTACTATTTTCTGTGTGCTTAAGCAAAGCAAGAATTTCATTGTCCTATACAAGGACACATGACAATAAACTCACTTGAACTTGGACTTGAACTTGAGTCACATTTTGTATCTATCTTCGGTTTAAACCAGCATCTGCAGTTCCGTCCTACACATGACTGGAGACTTCTCAAGGCTTACCATCAAGGTGGGAGTTTCATTGCCAGAACAGTTGCATTTCACGGCAGTCATAAGTTACCCAGACTAAAATTTAAATTGTGAAACTCCGAGATGGGACAGGAAGTGGAGATGATGTCGACAGAAACTGTCCAATACCAGTAATTTAGGATATTCAGACAAAATTATTACATTAACTCACAGGAGTTTGGATCAGTTTAGTAACTTGGGCAACTGTTTCACTGGGACATGGAAGACATAGTAGCTGCACACAGTTTGTTCTCTATTGTTAATTATTATGTTAGTTATCCACGTTAATCCCTTTTTCCTGTATCTGTACACTGTGGACGATTCGATTGTAATCATGAATTGTCTTTCCACAATTGTCGGTTAGCACGCAACAAAAGCTTTTCACTGCACCTCGGTACACGTGACAATAATCTCTACTAAACTACATTTATTTAAGTGGAATGAGACTACAAATGCTATGGTACAAAATTCCTGGGGGGTCATAGCAGCGAAACAGGTACTATGTTACATCTTCACACTTTCTACCAACGTGTTAACTTCACATGTTCCTTCATTACACTCAATCAGCCAATCTCTGGACAATTTTTAATTTTTTACCAAAGCCAATTAACCCAGCAAATTCTGAGCAGGACAGAGCCTTCAAAAGGATATGGATGTGGCAGAAAGTTGGGAATTGAAAGTAGAACATTTCTAATTGCTGGAATTCTCTGCAGGTTACACTCAGGGACAGATTTAGTGTTCTGTGACTCAGGTCTCTCCCCGTTGGGTTGCAACCTTGTCGTGGTCGGGGAGCTTGTGTGTCTCAGTGACCCCTGGAGCTATGCCAGCGGGAGATTTGTCTCCTGTTAGGGTCTCCCATGCTGGACAGGTCGAAGGGTAGAGGCGAGACGAAGAGCGATTCACTTGTCCTCCAGGTTGGAGGTTGAGCACAGGGCTAACAACCCTGTCTCGTAAAACAAATATATTATGGAAACAGCAACTGAAGGAATCAACACTACCGGGTGGAGGACCTTCGTGGCTGCCCTACATGCCAGGAGGGATAATAGGCAGTAAGTAAGTAAAGTAAGTAAAGACTCAGGTCAGTGGCAAAGGAATGAAATACTGGCAAACGCCCCCTGGCAGTCTGTATACTGAGAACCAAAGTCTCCCGAGAGTATCCTCTTGCTCCCATCACTGTGGACAACAGGGTAGAACTGAGCGAATCCACATTGAAACATTGCGGGATAGTTATCTAAATCAACATGTAGAGGAACCAACGAGACAGCAGGCTATTTTAGACTGGGTATTGAGTAATGAGGAAGGGTTAGTTAGCAGTCTTGTTGTACGTGCCCCCTTGGGCAAGAGTGACCATAATATGGTTGAGTTCTTCATTAGGATGGAGAGTGACATTGTTAATTCAGAAACAATGGTTCTGAACTTAAAGAAAGGTAACTTTGAGGGTATGAGACGTGAATTGGCCAAGATTGACTGGCAATTAATTCTAAAAGGGTTGACGGTGGATATGCAATGGAAGACATTTAAAGACTGCATGGATGAACTACAAAAATTGTTCATCCCAGTTTGGCAAAAGAATAAATCAGGGAAGGTAGTGCATCCGTGGATAACAAGGGAAATCAGGGATAGTGTCAAAGCGAAGGATGATGCGTACAAATTAGCCAGAAAAAGCAGCATACCGGAGGACTGGGAGAAATTCAGAGACCAGCAGAGGAGGACAAAGGGCTTAATTAGGAAAGGAAAAATAGATTATGAAAGAAAACTGGTAGGGAACATAAAAACTGACTGCAAAAGTTTTTATAGATATGTGAAAAGAAAGAGATTAGTTAAAACAAATGTAGGTCCCTTGCAGTCAGAAACAGGTGAGTTGATCATGGGGAACAAGGATATGGCGGACCAATTGAATAACTACTTTGGTTCCGTCTTCACTAAGGAAGACATAAATAATCTGCCGGAAATAGCAGGGACCGTGGTCAAAGGAGTTGGAGGAATTGAGTGAAATCCAGGTTAGCCGGGAAGTGGTGTTGGGTAAATTAAATGGATTAAAGGCCGATAAATCCCCAGGGCCAGATAGGCTGCATCCCAGAGTACTTAAGGAAGTAGCTCCAGAAATAGTGGATGCATTAGTAATAATCTTTCAAAACTCTTTAGATTCTGGAGTAGTTCCTGAGGATTGGCGGGTAGCAAACGTAACCCCACTTTTTAAGAAGGGAGGGAGAGAGAAAACGGGGAATTACAGACCAGTTAGTCTAACATCGGTAGTGGGGAAACTGCTAGAGTCAGTTATTAAAGATGGGATAGCAGCACATTTGGAAAGTGGTGAAATCATTGGACAAAGTCAGCATGGATTTACAAAAGGTAAATCATGTCTGACGAATCTTATAGAGTTTTTCGAGGATGTAACTAGTAGCGTGGATAGGGGAGAACCAGTGGATGTGGTGTATCTGGACTTCCAGAAGGCTTTCGACAAGGTCCCACATAAGAGATTAGTTTACAAACTTAAAGCACACGGCATTGGGGGTTCAGTATTGATGTGGATAGAGAATTGGCTGGCAAACAGGAAGCAAAGAGTAGGAGTAAACGGGTCCTTTTCACAATGGCAGGCAGTGACTAGTGGGGTACCGCAAGGCTCAGTGCTGAGACCCCAGCTATTTACAATATATATTAATGATCTGGATGAGGAAATTGAAGGCAATATCTCCAAGTTTGCGGATGACACTAAGCTGGGGGGCAGTGTTAGCTGTGAGGAGGATGCTAGGAGACTGCAAGGTGACTTGGATAGGCTGGGTGAGTGGGCAAATGTTTGGCAGATGCAGCATAATGTGGATAAATGTGAGGTTATCCATTTTGGTGGCAAAAACAGGAAAGCAGACTATTATCTAAATGGTGGCCGACTAGGAAAAGGGGAGATGCAGCGAGACCTGGGTGTCATGGTACACCAGTCATTGAAAGTGGGCATGCAGGTGCAGCAGGCAGTGAAGAAAGCGAATGGTATGTTAGCTTTCATAGCAAAAGGATTTGCGTATAGGAGCAGGGAGGTTCTACTGCAGTTGTACAGGGTCTTGGTGAGACCACACCTGGAGTATTGCGTACAGTTTTGGTCTCCAAATCTGAGGAAGGACATTATTGCCATAGAGGGAGTGCAGAGAAGGTTCACCAGACTGATTCCTGGGATGTCAGGACTGTCTTATGAAGAAAGACTGGATAGACTTGGTTTATACTCTCTAGAATTTAGGAGATTGAGAGGGGATCTTATAAAAACTTACAAAATTCTTAAGGGGTTGGACAGGCTAGATGCAGGAAGATTGCTCCCGATGTTGGGGAAGTCCAGGACAAGGGGTCACAGCTTAAGGATAAGGGGGAAATCCTTTAAAACCGAGATGAGAAGAACTTTTTTCATACAGAGAGTGGTGAATCTCTGGAACTCCCTGCCACAGAGGGTAGTCGAGGCCAGTTCATTGGCTATATTTAAGAGGGAGTTAGATGTGGCCCTTGTGGCTAAGGGGATCAGAGGGTATGGAGAGAAGGCAGGTACGGGATACTGAGTTGGATGATCAGCCATGATCATATTGAATGGCGGTGCAGGCTCGAAGGGCCGAATGGCCTACTCCTGCACCTAATTTCTGTTTCTATGAAACACAACCTCTGATGCAGCCACACAGCAGTCATTCTGTTGTAGGGCCTGCAGGGGGAACAAAGAGTTGCTGCATTAAGCAGACAAGTGCCAGTGAGTGAAAAGCACTTTTAAACAACTTTTCACAATCCGAGTTTTCCATCATTGCACTTTACATTCACTGATGTCCTTCTGAAATGTGCGTACAGTTGTGATGCAGCATGTTTCTCTGCAGTAATGCCCCTTGGACAGTAATGACTAGGCTGTGTATCTCAGGATTGTTGATGGATAAGCACTTGCCAGTGCAACACCACTGCTCTTCAATGAAGGAGTGTTGTGTGATCTCTCCCACCCCAGCTGGTAGGGAACATCCATTTTTATTTTTAGCATCTTTAACACGGCAGATAATCCACAGCAATCAGAGCTGGATTAAAGTGTGGAGAAATCTGAAGAAGGGTCTCGACCCGAAACGTCACCCATTCCTTCACTCCAGAGATGCTGCCTGTCCCGCTGAGTTACTCCAGCTTTTTGTGTCTATCTTTAAAGTAATTGATGCAAAGCCACAGAATATTAGAGCAGGTGACTACAGGTTTGGTCAATGAGGGAGACTTGAGTGAAGAATGTTCAAAGGTCTATCGTCAGGAACAGAAACCACTCTGTTTCGGGTGAATTTCCAAACATTGGCAGAGTCATCATGGTGGAGTGACAACATTCAGGGTTGAGCAAGAGGCCAGTTATACTCATGCTGATATCCCACAGGTTTATAGCGCTGAGGAGATTGCAGCAATGTAGAACAGTAAGAATATGTTGGAATTTGCACATTTAAAAAACTGTTTCTAAGACCTGGGTTTTAGTTTTAGAGATATAGCGTGGAAACCGGCCCAGTCGGACAACCGAGTTCGTGCCGACCAGCATTCACCCGTTCTATCCTATACACTAGAGACAATTCTACCGAAGCCAATTGTCCTACAAACTTGCACGACTTGAGTGTGGAAGGAAACCTGGGCACCTGGAAAAATCCCATGCGGTCACAGGGGGAACGTACAAGCTCCGTACAGACAGCACCCGTAGCTAGGATCGAACCTGGGTCTCTGACGTTTTAAGCAGCAACTCTACTGCTGCGTTACAGACCAGGCTAGTGTTTATTGTTCATCCTGAATCAGTAGATTGGACAGTAGATTGCTGGGTCATTTAAACAACCACATTGTAGTCACACATAAGACCGACTGGACACGTTTGGCAGAATGACATTCCTAAAAGAACAAAAGCAAATCAGATGGAATTTAATGACACATTTCTGCAACCTTTGTGATGTCAGCTGATAATATTCAGCATTCGCTGAGTTCTAGATTATTGACACGGCTGCAATTTGAATTTGAGTCGCAGGATTGATGACCTAGGTCTTTCACCTCTATAAGCAAGCAAGAGAATTTATATAATTGAGGGACTACTTAAGTGAGTGTCAGTGCGGGTCAACTGAGTTGTGAAGAGTGAAGTCACACTGTTTAAGACATAAAGCCATTTAAAACAATGCTGCCTAGTTTAAAGAAATGGGATGAAACCAGCAAGTGATGGGTTGGAAGTCACAGCGAGAGGGAACAAAGTTGTGTGGTAGTTGCTGCGCTGAAACAGGCAGAATTGAACCATTATCAAGGTGAAAACACGTGGCTTTGATGATGGTGTGGATATGAAAAGCAAAACTCAACCTAGTAGGTTCACATAGTTATGTGGAGTCTGGTTGTTTAGTTTAGTTTAGATACACAGCCTGGAAACAGGCCCTTCGGCGCACTGAGTCCACGGCGACTAGCGATCATCCCATATGCTGGTTCTGCCCTACACACTAGGGACAATTAACATAAGCCATTTAATCCACAAACCCACACGTCTTTGGAGTGTAGGAGGAATCCGAAGCACCCGGTGAAAACCCACGGGGTCACAGGGAACACGTACAAACTCCGTATAAACAGCACCTGTAGTCAGGAATGAACCTGGGTCTCTGGCACCGTAAGGCAGCAACTCTACCAGTGCGCCCTAACTTCAGACAATTGCCAGGGAGAGCAAACAATTAATGTGTAGAAATGGATTCTGCGACAGGGATTAAAGATGATGGTTTTCCAATTTCTCCAGCACTGGTTACTGGACAAAACAAATGACAATTTAGATACAGTGGAATGATCAAGAGAGAAGAGATCAAGTTGAAGGTGGGTGGCATTACATACATGTCAAAAACTGATACTGCTTTTAGTGTATATTAGCAAGGGGCATCGTGTCAATAGAAACAGGCTGTTCTGACAGAACATTAAAGCATCAAATGTTGTAAAGTAATAAAGGTCGGAACCTAAGGTACTCGAACTTCCAATGGGTTTTGGGTTGGCAATGACCTTGCATATTTAGTTTAGAGATACAGCGTGGAAACAGGCCCTTCGACCCACCGAGTCCATGCTGACCAGCGATCCCCGCGCGTTAACACTATCCTACACACTAGGGACAATTTACAATTATACCAAGCCAATTAACCTACAAACCTGTACGTCTTTGGAGTGTGGGAGCAAACCAAAGATCCCGGTGAAAACGTGCAAACTCTGTCCAGACAACACCCGTAGTCAGGATCGAACCCGGGTCTCTGGCCCTGTAAGAAACTCTACCACTGTGCCACCCCGTAAGTACTGACAATCCTTGGTATGTTAGTGTAAAACTATGATTTTTTGAAAACCATTATTATCAAGGGAAAATATTGTTTTTGGTGTAAATAGAGGTGGCAATCGATCAAAGCAAACAATACTATCAGAACAAAGCAGGCAGAAGCCGGTTTGAGACCACTTTCCCTTCAAGAATCAGTTTTGCATTTTTACTACAGAAACAACAAGCCAAGCACAGTATTAACAACTGACTTCAAATTTAGCCTTTTCCCCCCCTCGAAAAATACACAAAGAAAAGATTAAATCATTGTCTCCCATTTACTTGAAATTTCAAGAAGTGATCGTCCAAGCCCTCGAAAGGAGCCAGCTTTAAGTCCACAAAAGCTGTTTAAAAGTTCGGGTGCAGTAGATGTACTGTCTCTTCGTTATCTCATCCAACCTGTGTGTGGAGTTGAGGTGAGAGAAATAGGTTATAATGTCCAGGGCAGTCCACTTTGTTTTTGTTTTTGGAGTCCACAGCTTATAATGTCTCTTCCAAATGAAGGATTTGCCAATGGAAAAACATTTAGTATCACACTGGAGTACGGACATGAAGACAAGAGTTAGAGGAACCAGACAAAGTAAAGGAACCAGACAACCGGATAATCCCAAACTCAGGGCAATTCCATTTTTGTTCTAGGTTTTGTGTTTAACTTTGCGTCGCAACTCGCTCAGGGACGGTACTGTACACGGGCTACCGTGGCATGCAGTGGGTCGCCTTTCTTCAGTTTCATGTAGACAGCCAAAGTTCCAGTTTTCCCCAAACAAAAAGATAATGAAAAATATTGTTGGAGGCCACCACTGAGCTCTGGTAACAGTTTGAAGACTCTGCAATTGAAGTCTGGATCAGAAATAACACACAGTTGTCCTGCCAATACCCTGTTCACTAATGAAACACACTTTCTTCATTTTACACCAGACATATATTTACAGACAGAAAGCCAACACAGTTTATTCCAATACATTTGCTTGTGATAACTGGCATAATTTGAAATCAGACAGATATAATTTTTTTTTAGAAGCGACCACTTTGAACAGCGGTGATTTATATTTACACTTCTTCCCAGGCTCATTTTAAAATGCAAAAATAAATTGTGCACAAAATCTCTACGCTTACCCATACGTCTCCACCCTGTTTATCTTCTTGCACAAGAGAAATAAAAGTAGCTTGCAAAAGACATGTTACACCTGCATAAAGACTTACTGCACCCACCCTCCCTTCAGCTCGGAATCACTTCATTTAAATTCTTGCCAAAAAACACAATAAAATGATGACGGTTAATAATTAAAAAGGGAAATCTGTTTTCATGGCCCTGCTTGGTTTGCATATTAAACACCCCTGATAAATGGGTTTACCCTTGCTCCAGTCAATGCCGAGAGGACTTGTTCAGATGTTAGAGGGGCAGTGGAACAAAAGATAATTGTCCCCAAAACATGGTTAAGAACACTTGTGTAACATCACGAAATAGTGAAATTCACAACATTGCCATTCTAATCAGATGCCAAAAAATGTGGTACCTGGAGCTTTAGTCTGTTGGAATCCAATCATGAAACACTCCAATAAAGAGACAAATGTTGTGCAAATAAAAAGTCCCATTGCATTGTTACCAACAATTATTTTTTGTCTCCACTAGAAAGAATCTTTAAATTGGCCATGAAGCCCTCTTGTTCCAGATCTCTATTGAACATCACTATTGTGTGCATCTCTGATCAATCAACAGACTAGTCTCTGCTGGAAGTTCTGTCTACAATCTGATTAGTTCAAGATTTGTCTATTAAAAAAAACCTAACTTGTTTATATTTATTTTGCATGATTTACATTATTAAGAAATTATTTTTTATCTATAACCGCTCTTGTTGAAAGGAATAATTCCTGCAAATTCCTCACAAAATTATACATCTCAAAGGCACAATCCTAATCCACTGATGCTGCTTGACCTATTGAGTTCTTACAGCAATTTAATGATTTTACCCAACAAAGTGGTATTTTAGATTTGGTCACCCAATTTGTTTAGTACATTTGAGATGCATAATTGTACCAGGAACTCATGGAGTTTGCGGGTAAACGTTTTGTGTGCATTCAGAGGCTGCCCCATCCATTTTCAAGTATTTTTCCCCTCCAGATTCCAGCATCTGTTGCCTCTTGTATCTTTATATTGGGGTTAACCTAATTATCTGACTTATGTGAGACAGGACCACTGATATATTTTTGTCTCCTATACACAATGAGGAGAATGGCTCAGTCGTGTTACAGTCCTGACTGTTGTTCCCTCAAATGAAGCAATGACCCGTTTCAGCAAAAAAAATTGTTTTCAAATTGCAGATTTTTAATATTACTTTAGCTTTCCCCACTTCGGATGCTGTACTGTGTTTACAAAAATGTGACCAAAAATAATTGCACCTTCAGATAGTTTGTGGCACCTGAATATCTCCTAAGATCAGAAGGTAGCGAGCTTTCCTCCTTTCCACCTTGCTCTGGCTTAACATCTCCCAGCATTGAAGCCCCAGAAGGTCAGATTGCTCTAATGGGCAGGCATAAAAAAATCTGTCAGGTCAACAGAAGAAAGAATTCAAGGATGTTCTCTAAATATATTTGGGGAAAACATATTCTCATTGACTCACTATGCGTGAACCCTTGGTTCTTGACTGCTCAAAATGGAAGAGTATTCAGAATGGCTTTGAGAACCTCCTAGTCCATTTGCCAGGAGCACTGAGAAAGCTAGTACGAACCCCCCTCCCAATAGGCCACCTATCTGCTATGTCCGCCACATCCCACTCTACATGTGGCAAGTTGTGCTGTTCCTATGCCAGCCTCTTTAGCCACCCCGAACTGGGAAGAAACAATTCATTCTAAATCACAAGAGACAGTTGATGAAGAATCAGTAAACACTGAGCTGGTTGTTCTCAGACAGGACACGTCTTGGAACTTTTTCTTTTCACTAAAATCTACTAGCCTCTAAACTCGAGGGTTAGCACCGTATTGAGAATTTGAGTCTAGGATTTCATAACATTATACTTGTTCAAACATCAATCATACTGTATTCCTTTCCCTGCATAATTAAAAAAAAACTGATAAATAAATTTTTTGCTGTGATGATCTGTCTTGGCATTCTGATTATATGGCACAGCACAATTTCAATGGCACACAAGTTTCCACTGTTGAGGAATCTCTTACCAATGCTAGGTATGTCACAACCATACGCGGGTTGGGGAAAAATACTGAACAAGTCCTCGTAGTGGCGATGTATAACTGGAGCAAGGGTGTATAGCAGCAATGAATAATGAGAAGGATTTTTGGAGCAAGTCTTTACATACACCGATGATTACAATGTTCATTGTGAAGGAACAATAACCACATCTACTGGTAGTGTAGGTGTTGTGTATGGACTGCCTGGTTCCTAAAGTTTCACCCTCTTCTTTACGAAGCTGTTGGAGATCACAGCACAGCCTGAGGTGTAGAGTGCCGACCGATTCCCACACTCTGACCAATGCAACGTCAACTTTTAATATTTCTGTTGATATCACTTTCACAAGTTTTTTTTTTTAAAAGGGAGGGGGGGGGTAAGATCAAGAATCTCCCGCTAACAGACAAGTATCTGAATACTTGTGCCTTCGTTTGAGATTGATAAGTAGTTTCTTCTACCAATGCTCCGCCAAGCTGGGGTCAAATTTGAGGCCGTTTTTCCTCATGTTATGGATCGGGCATCGAGAGCTTGGAGTGAGATCTATGAAGTATGATTACTTCACCCTGATTTTTAGTCTGCACCCTCCCGTTCCTGACATCTTCACTTTTATTAAGAGCGAGATGCGATAAGAGTTTCTAGATTGTAACCCCCTGATCCAAATCATTAGTGTTTATGTGAATCTTTGTAACCCCCTAATCTACACGGCCACATGCACCAGGAGCTTTTGGTGACTAAAAGTTGTGCATATTATAAACATAAAGCAAGTTTATTTATTGTTTCAAATTAACCTGACTGTTCTAGGCTGCATGTGCAGCCAAGGAACCATTCCCTCTCCTTCTTGGGTGACCATTCCTTTCTGACCAGGGGTTTCCAGTTTTGAACATGTGGACAGATTCATTACTTTTTCTTTTGAAAATGGGACACCCTCCCCCCACCCACCCAAACAAAACAGAAATATACACTTGAATTAAGTCAGTCATCAGTCGGCCCTGTACACCAAGAAAAAATGCATTTAGATTCAGAACAGAATATTGTGAAATATTAATAATTCCACACATCATATCTGATAGAAGTATTGAGGTAGATTGTCCCAGAAAATTACATCGCACCATATCCTTCTGCCCCATTTTCAGCAATAATACATATTCATACTTTAAACCTTTTTTGTTTTGCGTAGACTGTAAATTGGGATTCTGTACAGTGATCTCTATAACATTAATAAAAATAAATAAAATATTAATTTTTTTGAATATAAGAAAATCTTCAGAATTACAAAAGTTTGTGAATTTTTTTTCAGGTTATTGTAGTGTGAAACAGCCACTAAGTGTATATTAGAGTGAGGGGCTGTTACTTGGTTTCTGCTAGGTTATGTTACATTAAGGAAATCTAGGCACGTTAGAGCTAACAACTGTACACTATGTACAACAAAACGATTTCTATTAATAATCTTGTTATTGTCCTCCCAGACTCACTATAGACTCTCTCCCATCCAAAAGGCAACACAATTGTACATCTAAAAGGCCTCGCCCACTAACCTTACTTCTCTTACCTTTCTCCCTTTCGCCTGACAAAAGATCAACACTCCCTCTTCCCAGTCGATGCTGGACTGGCTAAATGTTTCCAGCAAACTTTATTAGCTATTCCACTCTATCCACCTTTCAGGCTTTAAGACTAGCCTTGAGCAGATGATTCAGAGATCTCAATAGGTGGAGACAGATATTGTCTTTCCTTTTGGTTGATGGCATGGTTTGCTGATGAGTATCTTTGATCTGACAGCATAAATCCCCGTCGTGGCTGACAGGGATCAAAGTCCTGCGTCTTCCCAACCAAATACTGCAGTGGCTCAACATGGTGGCTGGTGTATCTGCTGGTAGGGGAAGGGTACAATAAATGTCAGACAGCTTTAACTCTTACTGCTAGTTCTCGGCTCCTTCCCACCTCTCATGAGCACTTGCAAGTGAGCAGCCTGGCAGAGAGAACCAGCGAGTTATGTTTAACGTGGATAGATAGGCAGGCTGGCAGAAACAGTGTAAAAAATACCTTGAAAAACACTGCCGGGATGGTTAAATACAAATGGAGTCGCACTCACAATTGAAACATCTCCTTGTAACTGGCCACAGTTTCCCACTTGGTGTGTAATAACAGTGGCAAGTTGCCTGCTTGTACTACTCAAATTGTTATCTCTCCTCCACACCCCAAATTCCTGGAATTCCCATCCAGTTGGCAACATCTCTGGACCAAACGTTTCACAAAGAGGCAGGATGCAATGAATATTTATGGTTGTGGTCAGTTCTTATCTACAGACGTTGGTGTTGCAGATTGAGGAGGAAGGTAATGACATCCTCCTGGACCACCTGCAAAGAGGATAGCAGCTCGAGGCATTTGAGCCTCATGTCCCTGAACTAGTTTGGCAGCCAAAGGGTGAACTAGAGAAGGCTATGCTTCATGCTGAGTGCACATAAGTGGTTGTGAAGTGGGCAGGCAATTTAGAGAACTCCAAGGAGTAAATCATGTTGCCTAGTCAGAAGCAACAGCTCCTGCTGGGAATCGGATGACTGATGAGGTAACTATTTGTACTTGTAAACTGAGGAAGATTATTCCTCCGTAGATGGATATGACTGAAGTTTATATTTTCAAAATCTATTAAAGAAGTAAAACGTGGAGTTCTCAAACATGTAGACTTGTATTTAGCAAAACAAAAGCTCACTCTGACAGGGAAAATACTGGAAGTTTTAACAGTTAATGTAGACTGTTTTCGACCAGAAACGTCACCTATTCCTTTTCTCCAGAGATGCTGCCTGACCCGCTGAGTTACTCCAGCTTTTTGTGTCTTATCTTCGGTTTAAACCGGCATCTGCAGTTCCCACCTGCACAATGTGGGCTAGTTGCTTCGGTTGGCAATGTCCAATCAGAATTACCATGAAAATATGAGCTAGTCGACATTGCAAAGGGCAAGTCACAAAACTGTCATCTCAGCATTTCTCCCAATCTGAGAACTGATGGTTGCATGGTTAGGATCAGCATACGTTCCTTTCCCTGCTCCCAAAGCCCAGCCATTGAAGAGGTTTTTAGCCCAGCTTTTTTAACTAACGGAGTGAAGCACAAGGAAGAGGAAGAGTCCACTGAACAGGAGTCCACCTTGCCCACCTCCAGCTAAAGATAGTTACATTTTAATGGTAAGGCTTTGGATAAGATTGAGGATTTGTAGATAGCCTGATGAGTATCAGCCACTGGGCTCGATGTTCGTGACAAGGACCCTCCATTGATATCTTTCTATATTCATTTATAGGATTTGGCCTGGATGACAATGCCAGTATTAATGGTCATTCCTAATTGCTCCTAAACCAAGGACACGTTTAAGAATCATGAACATTATTAGCCTGATATTAAAAAAATATCTTTGTGGGGGGGGGGGGGGGGGGGGGGGGGGGGGGGGATATTAATTCCTTGCTAGCTCCCTCCCACATCTCCCCTGCACTCTCTGCGCCAGATAAAAGCAAGTTTAAAATAACAAACCTAATTGAATCTACATTACCAGATGATGTGTTAACTTTAGATTTAATGTTTGGCACATCAGCCTCTTTCCTGGTTCTCTAGAGAGCAGCAGCTGACAATGAGAGTCTTGAAGTCCCTTCGCATTACCTGCACCTAACCCCTCCAACAATGAGTCCAGCACTGCTTACCAATCCAAACTGAGACTGGATTAGTGAAGGAAACTTCTCGCTTCCCCCCCCCCCCCCCCCCCCCCCCCCCCCCCCCGCCCCGCTCAGCTATGCCCCTCGAAGCGAGTCATACACAATATTGATTTTAAGGTTAGACTGTTTTGCCTGTGATGTCGACGACTCCTTGTCTCTCACTGTCTCTCAAGTTACATAAAGCTTTAAATGAGTTCTCTGAAGGGCAATGTCTGACACCCAGAGCTTAGTTTTGTAAATATTTTGCTTTGCTCCCTGACAACTTCCCTCAAATGCCAGGGGCTGACAGAGAAATCACTTGCCCTGCTCCGAATGCTACAGAGAAAACAAATCACGCCACAAGGACTACTGGCCCTCACAGGCGTCGTTTTGATTACTGCACAGCCTTTCTCGGAGAGGAGAGAATACAGCAAACATCGATTTTTGTACAAAAAGAAATAATAAAAACCCACAAAAATAAAGAGAGAAACCAGCAGCTATTGGTCTGAGGAACTGTTATCCAACCATTGTGTATAAAATGACTTCCAGCCAAGTTTTTCTTTTAAAGTATAAATCAATACTAGGTGTTGGAATTTGGCAGAAGATTTCAGATTGACATTTCCTTTTCTGATCCATAAGGTTCCCACTGTTAAAAAAAGTTCATGTCAGAAAAAAATGAATTGGATTTGTCATTTTATACTGTAGATGTTTTGTGTTTGCACCACCACCCATCGCCCCTCCCCCCTTTCCCTCCCTCCAAGTCAGGCCTAAACTCGGAGTCAGCCTCAAGTGCTCCACAGAGGAAAGTTGAAAAGGTCACTTCCGGGCTGGGACAGTGATGTCGATAGAGCCTTGGAAATGAACGACTGATATGATTCTGGTGGATGTATCTGCATGTCTGTGTGCAAACGTGTGGATGTGCATACATGCCTCTGTATCAGAATATATATATGTACATATGTAATGTACAGTTATGCATGTATGTCTCTGCCTGATGTATTATGTACATGTATGTATTCACCATATGAACGTGTATATAGTTCTACAGTTATAGAATATGAGTGAGTTTTTCTTTGTCTCTTCACAGTTTGATTCATTTATATAACCAGCCACTTGGCAGAAAAATGATTTCTTTTTTAACGAATGCAAGGTCCTTTTCCTTACGTGGCAAACTGTGGCAGCCATAATTGAGTCCTGAGATACTACGGGCCCAATACATGAAAATGATAAAGAAATAGGAGGTAGAGGAAATGTTACGAAGGGCTTGACCTTGGCAAGGACAATATTCGGCCATTCTTCTTGCCTCCGTTCATATGAGTGTATGGTATATGTTCGTCATAGTTGCCCCTCAGGCCCATATTGGGCCCATTGTCTCGGCTGTGACTCAGTGGGGGTTCTGTCTGTGAGTAAGAAGAAGGGTCAAGAGGAATGCTTTCCATATTCTCAAAATCCATGTCGTACTCCTCCGTGTCGGGAGGCTTGTTACCCTCACTGTAGTAGAAGGAGACATCGTGGAAACTTGGGTGAAGGTCGCCTTTCAGCATGGTAATAATCTCCACAAAAGTGGGCCTTGACTTTGGGTTATATTGCCAACACATCTGCATCAGGGTATGTCTGGAACAACAAGGTAAGCAGGCATCAATGCAAAATGGAATTATGAAGAAATTAATATTGACAAAATAAAAAGGTCATTAATAGTACAGGCAGTATAATTTGAAAGAGAATATATTGCTGTGAAGTAAAGTGGGGGAATGAGACGAATAGGATCGCTCTACTAACAGCTAATGGCCTCCTCTTGTACCACAACAGTTCCACGATTGCCAGTACAGGAGAAAATCCGTGAGTCCAAGTCAGCATTTTGCACACTGCAATCACCGCCACGATTCCCAGCATTGGACGAACTTCTTCACTTTTAGAAACATAGAAAATAAGTGCAGGAGTAGGCCATTCAGCCCTTCGCGCCATTCAATATGATCATGGCTGATCATCCAACTCAGTATCCTGTACCTGCCTTCTCTCTTTTAGTCTGAACCATTGACTTAGTCGATAGAACTTTAAGGAAATGGGTTAAATATCATTCATGCACCATTCACCAGCACAAAACCTAGACCCAACCTAAATCTAATCAATGGAAATGGTTGACGGCTTCACCTGGGTATAAATACCAATTTGTCCTGGACTAACTACATTGAATGTACTGCCAAGAAAGCACAGTAATGCCTCTACTTACTCAGAAGACTAAGCATGTTCGGCATGTCTCCCGTGTCTCTTACCAATCGCACTGACCATCCCTCCATCATTGACCATCTACACTTCATGCTGCCTTGAGAATGCAGCCAACATAGTCTAGGACCTTTTTCATCCCAGTCATTTCCTCTTCTCCCTTGTTTAAGAAGGAACTGCAGATGCTGGAAATTGAAGGTAGACAAAAATGCTGGAGAAACTCAGCGGGTGATGCAGCATCTATGGAGCGAAGGAAATAGGCGACGTTTCGGGTCGAGACCCTTCTTCAGCCTATTTCCGTCGCTCCATAGATGCTGCCTCACCCGCCGAGTTTCTCCAGCATTTTTGTCTACCTCCTCTTCTCCCTTCTCCTGCTGAGCAGCAGTAAAAAGTTTGCAAGTGTTTACCACCAGACTGAGGAACAGCTTCTTCCCCGCTGTTTTCAGACTACTGAATGCTTGGGTGCAGTCCTGATTTTCAACCTACTTTAGTGCAGAGATTGAGTATTTGCTCTGTAACTAATGCTACAAAGGTGTAACACTACATTCTACACCCTGATTTGTTCTATTTGCACTACCTGTTGTACTGGTATACGGCTCGATTGTACTCATGTATAGCATGACTTGATTTGTCTCGATAGCACGCAAACCAAAACGCCTCACTGCACCGTGGTTCAGGTGACAGCAATAAACCAATATCAATACCAAGATGACGCGAGGAGAAAGTTAAGAAGGAGAATTAAAATGAATTCATACTCACATTCTATCAGCACAGGTGTCTGGACGATCCAAATAGCCTCCGTCCATGACAAATTTAAGAACTTGTTCGTTTGATAGACCCTGGTATGGCTGCTCTGCTAGAGTGCTGACCTCCCAAAGCACAACTCCAAATGACCTAACAATGAACACAAAAGCACACCGTTTAAACCAGAGTAAAACATTAAACAGGAACTTCCACTCCACATAAAAATGATAACCATTTGTGCCTCTGCTGCTGTCTATTTCCCATCCGCAGATGAGACCTGACCTGTTGACTACATCCAACTTTTTCTCTTTTTATTTCAGAGTACCAGCATTTGCACCATTTTTTTTTAAATTCACACACTAATTGGAATTGAAGTGATTTATTGAACATGCAAAATTTTGAAGGAATGGGTACATGCTGAGAGGGTTTTTTTCCCCCCTCATGGAATAATCTAGAATAAGAATTCACCTAACATCCATGCACCTGTACAAATGTGTTTTAAATGTTGTGATAGCACCTGCCTCTACTACCTCCTCTTGTATCTCATTTCATACACCCACCACCCTTTTGTGTAAAATAGCCCCTCAGGTTCCTATTAAATCTCCCCCTCCCACCCCCCTCACCAACTTTTCAGGTAAGCAAACTGTCTGCAGTGGTTGCTCCAGTTAATTAAATTATTAAATTAAATTTCTTTATTTATATAGCACATTTTTAGTCAACTTGCATTGACCCCAAAGTGCTTCACATAATTACATCCACACACACAGGCAAAGGTGGGTGAAGTGTCTTGCCCAAGGACACACACAGGCAAAGGTGGGTGAAGTGTCTTGCCCAAGGACACAACGACAGTATGCATTCCAAGCGGGATTCGAACCAGCTACCTTCCGGTTGCCAGCCGAACACTTAGCCCATTGTGCCATCTGTTCGCCAATAATAACTAATTGTTTGTGAAATTAAATATGATGATGCAGAATAAATGCCAGTTCTTTATGCACGGCCTTCCAGGATTTCCATTTGAATTGCACTCTCTGCCAAAGATGATCAGCGTGACAAGGTCAAGCTCCCATGCAGCAATAGAGACACGTTAATTGCTGTAAGACTGACTCACCAAACATCAGAGAACGTCGTAAACACTCCATCTTTCAGGGATTCAGGAGCCATCCACCGCACTGGGAGCAAACCTTTGCCACCTTTACGATAGTAGTCTGTCTCATAAATGTCTCTGGTCATTCCAAAATCTTTATTAAAATGAAACCAATTAGTCGACTGCTCCAGCTAGCAATCACACACAGTATACTGTTTACAGGCAGATCAAGAAATATACCATGGATAAAAAAACAACTGTCGGAAAGAACAAATGAAAGGATACAACACATGCAAGATAACGGCCAGAGCCCCGAGTGAAGCAGCTCGGCATGAATATGGCATCAATGGATAGCAACATACTATTTTATTTTGGATTATCAAAACATTCCTGCATAGATAAACGCAGAACTTGTTTAAAAGTAACTGCTACAAGTTAGAAATGAGATGAAATCTCATTCATCTTGGGGCAGCACGGTGGCACAGCAGTAGAGTTGCTGCCTCACAGCGCCAGAGACCCGGGTTCCACCCTGACTACGGGTGCTGTCTGTATGGAGTTTGTACGTTTTCCCCCGTGACCTGCGTGGGTTTTCACCAGGTGCTTCGGTTTCCTCCCACACTCCAAAGACGTACAGGTTTGTAGGTTAATCGGCTTGGTGTAATTGTAAATTGTCCCTAGTGTGCGTAGGGTAGTGTTAGTGTGCGGGGATCGCTGGGCCTATTTCTGCACTGTATCTCTAAACTAAATCATTGTAGAAGAGATGGAAAACTTCTCTGCACTATCATATCTGTACCACCACAAATCACAGATTCCAAGTAAAAAGGATGTTTATTTCAATTTGTATTCATGAAACGTGAGGTGGTGCGGAACGGTATGTTATGGTTAACACTCATTGCCTGTCCCTAATTGAACTGAAGAGCTTCCAGTGACAATTTCAGAGGGTTGCTTTGAGTCAATCACATACCATGGGTCTGGAGCTACAGATATCCAGACCAGCTGAGGATGATTGACCAGCTTCTCCACAGACATGAGCCTATCCCCTCTGTAGCCTTGTGCTGTGTGGTCCTTATCACACCAATCTCCTACCTCCAATTTTTACTGTGTACTCCTCTCCCACCATGCAGTTTCGAGCCGCCAGATCTCTGTGGACAAACTTTTTAGCGTTCAGGTAAGCCATTCCGTCCGAAATCTCAGCGGCCAGCTGAATAATCTCCTTCAGGGTGGGGGGTTCACGGTCTGGTCTAATCTGAAACGGCAGATAGTGGTCAATGTTCAACTGCTCATTTGGTCTCTTCACAGGCACAAGCAAACGTGAAGGCTTCAAACAACTGCTTGAGTTGTGATGCTTAGGGTGGAACACTTGTGCGTAAGGTTCCCGTCTGCTAATTGGGAATAGCATATAGAAGGGCCACGCCAGCCAGTTAATATGCTAGAATTGACCTACATGTCCATTCTAGGCTCTATCATTTACCCTCTCCTGCTGCCTTCTGACATTCCCCAATGCTTCCTGCAACCCTCCATACTAATCCTGTTGCCAGTCCACTGGTCCTTTGTGTTATTTCACCCTTCTCTCCACGCCCCACACCCTTGCATCACCCCCAACTCTCTGCTGTTGAGTTCCCCACCACAATGTTCAGAAAACTATGCAGGTGGACCAGGCTTATATTTTTGGTACGACACACACACACACACACACCCCCACAGTTTTTCACCAACCTGAAGCAACCTCATTCAAGAATTTTAGAAAGCACTTCATAAAAAATAGAAAATAGGTGCAGGAGGAGGCCATTCGGCCCCTCGAGCAGAGTGCATGGCCCTTTCTTGCACTCTGCAGTCAGGATGCAAAGTCGTAACATCATAAAGTTACAGGTTACACAGAACATTTTCACATTTCACTTGCCTGCGAATATACTGGTACTAAATTACATTTAAATGCTAACAGCCCAATATCAGGGCACATAATAGACAGCTCGATGTATTGAAAATAGATACAAAACGCTGGAGTAACTCAGCGGGTCAGGCAGCATCTCTGGAGAAAAAGAATAGATGACGTTTCGGGCCGAGACACTTCTTCAGGTTTGAAGGAGCCTGAAGAAGGGTCTCGATCCAAAACGTCACCTATTCCTTTTCTTCAGAGACTCTGGCTGACCCGCTGAGTTACTCCAGCTGTTCAAAAGGGAACTGCAGATGCTGGAATATCGAAGGTACACAAAATTGCTGGGGAAACTCAGCGGGTGCAGCAGCATCTATGGAGCGAAGGAAATAGGCGACGTTTCGGGCCGAAACCCTTCTTCATTCGCAGGCATGAGTTGAAGAAGGGTTTCGGCCCGAAACGTCGCCTATTTCCTTCGCTCCATAGATGCTGCTGCACCCGCTGAGTTTCCCCAGCAATTTTGTGTACCTTTGAGTTACTCCAGCTGGTTGTGTCCATCTTCAGTTTAAACCAGCATCTGCCGTTCCTGCCCACACAGCTCGATGTATGGTCTCCCTTGCTAGGATGTTTGCGAGCGGGTGTATTGTAAAATTACCTCAGCATCTGGCCGCAATGAGCGCAAGTAACTCTTCAGATCCCCGTGGGTCATCAGCTCCATGACAACCAGTGTAGGCTGCCCCTTTGATACAACACCAAGCAAACGGACCTGGAAGAGAAAGCTTCAGCTCAACAAGAAATAAGGTAAGGATCTGCCCCATAAGGCCAAACACCAAAACCCTCTAACAGGGGTGGTGGTGGTGGAAGCAGATCCAATAGATAGGCAAATGGATATGCAGGGTATGGAGGGAGGAGGGGGGGGGGATATGGAATGGATCCCTCACACGGAGGAGATTAGTTTAACTTGCATCCTGTTCAGCACATACAATGAGAGCGGAAGGGCCTGTTCCTGGGCTGTACTTTTCTATGGTCTATGAATTCAAACTCTGTGTGTGCCTTGTTAATCAATCAAGAATGCTGGTCTTGGACAGGTACATGGATAGGATGATGTAGGCCAAACACAGGCAGGTGTGACTAATGTAGATGGGGCATGATGGTTGGTGTGGGCAAGTTGGACCTGTTTCCGTGCTGTATGACTATGTCAGTCGGTTTCCTTCACCAGACGATTCTCTCCATTATTGTTGGCCCTGCCTTCAGCTCCCTAGGAATCAGTCTGGACTTTCTTGCCTGAGCTCTTCCACCCTTCCACATCCATTAAATGCATCTCAGTCCACTGAGGCTACATGAGCCATACGGAGCACTGCTCTGTCTTTAACTCAATGATCTCCGGGATTTCTGGTATCCTCCCACACTCCAAAGACCTATGCTAATTGGCTTGGTAAAAATTGTAAATTGTCTCTAGTGTGTGTAGGATAGTGTTAGTGTGCAGGGATCGCTGGTCGGCGCAGACTCTGTGGGCCAAAGGGCCTGTTTCCGCATTGTCTCTCTAAACTAAACTAAACTCCACTCGTGGTGTTCCATTGCTCATCAGCTTATCATTTGCAATTTGGTCAGCAACCATTGAAGTAAATTTCCATACAGGGACTTCTTGCCAAGTGCTGAGGGAGGGCGGGCACAATAATGACACGGATTGATTCAAACAAGAGTACTGTGAAGATCATACCACATGGTGACAGGTGAATGCCTTCATCACTGACGCCTCATTCAGAAACTCGATGCGTTCTCTGAGACTGGCAGACTCATTAACAGTTTTCACTGCCACGTGAGTATCCGGGTATCCCTTTACGATATCCTTTGCGTTCCCTTCATAGACCATGCCGAAAGAACCTTGCCCCAGCTCCCTCAACAGCTCTATCTTATCACGTGCGACCTCCCACTCATCTGGAACGTAGACTGCAAGGAAGAACGTTACAAGCAATTAGTGACTTTGCAATTAAAACATATTCACAATAAAACAAAGCCCACAAAATGCTGCAAATGTGTTCGTTTTTTACCAAGTTTTGGAAAATGAAAATCTACAAATTACAAATCAGCCAAACTGAATCTATTTTTAACTCGGACAGCAGCCTTTCACATACGAGTCATTGATTATTAATACACAGCAACACTTAATACTTAACTGAACCAAAGCAGCATTTATGATATTAACTTTATCTTATGTACTTCACGAGAGCATTATCATATAAAATTTGACGCCAGGCCACATCAGACAGTATTAAAACGAATAAAATTGGTTAAAAAGATGGGTTCTAAGAATGTTTTAAACAAGGTGAGGTAGAAAGGAGTCGAGACTGATAGAGGGAATTCCAGAGTTAGGGCTTGGTGAACTTAAGGCCAGTTATCAATGTTGGAGGATTGAAAAACAAGATAGGCAAGTGATCTCGGATGAAACTCTGTCAGAGCATCGAGGCTCCTGAAAATGACACAGAATCTAAAAATGAATTGGTCAAAATATTAGTTCATGAAAAACAGAGAAGCAGATCTGTGAGCGGGCATGGGGACGACTGTTTTTGGCTTTCTACTCTTTCAAGCCAACAATTGACATCCAATATTTTAACCGGCCATGTGAACTTATCTGGCAGCTTTGATATACAATGAAAATACATATAGTTCACTGCGGGTGATGAGGCACAAGGTCAGGGAAAGTCCCTCAGATATTTTAGATAAGCTGTTGATAACGTTCAATTTTGGCCTGGTAGATTAGAGTTTCCAGAAATAGCCTTTGAGGCAAGGACGATGGTAGTCACAAGATGTGTTGTCAGGGGTAACAGTGGAAGCCTAGAGATTGGGCCTCATTGATCAGAGGCGCATTCTTGATACAGAGCAGAATAAATCTTTAGAGAGGGAAACAAATATGAAGGGCAGAGCTGTAAGGGGGACAAACTGTTGAAGGTTGTAAGGGCATACAAGCTGGAGACAATGCACTACACTATGTGGTAGACAATTTCCCACAATCTCAGTGGCAGAAGAGAGAGGAACAGAATTCCAGCATTCGAGAGAAGGATCGATGGGGGACACGAGAGATAATATATTTCTCCAGCACTCACCATCATTGGCACTAATGTATTCCGGATTTGAAGAAGTGTAAAACATTCCTGTAGGTAATTCTGTTCGTCTGAGAACAAAAAGGAAATATTTCAGTAAACTATCAACATTAATTGATTAAACAGAATTTCTCAATGACTAAAACACACCTACGTTTTACGACTGATAATCGATCTATTTTCTCTTAACTATTCAGTTCAGCTTACTTCAGTATTTCAGCTATTCAGTAAAATTTATGCCCACTTTGGGATAAAAAATATTCTCACAGAGGATTAAATTGTCACAAAGACATTAATCTTTATTTAAAAAAGGGCAATTGTTGCCATTGATTTACATTTCAGTGAAAGATCACATTGAATCATATATATACTTTAAAGCCAAACATTACCGCTTTAACAATACTCCGACTTAGCCTCTACAGCTGTCCGTGGCAATGAATTCCGCAGATTCACCACCCTCTAGTTGAGGAAATTCGTCCTCATCTCCTTTCTAAAGGGACATCCTTTTATACTGAGGCTGTGCCCTCTGGTCCTAGACTGGCGGAAACATCCTCCCCACATCCACTCTCTCTAAGACATCGCTGGAGTTTAGAAGAATGAGGGGGGGGGGGGGGAATCTCATTGAATCACAGATTCAATGTGGATGTGGAGAGGATGATCGTAAGGGTGTCAAAGGTTTTGGAGAGAAGGCAGGAGAATAGGGTTGAGAAGGAAAAATAGATCAGCCATTATCAAACAGCAGACTTGATGAGTAGAATGGCTAATTCTGCTCCTACATCTTATGAACATGCTTTTTTAGTCTCACTTGGTAAAGAAAGACTTCTCCAGACTGCCGATGCCAGTCTGATTAAGGCTGAAAATGTTAATTTTATTGCTATTAATCTGTCGGACCCCAGAACATTGTGTTCAAGATATGTCATGTAATTGTACACTGACACTTTATTACCACAGTACAGTGAAATAAGAGACAACAGACAAGAGGTGCAGGAGTAGGCCATTCAGCCCTTCACCGCCATTCACTGTGATCATGGCTGATCATCCACATTCAGTACCCCGTTCCTGCTTTCTCACCGTATCCCCTGACTCCGCTATCTTTATGAGTAAACAATGCGCACACCGAGGACTTGATCATTTAGTTGCAGGCACGGCTGCACGGTGACGAGAGGCACAGAGAGAAGGATCGAGCGGGTGACACATGGGAAATTAAATATTTCAAGCTGACACCATGAAAATAAAGAGCTGACGCATCAGACAGCCATCCTTACCTCTTCCTCACCACCAGAAAGACAACGGGAACTACGATGATGAGCAGAATGGCGAGGATTGCTGGCCCAACTATCTTGTAAATGTCATTATTGTGATCTGTTTGCAAGAAAAATAAATGTTCACAAAGCGAAGTCGGCAGAACTCGATGCGGTTAAACATGTCATGGAATGGAGCAGGAGAAGGAATTGTGTTGTGTGGCTCTTTATTTGACAACAGTCCTCCATTCACTCCGCATTATGGGAGCTGCTTCCAGTAACTACTGGAGATGGTGTGCTCTATAACCAATTCCATTTACGATACAGGGTTTAGATTGGAAATTTATAACGTTTCCCACATTATACTCTACCTACCAACCTCTTTGCCCATTCACATTATCGTTATGGTTTTGCGGAGTCTTTGTATTTAACTCGCCCATCATTGTGTCATCAGTAATGCGTTGGTCATGCATCAGGAGTACATATGAATCCTGTATAACCAAAGAAAGGAGTGGACTGTCTCACAGACTATCCACACCAGGTTATCTGCCCCCCCCCTGTGAAGGAGTCTGTGTAGGAAGTAACTGCAGATGAGCAGGAAGAGATGCTGGTTTACAATGAAGATAGGCACAAAGTGCTGGAGTAACTCAGCGGGTCAGGCAGCATCTCTGGGGAAAAGGAATAGGTGACGTTTTGGGTCAGGGGACCTTTCTTCAGACTGAGGAAGCAGAGATGTTGCCTGAGCTGCTGAGTTACTCCAGCATTTTGTGTCTATTTCCTGTGAGTCTGCAGTTTCCACATTGGTCTCATTGGCCACTCTAAGATTACGGTGGAAACAAGTCATCCTTGATCTTGAGACACTGTCTAAAATTTAGAACATTTTCTTGAGTGAAAGCAATTTTTGTGTGTCCTTCTTGTTATTCCTTGATTGCATTTTACATATCTGTTGTGCTGCTGCAAGTAAGAATGTGTTTAAGAAGGAACTGCAGATGCTGGAATATCGAAGCTACACAAAAAAGATGAAGAAACTCAGTGGGTGCAGCAGCATCTATGGAGTGAAGGAAATAGGCAACGTTTCGGCCTAAAACGTTGTCTATTTCCTTCGCTCCATAGATGCTGCTGCAAGTAAGAATGTCTGTTCCATTTTGGGACATTTTACAGCAAAACCCTCTTGACTTATTGGAATGTTTTAGTGTGCGCTACAGTTAGATTACAGTTTAATTTAAAATCTTTGCTATTTCTCTATTTGCTGTTATCAATTCCCATTAATAATTATATAAAGCAAGATAGGCAATTGCAGTCACATAGCAAGATGTTCAAATCTTAGGCATCAATGTGGATGTTCTTGAGAACCCTGAAGAAAGGTGAGGAAGTATATTCCACAACACAAAAGAGTCGAGTTGGTGTTGTGTGCAGGCCCACGCATCTTTCCTGAGAAGACTCACTCGTGTTTGAATCCTGGATGCAGAAGGAGAACGCCTCTGTCCATGAACCATTTCCGGCCAGTGACGTAGCCCGTACTTTCACAGTATAGTTCCCGGGATGGTGCACTTTCAGCTTGCACCCTTGCTCAGCGAGGTATCGTTTACGAGACACACACTGCGTCGTTTCCTACATTAACAATCACAACTAAAGCATCAAGTTTCAAGGGTAGGGAAATCAAATTCTTGTTATTTTATTTTTAAAAATACATTCTGTAACGCTGTCTAACAAACTATATTTTCTAGCACTGTAAACATAACCCCTCGACTGGTTAGGCCAGTAATTAGTCTCAATGACTTTCAAGAGAATGACGCACTTCTTGTTTATTTTCTTACTGCTATTGGAAATTTGATACTTAATTACATTTAGATTTGGAATTTACAATAGAAATAAAATGAAACAAAGTAGTTGGCGGACTTGTCAGCAGGTGGTGTAGTCGAGCTGAAACTCTAAAGTGTTCCTTGAACTGTCAAACTAGTCCTTCAGCCCAACTGCGAAAGAAGGAACTGCAGATGCTGGTTTACACCGAAGATAGGCACTAAATGCTGGAGTAACTCAGCGGGTATGACAGCATCTCTGGATAAAAGTAATAGTTGACGTTTCGGGTTGTCTGTAGAAGGGTCTCGACCCGAAACGTCACCTATTCTTTTTCTCCAGAGATGCTGCCTGACCCGCTGAGTTACTCCAGCATTTTGTATCTACCTTCAGTCCAACTGCTTTACGCTGACCAAAGTGCCTCCCTAATCTGGTCCCATTTGGGTGCAGAGCGCTCTAAACCTTTCCTATCCATGTACCTGCCAAAATGATTTTTAAAATTGTAACCCACCTCTAATACTTCCTCTGGCAGCTCATTCCAGATACCCACTGTCCTCTGTGTGAACAACCTGCCCTTTGGAACCGCTTTAAAATTTTACCCGCTCAACTTTACCTCATGCCCTCTAGTTTTAGACCCCTTTATACTTAGTGACCATCCAATATATCTATGTCCCTCATGATTTTATAAACTTCTATAAAGTTACCCTTCAGCCTCCTTGGTTCCAGGGAAAGCAGACACTGCCTGTCAGCCTCTCCTTGAAACACAAACCCTTCAGTCCCTCACATCCTTGTGCATCTTTTCCGCACCCTCTCTAGCTTAATCACGTTCTTCCGATTGTAAGGTGACCAGGAGCGCAAAAATTATCCTAGGTGGGGTCTCACCAACATCTTGTATACGTGTAACATGAATCCTATTCTTGTTTACCTGTGTAACCACATTCAGGGAACTATATACGTAACTCCTCAGTCCCTCTGACCCCCAGATCTCTGTCATTTTCAGTGTATGTCCCGCTCTGCTTTTACTTCCCTAATAGCACCATTGTCTCACAGATAAACACATAGAAATATTGATTTCTCTAACTTCAAGTAACCCCTGCATACCCTCTTTCCATTCCTCCGACACCCAAGTCGCACCAGCTTCTCGCTCTCAACCAACAAACAGCTAACAATGGCCTGTTTCCTTTATCATCGTTACTTTTTTGCATATCTTTCATTCATTGTTCTATATCTCTCCACATCGTCTATATCTCTCGTTTCCCTTTCTCGTGACTTTCAGACTGAAGAAGGGTCTCGACCCGAAACGTGCCCTTTCCTTCTCTCCAGGGATGCTGCCTGTCCCCCTCCAGCATTTTGTGTCTATCTTCGGTTTAAACCAGCATCTGCAGTTCCTTCCCACACTATTATTTCACACTTGTCAGAGTTAGATTCCGTTGCTCATACCATGGAAAGCTGCCTTCGCTACATGACAATTTTGGTATCATCTACTGGCATCCTATCATTAAAAATGATACTATATGCAATTTACTAATAATTAAACAATAAGCATTTAAAATGATTTATACTCACTTCAGAGTCTACAAGTCGTCTGTAATTTACTTCATACAGCACAATGAGACCATTTGGATCCCTTGGCTCGTCCCATTTGATATGAACCACTTTATCCACAACCTTGTGTGTGATTGGACCCACAATGTCATCAGCATTTGCTATTAGGGCAAACCAAAATATTTTAATGTAGAAACAAAGAACTGCAGCTGGTTTACGAAAAGAGACAGGAAGTGCTGGAATAACTCAGCAGGCATCTCCGGAGAACATGAATAGGTGACATTTCAGGACAGGACCCTTAAGAAATCGTCACCTGTGTTCACATGTTCTACAGCGATGCTGCCTGACCCTGAGTTACTCCAGCACTTTGTGTCCAAAGATTTTAATTCAAGTAAACACCAAAGCTACATTTCATTAGGTAAATGTATCTAGATCTGATAACAAATTAGCCTCAAGATGAAACTTCAATCTTTTTATTTAACAATGAAGAGAGTGAAAAGGACTGGCACTTGAATGGCATTGTTCACTTCCTTTTAAGGAATTTCAAAGCATTTTATGGCCAATAAATTACTTTTGAAAAGTGCAGAAGATAATAATTAATTCACACCAACAATGAAGTGATAATAACTGCAGTAAATTACGGTCTATAAGAATCCGTAAAAGGCGTGGATTTAGTGTTGAAAAATCACTCGGTGCCAGTTAAAAAGCGATGGGCGCGAAATTCCAACAAGTACCTAAGACATTTCTGCGCAATGTGCAGATCAATATGGTTACCTCCACTTTGTTAGGATAAGTATTGGTTACAGAATCCATAAAGGACTAGATAAATACAAATTTGCCCATTATTCCCAAAGAGGGCAACATTTGCACGTGTCGTGACAATTACCAACAATTTGAATTAAACAAAAGTTAAAATAGCAGTAAATAAATAAAAATGATACTTTCAATCAAATTTAATTCACCATTTTCCACCAATCCATATCACTCACAATCTAATAAACCCAGGTTGTCACCGGATAATCCTGTGAAACCTGTTTCACAACTGCACTGCTATTTGACTTTGTCAATTTATAAAAAACATCGTCCTTTCCAGATTAATGGTTCCGATTTACATTTTCAACACCTCACAACCAACTTTGCTGTCACTGTGGTCACAGTCTCTGTGATGGTTTGACATTCTGAGATGTCTCTCCATCAATATTTTGAATATTTACTGAAAATAAATTTGAATTGAAATATTAAAAATATTGCTTAGGTGTCAATGTTAATAGGTTCTAGGAGCAGAATTAGACCATTCGGCCCATCAAGTCTAATCCTCCATTCAATCATGGCTGATCTATTCATGATCGACCTCATTCTCCTGCCTTCTCGCAATAATCCGACATCCTTACTAATCAAGAATCTGTCAATCTCAGTCTTAAAAATATCCATTGACTTGGCCCCCACAGTTGTCTGTGGCAATGAATTCCGCAGTCATCAACCTCTGACTAAAGCAATTCCTCCTCATCTCCTTTCTGAAGGTACGTCCTGTTATTCTGAGGCTACGGCCTCTGGTCCTAGACTCTCCCACTAGAGGAAACATCCTCTCCACATCCACTCTATCCAGGCCTTTCACTATTCGGTATGTTTCAATGAGGTCCCCCCTTCTAAACTCCAGCGAGTAGAGGCCCAGTGCCGTCAAACGCTCATCATATGTGACAACTGCCTTGCAATCCACGTGCCCTTTACCACCAATGGCACATAATGTATACAAAATGAATTGTATCTCTTCACCCTACCTTCAGGCATGGTCCTTGCACTAACGTAAGCCGCAACACTACATCCCACGGTTTCCGTGTCATGGTTGCATGCGTGAATTTCAATGCGATATCCTGAAAAATGGCGCAGGTTGGAGATCACCAGAGACTCCTTCATCCACATCTTCTCTGATAATTTTGGATACTCTTGCTCTGGTGATTTAGTTGTCGATGCGTTAATGACGGAGGTAGGTGTGGTCAATGCAAGAATGCTGCTGTTCGACAGCGTTCCCAGTTCCCTGCGTTTCCGGGAAGGCCTAAAATCAACAACGAAAAGCAGTCACTTGCAAAGTTGTGGATACATTACATACGTGTGAATTGATAACCGAGAGTGTCTGGAATAGTCTTGAAAAATGAATAAAGTTATTCTTGCAATGTAGATATTGATGTAAAGGTCGTTATTTATTGCCCCAATTTCCCCAAGAGTTTGACAAAATATTTCAACTTGGGAGGCACTTCATCGGCCACTAAAATCAACGACATTAGTGTTATACTGAAATCACATATTGACTAGATATGTGATAGTAAGAAATATATTCTTCTTTAATGGACAATAGTGAACTATACTTTTCTTCATGAGAGTTTTGTTATAGAGTCATAGAAACATAAAGCATGGAAACAGGCCTTTCGACCAATTCATCCATGCTGACCAAGATGCCCCATCTCATTTACTCACATTTGGCCCATATCCCTCTAAAAGCTTTACTTTACTGTCAATATTATTGTGTGTCCTGCTTGGTTAACTACTCAATTTCTCAATATGTCGTGACGGGGGTCTGACTACTGTTTCTGGATTACAATTCACTCTGGTATCCACAATGTTATCACAATAGGTAGGACACCGTGTGATTTTTGGGAGGACTGGCAGAGAATAGCTGTGGGTCGTTTCCACCTTAGCAACGCAAGTCCAAACGGTCCTTGTGATCGACACAGGACTACTTCAGGAATAGGGACACCTATTGTCAGTGGCACTAATGAACCAGATATTCCAGGGGGCAGAGGCAATGCAAGGACAAATCCTTCCAATCGCTATCACGTTTATCCTCCACGCCTGACAAGGAACAGAAGTGGATCGCTTGCACACCGCGATTGAGCACGACATTGAACATGCGCTTGCAGCTTCTCACATTCCAACCCTTGATGTTTAAAACCAAGATCGTATTAAACTGTGTTACCAGTAAACCAGCTTGCACAAATTCATTCCACGTTACCAGCCACTTTGGTTCAGTTTAAGTGCGGTTAACTCATCAGGCTGCCAGGCAGTGCCATTACCGCAGCTGTGCCGAGTCAATGAGGAGACTTAGAGCAAGTGAAAACACAACAGCGAGGATGCAAGAGCATGAGTGGGAAGGACGCAGCACATTAAAGCCATTATACCCTGCAAGAGTGGTGGTGGTCACACAGTCCAAACTCTCCAAACCAAGAACCTGGATATTTAAAATGTGAACGGGTAGGTTTTTTCCCCCCCCAATGTTAAAGTGCTATAGGGTATAGATAAAACTAGGGTCACAACAATGCATTGCAAAGTTAACTTCACCAATGCAGCGTGCTCTTGAAAACAGAAAACAACTGCAGTCCAGTCTTTACTCAAAATTTGAAATCAAAGAAACACTGGAAAATGTTACTTGCTCGAAGATTATCATTGGGATGTACATTAAGCCAGTGGACAAAAAGGTGCCAGCACGCACAAATAATGAACATACGTGTCATGTGGGCTGGAAAACGGAATAATGGTGTTTAACTTTGTAGAGGTGCTGGTGTGCAGTGATGGTGTGTACCATCACAAAATAGCACGTCATTAACTGTAAGATCTTCAGCAATGGCTCAACAGCTAACCATAAAAGCCCTGTCCCACGGTACGAGTTCATTCCAAGAGCTCTCCCGAGTTTAAAAAAAATCAAACTCATGGTAAGCACGGAGAATGAACGTAGCGGGTACATCGGAGCTCGGGGACGTCTCTTAGCGGTAACGGCAGGTACTCGGGAAGACTCGCTAATGGCAAAAAAAGACTGCAGGCGAAAGGGGTGGGAAGGGGATTTATTTTTCATTCTCCCTTCTCTACCATTTGTCACAAATCAGACATCATTCAAGAAAAATTATTTCATACTGTCTGATTCATACTTGGGGCCAGCAACTCACAGACATCACCCAAGATGTTAAACTCCCTTCACCAAACATTGACTGAACCAAGCCTGCAACCAATGTAAAACCAACTCAGTCCTCAGCCCATAGTCCTGAGGAAATGAGTCTGGGAGAAGTCGGCATGTCAAAGCTCCCATTTTCCCCAAGAGTTTGACAAAATATATCAACTTGAAAGGCACTTCAGAGGGCCACCAAAATCACCCACACTAGTGTTATACCGAAATCACATATTGACGATATATGTGTGAGTGAGAATTCCTTTCTTCCTTAATGGACACTGGTGAAGAATGCTTTTCTACATGAGAGATTTGTTAAAGAGTCATAGAACCATACAGCATGGAAACAGGCCCTTCAGCCCACTTCATCCATGTTGACTAAGATGCTCCATTTAAGCTAGTCTCATTTACCCACATTAGGCCCATATCCCTCTAAAACTTTTACTTTATTGACAATATTATTGTGTGTCCTGTTTGGTTAACTACTCAATTTCTCAAACTGTCGTGACGGGGGTCTGACTACTGTTTTCTGGATTACAATTCGCTCCGGTATCCACAATGTTATCACAATAGGTAGGATGCCGTGCGATGTTTGGGAGGACTGGCAAAGAATAGCTGTGGGTCGTATCCACCTTAGCAACATCAGTCCAAACGGTTCATGTGATCGACATGACAAAACCAACTCAGGGCTCAGTCAACAGTCCTGAGGAAATCAGTCCGGGGGTAGTCGGCATGTCAGTCCCCTTCACTGATAAAGGAGAAGGAAATTGATTCATGCTAGGCCATAGCTTATCATCTACTTTGTGACTATTTCTGCATAGTGCCAGCACAGTCGTTGTGAGGCTATGAGCAACTGGTCCAATTTCATGTGGATACACTCTCCTTCACCAGCAATCTAATATCGGAAGGTAACGCCAGGTCAATCAAGAGGTCATAGTCTCAGAATTAAAGGACTTTCTTTTAGGAAGGAACTGAAAATGAATTTCTTTAGGCCGAGGGTGGTGAATCTGAGGAATTCTTTGCCACAGACGACTGTGGAGGCTAAGCCAGTGATAGATAGATAGATAGATAGATAGATTCTTGATCAATACGGGTGTCAGGGGTTATGGGGAGAAGGCAAGAGAATGTGTTTAGGAGGGAGAGATAAATCAGCCATGATTGAATGGAGGAGTAGACTTGATGGGCCGAACGGCCTAATTCTGCTCCCAACACTTATGTTCTTAGATAACAGCTGTACATGTGGATATGTTCAGGAATGAGATGGAGTAGGCTCAGTCTGTTTCACCATTCAAATATGATCGTAAAATCAAGAGTCGGGCAACCAAACCTGCTTGGGCAAGCTGACATTTACAAATCATTCATCCAATGGTCATTCATTGCCAGATGGAAGAGTAAAGATCTTCAAAGGAGTTTTTATTTTAAACCCTGATTTTAAATCATTTATTTCACAGACATCTCATTTACCTTATCAAAAATGATACTGGTTTTCAAAGTCCTGCATTTGAAAGCTTTTTACTTAAGTTCCTAAGCTTTGGACATGGGTTTGTCACACTTAAACTGATTGTAAAAACCCATCATGTTTTCATCACTCTTCCATGAAAGAACCTTCTCCGTGAGATCACTAATTAATCCTCTCTCGGTATTTCTAATTAGATTGAATGTGTAAGAAAGAACTGCAGATGCTGGAAAAGTCGAAGGTAGACAAAAATGCTGGAGAAACTCAGCGGGTGAGGCAGCATCTATGGAGCGAAGGAATAGGTCTGAAGAAGAGTCTCGACCTGAAAAGTCACCTATTCCTTCGCTCCATAGATGCTGCCTCACCCGCTGAGTATCTCCAGCATTTTTGTCTACATCCTAATTAGATTGGGAATAGCTTGTCCTTGGTTGGGTCCATGCCATACTGTTCATGGGAAAGGCATTCCATGAACTCTTCCTACCTTTGTCAATTTAAATGAAGCTGAAGGTTGTCGTAAGCTCCTCCTTTACATTGATTACAGCGTCAATGTCAAACCATGCACAGGAAGACAATATCCCAGGTAAACAGCTCCCTTTTGTCTCATGTACTGGTGAATCAAAATCCTGTTTTCCTGCATCTCCCCTTGAGCCACAAACATATTCAACTCTCTGACACAGTGCCAATGTATATGTGCCTCAATAGTAATCAATGAGACCAATCCAGAAATTATGTCACTTCAATTAAAAAATGGGGAAAAAATTATGTTAAACTATGGAGGCACAATCAGAAAAGGGACCCAGGCATAAAGCGCTGAATATAAGATTCTTAATTATTGTATCGTTCCATTTACTCAAAAAAAAAAGTACAAATTGTATGGGACAAAATATATTATATAACCAAATAGGTGGGGTATTTCAAGAACACCTCGTCTTAGCTCTTGATTGTGAAGAAATCAGCTACCATTCAGAGTCCAATATCCTGCTTGTACTCAAAGACTGGAGGAACATATGGAGGAAGTTTTATACTAACTGATGTATATTCCAGCTGCCTTGAGGTGGAAAGATTTGTTATACAAGGTTATGGGGGGAAGAAGGGGAAGGGCAAGGAGGAGGGGGAGGTGGAGAAGGAGGATAATTTATATTTGAGAAATACCTGCCCCATCTTAAGTCTAACTAAATGTTGGAAATGCATAGCAGATCATATGCAGCTGTAGGGTTGATGCCTCACAGCGGCAGAAACCCGGGTTCGATCCTGACTATGGGCTCCTGTCTGTACGGAGTGACCTGTGTGGGTTTTCTCCGGGTGCTCCGGTTTCCTCTCACGCTTCAAAGACGCTCAAGTCTGTAGGCTAATTGGCTTGGTGTCATTGTAAATTGTCCCTGGTGTCTGTTGGATAGTGTTAATGTGTGGGGATTGTTGGTCGGCGCTGACTCAGTGGGCCGAAGGGCCTGTTTCCATGCTGTATCTCTAAACTAAACTAAATCATCAGCATCTGCCGCCAGAGAGAGTAGATCAATATTTTAGTTATTGATCCACCATTGATATTTGATCTATACCTCAAAACACCAACACATCTTTTAAGAAGCTGCGGAACCTGGAGTGCATTTGAGGCTTTTGACATTTGTGCATACTGGGAGCTCTAATGTACAAATAACTTCAGCGTGACATTCTCATTTAAGAAAAGAAATGTCAGCTCTGTAAATATCAGTGGCAAAAATACATTCACTGGTTATATTTATGCAGAACGCATGATTATTCACAGAATATAAAGCAAAAGCGGAATTAATGTTTATTTTTCCATACAGAGGGGTTCACAGAGCAGTTATGTCATTAGGCTTATTTCTTTTGATTTCTTCCTTTTTAAATTATTAACAATTAAAAACACGGCCACCTGCACATCACCCAGCATGATTTCAGAAGCGCAGAACTCAGGCACTCCCTTACCTACTGTCTTTAGTATCACTCTCGTGAGGTGTAGGTCTGCAAAAGTAAAACATCACTTTAAATGAGCTTTGTTTCGAAAATGAGTCGGGGTTTGATTCCTGGGTGATCAAAGCCTCTGCTTTCATTGCACTTATTTAAAAAAATATATATATTTCTCAGGCCAAATAGAAAAGGAAATAGGAGCCAATAACCTGGGTATACAAACTGCTCATCCAGATGCTTCGTTTTGGTCCTTTTACAGAAATGTGGCCACGCGCTGATGTTCGACTCTCTGTATCACTGACCTGTGGTCACATATGCCAAGTGTGCTACTGGGTGTTGCACCCCGACCATATTCTACTCGCCTGAACTGTAATACAGTAGCAAATATTTCCCTAGAGTTTGAGGTCGCACATTGTGAGGGCGGCTTGATGGCGCTGGGGTGGAGTTGCTGCCTGACAGAGCCAGAGACCCAGGTTCGATCCTGACGACGGGTGCTGTCTATACCGAGTTTGTACCTTCTCCCTGTGACCACGTGGGTTTCCTCTGGGTGCTCCGGTTTCTGCCCACATTCCAAAGATATACAGGTTTGTAGGTTGATTGGCTTCTGTAAACTGTTCCTAGTGTGTCGGATAGACCTAGAGTGCGGGTGATTGTTGGTGGGTCGTAGGCCCTGTTTCCATGCTGTATCTCTAAACTAAACTAAATGATGGAAAAGCAACTCGGGAGGTTCAGTGTTTCTACCCACTCACATCTTGGGAAAATAACTTAGTGCAGCTGAAACTCAGAAAAAAAAGTAAAGATGTAAACTTCTAACCAAGTGTTTTGTCCGTTAATGTAGTGCAGTTGCACTGGCTTGCCGACACTTTGTGGATGCTGAGCATGGTGGAATGGTCAAAGTTTAGTTTACTGGGGTACCCAGAGGAAACCTACGTGTTCACAGGGCGAATATGCAAACTCAACACAGACAGCACCGGAGGCCAAGACTAATTACCTGACCATTTCACGCTGCCTCAGCAAGATCACCAGCATAATCATAGATCAATCTCATCCCGGTCACTCCATCTTCTCCCCTCTCCCATTAGGCAAAGGTACAGAAGCTTCAAAACGCACGTTTCCAGATTCAGGGACATTTATTTCCAGCTCTTAGCAGGTAACTAAGCCATCTTCTCACCAACTAGAGAGCGGTCCTGACCAACCATCTACCTCATCGAATTCCTTTGAATTATCTTTAATTGGACTTTATCAGACTTTAATGTAATCATCTTGCACTAAATGTAGTATCTTTTTTGTGCAATGTGGACAGCTTGATTGTATTCATAGATAATCTTTTCTTTGACTGGAAAGCTTGCAAACAAAAGCTTTTTGCTGTAGTTCGGTACGTATGCCAACAATAAACTGAACAAAAATTAATTTTCATTCTGCTCTCATGTATCCCAGACTCCCGTCTCCCTTGAGGTGGTTGCCACCTGCGATTATTTTGCCTTCCTCTCTTTCCGCAGAATCTTGACCTAATCTTTCTCCCACTCTTTCCTTGACTTGGGGTTTGGAATAAACCAAAACTTGGGAAGGGTCTGCATCATGCTGAACCTCGTAGAACTGGGATCGCATCTAGACGAGTGGTGACTTGAAGTAACCTACAGAGGCAAATAAATAAATGATGGGTCTTTGTCCCAAACATTATGCAGGGCACTGTATGGGGGCGGCACGGTGGCGCAGCTGTAGTGTTGTTGCCTTACAACGTTAGCGACCTGGGTTTGATCCTGACTACGGGTGCCGTCTGTACGGAGTTTGTACGTTCTCCACGTGACCTGTGTGTGCTTTCTCGTAAATTTCAAAAGACGTAAACGTTTGCAGGTTAATTGGCTTCTGTAAATTCTCCAGTGTTCAGGATAGTGCTAGCGTACAGAGTGATCGCTGGTCGGCACGGACCCCGTGTGCTGAAGGACGCTGCATCTTTAAAGTCTAAAATCTATCTGTCAGAGATTACATCCACATTTGAATTAATGAGGAATTCTCAGTGAATCCTTACTTCTTCTTCCATTAACATTTCCCTTCAGTAAATGGACTGATGACGCATTCTAAACTCAGAAAAATACCATCTTTTGTAGTTGCTGGAAGTGGAGGGACAGAATTGTTGCAATTTGTTTCCTGTCACAAGGGGGCACAATATCCCCAGCAAATAGACAATCCAGATCAAAGCTCTGTGAAATATGTGACGAACTGCCATCGACATGAATCTAATTTTGTTTTCCTCTCCGCAGATGTTGCCTATCTTGCTGGGAATTTCCTTCATTTTCTACTTTTATTTCAGATTAAAGAGCAGTTCAAGTGACATTTTGTGTAAACTTCCAAATACTGAGTATTGGTAAAACATTTTGATGTCATTTGTACAGGATGCAGTGTCCTGCTTCAAAATTTTGTGCCAGAAACACAGGAGACTTACACCTAGAAACAATCCAAGGATCCTCAACTGATACCGAATTGCTGACTGCGGAACAGAATTCTTTCGTGGATGGCAGTATTAAATGGGTAATATTGTTTGCGAACATTAGATATACATTCCACCTTCTATTGAGCTCCATTAGACAAAGTCGAAGCCCAGAGGGTTGGGTCGGGTCACTTTAACATTTAACACAAAATTGAATGTTGTGTGCTGTTTCCTTCTAGTCTTTAAAGAGTTCAAGTGCAAAAAAGGCTTCCGGCCTTCCGTTACCTGATCATGAAAACTTCATTGTGCAGGTAGTTTTCAAATTTCTTCTGAAAAGCAGCCTCCTCAGCTTCCCTTTTGAGCTGCGACTCTGTTTTGGGACATGCGCAGCATTCACCCAAGACGTGACAAATGTCAGTCTGGTTTTGGTTCTGGCCATCCTCAGGATCACTGTGAGTTGTAGGCGCTCGCGATGGCAACTTTAAGCCTAAAAGCCACGGATCAAAAACAGTTTTGTTACTATTCTGGCCAGCTGGTTAACTCGAGCTGCAACATCACCGGCACACCGTCATTGCAGCGCTGAGTTCAACAAAATGTTTATTTGTCATCCGCACCGGATACGGACTGGAACAATGAAATTCTTACTTGATGCAGCTTTATACACACACTAGAAGCATCAACTACATGTCTCATCACAGAGTTAAGGCTGGAGACTATGGCTTCCACAGTGGATTTTAATCCAAAATCTTGGTTGATAGCGCGGACTCAAACATGCTATGCAGCCAAAGTCATTAGAATTATCGACTTGTATAGCACAGAAATGGGCCTTCAGCTCAGCACATCCATACCGACCTTTTTGTCCAGTTTCCCTAATCCCATTTGCCCACATGAGTACCGCATCCAGCTATGCCTGGTCCATTTAAGTGCCTTTGAATTGCATTGGGTGGAGAAGCACAGGAGGAAATTTGCAGACAGCAAGCACTTGCAGGGTAATAAAATAAATGGCAATGTGCTGTGCTTTTAGATGTTGGCTGCGGATTAAACATTGACTTGGACAACAGGTAAAACCTCCTTCTTCAAAATCAACTACTGCCATGAGATTTTTTTATGGCCATTTAATAGAGAATACTGAATTGCCTCCAATGCAGCAGAATCTTAGCACTGTGCTGAAGTACCAGACATTTTCATTTTACAGACAAAGTCTCTGCAATGGGGCTCAAACCCACGACCTTCTCATTTAGATCTGAGCGTGTTAGCTGATAGTAAACGTGATATTATGGTAAGCACTGTTTTATTGTAACCTATTATCTGTGGGAAGGAGCTGCAGATGCTGGTTTAAACCGTAGACACAATAAGCTGGAGTAACTCAGCTGGTCAGACAGAATCTCTGGAGAAAAGGAATAGGTGATGTTTCAGGTTGGGTCTGAAGAAAGGTCTCGACCTGAAACGTCACCTATTCCTTTTCTTCAGAGATGCTGTCCGACCCGCAGTTACTCCAGCTTTTTGTGTCTATCCATACCTATTATCTGTTGGGATTACGTTTTTGATTATATTTCTGCAAAAATAGAAGACCAACAACAGGATAGTTTGAACACAGGAAGTGAGGAGAGTGGACAAATTATTCCCTATATCATTGGGTTAGTCACCATGCCCAGGAAGTGATCCACAAAAATGGATTGCCACAGACGGCTGTGGAGGGCAGGTCAATGAATATTTTTAAGGCGGACATTGATAGATTCTAGATTAGTACGGATGTCAGGGGTTATGGGGAGAAGGCAGGAGAATGGGGTTGAGAGGGAAAGATAGATCAGCTGTGATTGAATAGCAGATGGGCCGAATGGCCTAATTCTGCTCCCATAACTTATGAGCTTATGAACAAGAACACACTCTAATCCATTTAGGATGCCACTTACCCTTCTGGCAGTAATCAAACTCATACAGTTCACTGTCCTCAGGCTGCTGCTGCCAGAACACCAGGTAGTGAGTGATGTTGCCATTAGGGTCTGTTGGGGCCTTCCACTTCAAGATGATCTGGGAAGAGGAGTTGGACACTGATATTGGATCCAGTGGCACGGAAGGAACTGGAAGACACAACGGGAGCAATTCAGAATCATTGCGAGTTGATGAATACACCAATAATGATGGGGAAGAAAAGACCCTTTGGTCTTCCTCATCTGCCTCAGAGTATCTCTTCGCATTTATTATATCAATGACTACCAAGAATAGCCCATCATAATACATCATACATCATAAATAATACATCATAACCCAGGACATTCAAATGGCCAAAATAGCAAGTACAAAATGTAAGTGCCGAGACCTATTGAAATAGGCATGTGTAATGAGAAATCAATGTATACAAAAACTCAAGTGCAGCAGCTTTGGCTGACCGCATCGACTGCATTTCAAGGGTTATGGTTTTAGTCCACAAGCTGCAGTTTGTGTTCTTGATCAGTACCAAAGGTCTGAGCAAAACAAACAGAGCACAGTTAGGAGAGAATGCTGATCATTTTGCATCTGAAATACACCAACATTCATGATGTTGTGTGTTAATTGAAGGCAGGTCAAACTTTAGAATGAGAAAACAATGATTGTTGTCAAAAGCTGTTGTAACTGCAGTTCAGCAAGTGGTGTATGGGCACCAAAATCAGATTCCATTGCGTAGGTGAAAATTTAAAAAAAAACTGCAGATGCCGTGAATCTAAATAATACACAAAAAAAAAATGTAAATACACAGCAGACTGTTTCAGACGGAGAGTCTTCGACCAGAAAAGTTAGCTTTGTTTCTCTTCCCATAGGAAGTCATGATGCAGCTCTACAGGACTTTGGTGAGGCCTTATTTGGAGTATAATGCACAGTTCTGGACACCCCATTTACAGGAAAGATGTGAAGGCTTTGGAGAGGGTGCAGAAGAAGTTTACCAGAATGCTGCCTGGATTAGTGAGTTTCAGCTCCAGGGAGACGTTGGATAGACTTGGATTGTTTTCTCCTGAACACTGGGAGTTGAGGAGAGACTTGATAGAAGTATATAAAATTATGAGGGGCATAGATAGGGTAGACAGTCAGAAACGTTTTCTCAGGGAGGAAGTGTCCAACACTAGGGGGCATAGCTACAAGGTGAGAGGGGGAAAGTTTAATGGAAATGGGTGCTGGCCTCAACTCCATCGAGGAGATCTATGGAAGGCGATGCCTCTAGAGGACAGCCAATGCTATCAGGGATTCACACTACCCAGTCCATGCTTTCATCTTGCGAGTGCCGGTATCACTGAGTACTTTGTATGTGGCGGACCGGAGAGGAAAGTTATGAATGCGGCATGTGGTGTAGCTGGTGGTTCTGCTGCCTTACAGACCCAGAGACCCGGATTCAATCCTGACCTCGGCTGCAGTCTGCGTGGAGTATGCACGTTCTTTCCGCGTGAGTTTCCTCTGGGTGCATCGGTTTCCTCCCGCATCTCAAAGATGTGTGGGTTTGCAGCTTAATTGGCCTCTGTAAATTGCCCCTGGTGTGCAGGGAGTGGATGAGAACGTGGGATAGCATAGAACTAGTGAACTAACACAGAACTAGTGTGAATGGGTGATCAATGGTTGTCGTGGACTGGGTGGGGTGAAGGGCCTGTTTCCATGTTGTATCGCAAACTTAAAGAAAAAGTCAACTGAAGGTGCGGTCCGACCTGCTGAGTATTTAAAGCATGTTTTGCTTTTATTTTGAGCTCCACGGTGTCTGACTCACAGCTCTCGGTCACTTGAGTTCAAAGCCCCTCCCAAGGCAATAATGGAAATTTATATTTAAATGGAGTTAATGGAATAAATTTGGAATAAAGCTAGCATCAGAACTGGTGGCCATCAACTACCCGACTGCTGTGGAACATCTGTGTTCTCTAACATCTTTAGCAAAGTAAACCTGCAGTCCTTACCAAGTGCAGTTACTGGTAACTTAAAATTATGAAGGACCTCAACCATAATATGAACTCAATTTGGAAAATGAATGCTGATGGGTAAAGGTAACACCTACACATTAGGACTGGATGGATAAGGTGTTGGAGAATTGCTGTTATTTTTAGGGATATCCCTTCCTCCTTAGGAGGTCCATTGGATTAGGATGACTACTCCCACTCCAATTCTGGAGGCTCTGAGTGTTCAGGGTGAGGTAGGTGGTGACTGATGGAATGGGTTGGTGGGTAATTTGAAATGTATCCAATGAAATGAAGAACAGATTGGTGGGATAACCCAAACCAGGTGCTCAAATTGAAAATAAATATGACATAATCCACCCTCTGAAATAATTAAAGGCTAATCTTGTTGTGAGGGCGGATGTTGTGCAAAGGAGAATTAGTGTGGAGAGGCATGTAGCGTTCATTTTAAAGTCAAAGTTTCTGACCTATTTCACTCGTAATTGTATAGTATTTATCATCAAACGGCAAAATGTACAGCAATTTCGAAAGCAGAGTTGATTGGGCAGAGGATTTTCCCTCAAAGGCAACCAGGAGAATTCTAAAATGTTAAACTGTAGTGTTATTGTACTTTCTGTAAAGGGAGAGTGCTGGTACAATCTAAAGACACAAGGGATTAAGGAACTGCAGGTGCTTGTTTACAAAACAAACACAACATGCCGGAGTAACTCAGCAGGTCAGGCCGCATCTCTGGAGGACATGGACAGGCAATATTTAAGGTCGTGACCTTCTTCAGTCTGATTGTGGTGGGGAGGGAAAGCTGGGAAAGAGGGGGGGGGGGCGCAGGACAAAGCCTGGCAAGTGGTAGGGTGGGTGGCAAAGGCTACAATGGGGACAAAATGGTACAAGGAGAAATGAAATGTGAAGCCAGAGGTAGGGATACGGGTGGAAGGGTACTGAGGTAGGGGTGCGGGTGGTATGATAGTGGTGGAAATGGATGCTCAAAGAGAGGAGGGGGCACAAAAGGTGGGGGTGCGTTAGCTAAAATTGGGTAATTCATTATTGAAGGCTGTAAGCTTCCCAAGTGGAATATGTGGCGCGGTTCCTCCACTTTGCATGAGGCCTCACTATGGCAATGGAGGAGGACCAGATCAGAAAGGTCAGCATAGGAATGGGAATGGGAGTTAAATTGGGAGTAAACTTGTAAATGCTTACAGACAGAGATTCCATTATCGTGGACACAGGATACAAACATGGTAAAGACTGATGGCACGTGCGCCAGTAAAAATGATGGACATTTATATACATTAGTTATATATATATATATATATATATATATATATAGTTTAAAAACGTACTGCCTGCTGTGGTGCGAATGTAGACAATCTCGCTTTTGGCTCCGTGATTGTGCCTCTCATCACTTATCGTGAGTAGGGTCTTGACAAAGATTGCATACTGCGTCCAGGGTTTGAGGCCGAGAAGCAGCGTTCCCGGATTACTCATTTTCCCTTCTGATCGCCCGGGAGGCTCCACGTCTATCACCTTCCAACTGTTTGTTCCGCAGGCGTCCTGCCCTTCAAACTCAGTCACGTTCTGGAAAGGGCTATTTCAGTAAAGACACAAATTTGATGACAAACCCATCAACCTGCTGCCGACAGAACATTCTGTGCATCACCCGCTGCTGACCTGGTTAACCTGCCTGTCGTCTTTCTCAGGTTACAAACGTCACTGGGAAATTTGACATTGTAGTGTGATTTAATGCTACCCTCCTGCACCACCTTATCCTTCCAAGTGTTGGCGGATAATGTTTTTTTCAGTAGCTTCAGCACGTCCTCTGGGTAGTACACACTGCAAATCTAGTACACCAAATGTAGGGGCGATTAATATAATAAGGTGAGGAGTTGCCAGTCAAAGGGGCTACTTGATCCTGGCTACTGCTGTACTTAAGTGCTGTTGGGGCTGCACTTCTGTTGACAGGGGAAGCACATTCTTTCACACTATTAATAAGCCTTAGAGGAGGTTTTAAGTTCAGAGGGCAGCCACTTGCTACAGAATAGCTCGCCTCTGTTGTAATAGCTAAGACATTTATGTGGTGAGTTATCTGTTCAGTTACTGGTGACTAAAGCCTCAGTCATGTTTGTAATAGGAATCTTGTGACATTTTCAAAGGATATTTTTGCCTATTTTTTGAAACTTTTATCATTGAAATTTCTTCACAAAATCTTTCAGCGATATTTTTTGTGCAAATGTTTGAATGGGCCTTGTAATTTGCCGGTGTTGTCCCCATGCACTGACTGTCCTTGTTTAGTTTATTGTCACGTGTACCGAAATACAGTGAACAGCATTTGTTGTGTGCTAACCAGTCAGCAGAAAGACAAGACAAAACAATGTTGGGGCGAGTCCAGAACCAGGGGCCACAGTCTTAGAATAAAGGGGAGGTCATTAAAGACTGAAGTGAGAAAAAACTTTTTCACCCAGAGAGTTGTGAATTTATAGAATTCCCTGCCACAGAGGGCAGTGGAGGCCAAATCACTGGATGGATTTAAGAGAGAGTTAGATAAAGCTCTAGGGGCTAGTGCAGTCAAGGGATATGGGGAGAAGGCAGGCACGGGTTATTGATAGGGGACGATCAGCCATGATCACAATGAATGGCGGTGCTGGCTCGAAGGGCCGAATGGCCTCCTCCTGCACCTATTGTCTATGTTTCTATGATGAAGGGAATAACGTTCAACGCACAATAAAGCGCACTTAAAGGCAGTCCGAGGGTCTCCAATGAGCTAGATGGTAGCTCAGGTGCTGGCTCGAAGGGCCGAATGGCCTACTCCTGCACCTATTGTCTAGGACCGCGCTCTAGTTGTTGATAGAATGGTTCAGTTGCCTGATAACAGCTGGGAAGAAACTGTCCCTGAACCCGAGTCTGTCTACGTTACAGGTTGTGATCTGCTGCGTGCACCCTCCAAGCAGAGCGCACTGACTCTAGTGTTCCCTATTACACTGCAGGCACACAGCGCACAAGACAAGGAGATGCACAGCTCTGCTGTGAACAGTCTGTGCCCACGTACATATGCAAAATAAACAGAGAACAACACATACATAATACTTTTCAGCAATGGAGTAAAGGTCACCGATCTCATGTAAAATGATCTCTTTCCACCCATTAATCCACCCCTCTTTCCTTTGTCATCTAAATCCTCACATTTTGCGTCAGAGGAAAATTAAAAGCAAGTAAAGAATAGGGCTAATTCAGTAATTTTAAATGCTGCCAATACCTGTGGAGCAAGCGCTGTAATGAACGGCAACATGCTCGGTAAAGTAAAATTTCCCCTCTGCCTTCAAAGCTCAACCACCACATGAACTATCAACACACACACTCTGACAGAAAATACATAAATAAATAAATACCGTATACATTGGGTATCGACTAATTTTAAATAGCATGTATTCTATGTACAGGCAGCAAAAAAATGATACTTACGCCTCCTTGTAGAATATCATGAAACCCAGGAGGTCTCTGAAGTCTGGTGGCCAAAATGGCTGCCACTTCAACACAATCTTGTCAGTTGTGGTTTTATTGAAAACAAACTTCAGGAGCTGGGTTTCACCTGAGTAAGGACAGTGGAAGAAAATTCCCATTAACTCTTTGTTTTCAAACTAGCTGGAAATTGATGCCGAGCGCGATGCGGCCAACCCAAGAAGCTTCCAAATACGAATGGCCGCCCAGATAAGAGGCAAGAGGGTTCCAGTGCAACGAGGGAGGGAGGGAGGGAGGGAATGAACTTCTGCTTTAAAAGAATACATCACAATATACAACCAGAGAGGAGACATCAAGAAATTAACAAACATCGGCGCTAACATTATTTGTATCTAATCACTTGACAACTGACACTCAAAAGAAGAAATACAGGTTACAGTGCAGATTATCCAAAACATGTGTAGGAAGGAACTGCAGGTGGTGGTTTACACTGGAGATATGACACAAAATGCTGGAGTAACCCAGCAGGTCAGGCAGCACCTCTGAAGAAGGATTGGAAGGAGTCTGAAGAAGGGTTTTGACCTAAAATGTCATCCTATTCCCTTTCTCCAGAGATGTTGCCTGACTCACTGAATTACTCCACCATTTTGCATCTATCTTTGATCTTAAACACATGTGGGATACTGGAACATGGAATTATTGTTTGTTAATTTCTCGATCTTTCCCCCTTTATTATACACTGGAATGTATTTTTTAGAAGCAGAAGTTCATTCAGTTTACATGAATGTTCTGATCCCCAACCCTCCCTCTTTGACGAGGTACTTCCACTAGTGTCCTCTTGCCTCTTCTGCCTGCTCCAAATGAGCCTGCATGCCAAGAGTCCTGCCAAACAACTTACTAGTCAAGTCTATGCAATAGTCAGATACGCTAACAGGGTTATGAGAAGAAACACCGAATATAAATTTGACTTGTTGCATAAAAATTTAAAAAATGGCTGAGAGCATAAATATCATCGCTCAAACAGTTTACCTGATCAACACATGTACTGTTTATGACAACATGCTGTGCCCAAAAGGCATGTCCCATTCCTCCTTGGCACAACAGTGGCAATGCTGCTGAGTTGCAGCTGTGTTTATTTACATACATTACAATACCCAAGTCAACCATGGGTTTAAGTTGGGTGATGGAATATATTATCAATATCATGATATCATGCCCTTTCCAATCTTTTTTTAGGAACCATGACCAACATTTACAAAGTCAAGCTGAAAGCTGCAAATTCGCTCCAAAGCCAATGTCAATGTACAATATTCTACCAACATAATACACTAAGCAGGAACAGCATTGACTGGGATATTTATTTGATTTTATGCGACTCGGAAACAGGGCGGGGAATGAGAGAATTCAACATATCTAACCACTGAACAATAATCCCAAATTTATACACTCTAATGTTGATTGCTTAACATCCAAAGAAAGACGGGCAATGTTAATATTATTAGAAGTGCAATCATAGAAAAAGAAAGTTGATTATTTAGTGTGTGGTTATTAAATAAATACTCCTATTTCTACAAAGATACAATATGACTTCAAAAATCTCACATGATGCCTGGTCTCCATTAGTTTTTTGAGCAATATCCATTTTCTGCTGTCGCCCCTTGGTCCCTGAGGCCAGCTCCATTTTGTATATTTCGGACAGGCACAGCTTCGGGTTGAAGTGGAAAAACATCTTGCCCTGGGCAATAGTCAGATTGTGCTTCTCCCAATCCCACAGTTGCTGCAGGTTCTGATTGTCCAATACGTAGAAGGAATAATTCCTGGATGCCAGATATAAAAGAAGTCAGAAAAGACACAGAAAGTAAAGTTAAATACTCAATTAATTTAAAGTCAGAAGAGATAAAGTATAAATAAACACATTGTTCTTTGGTGGCTTAATTTTATTTTATTTTAGATATACAGTGCGGAAACAGGCCTTTCAGCCCACCGAGTCTGCACCGACCTGTGATCCCCGTACACTAGTACTATCCTCCACACTAGGGACAATTTACAGTTTTACCAAGCCAATTAACCTACAAACCTGTACGTCTTTGGAGTGTGAGAGGAAACTGGAGCTCCTGGAGAAAACACACGCAGGTCACGGGGAGAATGTTCAGACTCCGTACAGACAGCACACTCTAGTCATGATCGGACCTGGGTCCCTGGCGCTGTAAGGCAGCAACTCTATCACAGCTCCACTGTATTTATTGAACAAATCTATTGTGGTGCTGAGCCATGCAAACCATTGTCTAAATTTTGATCCTTATTTTATGTGAATATATTCTGAAACTTCTCTCCCATTCAGACTTTCCAACCCCCTCTCCCATTTCAAGGTACACTGAAAATGAAAATCCATCTTCAATGAACACACTTTAGATCTTCCGTCCTTATATCTCTTTTTCTTTTCAATTAATATACATTCTATTGAAACAATTTTGATTATAATTATAAATTAAGACTTTAAGAATAAAAATTAGAGTAAACTGCTCTAGCATTAGTCTTTTTCAGCGAGGGAGAAGCAGGTTTCCTTAATGTATCTTTAAATCATAATGGATGAATTCATTAGCTGAATAATTTAATGAACCAAAAATTCATGGACATTCTATTTCCTTTTGTTGCCGCTCTGATGTAAATGTAGGTAATCCAGGTACTACACATGCTGCTGTTAATACATGTGCAAGAACGCAAGAATATTGGACCAGAAGTAGGTGGTACAGTCTCTCAAACCTGTTCCACCATTCGCCATGATCATGGCTAATTTAACTTAAGCCCCCACGCTTCTTTTGCACTAGTTCCACATAGTCCTCAATTCCTGATCTTTCAAAATTTATCTACTCTAGATGCTTTAGATGCTTCTAATAATCTAGTTTCCCCAATGTCATAGAAACATAGAAAATAGGTGCAGGAGTAGGCCATTCAGCCCTTCGAGCCTGCCATTCAATATGACCATGGCTGATCATCCAACTCAGTATCCTGTACCTGCTTTCTCTCCATACCCCCTGATCCCTTTAGCCACAAGGGCCACATCTAACTCCCTCTTAAATATAGCCAATGAACTGGCCTCAACTACATTTTGTGACAGAGAATTCCAGAGATTCACCACTCTCTGTGTAAAAAGATTACCCCTTTATCCTTAAACTGTGACCCCTTGTTCTGGACTTCCCCAACATCGGGAACAATCTTCCTGCATCTAGCCTGTCCAACCCCGTAAGAATTTTGTAAGTTTCTATAAGATCCCCCCTCAATCTACTAAATTCTAGCGAGTACAAGCTGAGTCTATCCAGTCTTTCTTCATATGAAAGTCCTGACATCCCAGGAATCAGTCTGGTGAACCTTCTCTGTACTCCCTCTATGGCAAGAATGTCCTTCCTCAGATTAGGAGACCAAAACTGTACGCAATACTCCAGGTGTGGTCTCACCAATACTCTGTACAACTGCAGTAGAAACTCCCTGCTCCTATACTCAAACCTTTGCAAGAAAGGCCAACATACTATTTATCTTTTTTGCTGCATTTTTCTGCTAACTTTCTGTGATTTTGGCACAAAAACACCCAGATCCCTTTGAACGCCACTCATTAGCAGTGTCTCTGCTTTTTGATTCCTTTTACTGAAACGTATGACCTCACACTTGCCAATTCAGTCAAACTATCTATTTTCTGTTGCAGAGTCACAATATCTGCATGACAACGTACCCTTCCACCTATTTTGTATCATTGGCAGACCTGGATTCGTCACATTCTGTCTCCTCCTCCAGTGTCAGTAACACAGTCATTAATTGCAAGCCAAGAACTGATCCCTGGCTAGTTTATTAGTTACATCCTTCCAACCCGAAATATACCCATTTATTTAATCTCTGTTTTCTTTGTGATAATCAGTTTACAATCCATTTGTGATAATCTGTTTACAATCCATTCTAACACAACCCTCCAATACTATAAGTTTTGTAACTTTTATAACCTGCGAACCAGCCTCTCATGACATTTTGGAAATCTAAATGAATCACATCTACAAATTCCCCTTTATGAAATCTGAATGTTAGATCCTCTAGGAATACAAGTAAATTTGTCAAACATGATTTACCTTTGACAAAACCATGTTGATTTGCTTTGATAATATTAAGCTTTCCTTAATGATTAACCATTTCTTCTTTGATTAGTGACTGAGGCATGTTTCAAACAACAGATGTTATATTAACTGGATAATAGTTACCTGTCTTGTCTTCCTCCAACACACTTGAAAATCTTTACATATTGAATGACCACAATAAAGATTTGAAAGGAAATTGAGTGAGCAAGAAGCCATTATTGTAATTCTACATTTTGGGAAGAAGGTGCAGGTGGGGTGAAAACATGGCAGTATTAATTTTATGTTTAATGGGCAAACACTTTGTAGGTAGACAGTGGGATGAACTTCAGAGATGAACTGGTACTGGATAATACTGGTCGCCTGCTTATTAATAGTAAATACTGAAACAAGATCCATAATGATAGGATCAATTGCACAGCAACAAATGGGAATGAACAGAAAGAGCAACACATATACATTTACAGTTAACCCTCGCAATAACGGACAGCTAAATAACAGATTTGGGTTATAGCGGGTGTCAGAGGTTATGGGGAGAAGGCTGGAGAATGGGGTTAGGAGGGAGAGATAGATCAGCCATAATTGAATGGCGGAGTAGACTTGATGGGCCGAATGGCCTAATTCTGCTGCTATCACTTATGATCTGAGGCTCCCGTTGCACCGACCCTCCACTTCTGCCATTTACCCAACCAGCTGGCTTGTGCGTCTGGTTGTGGGAGCGGAGAGAGCAAGCAGCATGAAGGCACACCCCGTCTGCGGCTCCTAGTCTTCCCCGGCCTGTGAGTTCCTACTTGTTTAACCCCAATGCCGCGTTACTTCCCTCCCTGCCTTGGGTTAAACTTCACTTCCCTCACTTGGTTATAGCGGACAATAGGCAATAGCGGGCACCATTCCCCCCATCTTGTGGTCTGTTATAGCGAGGGTTTACTGTACAATGCTTTGGGGCTCATACAGTATAGCTACCATACCATACTTCCCATGACTTACCCTGGTTCCACAATTTCACCTTTGATCAAGCGCAGGCTGCGGAAAAAGGATAGTGACACCAAAGCATAGGAGCTGCGGATCTTCAGGTAGCCAGTGATGATTTCGATCAGACCCAGGTTTGCTTCCAGCTCTACTGCAATATTGACTGAAAAGAGAAGCAAGAAAATCCAATGTACAAAAGAGACTGGAAATGGCAGAGAATTTGCTGGCCTTGAAAGAAACATTATGCAGTAGAGAGCATAAACTTCCATTCTTCATGCTGATGGCAGACAACATATAAAGAATATATATGATGAGATATGAAATGCCAGAGAACAAAGACTCAGAGGCAATAATGCTGTGACCTTGCTGTGTTGGGGTGAAGGCATGAATGGGAATTTATGGGGGGTTATATATGGGGACGGCAGGGGGCGAAGAAGTGAAGAGTTGAACAAAGGAGCTGGCCTGGAGAAATAAAAAGCAAATAAGCAAGTGTAAAGGGAGTGAAATGACAGAAAAAAAAACGAGGAGAGAAATCGAAGCTTGCAGATTTATTACGAGCATTCTAGGAACTAACTTTATCAGGCAGCAGGCTTTTAATGGACTGCAACTGGAAAATGACCAAAACTACGCAATGAGATAGCTTTGATCCAGCATTCCTCGAGTAAAGGCATGTGGCTAGAGCGTACAAGGAGGCAGAGCACACAAGCAGTAAGAGCAGAGCTGTGGTATCGGCATGGTATGACTGCATGGTGGTGGATGAGACACTACTTGGGCAATGCATGCATGTGAGAGTTTGTGGAATAATCTTATAGAATCAAATAGGCATCTTATAGAATCAAAGAGGGATAATATTGGACAGGCAATTATGCCATCTTAAAGAATCACAGAGGGAAAATAAGTGTTCGGCACGAACTTGAAGGGCCGAGATGGCCTGTTTCCGTGCTGTAATTGTTATATGGTTATTATATGGTTATATGGATGCCAATTGATGCATTATGTCTAAGTCTTCTCTCATTTCCTGTACTACCTTTATAGCTCTGCAAACATGAAATCTTGCTATGAAAAAGATGGCTTTATTACAAATTATTTTAACTCTCTGTCCACATCCTTCCCCCAACACCAACAGTATCTCTGGAGTGTGGCACGGCCTGAACCGAGAATGTGTGGACACATATAGATGGCCTCTGGGTTTCTTTACCCAGAAGACATGATGTGGATCAATGAAAGGAATATTCACAGAACTGTATTTTGAGTTTCTAACAAGAAGAGTGGAAAAACCAGTGGGAGCGGTGCTGTGGACTTTTAGATATCCTCAACAAGGTTGCTAAACAGAATCAGGTCTCAAGTGGAGGGTTAATATGCTGACATACATTAAAGATTAGTCAATGTATAAAAGCCGAGAACGGCATTAAATGGGTTATTTTCATGCTGGGAGCCTGTGACTACTTTGGTGCTACAGAAGCTGCTCACAATCTGCATTGTTGATGTAGATGAGGAGATTTAGTGGAAAATATCTTAAGTTTTCAAATTCACAAAGCTGGATTTCCATGTGAGATGCGAGGATGATGCAGGGAAGTTTCTGGAGGATAGAGACGGGTTAAGTGAATGAGTGAGGACCAGGCAAATAGAATACAGTGAAGCAAAATAAGAGGTCATTGACTTTGTTAGAAAACCCCTCAGAAAAAAAGAGATTTGTTTTTTTGCATGGGGAGGAAGCAAAATATTTTGGCTTGCACTGCAAGATAAATTGAGTACAAGAGCAAAGATATCTTACGGCAGTTTAGTAGAGCCCTGGTGAGACTGTACTTGGAATACTGTATAGAAATCTGGTCAACATAACTAGGGATAAATATACACTTGCATTAGGAATGCTATGATGGTTTGCCAGATTAATTTCTAGGATCCTATAATAAGAAGTTAAGGACACTGGGCCTCTACTCTCTGCAGCTTAGAGCCGTGAAAGCAATCTCATGAAACTTATGGAATTTGACAGCATAAATGCAAGGGTGATGTTTCCCCTGGCCAGAGTGTCCACCGTCAGGAGACAGTTTCAATCTAAGATAGATAAAAATGCTGGAGAAACTCAGCGGGTGAGGCAGCATCTATGGAGCAAAGGAAATCTAAGTGGTCACCCATTCAGGCGAGAGAGGAGATAAAATCTTTTCACATAGAAGTAGTGAATCTTTAGGATTCTTTACCCCAGGGGGACAATGAAGGCTCAATTGATGACTATTTTCAAGACCGAGAGTGATTTTTTTTTGAGAGATTAACGAAATATAGGGAAATTGGGAAGGAAAGGGTTAGTGAAGGGAAACAGCACTTCTCCAAAGGATGGTCTACTCTGCCATAATCTTACTGAATGTGCAGGAAAGTAGAAGCAAGATTTTTAAGGTGGAGATTTGTAGATGTTTGATTAGTACGGGTGTCAGGGGTTATGGGGAGAAGGCTGGGGAATGGGGTTGAGAGGGAAAGATGTGACCCTCTCTCACACCTCCCGCTGCTGAAAGACTCATCCATGCCTTCATCTCCTCCCGACTGGACTACTGCAACTCACTTCTCCTTGGCATCAGCTCCACCTACATCAACCAACTCCAACTGGTCCAGAACGCAGCCGCCCGACTCATCACCCACACCAAATCCTGGCATCACATCACTCCAGTCCTCAAACAACTTCACTGGCTTCCCATCTCCCACCGGATCAACTACAAAATCCTGATCCTCACCTACAAAGCCCTCCACCATCTGGCCCCCCCATATCTCACTGACCTCCTCTCCCCCTATCAACCTTCACGGTCCCTCAGATCCACATCAGCCGGTCTCCTCTCCATCCACAAGTCCAACCTCCGCAGTTTTGGGGACAGAGCCTTCTCCAGGGCAGCTCCCAGGCTCTGGAACTCCCTCCCCCAACTGATCCGCAATTCCGTGTCCCTCACCATCTTCCAGTCCCGCCTCAAGACCCATCTCTTCACCTCTGCCTATCCTTAGCCCCACGTCCACCTCCCTTTTCATCTGTGCATTAATTGCCTCATACTGTGTTTTGTATTGAATTATGTCTTTACTTTGTGTACTAGTCATGTCTCTACTATTTATTTCATTCCCCTTACATGTTTTTCCTCTACCTGCTAAATTTTTGTAAGGTGTCCTTGAGACTCTTCAAAGGCGCCCATAAATAAAATTTATTATTATTATTATTAAAGGTAGGTCAGCCATGATTGAATGACAGAATAGACTTGATGGGCCGAAATGCCTAATTCTGCTCCAATGACATGAACATATCTAAAGGGATCATCTGGAGACACAAGGAACTGCAGATGCTAGAACCTTGAGCAAAACACAAAGTGCTGGAGGAACTCAGTGGTACGTATGGCAGCTTCTGTAGCGGGAATGACGGTAGTTAAATGGCCTACTCGTGCTTTTACAAATATATATGTTCTTTCTGACTTGATGTCTAGCCCTACTTCTAGTCAATGAAGACTTACTTGATGTCTGGCCCCAATGGTAGTCTATGAAGATCAGCTCAATGCTATGGAGACTAGTGCCTGGACTTGGTCTGTTTGGTTCAGCTACATACTGGTAATCAGGGAGAAGTATGTTTATATTTAATCTAAAACAGGTGATTTGAGGTCAGCATGTTCCATGTAAAGACAGGATGTGGTTCACACTTAAGGCTATTATAAACAGCAATCCCCAGTCTAAACAGTTGCAGAAACCGGATACAGATGCTATCACCAGAGAATACAGTGGACATGCTGCTCCATGCACCTCTTAAACAGAACGGCTACAAGCCAAGGTAGCAGGTCAGCTCTGAGAATAACGAGGTGGACAGTGGGCAAAATCAAATGGTTTTTTTAAAATTGCTGAAAGAAATTAAGTATCACTTGATTATGCATCACCTCTGATTTGACTTGGACTTCAGTGTTCAGTTTTGACTACCTCGCTGCAACTAGAGTGGACACGCTGCAACTGGAAGAGCAGCACGAGTTTAAAAATGGTAGAGGATAAAGTGGCCTCATTAAGGGATAGAAAAAAGGAAATAGAATGAAGAAACAAATATAGTGCATGCTTTAAATTAAACTCGGTGGGAATTGGATGGCTATTAATAAGAACTTGTTTACAAAGTGATAAATATGTGGAATGAGATTTGAGTTCTCTGACAGCGTTGCTGTTCATTTACATTCAGACATCAGATGGTGCTTTCAGACTGCAGATCCTTCATCTGCAATAGCAAAACAAAAGGCTTTCAAAAATGAAGGGCTTTTCGTATAAATATTTATTTGCTCAAAAGCCAAAGGATGAGGTACAACGATACTCTTGCCAAATTCTTATACCTCTGGTACCTCAGCTCCCACAATATAGCGTCCAAATATGTTTGTAATATTCCAAAGTCATTTTGCTTTCGTCAATCTGCTTGGCTGTTTTTTTCCAAACATTCATAACTCTCTGTAAGCAAGTTACTACCAGTTTGAAATTAAATTATTTTATTCTCTTCTCCTTGTTCACTTGATGCATTTATCTACCTTCATTTTTCTATTGGACTTAATATTGTTAACGGATATTTCTTTACAGAAGATCGGGTTTGTCATACTTTCCTTCATTATTAGTTTATTGGTGAGTTGACTAGGTAGTCCAATTAATATGTATAACTCATAAATTCATGTAATAGGAGCAGAATTAGGCCTTTTGGCACATCAAGTCTACTCCGCCATTCAAGCATGGCTGATCTATCTCTCCCTCTTAATTCCATTCTCCTGCCTTCTCCCCAGAACCTCCGACACCCATACTAATCAAGAATCTATCAATCTCTGCCTTATAAATAGCCTTTGACTAGGCGTCCACAGCCAACTGTGCCATTGAATTCCACAGATTCACCACCAGGGAAAAGACAATTCTGGACTTAGTGTTGTGTAATGAACCGGATTTTATAAGGGAGCTCAACGTAAAGGAACCACTAGGAGGTACAGACTCACCTCAACATCATGGCATATGGTGCTGACTATCTGTTCTACATGTGCATTAGTTTGCCGCCTGTGCCGTTGGGGGCTATGGGTGAGTGGTGGAATATTGCGTTGGGGGACAGGGACCCAATGGGTCCGCACTTGGTCTAGTTAGTTTTTAAAACTGCTTCACCATGATGAAGGCATTGCAAGCATACAGTTTACTCCCCTCACTCAGTCCCATCTCAAGATTTCTCGCTGCCAACTTATTTGTTATTAGAAGATGCACAATTTTTCAACTAATCTGCAATGCTCATTAAAATTGATGAAAATGTTTTAGGCCAACCCAGCTGCACTGTCAATTGACATTGACTGCTCATCTTTTACTTAGTCTTTCTCTCTACTTTTCTCCCATTGTAATATATTTGACCAATATAATAGTTGTTTTGCCAAGATGCCGTCAAAGTAACTTGTCAAATACAATTTAATCCTTTAATACGCTAAAATATATTTACAAGCCAACCGTTGACAAAAATATGTTTTTATTTATTTAATTAGTGAATCTTTGCTATGCCTTAACACAGTGTGATCCTGACACACTTAATGCAAGGCATTGTGCTCTTATTTCATTTCCCATTTCTGATACAGTCAGGCCTTCATTTCATATAGACATATCCTTTAAACAACCCAAATTATCCTTCTAAAAAAACTCAAACCATCTTTAAATATGACAATTATCCTTTAGCCATCTTAAAGTATCTTCAATTTTAAAGGTGTCTGCGGCTCGCAATAGTGATTTATGTCACCCTAACGTACCTGTTCATACTTTTTTTTTAAATAAAGAGAGGCATGAGGCATACCTATTCTGTATTTCGCATCACTCTCTTATTTCCTTCCAGCCCATGCAACTGTTGCTTCCCCTACACTGTGTGTGCCTCTGCCCTTACGCCTCTGTCTCTCCGAGGCACACCCGCCAGCTCTTTCCTTCACAGCACACAGCCTTTCCTTAACAATAGTGACGCCTTCACTCAGATATGTATGAAGCTGCAGGAACCATACAAATCAAGGTGTAACGCTGAATCTTCTCCCTCAGCTTAATAATTAATCAATAATCTGTAGGAGAATATCACTCACGGTCGAGTGCAACATTTAAGTCCTCATTCTAAAGATCTTCATTACCGTTTCAAATTCCTCAGTTAAAAAGAAACATTTACCACATGGAAATGCAGAAAATGACCCTGGAAACAATTGAGCTTTTAGAATCAAGATTATAATATTGTTTAGATATGACTTTCAAAGCGTCTAGAGAAAAGATGAATAGTGGAATAGACTTGAGGGGCTGAATGGTTCATTTTTATTTTTTGCTTATGACCAGCTGCTTCATAATCTCATCATGGGAAAAGCTCCTCAAAGAAGGAGAAATATTAAGCTTTGTTACTTAATGCATTGGAACTTCACCAATTAGCTAATTAAACTTTAGTTGGAACTTGAATTAATCTAGACAGACAGTGGGAAAACCAGTCACCCAGAATCTTTATAAAAAAAGCAAATACTGGCATAGAGGTATATTTCTGTGGGAAAGAGTCAGCTTCTTACATTTTCTTCCTGGGAAATAACTGACAGATCAGCTATATTGCCAATACCATCCACAAATATTCAGCTGTATTTTAATAAGTGCAGGAAAATGTTTCTTCAGAAATTGGTTTGCAAGTTCACTCACACTGAAGCAGACATAATGGAGAAATGCAACTTCAGCCTGAGATAAAGCCACAGAAGACCGCAGCTGCAGGAATCTGGAGCACAATACAAACTGATGGAAGAACTCAGCAGGTTAAGCAGGAACGGATGGCTGAAGCTAGACACAAAATGTTGGAGTAACTCAGCAGGACAGGCAGCATATCTGGAGAGAAGGAATGGGTGACGTTTCGGGTCTTGACCCTTCTTTAGAATGAGAGTCAGTCTGAAGAAGGGTCTCGATCCAAAAGATCAGTCTGAAGAAGGGTCTCGACCTGAAACGTCACCCATTCCTTCTCTCCAGAGATGCTGTCTGACCCGCTGAGTTACTCCAGCATTTTGTGTCTATCTTCGAATTAAACCAGCATCTGCAGTTTTTTCCTACACGGGATGGTTGAAGCTTCAGGCCAAGACCTTACATCTGAAATGCCGACCGTCTCTTTGCCTCCACAGATGCTGCTTAAACCCGATGAGTTTATTCAGCAGTTTGTTTTGAACACCTGAGATGATGCTGTACAGGTTTGCCGAACTTACTTCCTCCGCGGATGTTGATGACCAAGCTGCCTTTGATGACGGTGCAGCCTCGGAGGTCTTGAGCAGCTGTCACAGATTCTATGTTCTTTAAATTCACCGAGCATATCTTTGGGCAAAGACCAGTACAAGGCGAACAAAGAAGGCTGACGAAAGAAACAAAAGAAACAATTATTATTACTCATTGCAAGTACAAGAAGACATGGCTTCAGTCTTTAAGAAGGAACTGCAGAGGCTGGAAAATCGAAGGTAGACAAAAGTGCTGGAGAAACTCAGCGGGTGCAGCAGCATCTATGGAGCGAAGGAAATAGGCAACGTTTCGTCCCGAAACGTTGCCTATTTCCTTCGTTCCATAGATGCTGCTGCACCCGCTGAGTTTCTCCAGCACTTTTGCCTACCTATGGTTTCAATCGTCATTTTGGAACAATATATATAGTCAGTCTCCATTATCAGCACGGCATTCGTACATGTGTACAAGAGAAACGCCTGTTAATACTGGAGACTGGGCCTCTACAGTCAATTCCTAGTACCAGTTTAGTGGAAACCACCAAAGCAAACGTTAAATAAAAATAAAATTACGTCCATATTGAGAACAGTAACCTCCATCATGTGCTCACAAACACACAATATCGATGGAAGGAGGAGCATCTGAATGGAACAAATATTGCTAATCCCATAGTAGTGATGGGACTGTCCGTTCATTCAGTCGGCATTCGTTCAAAATAACGAGGGTGTTTTGCCCTGTTCTAGGTAGATTGCAGTCAAAGCAACAGGTTCAAAAATAAAAGTTATACAGAAGTCATACAGGCTGTGACTGTGGGGAGAAGCAGGTTTACCATTTCAGGTCAATGACCATCCATTTGGCACAGACCATGTGTTGGGTTTGATTGAGCACACACAAGCCTGGGCCTCAGCGGCTACACAACCTGACTTCCTGCTTCTCGAACAAAACTGAAGGGCTTCACAGCTCATTGCTGACAAAAGTTTCTTCAACTGTTTTAAATGTATTCAATGACACTTTGAAACAGTTATAATGGGTTTAAATAATTTTAAAATACATTTAGTTAAAATATAACTTCCGTAAGCTAATTAAAAAGTGAAATAAAGAAAATGAAAACAAATAAATTCATGCAAATTCACATTTGAAATGATGATCAGCAATCCTATTAACACGTGAATTGCATCCAGCTTCTGAACTCAGTATAATCTGGAACTGCCACTGGGAGTCTAAAGGGCCTGTCCCACTTAGGCTATTTTTAGTCGACTGCCGGCGACTATCATAGAAAAAACGGCGACTGGCCCCTCTTCAACATAAAATTTGAAATAGAATCATTACTTCAACAAAAAACAACGTCAGCACCGGCGACAACCTACGTCACCTGGCGACAACTACGACAGCACCTACGTCAGGAGAAGTCAAGCTACACTCATTGGCGTCAAATCCACTGTCGCCGACTGTCTCCGAAAATCTTTCAACATGTTGAAAATCCAGCGGCGTCCAGAAAAATGCTACGACTCTCTGGGCGACTGAGGAGACTACTTATGACCATACAGGCGACACCCCGGCGACAGGCTAATAATCATCTATAGTCGCCTAAAAAATCGCCAAAGTGGGACAGGCCCTTAACAGCAGAATGGGTAGCTATGTAAATATCAAAGGCACTGCAAGGCATATGGACTACAGTTTCCCACAGAACTCCAGCCAAATTAGAGAGCTTTGTTTCTCTCTCCACAGGTGCTATCTGCCCTGCTGAATATTTTTGCATTCTCCATTTAGATTTTTTAAATTATTTGCATGGGTATTGTTTTGATAACACACCAAACAGATAATCCCATCATTTATTTTCAAATTTTGGAAGCCTGCAGCACACAAATGAATCCTTATGGCCCTGTCCCACGGTATGAGTTCGTTCCAAGAGCTCTCCCGAGTTTGTCCTGATTCGAACTCAGAGATTTATGATAATGGCCGTTCATCAGTACTCGGGGCTCTCGTGGACATTTTTCAACATGTTGAAAAATCTTCACGAGTCTTTCCGAGCTTACCTGCCGTTAGCGAGTCTTCCCGAGTACCTGCCGTTAGCGTCACGAGCCGCTAAGAGACGTCCCCAAGCTCCGACGTACCCGCTACGTTCATTCTCCGTGCTTACCACGAGTTTGATTTTTTTTAAACTCGGGAGAGCTCTTGGAATGAACTCGTACAGTGGGACAGGGCCATAACCCGCAGAAACCCGCAGTATTTTATAAGACATTTTCAAGAAATAATAGGAGATATACAAATGCTATTTTCAATCTATTGACACAAACAAATAAAAAACTAGACCAGATCACTGCACTGTTAAAGGACAGAATAGACACGAAGCAAAGATCCCCTTCAAATCTTTCACAGAGAAAAAGATCCTTTGAGATTATTTTGAAGAACACCGGGCAAGTTGTATCTCAAGTAAAATTGCTAGACCAAGCCATGTACCATGTTGCTGTTTGTGGGAGCCTGCTGGCACAAATTGGCAGTCACATTTTCTACTTTACTGCAACAACAACAAAATTCAACAGTACTTCCAGCTGTGAAATCTTTGAGATGCCCCGTAATTCTGACAGGTGTTATAATAATGGCCGAGTTTACTTTTTTAAATAGGCAAAATAATCCACTTCCTTGACCTGCTATGACTTCTGTGGAGGTGCATTAAGCATTGACTGTGTGAAAAGCCAGTATCTTTTCTGGTCATGGACCTGCAGCACCGCAAACCATAGCACCGCAGGTGTCAGGCGGCGCATGCGATAAATGCTCCCTCTGCTCAAATATCAGTGCAAATTATGTGGAAGGACAGGCAGACAGTGAGGCAGGAGCTCAAGCAGAGATGGGTCTCAGTTCCCAACCTACCCTGTTCCAAACATACGCCATTGTTATTCTAACACCTCTCCTCACCAAATGCTAGGCTTCTGTCTCAACCACCCCCACTCCCTCCCTCTCCTTACAACAATGTTACAAATCTCTCCTTGGACTGAAAGTCCTGTCATTGTTAACATCGTCCATAACCCCCCCCCCCCCCCCCTCCCCTCTCCCTACCCTAAGTGGGACCCGTTGGGCCTCGTTCCCCCAACACAATATTACGGTCTGGAGTGGCAGGAGGGGGAGGGAGGAGTGCGGCTCTGGGTCCAGACCGTGTCTGTGTCCGTGTCTTTGTCCAGCCGCACTCAGGCCCCTGGGCTGTGGTTCAAGCTCTGGAGCCACGGGTGGGGGAGGGAGGAGCGCGGTTCCGGGCCCAGTCCGTGCCCAGCCACTCTCAGGGCCCTGGACTGTGGTTCGAGCCGATGCGGGCGGGTACGCGAGGAGGTTTCTCCCGCTCCCTCCTGGGTTTCTCCCGCTGGCTGCCTATCCCTCTCCCGCCCGTGGCTCCGCAAGCGTGGCATTTGAAAGTCAGTCAGCGAGTTTTTGAGGCTGCTGTCTTGAGTCGCGGGAGGGGGAGGGAGGAGCGCGGCTCTGGGCCCTGTCTGTGTCCAGCGTACTTTTATTGGAGACAGCGAGTTTTTCTCATGTAAATGAGATCCCATTGTGACGCGTCGCTGCACACCTTCCCCCCCCCCCCCCCCTCCCCACAATGAAAATCTTGAATTTTATATTGTAAATGATCGGGCAGTTTATGTAAATTAGATGCCATTGTGATGTCATATAGCTGCTACGGGGAAGTGCGGGCGCTGTTTAAATTTTTTTTAAGTTTTAAATGTCAATAACTTGTAAAATATAACATCAATCTGAACAAAACTTGATACAAACCACCACGTGACAATTGTGAGTAAGGTGGTCCCAAAATTATAGCGCTATCGTGCACCATTTTGATGTAATTTGACGACATCACCGGATCAGAGATCGCAGACACGCACACACACAGACATAGAAACAAACAAGATGAGAGTTCCAGTAATATATATATATAGACATAGATCTGCACAGTGGCGCAGCAGTAGAGTTGTTGCCTTACAGCGCCGGAAACCTGGGTTTGATCCCGACTACGGGTACTGCCTGTATGGAGTTTGTACGTTCTCTCCGTGACCTGTGTGGGTTTTCTCCGAGATCTTTGGTTTCCTCCCACACTCCAAAGACATATAGGTATGAAGGTAAATTGGCTTAGTAAATGTTTTAAAAAAAGTGTGTGTGTGAGTGTGTGTGTGTTAATGTGCGGGGATCGATGGTCGTCGCGGACTCAGTGGGCTGAAGGGCCTGTTTCCGCGCTGTATGTCTAAACTAATTAACTAAACAGAAGAATCAAATTTTAAGATGGGAAGTGTAGAACATGTGCAGCTGAAAGCACCAACTTCCAGAACTGAATTTAAAGAAGATTGCATGAGAGAACCAAAGTCAAGAGTATGAAGGTGTTCTGGTCAGAGACAAGATCAAGCCAGTGGTGGGAATTGGAGCATTTCACTTTGAGGCTTAAGGTCACGGTTTGAATTATTGTTCAGGGTGTCTTGAAACTTAATGCATTAACTCTGATGTAGTGGGTTGGGTGAGAGATCAAATTAAGCCTCCAGTTCTGATGTTTGTTTTGACAGCGCTGTAAATTATTCTGAAATATTAATAATGACAAGACTGGAAACAAAGTACCATCTTAGCATCATCAGTAGTTCATTTTAGAAACAAGAGCAAGATATTAACTGGCAATTAACGTCACCAACTGGTCAACAAGCCTCTGTATGTGCTGGAGCCAAATAAAAACGTCTAAAAAAAACTTGATTATGTAAGTAAGCAAGCTTGCTCTACAGATCAGACCTGTTCCTAAGAAGGAGACGTTCCTGTATGACATTCACAAAAGCAGATTAAACTGTTCTGCAGTTATCTCCTTCTTAGGAAGTCCCCCAGGATTGAGGATAGCTTGCTTCCACTCCATTTCTGAGGTGTGGGAGATACTGTGTGCAGATCCATTCAATATGGGATGGGCATTACACATCAAGTTACCAGACAGGCTGGACAAATTGATGTCCTGGTTCAGAGGAAGGCAGTTCATGACAATTGGAGTGCAGGAACTGCTGCACTGACTTTGCACACATACATTTGTGAAAGCGTGCGTGCGGCACGGTGGCGCAGCGGTAGTTGCTGCCTTACAACGCCAGAGACCCAGGATTGATCCTGACTAAGGGTGCTATCTGTATGGAGTTTGTACGTTCTCCCCTTCACATGCGTGGGTTTTCTCCGGGATCTCCGGTTTCCTCCCACACTCCAAAGACGTACAATTTAAGAGGGAGTTAGATGTGGCCCTTGTGGCTAAAGGGATCAGGGAGTATGGAGAGAAGGCAGATATGGGATACTGAGTTGGATGATCAGCCATGATCATATTGAATGACGGTGCAGGCTCGAAGGGCCGAATGGCCTACTCCTGCACCTATTTTCTATGTATCTATGTATCTAGGTTTGTAGGTTTAATTGGCTGAGTTAAATTGTAAATTGTGCGTGAAGGATAGTGTTAGTGTGTGGGGATCGCTGGTCGGTGCGGACTCGGTGGGTCGAAGGGTCTGTTTCCGCACTGTATCTCTAAACTAAACTAAACTAAACACGTAGTAAAGTGGCTGGAACAGCACCAAAGAAACTGAAGCGATGCAAACTATTCCCAGTATGGGATAGTTACCTGGACAGGACATGATAGTTAACAGCAGCACAGCCAGTTACATTATTAAAATGAATGAAAATACACAAACGGGGTTTTTTCTTTTTAAAGACCTTCACCAAAACTACCCCTTCAACCAATTATTTTAATTCACCACCATTCTCTTCATTCTTTCCTCCTTTGCCAGCTTGCCCATTTTTTCCATCATGCCTTGAGCAGTCGTCTACATGAAAGGAACCCCATCAATGTAAGTTGTTGTTTACTGTAGCCTTCAGATTGTATGGAGGGCAACAGTGGCGTTTTCAGTGGCCGTTTTTGTTTATGGTAGTTACTCAACGAATGGGAGTAAATTACAGGGTTGATGGACTGACCAGTAATTTATAGATTCAGAAATGCCTGTAAATTAACAGTGCAGCCAATCCCGAACATTATTTTTAATCTCTTTCCCTCCATTAGAAAGATGGAGCGTTAGAACAAAATTAGATAGGATCATGCAGCCTACCGGCTAATAGTTTGGTTTAGCAACAATGAGCTCAAGGCACTTATCATATGGTTAAAACACTGGCTTGAAAAGAGGGTAAATAACAACCATTGACATGCTTACACCTCCTTTAGTAAGGCGCACTTGAGCACTGGAATCAGTGAGGTGATCTTCCCGAAAAGGCTAAAGTTCTTAATTCTTAACAAACCTGAGAAGCTATTCTGTTTTACAATCTAGAAACCATTAGTTGTTCTCTCACGGAATGGTGGACAGCCATTTAGCCTCAATCAAAAGGGTTGAAGATCTGAAAACTATGTACTCCACAGGGCTCTGGCTGCATGATCATTGAGACTTTAGACATACAGCGTGGAAACAGGCCCCTCGGTCCGCCCCGACCAGCGATCACCCCATACACTAGCACTATCCTACACACTAGGGACAATTTACAATCTTTACCAAAGCCAATTAACCTACAAACCTATACGTCTTTGGAGTGTGGGAGGAAACCGGAGCACCCGGAGAAAACCCACGCGGTCACAGGGAGAATATACAAACTCCATACAGACAGCATCCATAATCAGGATCGAACCCAGGTCTCTGGAGCTGGAAGGCAGCAACTCTACCGCTGCTCTACCGGTGAGGATATTCAAGATGTAGACAAATAGATTTTTGGACTCCGGTGGAATTATATGAATATAAAAATAGGATGGTAATAGAAATGACAGAAGACTGGCCATGAACGACAGAGCAGTCAATTAATGGAAGGATTAGTTTCTATTTCTTACATACTTTTGTTAGCTATTTGGTTGCCAAACTGTATCAACAAATGGGACATCTTGTAATCATGAAAAGCCTGCTCAACTTCCTCCCAATCCCATCATTCACTCTAAAAAAAATGGAGTTGAAGTCAATCCCAATAATAATGGAAATTAATTGATCTCATTGTTTTACAGTTTACAGACGTGTCAAACCCAGGGCTGGGCTTCAATTAAGACTACTTAGTCACAAACTACAAATCAACCTAATGCTTCAGAAGTAGCAATGCCTGAAGAATGACATGGCCGCAGTAAATGGGCAGATGGAAGTCCTTCTGCCCATGGATGCGGGCAATTAAAAGGAGACAATTACTTGTGAAACAAGAACAAAGAGGAATGCCGAGGGAGTATGCCCTGGGTTAAATGAAGCAAGCACCCACTCTACCTCACCTCGGGACAGCTGCACTTGGCGTTCTTTGTTGCGATCGTCGCGATCTCAGTTGGGAAGTGCCGAGCATCCAAAAAATGAACAGTTTAGTCAGTCGGGATCACTGCTCAGCTACATTTTTTCTCAGGACAGGATTATGCATTTCCCCCCACTCTTCCATATTGTACATTTGCCAAGAAATTTGGCTTGAAAGCTAAAAGGTGAATCAAGTAAAGATGGCAACACATGAAGCTGCAAAACTATGTCTCAGAAACATCTCAAAGATGTTTACAATCATTTACTTTCATGACCGCTCAATGGCATGGTAATAAAACCAGTCACTTTTATGTTTGTCCACACTTCACAAGCTTGTCTTGTGAAGCCAGTGAAGGCCAAGGACAAGAGCTTAGCGACTAAAAAGGACACAAAGTGCTGGAGTAACTGAGTGAGTAGATCATGTAACATCTCTGAAGAACATGGATAGGTGATGTTTTGGGTTGGGACCCTTCTTCATACAGAGTAAAAATCAGTTTGAAGATAATCAGAATCAGTCCAAAGAAGGGTCCCAAATCATAACATCACCTATCCATCCATGTTGTTCAAGAAGGAACTGCAGATGCTGGAAAATCGAAGGTACACAAAAATGCTGGAGAAACTCAGCGGGTGCAGCAGCATCTATGGAGCGCTATTTCTTTCGCTCCATAGATGCTGCTGCACCCGCTGAGTTTCTCCAGCATTTTTGTGTACCTATCCATCCATGTTTTCCAAAGAAGCCTCCTAACCCGCCCAGTTACTCCAGCACCATGTCCTTTTTTGTAAACTAGCGTCTACAGTTATTAAATTACAAATAAATTTGTCCAAATCCTTGCTCACTTGACCCCCTGTACATAAATAAAACCAATTATGTTTATTGAATAAAATGTATAAGTGGGCCTTCAAAGACTGGATAAGTTGTAGTCATCTTGCAAAATGCAAAATGTTGGTTGATTTATAACTTTGTACATTTGTTTTTGGCCGCAAATGTTTAAAAAAAACCTGCAGATCATTTATGGCGTGGGTGGATGGGAACCCAATTGTGACAGAAGGGATGAAAATCGATTCTTCTTGCTAGGTGTACAGATGCTAGAACATTAACTAAAGGTCTCATGTGCAGATGTGCAGAGTGTAATTCTGCCTTAATTGATCTGCAAGACTCAATCATAAATCAGGACTCAGCAACAATGGGGGGGGGGTTTGAGAAAACGTAGTTGAGTTTAGTTTATTATCATTGCCACATGTACCGAGGTACAGTGAAAAGCTTTTTGCTGCGTGCTATCCAGTTAATGAAAAGACTATACATGATTACAATCAGGCTATCCACAGTGTACAGATACAGCATAAAGGGTATAGCATTTAGTGCAAAATAAATTACGATAAAAGGTGTTTAAGAAGGAACTGCAGATGCTGGAAAATCGAAGGTAGACAAAAGTGCTGGAGAAACTCAGCGGGTGCAGCAGCATCTATGGAGCGAAGGAAATAGGCAACGTTTCAGCCCGAAACGTTGCCTATTTCCTTCGCTCCATAGATGCTGCTGCACCCGCTGAGTTTCTCCAGCACTTTTGTCTACGAAAAAGATGGTTCAAAGGTCTCCAATGGATAGTCTGCAAGAAATCAGGGCACTATACAAATGTAAATACACATTAGAATATCCAAGCAGAACAAAATAATACAAACTGGAGTGCATCGCTGCCTTGCAAATCAAACCCTCATTCGTACCCAAGCTCCTCACTAACCGTCCCTATCAGTATGAAGTCATTCAACAGTCTGTTGGCCACGTCTGAAGTTGGACTGTCTCTTTCTCCCATCTTAGACATAAAACTGCTGGAGTAGCTCAGTGGGACATGCAGCTTCTCTGGATAGAAGGAATGGGCGAGGTTTCAGGTCGAGACCCTTCTTCAGACCAAGAGTCAGGAGAGAGGGAGAGATTTGGAGGATAAGGTGTGAAAACAAGAGATCAAAGGGGATGAGCTACAAAGGAAAATGTAGAATGGATCATCGTTAGCTGCGGGAACAGTCAGTAAAATTTAATCAGGACACTAAAATAGTCGGAGAACTAGGAAGGGGGAGGGATGGAGAGAGAGTGAAAGCAAGTCTCCTGTTTTCTTGAAAAAACCTTGGGTCCCAGTTAACCAGAGGCTCAATGTTTTTAATTCTCATTCACGTTTTCAAATCCCTCCATAGCCTCATCGCTCTCTGACCCACTTCAGTTTGACAATCCGCTGGGATACCTTTGATCAATTCTGGCTTCTCCAAAAACAACTAACCTCAGCAATTCTCGCTCTCAACCCCTCTGGCTCTTTCCGCAAAACCTGCATCCCTGATATATCCGTATGTGACTCAAGTCTGTTCTTTAAAAATCGCTCCCTGTGCAGCGGCATGGGATGTCTTGCACTAAGTGAAAGAGACTGCATAAAAGCGAGTTGTCATTCCCCACACGCCCCAAAACGTCACCGATCCATGTTCTCCAGAGATACTGCCCGAGCCACGGAGTTACCCCAGCACTCTGTGTCTCTTTTAGTGAGTTGCTATTGCTGTGCTTATCGTTAAAAATATTTGTAGTTACAAACAAGACGTTGTACATTATTATGTGGAAGCTGCGTAGCTGCAGATCATCTTCACCGGTGCATTTAAGGTTATAAACATCACACATGTTCACTGCCAACACCACTCTGATCAGTGTAACGTGAAATCAAGTAACCTTTCCTGATGAGACACCAATTTAGATGGATGCTGCCAGCTGGAGGCCGAGGCAGAGCCTCAACCACTGCCAAATGAAAACTCCATACCCCAGCTGACCCAAGATGATGTATTTCACTGATTCAAACCAGTCCTCAGTACAAGGCAAACATACCTTTAGCATTCTGCATCAAATGATAAAATAAAACGCAGCCTGGCACTACTGTGATAGCATTAGGTAGCAGTCGTTTAATTTAATTTAGAAATACAGCGTGGAAACAGGCCCTTCGGCCCACCGAGTCCGCACCAACCAGGGATCACCCCGTACACGAGCACTATCCTACACACGAGGGACAATTTACAATCTTTACCAAAGCCGATTAACCTACAAACCTGTACGTCTTTGAGTGTGGGAGGAAACCGAAGCACCTGGGGAAAACCCACGAGGTCATGGGAAGAACGTACAAACTCCACACAGACAGCACCCATAGTTGTGATCCAACCCGGGTCTCTGGCGATGTAAGGCAGCAACTCCTCACTGTGCCACCCAACAGGGGAGAGTTTGTAAATTTGAGTTTGTGTTTGCAGCGATTAGAAAATAGAAATGATTATTAAACACCAACTGTGCACCATAGTATCCAATTACTCCTATAATCTAATGAATATTCAATTGCCCTGATTCGCCCAACAACTGACCGGTTCAGTCATAAATCAACGTGGGGCAAGGTGACTGGGATGGCTGCTTGTCTAGCTCAGTAGTGCATAGTACAGGATCACAGAGGGTAGTGGGTGCATGAAACCAGCTGCCCGAGGAGGTAGTTAAGGCAGGTACTGTAAAAACATTTAAAAGGCATTTGGGCAGGACAGGAAAGATTTGGAGGGGAGTGGGCAGGTGGGACTAGTAGATGGGGTATCTTGTTCGGCATGGGCAATTTGGGCCGAAGGGCCTGCTTCAGTGCTATAAGACTCCATGACATACCATTACAGAGAAATAAAGCCCCGTGGGTTTTCTCCAGGTGCTCTGGTTTCCTCCCACATTCCAAAGACGTACAGGTCTGTATACTAATTTGCATGGTAAGATTATAAATTGTTCCCTAGTGTGCATGGGATAGTGTTGGTGTACGAGGATCTATATCTTCGGCACAGACTCGGTGGGCTGTATCTCGAAACTAAACTAAACTAATAATCCCTTCGTCAGAATTTCGGTGAGAAAATTAGTTTTTTTACGTTCTAGAGATGTTGGGGAGGAATAAACAAGGCAAATGGAATATCTCTGCCACGGTTACGAAAGGCCATTTGATTCATCATGAATAACATGCTGTCATGCAGATCCTCAACTGTTTATCTCTTGTTTTCTTTTCTTAACAGTTCCTTGGATTCAAGTATGACTTGCTCCACTCCAGTTTTGTGAATTGAGATGGCGGATAAGGCAAACCTGGAACCCGGAGAAGCAAAAATGTAGTTAATTGCCTTTGGCAGGAAAGTGTTAAGGGAAATGCATTTGGAAATTTGGGAAAGATGAGATTTCCAATCATTTGTCTGGAAGAAATGGAAGTTAGCGGAATTGGCTGGTTGACACAGTAAGCTGCGTTGAACCGGTCACTCCTATCATCCAGAAATAGAACAACATCTGGGTCACCAAGACATCCTTGGCTTGTGCAGCTCCTCTTGAATAATGATCAGCACAGTTTAATCGAAAAGGAGTCATGTGGTTCTTAAAACAGAATCCGGAAAGGAATGCTCATAGATAACATGAATCATAACAAGTCACTATAAAACAATTCGACCAAAAGATCCTGACTACGGTGCTGTCTGTACGGAGTTTGTACGATCTCCCCGTAACCTGCGTGGGTTTTCTCCGGCTGCTCTGGTTTCCTCCCACACTGCAAAGACATACAGGTTTGTAGGCTAATTGGCTTTGATAAAATTGTAAATTGTCCCATGTGTGCGTAGGATAGTGTTAGTGTGTGGGGATCGCTGATCGTTGCTAATTCAGTGGGTCAAAGGGCCTGTTTCCGCACTGTATCTCTAAACGAAACTAAAAGCTTTTACTTTATTCCCTCAAGGAGAAACAAGAATTTTATTTTGGGAAAGTTACATTGAATGTTTTATACACATCCCTGATGATGGGATGGGCAAAATATTCTGTCCACGATAGCTTCTATGACTTCATTATTTCAGTAAGGATCATAATAATGAAAATTTGATCTGAACAAAATCCAGACAGATCTTCATTGGATTATCCATTTCCTTTTTAGGCCATCGCTCTGGATCCAGAAGGACTCAGTTTAGTTTAGAGATACAATGCAGAAACAGGGCCTTCCAAGTCCGCGCTGACCAGCGATCCCCACACGCTAACATTATCCGACACACACAAGGGACAATTTACAATTTTACTGAAGCCACTTAGCCTACAAACCTGTACATCTTTGGAGTGTGGGAGAAAACCGGAGCACCCGGAGAAAACCCACGCAGGTCACGGAGAGAACGTACTAACTCTGTACGTACAGCACCCATGGTCAGGATTGAACCCGGGTCTCTGATGCTGTAAGGCAGCAACTCCACTGCTGCGCCACCGTGCCGACTTACTTTCACTCTGGTTTTGTGGATTCTGAGGAGACCGATCTTGCCAATATGGGATATAGCGGACCCTTCCACAGACATGGCACGGGCAGCCTGGCAAGGTCGGTGTTTCGGCAGGGCTTCTGTGTGTACTGCATGCATGAACAAAGTTCATCCCGCATACTCATAATGCGCTTCGAGCAATGCCCGGTCAGCGACTTCCAAGAGTTAGAGGAGATATTCCACTCTCTCAAGGATGGGAATATCCCCACCCAAGGTTCCCCTCCAGGTTGCACACCATCCAGGGGGTTGGGAAATTAATGGCCATTCCTTCATCCAAACCCTAGATTACTGTGGGAATACCTTCATAAGAGTTCACAGCTATAGTTCAAAAGGGTGCTTCACTGTCACTTTTTCCGCTCTCAGTTTCGTGAACACTCCTGACACAGCTTACGACCCAATGATATGAACATTGAATTCTCCAATTTTAAGTAACTTCTACAAACGCCTCCCCCCACCCCCCTCTTTCCCTTTCCATGGATAAGAATTGGTTCTGCAAGCTGACAGATGGCCCAAGCCCAAGTGAAGTGCTGCAAAGTGAAATCATCTTTTATGTTAAGTTGATTTATCCCCCCCCCCATTCCCTCACTCCCACACTCTGCTTTTGGACTGATAGCTTGCATGTTAAAAAGTAGCTTGCAATAAAAACAAAACATGGTGGAAACACTCAGCAGGTCAAGGAGCATCTGCTGGGAAAATGACAGAATTAATGACAGCTGCTTAGTGGTTTGAAGGTGTGCAACTGAACCATGCATACTGGGTGGGGGGTCACAGTGTTGAATTAACTGATCTCAGCCGGTATGGCTGGAGAGATCTCTGGAGAGAACTATGTTTTTTCTCACTCCAAAGATAGTCACAAAATGCTAGAGTAAGTCAGGCAGCATCTCTGGAGAAAATAGGTGACGTTTCAGGTCGAGACAATGTCAATGGATATTTTTAAGCCTGGGATAGATAGATTCTTGATCAGTACGGTTATCAGGGGTTATGGGGAGAAGACAGGAGAATGGGGTTGAGGGAAAGATAGATCAGCCATGATTGATTGCACAGTGGGCTTGATGGCCTTATTCTGCACCTATCACTTATGAACATATCCCTCTCTCCTTTATTCTCTCTCCTCTATTTTCATTCATTCCCTTCTTCAGGTCATCTTGTTTACAGAACAGAGGCAATTAACACATTTCATTAACGCTTTCGAATTGGTAAACATGCCTATGCCATTCACATTGCCAGGCTTTGTTTTATCCGACATACTCTCCAAAATTATATCCCCCCCCCCCCCACATGTTCCCTTTGCTCTCTCCATTCCTCCCCCCTTTGCACCTTAGAACATGCAGTTCTTAATTCTGATTAAAGTCACTGAGTCACTATTAGCTGCTTCTCTTCTCTCAGACACTGCCTGGCCATCTGAGTATTTCCAGAATGTTCTGTTTTTATTTAAAAATAAAGGCTACACTGCCTTCCTTGTGGAAAAAAAACCCCAAACACAACAGTATCGACTGCAATGAATTTCCTTTACCTCTTCAGAGTTGGGCTCACAAAGAATGGCTTTAACGGAACAAAGACTGCAATTGTTTCTCTCCTGTGATAGTCTGACAGCTTCATCTCTGTCCAACAACGCTAATTTGCCATTTATGAGTGAATGATTTAACTGCCACACATGGAGGTCAGCTCTTTCATTTACCGCTTCACACTGTCCAACAGTTTGTAAACAGCTATTGTTCAATTCTGAATACAGACATGAGCTCATTTCAGTTTGTCAAGAGCATTCACATGAAAAAACAAAACTTCAGGGTGGGAAAAAAAAACAAACTTGCATTTATGGAGAGCCTTTCATGGCTTCAGGCTGTTGCAAAGGGCTTTATGGACAATCAAGCATTTTTGAATTCTAGACAGTGATCAGATTATCAGTTTTTGTAATGCTGACTGAAGGATAAGCATGTTCCAGGACATCATGAGAGTTCCCTTGACCATCTTCAGAATACAATAAAACTCTTAATAATCCATTACCTGGCCATTGGGAAATCCTAAAGCATCTTCTGGCTTAGTTTGCTTTCTGCTTTCTGTGCTCTCTCCTGACTCGCTGCCCACTTCCTTCTGACTTGTCCAGGTCCCATTTCCCGCACTTCCTTCCCACACACTGGGGTCCCAATTCCCATGTCTCCTTGCAACTTCACTGCAGCCCCAGTTCCCATATTTCCTTTCAACTGGCTAGGTCCACAGCTCCTGTGCTTCATAAATTCATAAATTCTCGGAGCAGAATTAGGCCATTCAGCCCATCAAGTCTACTCTGCCTTTCAATCATGGCTGATCTATCTTTCCCTCTCAACCTCATTCTCCTGCCTTCTCCCCATAACATTTGACACCCTTACTAATCAAGAATGTGTCAATCTCTGCCTTAAAATATCCATTGACTTGGCCTCCGCAGCCTTCTGTGGCAAAGAATTCGACAGATTCACCACCCTCTGACTAAAGAAATCCCTCCTCATTTCCTTTCTAAAGGTACATCCTTTTATTCTGAGGGTATAGTCTCTTGGTCTAGACTTTCCCACTAGTGGAAACATCCTTTCCACATCCTCTCTACCCAGGCCTTTCACTATTCGGTAAGTTTCAATGAGGTCCCCTTCATCCATCTAAAGGACCAGTGCCGTCAAATGCTCCTTCCATCTCGTTCGGGCCCTGCACCCCACACTCCCTTCTGGCTCACAAGGGCCTCCAGTTCCTGTACTCTCAGTCTCAGGTTCTGGCGTCCTGTTTCCCACACTGTTTTTAAAATGGTCAGGGTCTTGCATCCCATGGTCCCTTTAAATCTATCAGATTTTCTTGGGAATTTATTATAATACTTTACAACATTCAAGTGAAGTAAATTAAATGTGCATTGATGTATTAAAAGGATTAATACCCAGTAGTCTGTAAAATCAGCTCATCTGGCACTAAGCAAGGTGAATAATCAGAGTTTTACTGGAGTGCCAAGTGTTTTTTACATCATCTGCTTGGGATTTTGTTTCAACGACTTGTCTGAAAGGAAGTCAGCCACTGTATGAGTGCGGCAATCTCCCAATGCTGCGTTAGGTAACAACTTGAATTTATGCTCCAATCTCCTTCAATCTCGCACAATTATGATGAAATAAAATAAATAGAATATACATACAACACATTTCCTGTGCTGCTCTGGTCTACGTTCTATATAATTAGACCCAAAGAAATGTTGGGGAGGATAGTGTGGGTGGTTAAAGGTTAAAGATGGAGAGTAGCAAATTAACATTGGGATTTAAACACGGGTAAAAAATCTCAGTTGAAGGCTTCGGGAGTCCCTAGGCAAATATGGTCATCAAGAACAGAACTGTGTCTATGCTCTGTGGACGGCTTAAATGTAATCACGTATAGTCTTTCTGCTGACTGCATAGCACACCACAAAAATGCTTTTCACTGTACCTTGGTCCAAGTGACAATAAACTAAACTAAAAAACTCTGTGCAACAGGATATATGACACTGAATTTTATGATTAGAAAGGGGAGAAAGGTGGACAGGGAAGCATGGAGGGGAAATGGATACGTTTCAGCGGCAGAAGTAATGAAAACAATTTATTTTCTTCGGAAACTCTTCCCCAAGATTGTTTTCAAATATTGCACTGCCCACTGATTGTTTTTTGGACAACCTTTCAAAGGCCTGAGTTGGAACTCCCACATCAATCCCCAAACTAAGATCATTTACAAGATACCAGATCAGGTGTAATGGGGGAGAATGCTCAAGAGAGACACAAAATCCTGCAGTACGTCTGCGGGTCAGGCAGCGTCTCTGGAGAAACGGAAGAGGCGACTTTTTGGGTCGAGACCCTTCTTCGGACTGAGAGTCAGGGGAGAGGGAAACTAGAGGTATGATTAGGTACAGAACAAATGCTCAAACTGGTCTCAGCAAAAGGTAAAGGAAAATTCTGAAGTGATTTCTCTCAGATCACCACCCAATGACTTGTTGACACAAGATCAGGTAAGTAGGTGGAATTAGGTGGAGTTTTCCTCCTCATCCCCCAATACTTAGCTGATACAACTTCTCTAGACTCAAATAAAGAGGATGGCAATTGGACAAAGTTTAGTACAAAGACAACCTTGATAAGTTGCAATAGAAAAATAGGGTTTGAAATTGGCATGACTAATAGAAAGCATGCGTAAAATATGCATCACAACAATAGACAATAGACAATAGGTGCAGGAGTAGGCCATTCGGCCCTTCGAGCCAATGTGATCATGGCTGATCATCCCCAATCAGTACCCCGTTCCTGTCTTCTCCCCATATCCCCTGACTCTGCTATTTTTAAGAGCCCTATCTAGCTTTCTCTTGAAAGTATCCAGAGAACCTGCCTCCACTGCCCTTTGAGGCAGAGAAAGGCAGCTTTCAGGTACAAAGAAAGCCAGAACACAGCAACACTTATTGGAGCAGCATGGATAGATTATTATAAATGAGGAAATTGCTAACCTACTCTCGTCACTCCCAATAATGCAGTCAGGTAAAGGAGGGCTTTACACCTTAATTAGCTACTTTTACCAGCTTTGCTGTCACAAGATGAACAACAGGATGAACAAGACTTAACTAGGCAGGGTTGAGAGTACTAAGGCAGGTTGAAGGGGTTATGAACCAGTTGTAAAAAAGCTTCAGGGGAATATAGCAAGCTGAGTGAGCAGGCAAGATCATGGCAGATGGAATATGATATCACCCACTTTGCTGAGCATAACAATAAATGCAGAGTTAAATGGTTAGACATTAGGTAGTGTTACCTTCAAAAGAGACTTGGTTGACTTGCACACGTCACTGTTAACCAACGTGCACATACAACAGGTGATTAGGAGAATACATCACGGGAGTAAGGAACAAAAGGGCCTTGGGTAGATTGCACCTGAAGAATTATGTTTCCTAACTCAAGAAAGAATGGACTTGCCATGGAGGGAGATCTAGCAAAGTTTCTTAAGACTGGATCCAGGGATGGTGGGCTTGCCATATTAAGAGAGTTGAGTAGATTGTGACGGGTATTGTCTAGAGAATAGTAGAACGAGAAGAGATCTTCATCAAACTTAATTCAGGGGGTGTTTCACCTGATTAAGAAATCTAGTACAAGAGGGTACAGTATAACAATAAGGAGTAGGCCATTTGGATTTGAGGTGAGGGAGATTTGGAATTGGCTGCACCAAAGTATGGTGGAGGCTATATCATTGTGTTCATTCAAAATAGAGATCAATAGACTCCTGGAAATTAAGGAAATCAAAAGATTTGGTGAAAGTGTTCAAAAATGGCTGTGAAGTAGAGAGTCAACCATGATCACGATGAATGACGAGGCAGGCCTGAAGGCTTATTTTCAGCTCTCCTTCCGAGATTCTTATGTGTGTCTATGAAAGTCGTTAAACAGAAGTCTGTAATATTGTAGTAATGTGCAAGATTTATGTAGATATGGCTACCAGGAATATAGAAAACTCTGCATCAATAACATAACCCTTCATCAAACATTCTATGTTTACAAAATGCTGCCTCAGACATTCAATGCTCGAAGTGCAATAAGACTAGATATTATTGTAAGAGTTTAATTTAAAAATATACCAATGATGAACGCTCCAAGCCAAGAGATACTGAGTAAACTGCTACAGCAATCTCTTGTACAACAATTGAGAACACACAACAAAAGATTTTAATGAGCAGTGTAAAAGGGATGGGAGAGATGCACATTGGATCTTCCAAACAGTCACCGTGGAAACACTAATTCTGCTACTCCCAACCTGGCACAAAAATTAAATTGGAAAAGAAAATGTACAGAGGGCATGGAATCACTTCAAATTTGTGGCTGGTACTATAGTTCAAACTTAATACCATAAACAGCGGCCTAGTCACTCAACTTAGTGCGATGGCATGGCTGAACATTTTGTTGTGCTCTTACCTGGTAGAGTTGACGATGTATCCTGAGGGGCACTCAGACATACATTCCCCGTTGTGGATGACGTGACCAGAGCACTCCGTCTCCTTGGAAGTTTTGCATTCATTGCGCAGCATTTGACAGAAGGAGAAGTTCACGCAGCGCCACCCCTCGAACCTGTAGGTGCCTGGAGGGCAGACGGGGATACACCTGCCTTGATAGTCGTAGTGCCGGCAGGCCACGCACTTGGCCGCGTTGCCCGGTGCCTTGCAACTTCCCAAGCATTGATCGTGACAGCACTGACCGCCGGGAGTGCAGGCTTTGCGACGGCACTCAGAGGGGCAAACTGCAAGGAGGACAGAAATAAAATGGAACTTTAATTTTACAAAATACACGCATTTGGTTGAGCTGCACATTGCTGCTGTTCTACATACAATGAAATATTATTTTTGTTATGTCCGCAGGTGCAGCAGGTGTTCTGAATCAGCAACATCCAACAAGAGACAAAATAAGTTTATTTGCTCTTGGTGGTACTTTCAATAAGTACTTGTATTTATGCGATTCCTTAAAGTAGTTAATCACCTTAAACATGGGTGTGTTAATAAACAAAACTTGACAGTAAGCCACACAAGGATAGGTGGCCAATAGTGGTTTGAGGTAAGTTTTAAGAAGCATCTTAGGAAGGGCAGGAATGAAGAGAAAAGGTAGGGGGAGGTTTGGTATTTGAGTTGAGTTGAGTTATGGTCCCGTGTACTGAAAAGCTTTTGTTGCGTGCTAACCAGTCAGCGGAAAGATAATACATGATTACAATCGAGCCATCCATGGTGTACAGATACAAATCAACAGTGTACAGATAGAGAAGGGATTCCACAGTTTAAGATCCAGGTTGCAATTACCTAGTGGTATGAAGGAAATCAGGGACACACAAAAGACTAGAATCGAAAGAACACAGATCCAATGGTTGCAAAGCTGGAGATGGTTGTAGACACAGGTCACAAGAAGTCTCGACCTGGACACTGGCCAGGTTTCCGTGGGAGATCTAACACTCATCTGGGGAGATTGATAGGAAAACCTCCTCAGAAATACACTGAAATATCAGCATACATTAAAAACTTAAATCAGATGTGAAGTTCAAAACCTCAAATTTGTAACTAACTTTAAACCAAGTTACAATGACTTGTCGATGTTCTACCATCTATTCTACAACCTGACACAACCAGAAATGAACAGTTATTCAGCCTCAGATGATGGCAGTCTGGCCAGGACGCAGCAGTTAAATCACCACCGTCTGTAGGTTATTGTCCAAATTACTCATCATCTTGATTTGGAAACGGGGATAGGTAATAAACGGGAGTTTTTTCCAGTGATACTCGTAAATGAATTTGGAAGTAAATGTGACATCAAGCGCTGCACAAACCCAAAGTGGATAACCAGGTTGAGAACTCAGCAAGGAATTGGTGTCCAATAATCAATGTTAACTATGCTCCCAAATCAGGATGTTGTTGGATCTTAGAACAATGAGAAATCATCCAGTTAGTTTTCCACGTACAATTGATTATTTTAACCAAAATGGAGTTCCTCTGGAATTTTAATAGAACACATCATTCTTGCTGGAAGATTTATTCAACAGTAGAAGATGCAAATTAATAATTTATGTTCACATTAACTTCAACACATCTGCACAGTCTGTCCTCAAATCAACTTCAAATGAGCTGAGCTGTTGTTTGGCAGCAAGGGACCTCATTGGATCTTACCAGAATAACTCAGTGGGAAACACATAGGCTAATGCAATACTAATTGGCAATCTTAATCAGTAGGAAGGAACTGCAGATGCTGGTTTACACCAAAATGAACACAAAATCCTGGAGTAACTGGGATCGACCCAAAACACCACCCATTCCTTCTCTCCAGAGATGCTGCCTGCCCCGCCGAGTTACTTCAGCACTTTGTGCCTTTCTTTGGTGTTCATAATGAGATGACCAGATCCATGGTACAAGGCTAATGAAGGGTGTAACCACATTGGGAGGAATAGAGAGTTTTAAAGCAGAATGGTGATTACTGTGTCACTAATGTTTCACAGGAGAGCACTCTCACCTAGACGTTAGCAAATTGCGGGTTCAAGTCCTGCTTCTAAGATTTGACTAAACACAAAATCCATGTTGACACTCCAGCGAACCGTTGCATTGCACTGCAGACTGCAGTCTTTCAGACGAGATAGTAAACAAAGCCTTTGTCTGCTCTCTCAGATTCCATGGATAGTGTTTTGAAGGGTAGGAGAGTTGTGCCCAGTGCAGAGGCCAACATCTAATCACTTGTCCAGCATTTGCCAAAGCTGGTTATAATATTGCTGCCTGTGGGAGTTTGCATATGCAAGTGGGCTGCCGACTGCAACTATTCTTGCAAAGTGGTTCATTAGCTGTAAAGTACTTTAGATGATCTTAGGTCATGATAACTGCTCATTCAATTCCATCAATTTTATACTTATTTGTATCATGTGCCATTGAAGAGGGAGTACTGGGATCCCATTCATTTTGTGGAAGATATGCGTTAATATTAGACTAAAATACTTTGTTTGTCAAAAGGATGATTCAAATTTGTATAAGAAGGAACTGCAGATGTTGCTTTACACCAAAGATGGAGTAACTCAGCGGGTCAGGCAGAGAAAAGGAATAGGTAACGTTTTGGTTGAGACCCTTCATCAGACTGAGAGTCAGGGCCTTCGTGGTCCTGTGTTGGGTGTAAGCAGGGCAGATGTAAATTTGCTATTTTATTGTTTATGACACTAACAGTGTCCTCGTGAATTGTTTCAAAGGTAGCACAATACCACAGCATCATGTACACACAAAATTTAGCAACAGCAGTGATAATCACAGGTTCGAGACTGCCCAAATGTGACACATTTATGTGACAGTCTAGTTCTTTGCCAAGTGCCATCTATGTGAACAAAGGACAATGCTAAATGATCAGAATTCATGGAACATGCATGGATGCACATGGCAGAGGCACGCTCTGCAGCAGGTATCTAAATATATCCACAACTTACAATACTATGTTCTTTGTTAAACATTGCTTCAGGGTATAATCATGCAGAGCCCAATCTGGAGACTTAATTGCATGTTACGAATATCATATAACAGCAATCTGTTTGGTAAGAGTTATACTATAATTAAGGGATTTTTGTCCCTTTTGCAAATACAACAGAGGCGTGATCCTCTTTGCGGTTTCATTGGGTTATGTTTTTTATTAGCCTGCACATTCAGATCTTCTGTCCAAAGGAGGTTGTTTGGTTTATGTAAGCCACAAAGTCTGCTTGGCAAGCCAGACTTAGCAGCAGCAATTCTAGGACATTTACCAGTGGCCAACTTTAAAGACAGCTACAGGCAACCACAGTGTTTTTTGTTTGGGGTGGGAAGGGGGGGGGGGGTGATTACAAGAGGTCTGAATTCAGGTACTTAGTCAGATAACTTTAAAGAAGGGAGGGGGGGTTGTGGGGAGAATACATCAGCCAGGGTTTCTATTCTTGATCCCTATCCCGGTAAACCCGGCAGATGTCAAGGATAGCAGATAGAAGAGGAGATAGACACAAAATGCTGGAGAAACGCAGCAGGTCATAGTCATACAACTTCGGCCCAACTTGCCCACGGCTATCAACATGTCTCTTCTACATTAGTCCCACTTGCCTGCATTTGGCCCATGTCCCTCTAAACCTGTCCTATCCATGTACCTGTATAATTGTTTCTTAAACGTTAACAGTCAGGCAGCATCTCTGGAGAAAATTTATAGGTGATGTTTCAGGTTGGGACCCTTCTTCAGACAAATTGATAGATGGATGGTGGATGGACAAATGGGTAGAGATAATGGATAGGTGACGTTTTGGGTCAGGATCCTTCTTCAGACAGCAGAAGGGTCCTAACTCAAAACGTCACCTATCCATTTTCTTCAGAGATGTTACCTAACCCACTGGGTTACTCCAGCATTTTGTGTCTATCTTTGGTATAAACCAGCATCTGCAGTTCCTTTTTGTTACACAAGACAGAAGAGAACCTCTATCGGATATATTGCGAATCGTAACAAAATAGTCTGCCTAATGTTCTCACTGGCTATGATATTATAGGAGGAAAAACGACTCAGATTGAGGTAGCTACATGTCATAACCTGAACAAGTGATCATCAACTTTCAAAAAAAGAAAGAATAGAATAGTATGAAAATAGCAGGGAAGGGAGAACATAATGGACAGAAATTGTACTTTAACTAAGTCTCATCTTCAGCGCACTTCAAGAAGATTTGCAGCTAGCTATATATGCTATAATTTCTTGCATTTATAAATATTCTGCTTTTTTTAAAGCTGAAAGATAAAGGGAAAAGAGATAAAGGAACATTAAATGGTTAAGCATGACTTTTACACAAACTATGCGTGCTATTTTAGTGGTTTGAAGTTTTGCCTTATGACCTACAGGAGAGATGATGTTATGATCTTTGCCGGAGGACGGCTCTAACAGCAAATGGAGCAGAACCACCTGGTACCACCCAGACTCGAGGAGATACTGGGAGAGCATGAGAAAGGCATTCAGCCGGTCCGGATCTTACCCTGTACCATTCTCACGTGAACTTTCCTCTGAACACACTCGACGATAAACACGGGTGATTTATTTTGCAATCCCAACCTCCCTCAAATACATTCCTAAGGATTCCAAAACGAAAATATCACTAAACTGCTGCCAAGATAGAAACAAACCAAGGGAACCTGGGGCTTTCCTGATCTGGGTGACTCTGGCACAATGTAACACGACTTCTTACGAGACCCAGGGTTAGAAAATGAAGAAACGTTACGGAGGCAGATGAAGAATTTAAAATCAACTAACTGTTAAACCATTTATAGCAAACTGAATGAAAACAGAAACTCTGTGGATTTCTTAAATAAGGCTTCACTTTTCAGATCGTGCTTTGTGCCAGAGAACGCACTGCCCTATTTAAAGCGTAGAGAGGTTCTCTGTGGATTGTGACCTTGTCGTGGTGGTGAAGCTTCTGTGGACCTGAGATCCTGAGAGCGATGCCGTCTGGAGCTATGCTCCTGGTAGGGCCACCCATGGTGGTAAGGTCGAGGGGAGGTCTCTGACAAAAAGCAATCCAACCAAGACCTCAACGGGAGAACAGCCGGAAGACGATGGCTGACCTTAGTGTAGCGTCTGGGAATGGCTGGGAAGGCGGATGAAGGCTGCAGCAGAAAAGGGTCTCCGGTCGTCTTGGACTTCATGCCACTGGATCCTGACCCAGATCCATCAAGGACCGTGGGGTGGATATCTGTGCACCAGTCTCCCCACGTTAAAGAAAGTCATGCACAGGCGCCCCCCATATAGGGAATAACACCCTGGAGACACCCATGGTCAGCCATGACCAAATGGGGCCTAAGCGGTTTTCAGACACCCCGATTATTACTACTCTTTTAAATTTCATCAACAAAAAAAAGACAATCTGGTCAATTATCTTGTTGTGGCTCCTGGAATAGAACGCAAAGCAAAATTGTGTTCATCATCAAGCCAACATGTGCTCAATAGTCCAAATAGCCTGCTCCCATGTTAGAAATATCTGATTCCATGACCAATTATATTCTGGGAATTAAAAAACACTTTTCAACATGTAAAACATTCTGGGATATCTAAAATGTGGATGTGGCAAAACAGAAAGACAAGTGCTCTTTAAATATTCCACTGGGATAGGCTGTTACAAAGTACGAACATAGTGGAGAACAATAGCGTCGAATCAGTCAAATGGTTATATAACTTAAAGTCTTTCTTGCCAACAAAATATACAGGTCAGCACAGTTTAAGAATGAATGCAGTGGGAAATTATTTGACACACGATCCCACATATGTCTTTTACTGTCTCACTATAAATGTCGCACATGTGGTTTGACGTCAAATGAAAACAAGTACTGTGGCTGCAACTTCAAACAATGGAATGGGATCAATGTTCTCGAGCCTTAACGCAGAACGTGGAGATTCAGCTGAACTCAACACGACGACCTCATAAATTGAAGAGTTCTATATTGGGTGCCGCATGACATTAGAGTGTGACCTGAACAGGAGCCAGAGATGGTCGTTTGGAGGCCGATATCAGTGGGAGCTGTTCATGGCGATCAAAGAAGAGAGGCTGGTGACAGTGAGGTGGACGCATGTGTTCCAGCACCAATTGTGATGGGGAGATCCACAAACTCTTCTTGGGACCGGGAACTTCTCCTATTCCAGATCTTCAAGGAATCCTGAATATAAAGTCTTGCCAATGACCTCTATTGGCCGATTGGCATCTCCAGGCTTGATTCCATCCAAGGACATGATGCCAGGACCGACACTTATTTGCCGACACATAATCCATTCCCTGCCTATCCAAAGGTAGACTTTGAAAAAAAAGTTTATCAAGGTCTGTAATTTAAGTTTTGGAAGTCCTGAAATCTGGAAAACGTCACGCGGTGGTGGGTGGGAACAATGTAACTTCAAGCCGTGTTATGAATCAAATACCAATGGGCATGGTGAAGTCAATTTTATCCCTCTCTAATACATTTTGAGTTTTCTTTTCCAAAGTTGTACCACATATTAAATCTGTACAGTGACTAGATTTTTTTTGTTCGCAATATTAGCACAGTAAGATGTTCCATTTAGCTCAAGGGAACATTGTGGTTGAATAGATAAGATTTTAAAGAGCCTTTTAGAGGAAGGTGATGGCTTAAAGCAAAAAAGACCTTTAGGGAAGGAATTCCAAGTTTATTATCTTAGAAGCTGAAGTCACAGCTGCCAGTGATACAACAGCTAAGATACATTCTCAAGACTAACAATACTCTGGCAATAAGTCAACAGAAATTGTTTTTATTAGTATATAATTCAAAAACCAGGTTACAGATTAAAATTTTGATCAAAATACACAAGTGAGGAAAAATTGTATTTTGGAAATTACAGAGAGTGTTTATGATTTGCAATTCACTGTCTGTCAGGATGGTAACAGCATTAAGTGTAGACTTATAAAGTAAATGTAAAAATATGCTCAGAGTAAATTGCAGCACAATGCGAAAGTGAAAGACAACAACATAAGTCGCTGTTGCAGCATAACAGCACCCGTCTGAAAAAGGGTCTCAACCTGAAACATCACCTATTCCTTTTACCCTAAGATGGTGCCTGACCCGCTGAGGTACTCCAGCATTTTGTGTCTATCTAAGAAAACAGCATTGTTTTACTGAAAGTGTTTTTTGAAGAGGGAAGTCCGTATGAGTGCGTGCCTGTGCGTGCGCGCGGGTGCATTTGCCTGTGTCTGTGTGCGCGCGTGTCTATATGCATACAAACAGTGTGACTGGGATTTCCACAAGACCATTTGTTCAACTTTCACCATGGGCACAAACTAAGACTAAGAATAATTTTCCATAGCTACATAGAGTAAACCCATGAAGATTAGTAAAAGGGGATAAGGAATTTGCGTGGAAAGAGCTTCATTCACAAGATCAAAGCGACCCCAAAGCTTTACAGCCAATGAATTACATACAAAATTGAGTCATTGCTGTTACTTAAGAAATTTATTGGCCAGTGTTTGCTATGAAAGTTCCCACAAAGTGCAATATAAAAATGACTAGAACATTTGTTTCAGCTGTCAGTTTAGGAATGAACATTGGAAACGGCCACAATTTAGCATCTCATTCAGTAGATGGTAACTCTGGCAGTGGAGCTATCTCTCAGTACTACACTAGGATATTAAAACTTCATGACTGTTCATATAATATACTTTTATCTTCACTTAGACATGAGATTTGTATTTTGAGGGGAAAGAAAAGTTTAATTTTTCTTCTGTAAAGAAAATTGGAAGTCACTCATTCATTCCCTTGCGCTTAGTTACAATGAATAGCAATGGAACTAAACAAGCGGTGTATACTGTGGCAGATGCGGGAATGAACAGACCATCATCAACCCGATCATAACGATGCCATTAAACAAACTGAAGCAGCACATTGACTCCAAACGTCGACCATCCCTTCGCTTCCACAGAAACTGTCGGAGTTCATCCGGCTGTTTGCTTTTTGCTCCAGATTCCAGCATCTGCAGACACGAGTCTCCACAGTGAAAGTATATTTAGTTGAAATGGCCTGAAACTTTGATGAATCCATTCTATTGTTTAAGGCGGCTCAGACGTATATCCACATCGCTTCTCATTGTCAGTTTTTATCTTCCCCTGTTCTTTATCTGGAATTCCACACTACAGCAGTTCCTAGCGCATTCCTGCATGCCATACGTAATTGCAATCAACGTGCCTCTTCTTCATAGGTTTGTGGCCAAAAAGTGAGCAGCATTCTGTGTATATCAGATCACCAAATGGGCATGGATTAGCTCAATCCCTGTTATTACTGTGACCTGATAGCAACAGCTGCGGCCTCCACCAATGCTACTTAATCTGGAATTCAAAATCTTATGTCTTATGTTAGTTATAAAGAAATTATGAAGCAGAAGTAGGGAATCTGGCTTTTACAATGCATTCCTTAATGTTACTCCCATCCCTGTGGGGGGAGATAGAAACAAATTTACCAGGGGTGAGAAAGTTGAAGAAAAACATATATGGACGGAGGACGGGAAAGATGGGAGACACAAAAGAACGAGAAAGTGTGAAGAGAACACAAGGGAAAGGAAGGGGAGGGGGGAGGGACAAAAAAAAAACACACACCATGGAGAGGATAAGAAGAAAATGGAAGAGCAAGAGTAGAGTTTAAAAGAGACAAAAGAGAAACAGAAGAGAAAGAAAACAAGGGTGAAAAAGAAACAGACCAAGGAGACAGCAATAAGAGATAGAGAAAACAGAGACTATATCTGTGATTGACTACACCTTTAAAACCTGACAAGTTCCAGATATGGCTAACGTTTTGTGCAGTTCACAATGTATGCTAAACTGTTGTTTTTGTAAGTCAGGGCCATGCCGACCTCGGTTAAGGTGACCTTAGTTTTGTTCTGTGTTGTGCGGCCTTAATTCGAGTAAGGCAGACCTAATGCTTCTGCCCCTGGGAAAGTGATGTTATCAGAGTTTGCCTTCACATGGATGACCAGGTCCTCAGTTACGTTATACCTCAAAAGGCCTGATCAACCAGTGAACACAAATACATCATCTCTACATTTTCTGGGGGAAAAAAAGTATAATATGGGAGGACAGGATTGGTTTGTTTTAAATTATAGATTGGAAACATTATTTTAGTTTCCCAATACAAAATCTACCTTAGTAAGTTAGATAATTTACTCTTATCTCGGCTAATAGGAGCACAAATTCAGCTATAACCCATCCACTGAGCAAAAAAGGGCGTGAAATTTGCTACATCTTTGTATAAATGGAAATATTCATGAGTAATTCCCAGCATATACACCATCAGCTGCCTCAGATCTACAGTGCCCTCCATAATGTTTGGGACAAAGACCCATCATTTATTTGCCTCTATTAATCGCAAAGGGACTGGCAGGCCAAGGAAGACCTCCACAGCTGATGACAGAAGAATTCTCTCTATAATAAAGAAAAATCCTCAAACACCTGTCCGGCAGATCAGAAACACTCTTCAGGAGTCAGGCATGGATTTGTTAATGACCACTGTCCGCAAAAGACTTCATGAACAGAAATACAGAGGCAACACTGTAAGATGCAAACCATTGGTTAGCCGCAAAAATAGGAAGGCCAGTTAACAGTTTGCCAAGAAGTACTTAAAAGAGCAACCACAGTTCTGGACAGATGAGACAAAGATTAACTTATATCAGAGTGATGGCAAGAGCAAAGTATGGCAGAGAGAAGGAACTGCCCAAGATCCAAAGCATACCACCTCATCTGTGAAACACAGTGGCGGGGGTGTTATGGCCTAGGCATGTATGGCTGCTGAAGGTACTGGCTCACTTATCTTCATTGATGATACAACTGCTGACGGTGGTAGCATAATGAATTCTGAAGTGTATAGACACATACCATCTACTCAAGTTCAAACAAATGTCTCAAAACTCATTGGCCGGCGGTTCATTCCACAGCAAGAAAATGATCCCAAACATACTGCTAAAGCAACAAAGTAGTTTTTCAAAGCTAAAAAATGGTCAATTCTTGAGGGGCCCCATCAATCACCCGATCTGAACCCGATGGAGCATGCCTTTTATATGCTGAAGAGAAAACAGAAGGGGACTAGCCCCCAAAACAAGCATAAGCTAAAGATGGCTGCAATATAGACCTGGCAGAGCATCACCAGAGAAGACACCCAGCAACTGGTGATGGTCCATAAATCGCAGACTTCAAGCAGTCATTGCATGCAAAGGATATGCAACAAAATACTAAACATGACTACTTTGATTGACATGACATTGCTGTGTCCCAAATATTATGGTGCCCTGAAATGGGGGGGGGGGGGGGGGGAGGGACGACTATGTATAAACACTGCTGTAATTTCTACATGTTGAAACCAAAATGTATAAAAATGGCCTTTATTAAAATCTGGCAATGTGCATTTTAACCACATGTGATTTTTTTCTATTTCAAATCTCAAATTGTGGAGTACTGAGGCAAATAGTTTCACAAAGGGTCTTTGTCCCAAACATTATGGAGGGCACTGTGACCTCACTTTCAAAGGTATATCAATGTTCCTGCTTGCTGCTTTCACTTTGTTGTAAACATTTTATACTGTTCACACTTTATCGTCATATATTGACAGTTTTACCAACTCATTGTCAAGAAGATGAAATCAAAAAAGGTTTAAATGTTAATGTTTACTGATCCCAGAGTTTTGATTTCAACACTTTCTTCAGCTGTGAGAGCTGTTTTATTGCTCAGACAGTTCCTTCTGTGGCTCTGTCAAACTTTATCAAATTAATGTTTAATGTTTGTTGAGTAAGGGAGATATTTAGGTCTGATTTTTTTTTGTAGGAAAATGTTTACATTCGACATTGACTCTGCAGATTCTATTGATTAAGCATGCCGCAGATATTTTGAAATATATTGCCTTTTTTAAAAATTCCTTTCATATTTTAGCCATTCTTTGTCTGTCCATTAATTTTGCACAGTATTCTCAAGTGAGAGGAATGTTCTCTTTATCATCCGCGAGTCAAACTATACAAGGAATGCACAAGTACCCTGGGGTCCATAGTCTACCTTTCTCCAACTTACACCACCTTAAATGGTGCAGGCAGAGGAGGAATGTATATGTGAAAGATGATAATTAGCAGAATGGGTCTGCTTCACGTTGCTTCATAATATGTTACTAGACTAAGTGGGACCCGTTGGGTCCCAGCTTCTCACGGGAGGGCTGGTCCCCCAACGCAATATTCCACCTCTCCACCAATTCCAATACACACACACACACACACACCCTCCACCTCACACTCACACACATAAAGTCACTCACTCATACACTCACTCACTCATACACACACTCACACATACAGACACACATACAGACACACTTACACACACACACACACACATACACACTCACACACATATCATATATATGACAGTAAACTTTCTTGAATCTATTCACACGGCTGAGCGCGGCCTCTCCAATGTGGGGCTTCCGCAGTCAGCGGAATTCCGCAATCAGCGTGACCTCTGCACTTACCGGAAATTACGCAATCAGCACGACCTCTGCACTCACCGGAAATTACGCAATCAGCGTGACCTGTCCACTAAACGGAAGTCACGAAATGAGCGGGACTTTTGGACTAACCACAGTCGGACCAAATAAAGCATTTATTACTTCCAAACACAGCCGGACTTAATAAAGCATTTATTACTTCTAAACACAGTCGGACCTAATAAAGTATTTATTCCTTTCAAACACAGTCGGACCTAATAAAGCATAGCAGTTTCAAGCACAGGCAGGGCAGCAGGCCAAACAACTCATGGCATTGTCATTTCATTTCCAATTAAGCATTGCACTTTCAAGCACAGGCAGGGCAGCAGGCCAAACAACTCATGGCATTGTCATTGAAGGCTAACACATTTATTGCAAGTACATTGCAGACTCACAGTTCAGTTAATTCACAGCTTAGAATGACAGTCATGGCCTCTCGCAATCTTGCAGTGACTGACTCACGTCCAGGCATCCGGGGTTTTATAGTCCTGCCCCCCCCCCCCCCCCCCCGGAAGGGGCGTTACCTTCATTGCGGTGATTGACAGGTGAGAGGACCAATCAGCTGATCTCAAGGTTTTTATAACCACTCATAACTTTTTTATTTTTCATCGATGGGAAAAATCCTCGGGGCTGGCTCAGTGGAGGAGGACTGTGAGTAAGATGGCCAAAAATCACAGCAATACAGGGTAGCGTTTATTCTAAAATCAATATACAGCGCAGACAGGAAGTGATCAAGATGAGACTTTTAATTATATAGATATTCATATGTTAGATGAATATTTGTTGTGCATGCGCATGCTTAAGCAGATTAAACTTTATCAAAGCATAAAAGCTCTGCTGCTACTGAAGTATATTCTGCATTGCATTTTATGAATACTGTAATGCTGCTACAATAGAAAGTCTGAAGAAGGATCTCGACCCGAAACATCATCCATTCCTTCTCTCCAGAGATGCTGCCTGTCCCGCTGAGTTACTCCAGCATTTTGTGTCTATCTTCGATTTAAACCAGCATCTGCAGTTCTTTCATATACAATATAAAGGTATGGATGAGTTTCATATGTTATTTGTGCTTTGTACCACCACATTCACTTCTTAAAATCTGAAATCCAATGAAAACCTGTTTGAAGCAGCTCAGTTTGATTTAATATTGAAAACCGTATGCTGTTATAGAAACATAAAACTCTCTGGCACAGAAGGTCTCGGCTTTTCACATTTTCCGGGCACTTGTTTCATAGCCCTCCAGATTATAGCTTTTCAAGTGGCTTATCAGGTAACTTCCCTTTTCAAAAAGTGGCTCGAATGTCTGCCTTTAATACCCTTTCAATGAGCAATAAACGCACTTTTTTTTTTGAGGCAATGATTGCCATAAAGGCAGAAAATATTGGAGCTACTCAGCAGTAGACAGCAGAAAGTTTCAGGCTGATAGTGACAGAGCGTGAGAGACTTGACCATTATACATCCCACAGGACGGCAAGGTGGCACAACAGTAAAGTTGATGTCAAGAGTCAAGTCAAGAGAGTTTATTGTCATGTGTCCCTGACAGGACAATGAAATTCTTGCTTTGCTTCAGCACAACAGAACATAGTAGGCATTGACTACAAAATAGATCAGTGTGTCCATATACCATTATATACGTAAATACACACATTAATAAATAAATGTCTTACAATGCCAGAGACCCGGGTTCGATCCTGACTACGAGTGCTGTCTGTACGGAGTTTGTACATTCTCCCTGTGACCGTATGGGTTTCCCCCGGGTGTTCCGGTTCCTCCCACACTCCACAGACTTACAGGTTTGTAGGTTAATTGGCTGCGGTAAAAGATTGTGAATTGCCCCTGATGTGTGGGATAGTGCTAGTGTATGGGGATCGGTGGTCGGCACGGACTCGATGGGCCAAAGGGCCTGTTAACATTCTGTATCCCTAAACTAAACTAAACACAAAGACCACCCTGAGTTGAAAAAATGCATAGGTGACAAATCATCCTTAAATTGGAATCCAATGCCACTTTGCGTTGAGTGAGATATTCGTACTCCTGCAGGATGAATCCATGTTGTGATCCACCAACCCAACCATAAAGCACCAGGGCACACAATCTACCCAAACTGATAGCACGTGGTGGACAGCTGAAGATTCTCACAACATTCTTTGGGAGAAGTCCATGGTTCCGAAAGGAATTTACACACAGGCGTCATCCACTCCTCAGAACTAGAATGCAAGCACGTTATTCTTGATCACGAGGAGCTCCCAAAGAATGTCTCTCAGCCAATTTCATTAAATATTAATTAGCTAATCATCGGCACAGTTATAGGAGCTTCCTGAATTTAATAGCATATCTAAAAAACATACTTGCAATCTTCACAGTTATTCAAGACGTGGTTCAGTGGATAATGTACTAATTCCATTCAGTGATTTAAAAACAAACTGCGTAGATGCTTCATTATGACACTGAAAGAACAGGTCGCAGACAGAGATTCATTTCAGACGAGGCCAGTGAACCAAGATTTCTCCTCTGCTCTCAGGTGGATGATAAAAAGGTTCTATGGTATCATTTCAAAGATTATGGGAGTTTTCCCTACTGCCCATAACAATATTTACCCATTGAATTCATATTGATACAAGCCACATATGTGCATTTGTATTCCTCCAATATATGTGGGACTATGCCTTGTGTAAATCGGCTGCTGTTTCCAACATGATAATGATTACATTTGTAAAACTACAACCAATTATAAGGTCCTTTCCCTGAAGTTGTGAGAAACAGTGTGTAAATGAAGGCTCTTTTTTTTTTTTAAGTCCTCGGTTTAGGAACAACCCTCAGGGTAACAGTGGGCAAAGCAAAACAAACATGGTCGAAGTAACAGCAAAGCCCAAGAACAGTGACAAGCAATCTTCACAACAAATTACGGGTCCAAAATGTAATTAACACGAGTCTTGGAGATAAATGGTGATGACAAAGAAGCCAGCAATTGCCAGTGAGCTAGGTATCAACACCAAGCCAAATATATATCCTGAATAAAATAACAAACGCAGTCACTGAAGTCGTTCAAAAGACAGCCAGACCTCTACGTGCAACTATTATGTATTTTGTTACCATGTGAACTGAAACAATGAAATCAGCAAATATTTTGGCGAATTTTATTCTTTCAACCCTGCAATTCAAATAAAATCACTGATAATCAGGGAGGTAAAATTAAAGGCAAAAAACATTATATGTTTACAAAAGAAACCCACAATCTACATTAGCTACCTTTCCTCCCACCCCCACATTTAAATGAGAAAGCTGCAAAATATGCACAGATTGATAAAGGTGTTGAGATCAGTGTGCTCGTTCAGAAAGCAGTAGCTGAATGATATGATGACATGGAGTGTGTACTGCATGGACTGCAGTGTTGCCTGCCTGTCTGCACGTGTTGCTTTCCCCTCTCATTCCTCACTGCCAGGGTGCACAGTGCAGCTGTGCACCGCACTGCATCCTCTCGTCAAAACCAAAGTCCTTGCGGACATGTCTGTGCGGGGGGGGGGGGCGATTACCCTGCTCGAAGAGGGCGCTCCGATCCATACTAATCCATAACAGGAAACAGGCTCAACTAGAGAACCGCCCTCAACCTTAACCAATGTGCTCAGGGCTTGAAGCAGGAGCCCTCAAAAGGCTTCTCCCATCTCTGCGTGAACCATTAGCGATTAACCCTTCAGCGGCCTTCGCCCCTGGCCCTGTCTGGAAAAGAATACGTGACAAAAATCAAATAACAATCTAATGTCTAAAGTACGACACACAGATTTGAATGTCTGTTTTTTTTAAATTTGAAGCTTCACCATTAAAGATATCTACGCTTGATATAAATGCCCCTGAAAATGTCCTTCTCTTCACCGCCCCTCTTTTGGTCCTCCCGTCGCATCCACAGACGGAAAAGGCAGACTGGCAACCTGCTCGTGGGCCCCTGCCAACCAAAAGTATCTTTACCCAGCCAGCAGAGATGTATTTTAGACTGAATGTTCAACTGTTCGAGAATAACCCACTCTTCTGTCAACTGCAAGACAACAGTGTTCCTTGCATACGCGCCAAAGGAGGCCATTCGGCCCCCTTAGTCCATGCTGGCCCTCAGTACCGCAATCCCATTAATCTCAGTGCTCTTCTCTTTATTATCCTACTCTTGCAATTTACATAAATTCATAAATCATAGGAGCAGAATTAGGCCATTCGGCCCATCATCTACTCCATTCTATCATGGCTGATCTATGTTTCCCTCTCAACCTCATTCTCCTGCCTTCTCCCCATAACCCCCAACACCATCGTGTCCATTAACTCTCCTTTGATTATTTTGCACCCAGGATGTAACAACAGCAAATAACTGACAAACAAATATTTGGGAATGTGGCGGAAACCAGAGGAATTGCCACCAAACACAGTATCCTAGGTCAGGATTGAATCTTGGTCCTCGGTGCTGTGAGGCAACAGCACTCACTATCCGTTGCACCGCCATGCTATGGTGAAAAACGCCCATGATGTTTGAAGTATTGGGCCTTGATTCAGCAAGTTATTAAGACCTTTGCCACAATAACGCTTTCCCCTAAATGGAGGGCATGGTAGCGCAGCAGGAGAGTTGCTATCTTACAGCGGCAGAGACCCGGATTCGATCCTGACTACGTGTGCTGTCTGTACAGAGTTTGTATGTTGTCCATGTGACTGCGTGGGTTTTTCCGGGTGCTCCGGTTTCCTCCCACACGCCAAAGACGTACAGGTTTGTAGGTTAATTGGCTTCTGAAACTTCGTAAATTGTCCCTAGTATGTAGGACAGTGCTAGTTTATGGAGTGATCGATGGTCAGCGCCGACTCGGTGGGCAGTTTAATGTCCACAAAGGGATAAAGGTGCGTCGGACAGTACCCTAGCTTATAGTTCTTACAGTTCTCCCACCAGTCTTACTGTCTCCGACCACATTTTATCTCTGTACCGCCCACTACCCTGACAATAAATTGAATTGTATTGTATTGTATTGTATTGTATCAGTCTGAAGAAGGATCTCGACCCGAAACATCGGCCATTCCTTCTCTCCGAAGATGTTGTCTGTCCCGCTGAGTTACTCCAGCATTTTGAGTCTACCCTAGCTTATGGAAGCCTGACAGCAGAGGGGAAGAAGCGGTTCCTGAGTCTGGTGGTGTGCGCCTTCAAGCTTCTGTACCTTCAGTTGGACGGGAGAAGGGAGAAGGAGGAATGACCGGGATGGGACAAGATTTTGATTACATTGGCTCCTTCTCCAAGGAGACATGAAGACAAAGGATTTCAGTTAAAATCAAATTGAAAGGATGTTTTATTTCTAAGCACTGAGATATGCGATTTGGTTGCAATGACGTCTGGGCAAGTCCTGACAAATCAGACTGCTTCATAGCAGCAGCCATGCTTTCAATTGAAAACAAAGCATCAACAAATGGTGGCGGCTGAGTGGAAAGTTTGGCTTGCTACGCTTCCCCCCCACCCCTGCTGAATGTTCATATTGTGGTACGTTTCATTGGTAACGTCAGCATTCATTGCTCAACCCCAACTGTCCTTGTAATGAGGGTGATGAAACGCCTTCTTGAGCCACTGCAATCTTTGGTGAAGGTGTTTCCACAATGCTGTTGAGTAAGGAGTTCCACAACTTAAACCCAGTGACAATGAACAATAATGCATTTCCCAGACATGATAGTTTATAACTTGGAGTGGACACAGCAAGTGTTGAGACTTTCTCAAATGCCAGTTTTCCTTGTCCTGGTGGTACAAATGATAGGTTTGAGGTTGTCAGAGAAGCTTACTTAGTAACTGCCGGGCATTTTGAGTCAATATATAGTACAGCCAGTGGAGGAGATTGTGAATGCTTATTGTGACGGATAATACTATTTAAGTGGCCTTTGTCATGGGTAACATCGAGTTTTGGGTGGTGTGGGAGCAGCACTCCTCCAGGCACAGTGAACAGGAATCCATTACACTCCTCAGTTGTGCCTTGGAGTTGGTGGAAAGACAATGGAATATCAGGAGGTAATTAACGTACCACGCCTTCTATACCAAATAGTCCCCAATTTCTGGCCTGCTCGTGTAGTAAAAACACATATGTGGCCAGGTCAACAAAGTCTCTGCACAATAGTGACTTCTTGACCATCAAGTTGAGAAGATGAAATGTCTACAATTATTTCAGAAGTGAAACCCACAGCCGGCACTTTAGGAAGGAAAGCTCAAAGCATGTTGACCTGTTCCCAACCCAGATAGAAACAAGAAAAAAGCACTAATCTGATGGATCGCTCTTGTGATGCTGTCCTGCTGATTAGGTTTGTGTGCGTATTACAGAAGGACCACCCTGTGACGCCACTTTCAAGGAACAATGTACCTGCACTCCTCGATCCCTCTGTGTTGTAGCACTCCCTAGTGCACTGTCATTCACTGCGAATCTTCACAAATCTATCAGTTTCGTAAGACACTATCTCTCAGATGCTGCGTGATCTACTGAGTTCCTTGAGTAGTTCGCTTTTTCCCCCCTTCAAGATTCCAGTATCTGCAGTCTCGCTTCTCATTAATTCTACTTATCTAAAAGTATCACCCTGCACCCTATTGATGACAAACACAATTTAGCCTCCTTGCTAACAATTTGGAATGCTGGTGTCTATCGTGAGACCACTTCAAAGAGAGCTGCTTATTTTATCTTTCTTACTTATCCTGTACGTCTTTCCAATTCTTCTCTCACTGGTGCAAAGCTACAACTCTGCAATATCCGGCATCTCTCCAGTGGCACAGCCATGTAATTCACAGTGCAAACCAAGGTCACGATCAACATCTCAAGAGGAATCAAGAGTGTTTAATTGTCATATGCACTGGGAAGATATTCTTACTTGCTGCATCTTTGCAGGCACATTAATGCAACAAATTGGCAACAACATCAGAGGTAATCAACAACTATCACAGGTGCAGTCATTTGGATGAGACGTTGATCCACGATGCTTGCATCGTGTCTGAACATAGAGATCCCATGGCATTATTTGATGAAATAAAAATGAACTACACATGCTGGTTTATACCAAAGATAGACACAAAATGCTGGAATAACTCAGCGGATCAGGCAGCATCTCTGGAGAAAATGGATAGGTGATGTTTCGGTCAGGTCCGAAGAAGGGTTTCGACCCAAAACGTCACTTATCCACATTTTCTAGAGATGCTGCCTGACCCACTGAGTTATTCCAGAACTTTGAGTCTATCTTTTGTATTATTTGATGAAGTGCACTTGACTGGGACCATTATTTATTCTTCAACCTACATCAGCTACATTAATTTAATTATCTTTTTTCTGTTTATGGGAACTTTCAATGTACAAATCGGCTGGCAAATTTCATACATTATAAGTATATGATGTAATGGCTACACTTTATAAGTACTTCCTCTCTAGTAATTAGCTTTGGAGCAACTGGGGATCACAAAAGGTAACATGCAAGCTCATTGTCAGGTAATTTATTTCACAGAGTTCGGTGTTCCAGCACTGAAGAAGGGTTTCGGCCCGAAACGTCGCCTATTTCCTTCGCTCCATAGATGCTGCTGCACCCGCTGAGTTCCTCCAGCAATTTTGTGTACCTTATTTAATACATAGATGGATTATAGGTAATCCATTTACGTGTGAGTTTCCATAACGCAAAGCATTACATAGAAAACGTGATGAAAGAAAATTAGTGCTGATTTATTTAAATTTATTGAATAAATTATGTGAATGTGAATATTATTCCCTATCTCAAATAAGACCTAAAGAAATAGGAGCAGAATTAGGCCATTCAGCCCATCGAGTCTACTCCACCACTCAATCATGGCTGTTCTATTTTTCCATCTCAACCCCATTCTCCTGCCTTTGCCAAAGCCTCCATATCTTTCCTGTAATGGGGAGACCAGAACTCACACAATACTCCAAAAGCAGCCTAACCGAAGTTCTACAGAGTTGCATTATGACTTCCTAACTCTTATACTCCATGCCCCGAGCAAGACGCCTTTTTTTAAAACCCTAACTAATTTTGCCGCAGCCTTCAGTGAGTGATGAACTTGGACTCCAAGATCCCTCATGGCTGTTAAGGGTTTTGCCATTAACTGTAGACTTTCCCCTTACATTCAAGTTCCCAAAGTGCAACACCTCACACTTGTTCGGGTAAAACTCCATCTGCCATTTCCCCGCCCATATCTACAGCTGATCTATATCCCACTGTATCTTCTGACAGCCTTCGTCCTTGTCTGATACTCCTCTAATTTTGGTGTCATCAGCAAACTTACTCGCCAACCTATCTACATTTACATCTAAGTCGTGAGATTCTAAGATTACATTTCCTAACACTGGAATATCCAGGCAAAGAAGACAGCTTTACAACATTGAGTCGACCAACACATCGCATCATTTTAACCCTCTTGGAATCTTCTATCAAAAATCACCTTCCATTTTAATGAGTATTGGCTTGTTTCACATGCTGGTCTCACTCGTTTCATTAGGACAACCCACTCACACCAGTGAAACGCATAGAAGAAATGCTGCAGACCAGACAATTGAGAACGGGTTTAGGGGAGCCGGAGAATGGTGAGCAGGTGAGGATGAGGGTGTTGTGGGAGCCATGAGAACGGATCAGACCTAGAATAATGCTGGGTCATTTGTTATTGGCTCAGGACATGATGTGTAAGAACAAGCAAGGCTGAGGTAGAGAGGTTGAGATTAGGCGAGGGCTGGTTCAGAATCAATATGCAGAGCTCAGGTAACCAGGGCAGTGCTGAAGAGCCAAGGCAGCAAGTGAGACAGGGGTAGGAGTTGGAGAGGATCAACATGGAGTTTGTGAGCAAGCAAAACAAGTGAAAGGTGGCGATTCAGGGTACTGTAATGAGTGTGGCCAAGATATGGTACAATGCAATAGAGGTGAGAGTGGGATAGGCTAAAAAGGTTGAAAGGTGGGAGAAGACAGGAGGGGACAAGAGCAAGGTGAGAGATCAGTAGAGGATGGGGTTGATAGAGCAAGGGAAGTGAGAGTTAGGAAAGATGGGGGTTGAACGCAAGGTTCATGGAGGAGAAAGAGAGGGGGAGGCTGCATGGAGCTGAGAGAAGGAAAGGCTAGGGGGCAAGTGTGAAGGGGTGGCTAAGGGATACAGAGCAGCAAAGGCTGGATGGTAAGGGCATGGGCGGCATGGTGGCGCAACGGTGGAGTTGCGGCCTTAAGTGTTTGCAGCGCCGGAGACCAGGGTTCGATCCCGACTACGGGTGCTGTCTGTACGGAGTTTGTACGTTCTCCCCGTGACCGTGTGGGTTTTCTCCGAGATCTTCAGTTTCCTCCCACACTCCAAAGACGTACAGGTATGTAGGTTAATTGGCTTGGTGTATGTGTAAACTGCCCCTAGTGTGTGTAGGATAGGGTTAATGTGTGCTGCGATCGCTGGTTGGCTCGGACTCGGTGAGCCGAAGGGCCTGTTTCCGCGCTGTATCTCTAATCTAAACTAAAAACATAGATGGTGAGAACAAGGGTAGCATTGGGTTTAGAGTAGAAGAAATACATAGTTTTGTAATTAATTATTAGAAATCTGGATCAAGAGGCATCTATCAAAGGTGTGATTGTATGTATTGAAACGTCAATATCTGACTCGAACAGGCTTCATCACCTTTTAGTTTAGTTTAGAGATACAGCACGGAAACAGTCCCTTCGGTCCACCGAGTCTGTGCCGGCCAGCGATCCCCATACACTAACACTATCCTACACACTCGGGAACATTTACAATTTTACCAAAGCCAATTAACCTACAAACTGGCACATCTCTGAAGTGTGGGAGGAAGATGGAGCACCCGGAGAAAACCCACACAGTTATAGAGAGAACGTACAAACTCCGTATAGACGGCACCTGTAGTCAGCATCGAACCCGGGTCTCTGGCTCTATAAGGCAGCAACTCTACCGCTGTGCCACCGTGCCACCTGAATGAAATGATTCCAACTTTGTAACCCAAGTCACCTTTTGCTATTTCAGAAGCTTTTCAGCTGACCACCACCCTTGGCATGATACCCATCTTACAATTGCTTGCACTGTAGGTGACCTGCTATCAACCATTTCAACAAGAAAGCAAACAGGAGCAAAAGACAACTTAGCAGAGGGGAAAGAGTGCCTGCAAAATTATACTAACTGCACAAGTTCATTTTCAGCTTTACCTAAAGATTCATGGAACTACTTTCACATTGTTTCAAGCTGCCATCCGAGCTGTCAAAATCTGTGTGTCAATTTTTTTAATTCTGCTCTACCGACCTTGATATTAAGTTGGTAGACAAAAATGCTGGAGAAACTCAAGCGGGTGAGGTAGCATCTATGGAGCGAAGGAAAAGGTGACGTTTCGGGTCGAGACCCTTCTTGAGAATCAAAGGTAGATAAAAATGCTGGAGAAACTCAGCGGGTGAGGCAGCATCTATGGAGCGAAGGAAAAGGTGACGTTTCGGGTCGAGACCCTTCAAGAGTCTCGACCCGAAACGTCACCTTTTCCTTCGCTCCATAGATGCTACCTCACCCGCTGAGTTCCTCCAGCATTTTTGTCTACCTTTGATTTTTCCAGCATCTGCAGTTCTTTCTTAAACATTTGATATTAAGTTGAAGATTTTTTTTTAAATATATATATTTTTTAAACAATTTCTTCCCTCATCCACTAACTAAACAGGGATGTGGTTATTCTACAATCTCAGCGCCATAGTAAAGCAGGACAAGACCCCATGTGGAGAGGAGAGGAAGCGGTTGAAGATAGCTAGTTTGACACCACAAGGAAGAATGTTCCAACGTGGCATCCAACATGTTTTTTTCTAGAGTGCAGTAATGGGGCCATAAATTCAAAGCATTTTAAATAATTGTATAATGAGGCACTCCTACTTGCCATTTCTAAACCTCAAATTCTGGGAGGAATTTGTGGATGGATTTAACTCATTCTTGTACAGGAGAACCACAATTCTCATACAGTCAACTGCAAGTACCCTTTTGTAAGTCTTGTCCTATATTTTTGAATAATTTTTCTCCTCTCGAAATTTTCAATTCCCATACGAATGTATCCACCACCACTATAGCTAACTGGAGGCACAAGGGAGTGCAGTCGTGGAATCTGTAGCCATTACCTGCTGGAAGATCTCATCTTACCGAGCAGCACCTTGTCCTTTTTAGGTTGGGACCCTACTTCTGAACAATTGACTGTATGGAAGAAAGAGTTCCCCATTTCTTATGATATATTTTTGGCATTTATCTTAAATCCATGCACTTTTTTTTTTTTTTAAAGATCCCACCTTCCACTGGAACGCTTGCTCCTCGTGTACTTTAGGACAACTCAGCATGATTTTGACCTCCTCAATAAATTCATCTGCCTGCATCATTTTAGTTTCTCCCAACTCCCCACAGGAGTATCATATGTCCCAAAGCAAGAAATTCTTAGCAGCAGCAGCATAACAGATATGTAAAAACATACCTGTAAAAACAATATATGAAAAATAAACAATATACTGCAAATACAAAATCACTGCCCCCAAGTCCCTGGTGCAATCCAGTTTGTAGCCCTGGAGTTTAGATGGAGTTCGTAGTGTTCAACAGCCTGTTTGACGGGAGGTTGATCCTGAACCTGGACATTACAGTTTTCAGGCTCCTATACATTTTTTCCCCAATGGCAGGAGTGAAATGATAGTGCAGCCCAAAAGGGAGGTGTGGGTCCCTTTTGATGCTGGCTGCCTTTTTGAGGCAGTGCCTCCTGTACACCGCTTCGATGTTGGTCAGTACCTATAATGAACTTGGCAGCGTTCACTGCTTTTTGCCATCTTCTTTGTTCCTGAGCGTTTGAGTTGCCAAATCACGCCGTGATGTAACCAGTCCATATGCTCTCTACCATACACCCGTAGAAGTTCAAAGGAGTGTTTGTCAACATACCAAATCAGCTCAATCTTCTAAGGAAGTAGAGGCGTTGATGGGCTTTCAATGTGCTGGGTCCAGGGCAGGTCTTCAGAGTAAAGCACGTCCAGGAATTTGACGATTTGGCCTCTCGCCTCCACCGGCCCGCTGATCAAGACAGGGTTGTGGGTACTTCTTGTGCTAAAGTGAACGATCAGTTCCTTGGTTTTCCTGATGTTGAGAACAAGGTTGTTGCTGTGGCACCCTTGAGACAGGCGATCAATCTCCCACCTATACCTCTGCATCTTTGTAATTCGCCCAACAATGGTGGTGTCGTTGGCAAATTTAAAGATGGAGTTGGAACTGTGTGTGGCTGCACAGACATGGGCTGAGCATACAGCGTTGACGTGCTCCTGTGCTGATGGTTATTGAGGAGGAAGTGCTGTTGCCAACTCGTATTGATGGTGTTCTGTTGCTGGGGAAGTCGAGGTAAGTTTCCTTTGCGCCGTCTCCAAGATGATGCCTGGCATCTCATCAATGTTGACCTGGGACTTGCTGAATCCAGGCACTTTCTGGTGTTATCTAGAAACCAAAACCCTCTCTATCTGCAGGTTGCCCTGCTTTAATTTACTCGCCATCTGGTGGATTAGCAATCTGCTCAGTTCTATCAAGATAGTGATTTATTACATATTTCTTTGGGATAGTAGAGATGGAAAATAATTCATGTTCTGAACACATCATTACTTTTATATAAAACAATGTCGTTATAACAGGTGCTTTGAACCCAAGAAAACTGCCAGCTGCATTGTTTGAGGTTTTATGGTCTTTCTGAGAGCGCATAATGTTAAAAGATACTGGGCGTGATAAAATAATCACAGATATTAACGCATGGAAATTACAGTTGTGCCTTTGCTGCTTTTGTGCAGAACAAGGGGCTCGGTGATGAAGTTGCGAGGCAGTAAATGAATCGTGTGGTTTGGAGCAAGTTCTAAATATGAACAGGGAGCTCAAACGGGTGAAGATTAAATCTTCTAACGGGCCTGTCCCACGATGCGAGTTCACCCAAGAGCTCTCCCGCGTTTAAAAAAAAATCAAACTCGTGGTAAGTACGTAGAATGTAGGTGGCGGGTACGTCGGATCTCGTGGATGTCTCGTAGCGGCTCGTAATGCTAACGGCAGGTACTCGGGCAACGCAGAAACTCATGAAGTTTTTTTCAACAGTGTGAAAAATTTCCAAGAGTAAAAAAATACTCGTGATGAGGTACCATGAGTTTGATTTTTTTTTTAACTCGGGAAAGCTCTTGGGTGAACTCGCATCGTGGGACAGGCCCTTAACTAACCACCTCCTCATTGCATTTCTTTTGGATTGTGTGACTAATGTGTATTCCTTTTATTTGCTCTGGGTGTTTTCCACAACGATAGGAGGCAGAATTATATGCACAAGGGAGTGATTTTAAATGGCCTTAAGAATAATCAATGAAACCGTTGCTTTCGGTTATCTTGGGGGAAAGGGAAGATTAGAATCGCCAAAGAAGGTATAATTCTGGGTGGATGCAAAATTATCATGAAAATTGGAAATGCTTATTCATCCTTAATTTACATAGCTCTGTCCATAGCAAATCAAGGAAACCCATTTCACTCAAATTTGCAGCAATCCCTGTATTCTGCTTCCCATATTGATTTATTTTCAGACTCAAAAATGACCAATATCACAACTGTAAGTCATACTCTAGTCATCTTGTTTGTAAAACATATTTTTCAAATTCTTATTTTTTTTATCATTAGTTTTAAACTTTTGTCATTATCATCTCCCCAACCAAAGTTCTCCCATTATAAATATTCCCTAATTTAGTAACTACTGAAAGTACACAATTTAAAATCAGATCCATGCCATTGAAGGATGAAAGCACACAATATGGCGGGAATTTTAAATCCATTCTTTTATAAGTTACGCATGCTCACTCGCATAAAACTCTGTGTAGAACCAACAGATTAATGAACACGCAGGATTGTAGATGCCTAAGAAGCAAAAAAAAAAATCACTGCCCGAGGAAGTTACCCGATCAGACGGCATCTGTACAGGGAATGGACAAATGGCGATTCGGGTTGAGACCTTTCGTTAAGCTGAATAAGTTTCCTGACCCAAAATGTCACCTGTCCATTTTCATAAAGTCACAGAGCACGGAAACAGGTCCGTCAGCCTAACTTGCCCATCTGACCATGATGCCCCACCTACACTTGTCCCATTCGCATGTGTTTGCCCTATATTCCTCCAAGCCTTTGCTATCCACGTACCTTTCCAAAAGCTGGAATTGGAATTGTCAAAGGCTTTTCATCATATTTTGGGATCCAGCGGAAGAATTGACACGAGTGGCGACAGAGACACCTAAGCGTGGAGTTATCTCAATGGAGCAAAATACCTCCAGCCCCATTCATACAGAACAGTCCCTATTCATACGCAACCATAACAATTAGGGGAGGGAGGAAATGGACTACAGATGGATATTAATGAAAATAGAAATAAAAAAGGAGAAAATGGCAATATGACATGCTAAATACGTAGTAAGGTGATGTGTAAAAAAGTTTTTTGAAAAAGATTTCGTAAAATATTGAGAAATGAAGATGAAAACCAAGGCTTGTATTGCGGGACATCAGGTTACAAAAATGCTCCAAGTAATTCTTGATGATGCAATGAGCAATGCGATCGTTATATAATACACACCGTCTTCCACTCTCTATGGTCGAGACTGACAATGCTCACTCCGGGGAAGGGGGATCATGGGATGACCACTAGGTCGAATGCAGAAGTGTGCCTGCGAATCCAATGGCACCTTCCAACTAAAGGAAAAATATTCAAACCCAAAGCAATTTTGTGTTTATATTTTAAAACTTCAGTGACGCAGTTCTTGTTATACTTTGCCAAGCATCAATAAACATTACTGCATGATAACAACACCCAGTAGAATAACAAGTTCTACGGCACACCTCAAAATTAAATTCAAAGATGTTGCAAGTCTGTGATTTCACCATCAGCTGAATTTGTAGCCTTAAGTTATTCCATGCACTGTGACAGGCTCAAAGTCATTCCAACCTGTTTCACTAAACTTGTAGTATTGCGTACTTGCTTGGAAGCAAGGGACAGTTGCAACTTGAACTTAACATATTTATCAACAAATCTCCCGTGACAATCCCAAAGTAACATAGGAGATGTTCCGTTTTGGAGGGGGGGGAGAACAAAGTGTAGTATAAAGTCCAACTGGAAGCAAATGCACCACAAAGCAAATATATATCCTTTCCAGCTTAACAAGATCGTTTCTATAACAAGGTGACCAAAACTAATATCTGCATCCCAAGTTGTGACATATTAGCTGGAGAAGCTCATGATCAGTCAGAAGATATTTTGAAGTGTAGCAACAAAGAAATGAGAGAAACTTTAAAACGCAACATCCAAAATTAAAACATCATACCCAGAAGGACTCAAACTGGTAAATTTATGAATGCCTTCATTCACTTCAAAGTCTGAAAGACCATCTGTGATTTCCCTCTTTGTGATGTTAAATGTACATGTAGATAGCATGTTATTTACTTTCTGCGCAGTCCCTTGGAATGAAATAATTCTTTGACTCTTGTTTTCCCGGTTGAGGCTGATATGAGAACCGTGGTCTCCTCTGCAAACGGGGCAGAAGGTGCCTGAGCGCACGGATGAGTGGGTAATCTTGTGAGATTGTGTGTTCCTTCTTCCACTAATGCAGGGTGCCTTTGTGCTCCTAATGCATGGACTTGAGGTTCCCATTGCCGTCCCAGCTTCAGCAGTAGTGGGCCAGAGATTCCAAGGAGTCAATGGGGAAGTTGTGTTTCTTCAAGGAGGATTCAGAAGCTTAAAAACAAGTTCAAATCTCACCAATGGCATCTGGACAATTTAAATTCATGAACTAAATGGAGTAAAATAATCAATATCAGAAATGGTGGGGTAGTGTGCTCCTTCTTGGTGTTCCTGATGCATGAACTTGATGCAGTCTCAATACAGTTCAGACTGCTCCTCCTCTTCTTTCGAGTAGTTAAGAGCCAGAGCTTAGTTGGAGTCGATTGGGTTGCTGCATGTCTTCAAGGAAGCTTTGAGCACATCCGTAAATCTTTTCCTCAGTCTGCCTGGTAATTGCTTCCTGTGAGAGAGCTCAGAATGGAATATTCGCTTTGGGAGTCTGGTGTCGGGCATGCAAATGGCATGGACAACCGACTCCAAACGCCTGCTTTTTGAATGCACTACCCAGTTAAATCCCCATTCACTCACTCACTCTATCACTGGGGCCTTACAGGAATGCAACCAAAGGCAGACCGATGCCCCAAAACGGTTCTTATTTTTAGAAATAAAGAATTAAAGGTTGTGGTTAACGTTAGTGGGAGGAGTGGGAAAGCAGCAAACTGTAAATAATTCTCTGAAATGATTAGTGACTAACTGGAAAAAAATTACAGGTGTGCACTCACATGTGTGGAATGTGTGTGATGTTCGACACAGTTGCCAAATCGAAGATTGGGAATGTCAACCAACCAGATAAACATTAAACAGCTACAGCTTCCTATCCACAGCATTTGCAAAATTAACATTGTCAAATTATTCTTCATGAACATGAAATGGACCATATTCACAAACACCTCAAAGAGCCAAATTACAATAATCCCTTCCGATACACACCTGCCTCATATTTGAACAGCTAATTACTTTATTTTACAATATCTATGACATTGTCGCAGTTTACATGGAAAGAAATGCTGTTAATGCAAAACAATAAAGAGTGTTATTTTTTGATCAGTAAATCTAGTTTCAAAATTGGTGCCAATTCCTGCTTCTATTTTTCTTTGTGTTTTTAAATACACACTTTTCCCATTTTCAAATAAATCACAACATAGTCTTTCACAATCACTTCAAAACTGTGGTTGAAGTCAACTTTTGTGTAAAAAGTCTCACCAGTTGATTGGATCAATTTAGGGGTATCGATCATGAGCGGATAAAGATTGTAAACTCATAGAAAATTACAGGTTGCAGAATATGGAGACATGTTGCGGACTCCTAAGCAACTGTGTATTTATACTTCAGGTTAATCTTAGAACTAGCAAGTAAATGCAGCATGGCAGGATCTGCTGCATCTTTAGGAGGTGCAGGCTTTCACATAGAACATTGAAGATTCTACCTGGAAAACATTATGTGGCACTATTGGAAAAGCAAGGGTATTTCCCCACTACTCTTAAGTACATTTATTATTTAACGACCATCACCGTGAACATATTTAACTGGTCATTCATCTCACTCTTTGTGCATGGAACCTTGATTGATTATTTAGCAGGGACTTTAAAAAATGATTTACTGGCTGTGAGATGATTAGACATGGTCTGTGGTCATGATAAAGTCCAATATAAAAGCATGTTTTTCAAGCTGTTCTAGCTTCAAGCTGTGCAAACCATGTCAATGGGAATTTATATTCTCCGCCAGGTGTTAGTAAACACATTTAGAGCCCTCTTTGCATGCATAAAACTCCCTTTACTCTTTCCTGTAATAAGCCCCAGCCACAACCTTATAATAGCACCATTGCTCCCTCATCAACATTTCTGTTTATTTCTCCCCCCCCCACCCCACCCCCCTACATTTTAGAAAATTACTCATTTCACAAGCAGTTAGGAATTTAAAGTCCACTTTTCTCAAAGTCATAGTCATCAGAGTCTTACAGCGTGAAAACAGGCCCTTCGACCCAACTTGCCCACAACTGGCCACTATGTCCTATCTACACCAGTCCCACCTACCATCGTTTGGCCCATACCTGTCCTATCCATGTACCTGTGTAAATGTTTCTTAAAGTTGCGATAGCACCAGCCTCAACTATCTCCTCCGGCAGCTCGTTCCATACACCTATTTTTGCGTGAAAAAGTTACCCCTCAAATTCTTATTAAATCTTTCCCCCCTCACCTCAAACCTATGTCCTCTGGTTCTCGATTCCACTACACTAGGCAAGAGACTCCGTGCGTCTACCCGATCTATTCCCCTCATGATTTTATACACCTTAGCGATGGCAAAAATATGGATTTCATATTCAAAGATGCCATCAGCCACTTCTAAAACAAATAACAAAACAAACCTGGGGCATAATAACAAATAGGACGGTGCAATTAGGGACGGGGGTGTGGGCTGTCAGATACTCACTCCAGGTGGAACCTTACGTCGACCGTAGGAACAACCAGCTTAGCAGAAATTAAAATAACATTCCAGCTGACTGGAGAGTACAATTTATGACTTGGACGGATAAACAGAAGAATGTGACTGCAGAATAACCAGAAGCTTATTGAAAAATGAATAATAAACAAATGATTAACAACCCTGGTGCCTACTTGTACTTTAATAGGCAATCAAGCTGAATTTGTGCCAAGTCCCTCAAGTATTCAAGTTGTTCCTTTATAAATGTTTTTATAGGTGTATAGCAGTGCATTTGCACTATACATGTGCACCATATGGTAAGCAAGCCCAAATTCACCAAAGTGTACGAAATGGTTAGAGGGTTCAACAAGGCAGATGTGTTCCCCTCGCCATTTCCACAAGGGATGCAATCTGAAGTGACATGTCGCGGGGTGACGTCTGTATCGTCGTGAGTAGTCGCTCAAAGAGTCGTACATTTTTATGGACGCCGCTGGATTTTCAACATGTTGATAATTTTCGGCCACCTGCTGCGACTATGACGGGTGCCGGTAAGTCGCCAAAAAAATTGCATAAGTGGGACAGGCCCTTAATAGAGTTCAGTGAGACTTTGGCTACTTGGAAAGACACATAATGCTGGAGTAACTCAGCGGTTCAGGCAGCATCCCTGGAGAACATGGACAGGTGACGTTACGGGTATGGACCCTAGGTTTGGGCACTGAAGTAGCCAAGGGATGTGCAGGCGGGATAGGGACAGAAAGTTGATGCAATAGGTAGACACAAAATGCTTGAGTAACTTAGAAGGACAGGCAGCATCTCTGTAGAGAAAGAATGGGTGACGTTTCGGGTCGAGACCCTTCTTCAGACTGCAATAGATCTTCTCGATGGCAGAACAGTCATAAGGAAGGAAGAAGGGTTCGAACCTGAAATATGACCAATCCTGTTTCCAGAGATGCTGCAGTTACTCAGGCACTTTGTGTCTATCCTTTGTGTCAATTTTCTGTCTCCCCTCCCCCTTCAGTGGGTTTTCCCCGGGTGCTCCGTTTCCACCCACACTCCAAAGCCGTGCAGGTTTGTGGGTTAATTCTTCGGTATAAACCAGCATCTGCAGATCCTTTCTACACATAAGGGAGGAATACCCTATTCCTGCCTCTATTTCTTAAGTTATGTTTTTAATTGGCAGGACCTTAGAGTCGTATAAATGAGTGCTGCATCTTTACCAACAGAATCAAGAAATGTACAAAATCCAGAGGCTTCCTAGTTTTCTACATAAATGGAGATACACTGTAGAAAGCTAGTAAACAGCTTGCACAACATCATAAATACTAACAGCATGGCTTCATAGCCAGAACATTGTGGGTTCAAGTTCAAATCCAAAAACTTGAGGACAAAACCAGTCCAGCACTCCCTTAAAGGATAAAGTTATTCAATTATGATCTAAGATCCAATCTTTTCTCTCTCCGATGCAAGTACAAAAAAATCCCACCGGACCTTTATTTCAAAGAAGCATATTCTGATTAACATGTTGTAGCTTGTGAAATCTTGTTCTATGCAAACTGGTCGCCAAATTCCCCATTACTACTACTTCAGTACAACACTACTTCCACACAGGTTCATTGGCTTGAAAGGGATTTGGGACATTCTGGAGTTCTAAAAACCATTATAAATGAAAATCTTACCTTCAATATATTAACCAATGAAAAATTTGAAATCCAATCAAATAGACTGCAGAACAGACTGGAACTGTAATTCGCAGGATTATCTCAATGCATTCCCTCAGAATTGCCGTAAAATCACTGTCCCAAGGGGAGCTAAGTTTAAAAAGTGCAATTATTTATTATGAAGCCAAGAGTGTAACTGTGTCTGTCAGCTCGGCATCAAGCTTCAAGGCTGGCGCATGGAAGGAAATCAGAGACCATTGATAAATCTAAATTGGTTGCAACGCTCATACACTTATTCTCAGTCCAAGACTCTTGACACACTTCCCATATGCACAGAAATGTATACAAAGTAACTCATAACTTTAGATGCACCATTCAACAATCACAATCCAACTCTCTTCCTATTTAACAGACTGACAAAAATTGGGTGGTGACCCGGCCACATCGCTCCTTTCTACCCAAATACAAGATCACAACATGTCACCTTCAGCTCTGCTTCTTGTGCTTCTGGGATAGTTTACTTTACTTGTGGAGTCAGAAGGCTGTGGGTCCATTTTGCGCATCAGAGTCTCAAGCACGTAACCTGGTTAAGCCCCCAATGCTGAGAGCTGAGCTACTGGTACAATATCAATGTCTTTGGAGCAAGACACTAAATCTGAGCCTAACTGCTCTCTCAGATGGATATGTACAATCATGTGCAGAGTTTCAAAAGGCAGGAAAATGTTTCCCAGTGTTTTTCCCATATTAATCTCTTTATCGCTAACATAGATTACGCAGCCTTTCGTCTCACCTGCTGTGATGCGACCATACTGAATTCAAATTGCTACGTTTTCCATCACTCTACCAATAACAAAACTTAATTACATGCAAAGCATTTTGGAAACTCCTGAATCTGAAACATGCTCCCTTTCTCCTTCGGGGCCAACTTCCAAAATGTTTCAAGAGTGATTTATGACTTAGTTGTACACAAGGGCGTATTTTGTGAAGAGGAAGATTGCGGAAGGGTCTTCTTAAACCTTTGCTCCCCTTATGGTAAAGATATTTCCACATTCACGATCGTGTGGCCTTTGTAGCAGTCACTTTTTTTTTTAAACAACAAACAAATAGTTATATTCAGGTATTAATGGGCGAGTCTGTTATGCGTATGCTTGATGAGAGAAGAGCTGTATCCACAATAACAGCTGCACCTATAGTACAGGGAGCCTGATCACACGGATAAGAGTTGTCGTTACAGTAATAGACCTTTTTCACGGGGCGACTTGACGCAAGAGTTAACCAGAGTTTAACATCGTGGGAACCTCGTGCGATAACAGTACGGCATTCGTGGACCACCGTGGACCACCGTGGCGCTAACGGCAGGTAATCGTGTAACTCGGTGACTTGGGAGAAAATTCAAGCAAGCTTGAATTTCTCCAAGAGTGACTTGTACACTTGTGGTTGAGCATTGCAACTTTATATGAACGTAGTGGCCAGTGCGATATCCGTGCGATATCCGTAATAATAATGAGAGGGGTGAGTGGGAGGGCTGAAAGAGGTGCGAGTCTAGATGGGCCACAGTGGGGTGGGGTGGGGTGCGGGCGAGGGAAGGGTAAGAAATGGGAGGAGAGAGAGGTTTTTAGAGGTTACCTTGTGGCTAGCATCCGTCCATCCATGAGAGATGATGGTGTGGCTTTAGAAACATAGAAAACAGGTGCAGGAGTAGACCATTTGGCCCTCCGAGCCAGCAGCGCCATTCACTATGATCATGGCTGATCACCCAAAACCAGTACCCCGTCCTGCCTTCTCCCCATCTCCCCTGATTCCGTTAGCCCTGAGAGCGAAATCTAACTCTCCCTGATAGGAGTAGAATGAGGCCATTTGGCCTATCAAGTCTACGCCATTCAATCATGGCTGATCTATCTCTCCCTCATACCCCATTCTCCTGCCTTCTCCCCATAACCTGTGACACCCGCACTAATCTCTGGGTTAGGCAGCAACTCCACTATTGTGCCGCAGTGCCGTTCCAAAATTCCCTGTGTGTGTTTTAATATCCCAGCCCAGCTTTAAACCTGGGAATGGGAAGGGTGATTTTACAGAAAATAGAACAATACAGGAGGGGACCAGTAAATGGTCAATTAGGGGAGGGCACCAGTAAATGGTGAATTTGGGGAACGCACCAGTAAATGGGGAATTAGAGGAGCGCACCAGTAAATGAGGAATTAGGGGAGCGCACCAGTAAATGGGGAATTGGGGGAGTAAATGGGGAATTAGGACAGCAGCAGTGATAGTCACTGATTGTGTTATGTTATGCACGGATATTACACTGGTGTGAACTTGTATAATACGCTGTGCAGCAAAACTGGACCATGAGTTTAAGATCAAAGATTTGCGTGTAAATTGATATGACTGATAGACACAAAATGGACCCTTCTTCAGACTCTCTCCAGAGATGCTGCCTGTCCCCCGCTGAGGTACTCCAGCTTTTTGTGTCAATCTTCGACAGATTGGGTTTGCTGTAAATGTCTATGTTAATATGTGTGTCTTTTCCTCTTGGGCATTACTTTGTTTCTGTTGGTGGCTCCACATTTTATGATAGCCTGAAGTGTGATAAAGCTTTTACCTCAGCAGTTTGATTGTCAGTTCTTGTTTACCTCATTGTTAAATAAATATATTTTTTACTATCAGCTTGATGTCTGCAATTCTTCATTAACATATCACTACAAGATGAATGTCTCTAATGTTATAATCCCTCTCATGCTGAAACACAAAATAGTTGAAGGGAGGTGATATAATCACATTTTCATTAAGTTTCATTTTTGAGTGTTCAGGTCCATCAATTGTTGAGCTATTTAAACGTTTGAAAGTTTCACCTCTCGGTAGAAAATAAAATAAGCCAATCAGCACGGTAAATGTGAGACAAAGTCTTTATTCCTATTTGACAATATAAAAAGACGACTTCTTGCACATATTGAGAGAAGGTGCATCACACCAAACATTTGTCTATAAAAGGGCCTCGCAAACACGAAAATCAACAAATGAGGCACGCTAGATTATTTTAAACACATTATATTCATTAACCTCCGCAACAAGCCTAAACAGGCATTAAAAGGGACAATGCAATGTGCTAAATGGCAGGTTTTGCGGACGAACATCTTATAGGAAGCACTTTTCAGAGGACAACACTAGAAAGTCAACTTATTTGCTATGCATTTCTGCTAACATGCAGTAGTGTTCCTGTGGTCGGCTACCCATCAATATAGCTGTCCTGCCACTGCACACTCCCCAATTGTGAATTGTAGTAAGCGCAGAGATGGCCTCTTTGCTCTTTCACACCCAGTGAGACTTCCTCTTAATTCTCTTTTTAATTAATCTCTCCCGTCGGCCTTCACGCAAGCGTCCTCGATGCACATAGTGGGCTGCTGCATACAGCGCGTCAATGAAAAAACCCATCATCCTGTACTCGAAACTACTTAGTATAGGCATGTCTCCAAATGAGTCAATTCAACCAAGGGAGGATATTTATAGTGTGTGAAAAAAAAAGTGACATCATTTGTGCCACGTGTAGTTCACAATGTTCATTCAAGATTTAACGGGAAAGCTCGGGAGATGGACAAGTCACTCGCACAAATAACGGAAATGCCGAGTACCGTGGGAACTCTTTATCTACACCCAGTTATATCGTGTGATATCGTGCTAGACCACGACCACTTCACTCTGGTTACATCTTGCATCAAGTCGCCCCGTGAAAAAGCGCTTTAACGAGTAACAGCAAGCAACGAGCAACAGTTGTTTCCTTAACACCAGACCCCTTAACCCAAATTTAATTCCCTGGCCGGGCATTTTGTTTATTAGCAACCGCCTTCCCAGATGGTGGGATTAACAAAGCATCTTCACAGTGTTCCCCCATCATGTTTTTCCATACACTTCAATTCAGATATCTCAACTGGAGCTTGCAATTGGAAGGATGATCAGAATTGATATTAGGGATGTCATGAAGCATGAGCAAGTTCTTCTTTCATTTAGAACATAGAACAGGACAGTGTGTAAGAAGGAACTGCAGATGCTGATTTAAACCGAAGATAGACAAAAAAAGCTGGAGTAACTCAGCGGGACAGGCAGCATCTCTCAGTCTGAAGAAGGGTCTCGACCCGAAACATCACCCATTCGTTCTCGCCAGAGATGCTGCTTGTCCCGCTGAGTTACTCCAGCTTTTTGTGTCTATCTTCGGTATAGAACAGCACAGGAACGCACGCGCGCCCTTCGGTCCACAATGTTTTTGCCGAACATGATGCCAAGTCAAACCAATCTCATCTGCCTGCACATGATCCATATCCCTCCATTCCCTGCACCTCCATGTGCCTCTCCAAAAGCCTCTGAAACGCCACTATCGTATCTGCCTCCACCACCGCCCCATACAATGCATTCCAGCCCCCCACTACACTCAGTGCAAAAATCTTGCCCTGCACATCTCCATTTGTTTCTCCCTACAATTTGATTAATAAACGTTAATCATTTTATCAATGGCTTTTACTATCTTTTAAAAGACACATTGGCAACGTCAGTTCTCATCTGCATTCTGCTCAAACTCCAGACCATTCGTGACTCCAGAGACGAGCTATCTGCTCCATGCTCCTGTAATTTTGGTTAAAATTTACTCTCCTTGATTTTAGGACCACATTTACCTTAATCCCTTTCATGGACAGAAGTAATCTCTGTTTATACACAGCATTAGCAGGACCTTGTTACATCAGTACTTGACAATTTTTGAGCCTTGGCCTCCACCCCCATGTTTTTAAACTGAACCATGAAGACTCTTTTTTTCTCTCCCATTCCAATAAAGGGTTTCTATCTGAAAAATTAACCTGTTTATTCCTTTTTCCAGACATAGACAGAGCTTGCTGTGTACGTTCAGATTTTTTTGGGGTTTCTCTTTCAGCTTTCCAGGGCCCATCTAAATCAAAGGCTTAAAAAATAGTTTATCCTTACCTGAACTTCACAAAATTACAGCCTTGACATAACGGTGCCAAGAATTAAAAACAGAGAAGTTCAGTTTTGTGCATGGCTTTCAGCAAATTATGTATTAACATGTTTGCTAGCATGCTCTACTATTTTGATTTTCACTAAAAAGTTATTTTTAAATCATAATACATTAATAAATGAACCAGTACCAAAAGCAGAAAACAAAAAATAACTTTTATGGGCATTTCAAAACTCAGAAGTTAGCTGTAGTATCCGGGAGTGAACTTAAATACTGATGTTAAAAATAAAACATTTTAATATGATCTCAGCCAAATTAACTTAATGGAGAGTGGCTTAACAGAGAACATAGAACAGTACAGTACAAAAACAGGCCCTTTGGCTGGCAATGTCTGTGCCAAACATGATGCTAAGACCGTCTCATCTCATAATCCATATCCCTCCATTCCATGCATATCCATGTGCCGATCCAGAAGTCTCTTAAATCCCACTATTGTATCTGCCTCAACTACCGCCCTGGCAGTGCATTCCAGGCATTCATCACCCTGTGTGTAAAACATTGCTCCGCACATCTCCTTTAAACTTTGCCCCTCTCACCTTAAAGCTGTGCCCTCTAGTATTTGATTTTCTCATCCCGAGAAAAAAAATTCTGACTGTCTCCCCAATCTAAGCCTCCCATAATTGTATACACTTAAGAAATATAACGCCAATTTTAGTGGAAGGGGCTGCTGAAGCAAAAACCAGCAATGCGTGCATACACGTGCATACACGTGCGCACACACACACACGCACACGCACACAGTAGCTGCGAGTGTGCATGTTCAGGAGATAAATAAGTAAAATAGTTTACCTCCCGACTTTCACCGAGTTCACTGCCATTATAGACAGTTAATGGAAAACCCTTTAACAGCATTGGTGTGCAGAGGGATCTTGGGAGTCCAAGTTCATAGTTTTGTTTAGTTTATTATTATTACATGTACTGAGTTACAGTGAAAAACTGTTGTTGCATGCTATCCAGTCAAAAAGACGATACATGATTACAATCAAGCTGTCCTGAGTGTATAGATAAAATATACAACATTTAGTGCAAGATAAAGTCTGATTAAAGATAGTTCAGAGGTCTCAATGAAGTAGATAGGAGGTCAGCACCGCATTCTTGCTGGTGTGAAGATGGTTCAGTTGCCTGATAACAGCTGGGAAGAAACTGTCCCTGAATCTGGAGGTATGGGTTTTCTCACTTCAGCACCTCTTGCATGATGGAAGAGGGGAGAAGAGGGTGTGATCAGGGTGAGTGAGCCTGGTCCTTGATTGTGCTGGTCAAAACAATGTTTTAAATGTTTGGGAAAAAAACCCAAATGCATGAAGCAGAGAAATCCTAATAATCTGTTCTCAGCGAAAGTTGGAACGTGACAAACATTCCTTCCAAAGTTTAAAAAAAAAAAAATCAATTGTGGCAAAGTAAGGATATCTGTGGCTTTTTACTATTTCCCTACAAGCAGCCAGTTTACTATTTCCCCTACAAGCAGCCAGTTTACTATTTCCCCTACAAGCAGCCAGTTTTCTGTTATACGAGAATCCTGGAGAACCACTGAACACACCACCTTTTTAAAATAAAACTGAGGATGCTCTGGAGACCAGTCCCATTGGAGCAGCCAGATCCTGTTGCAGGCCAAGCGATTCCTTCCCAGTTATGTTTTAGTGCAGCCATCACAACAATTTCAACATCTCCATGGGAATGGCAGTAAAACGGAGAGGAGGTGAATTGTGTTTCCTCCTCACTAAGTCCAAATGGATCAGCTGATTCATTTATTAAATGTTGTTTATCTTTGCAGTGACTCATATTATTGTGACTTCCTTCTATTCATGGCCCGATTGCTGCAGGCATATTGTCGCCTCGTCAATGGGCTTCAACATGGAAATCAGTCAAGCACGGATGTTGAGTGCTTGCGACGTGCTGAAAGTAGGCAAGTGATATATACGCAGGGAGAAATTAGCTAGTTAATGTGTTGGGAACCAAGAATTTTCTCATTCCCAGCTGATTACTTTTAATGTTCAAACAAACCTCCCCAAATCGTTCAAGAACTACCTTCATCTGACGTAAAATAACTACGCACAATGGCTCCATACAGAATGTCGGAAGTGGAAAATGTTCTCATTTCAACAAGACCAGATGACATTTAGGCTCAGTGAAGAGACAAGGAAAAGCCAATGCTGGTTAATACACACAGGACACAAAGTGCTGGAGTAACTCGGCAGGTCAGGCAGCATCTCTGGAGAACATGAAGAGGTGACTTTTCCTGTCGAGACCCTTCTTCAGATGGTCTCAACCTGAAACGTCACCTATTCAGGTTCTCCAGAGATGTTATCTGTCCGCTGAGTTACTCCAGCACTTTGTGTCCTTTTTGACATTTACACTCAGTCTGGCAAGTAACATTCATGTCACATATGAGCCAGGTGATGAAATGACCAGCCCAAAGGAGGACCTTTTATCTCCTATGCTCAGTCTAAACTCACACCACAACTATTCCTGCCTCTCCTGCTCCTCTTAAACAAATCCAACCTGGCCAATTCACTTTCCATTTAAGCACCTCCACATGACAGCCAACGGCATTACCATCACCATGTTCCTGGGGAGTAGGTGGTAGCCACCACCATTAGAAATGTTGATTTCTTAAGTCACTGATCAATTTTAAACTAAAATGCTGCAGATGCCAGAGCCAAAATAAGAACATAAAATGCTGGGATTACACAGCCAGTATGGTAGTCAGTTAGCAGCTGTGGAGAAAGAAAGAGTTCATGTTGATGATCACCAATACCTACATATAATAACACAAGGTGCTGGAGTAACTCAGCGGGTCGGACAGCATCTCTGGAGAACATGGATAGGTGACATTTCAGGTTGAGACCCTTCTTCAGACTGCTTGACCAGCTGCATTACTCCAGCACTTTGTGCCTTTCTTTGTAAACCAACACCTGCAGTTCCTTGTATCACCAGCATCTTTGGTTTTTATGTCTTTTGAGTAATGGGGCCTAAATAACCAGTGGTCTTGATGGAATGAAAACATTCTCACTTGTAATACTGTGAGCACTACAGTAAATGACTCGCCAGGCAACATACAAATCAGGGGACTGATGGCACACACGCCATTTGCATAGATGCACGTAACCATAGCAACATTCAAAGTTCATCCTCGATCCTCTTTAAATCGTACATAAGGTTTTATGTCTTCACTTGATCAGACAGATCAAACCTTGGATTTGCATCTCATTCCAAAGTCCATACCTTATTGCAGAGGAACACTGGCTATATCAGCTGAGGTCCAATGTCAGCATGTCCTTAACCAAGAGCCATTGTGACCCAGAGGCCACAATCCCTAGTCTAAATACAATCCCAACATAAAACTATAGTGCCCTCATCTCAGTGATGCCAATCCTCAGCAATGGTGAAGTCCAATATTATGATGCCCATACCTACTTTACAACTTACATTCAAAGCCTCAAGTTCCAGCATTTCTCTGCCCGCTTTTTCCATTATTCATTCTACATTGAAGAGTTCCAGGAAACAATCCCCGCTGTCACTGTTTTCTAAAATAGTTACATCTGAACAGCCCCTGCTGACATGACCCACCCAACTCTTATCCAGGGTCTACTTTGGCCAGAGGACAGGGAGAAATTCAGAACTCAACAGAGGAGGACAAAGGGGTTAATTAACAAATGAGGGGGGGGGAGAAAGAGCATGAAAGAAAGCTTGCTGGGAATATAAAAACTGACTGTAAAAGTTTCTGTAGGTATGTAAAAGGGAAAAGATTAGTGAAGACCCAGAGAGTTGTGAATTTGTGGAATTCTCCGCAGGTTGGCCCCAGTTTGGTCATGAGTAGTCACCCAAAGAGTCGTACCTTTTTCTTGTCGCCGCTGGACTTTCAACATTTTGAAATTTTTCGGTGACCTGCTGCGACTATGATGGGTGCTGGCGTAAGTGGGACAGGCCCTTTAGTCTTCCCTTCTTCAACTTATCAAAACAGGGATCATTTGTTTCTACATCAGCTCTTCGAAAGAGCTTTACAATTCATTCCATCACCTTGAATTTTTTCTACCCATTTATATATATAATTCCTTTTTGCCAAGAAGAAAGCAGGCCTTTAAAATATAAGGAAACAGAAATCATGTCTGTGCAACTGTTCGACATGTTCAAATGCCTGGTCAATGTCCCAAAATAATGACTACCACTACCTCCTCTGGCAGCTTGGTTCATATGCCCCTCAAGTTCCTATTAAATCTTTTCCCCCTCACTTTAAACCTACGCCCTATTCCAGACTGAAGGGGTGACCATGGGAAAGGTTCCATTGACCGCAACCCCCCCATTTCCTACCCTGTGGCGCAATGGGAAGTGCGTACATGGATGTGAGTTACGGGCAAAATTGTCTATGACTGTGATTCCATTTCCCTTCTCTTCCTTCCCCCACCTTTGAAAGCTTGCCAACCTTGACTGGAGGGTAGCTCATGTCCACAGGGGGCAGGAAAACAGAAGGAAGGGGAAATTGAATGAATAGCATGTAGACATTATTGGATCCAGTCCAATATTCAAGTTCACACAAGGCAAATTTTCTGGACTGCTGCAGCGGACGTGGTTCATATGTCGTAGTAAAACATTCCCCAGGTTGTCACAACAACACATCAAGGTCTTTTGCTAACACCATAAAGAAAAAAATACATGCAACCAACAGAACGTTTTTACATGAGAAGATGATTGTTATCTATACCATAAAAAGCCACTTCCACTTAAGCAAGAGAAATGATTCAAGGATGCGCTAAAAGTCGCCTTGAAAAATATTTTGATGGACTCGGGATTTTCTGGGCTATGACTACATGAAGTGGAAGTAGCATTTACGACAGCTTGAGAATGTCAAGTCCATTCCTTGGTAACGTGTAGAAGCCTCATCTGCATCTGTGGAAATGGTTCTTATCACCTCAGAACTAAGTCGTCCTCAACCTCAAGGGATAGCCTAAGAAGAAAGAATATGTTTGTAATGGGGATTTCAGATGTAGTAGTTCTGTGAAGGACGAGAGGACTGGGGAGCTAAACGACCGTCCTCTGGCCCAATGCTTACTAGAGAATCTGAAAAGTGTTGTTCTTTCATGCACGTCCATTACTGGCATGTAATGGTCACCGGAACACCAAGGGCCAAGATCTGCTCATGATTTGAAATACATGCAATACAAGATGACCCTGTGAAATATCATGGCCCACAAAGACAAATCTCAGACACAACCTCTAGAAACTAGGGCAGCAGGCTAGGGGCAGAGGTTGTGTCCAAGAGAGATAGACATGCAATAATAAATGGTGGCTATCAGTCAGGTGATGTGGGCAATAAAATCATACTGGGACCGGCGTTATCACAGGATCACTCTGTTGACTGGCCTTGCAGGAAGAGACAGTCCAAGGATGAATTCATTTATCTCGCATGTGCCTTAGTCCGATGATGCATCAACAAGAGTAAACAATCACAGGCATCTTGAGGAGACTATTTAGGTAAATTTTAACTATTGTTGAAAGGTCAGGTGACACCTACCTGTTGCAGAAATCGTATCTGGTAACAAGGGCACTTTGTGCTAGGAAGTGGCAGAGTCACTGTTGTTTACAAAACTTAACTGATAAACCCCCAAAGCTACCAAAATACCATGAGCCCCCTCAAAATAGAATGGAGCTCCCAATGGATGACAGAATTTATACATTACCTCAACATCCACTTTCAAAAGTTCACTCATAAAGACTAAGGAGGAAAATGTAAAGGTACAGCATAGAAGCAGGGCCTTCGTCCCATTGAGACCATGTCAATTATCGATCGCCTGTTCACATTAGCTCTGTGTTATCTCACTTTCTCATCCACTCCCTATACACTGGGGACATTTTACAGAGGCCAATTAACTTACAAATATCGCACGTCTTTGGGACCTGGGAGGGAACCAGAGTTCCCGGAGGAAACTCTAGCTGTCACAGGGAGAATTGTGCAAACTCCACGCAAGCAGCAGCCCTCGTCAGGATCGAATCCGGGTCTCCGGCTCTGTGAGGCAACAGCACTACCAGCTGTGCCACTGTGCCAAACAGCAATAAAATGAAATGTTAAAATCTTTCAGAAATGGATCAACATCATTATAATGGACTTTGCATGTTCCTCTTTTCCAAACTAACAACTGTCAACAACAAAATGACCTTTGGGTTTTGTCATTTAATCAGCCAGCCTACACACTTATTCTTGCTCAACTCCATATAAAACAGCACTCTGATACCAAACTTCCTATAACAAAAGACTAAGCCCCTGGTGTACCTAGCAACAGTGCAGGGCTATGTTTTGAAAAACACTTGTTACAACATTAGATCACGTTTCCTAATATAAGAACTGCACATGACCCACAGCGTCTAGCAACTTGGAGTTCTTGCATGACCCTCATGTGGGAAAACATTTGGGAGATCATGACATTTCCTACCACACAAAAGAAAGCTGGGGGGAAAAAGGTGACCATTTTGAGATGGGCTCTTTGCCAAAAACCAACACTGCTGCTTCAGTCTGGGAACAACACTGGCTGCTAGTTTACATTGGGAAAAACTAAAATTAAACAAATGCAGTTATGGTGCCTTCATTTTAACACTCAAACTGGCAACTCACTTCCAGCAAAACAAAATATAAAAGCTTCCTTTGTGACTGCAACAACAGTAAAGCCAGTATCATTCAGAACACTTCAATTCCTATTCTTTCCTACAAATAGAAAGATTGTCCTGTGGTCGCTAGGTTATAGGATACAAGCACAGCCCTATTTAAGCCAGTGTGCTTCTAATGTTGTGTGACGTGCTCTAGAGCAATGCCTAGAATTCATTACACTGAAGCTTAACCCCATTACCTCTTAGCCCTGTTGTGAAGAAACATTTATTCATAAGAACAACACCGGGAGAAATCAATCCAAATTTCACTAAGGGAAAATACATGTTTTTAGTTTAGTTTAGTTTAGAGGTACAGCATGGAAACAGGCCCTTTGGGACACTGAGGCTATGCCGATCATCGATCTCCTGTACACTAGTGTGTAGGAAGGAACTGCAGATGCTGGTTTAAACCGAAGGTAGACACAAAACGCTGGAGTAACTCAGCTGGACAGACAACATCTTTGGAGAGAGGGAATAGGTAACGTTTCAGGTCGAGACCCTTCTTCAGAGTAGTCAAGGTAGTTCTACACTAGTTCTATGTTATCCCATCTTCACATCCTATACGCTAGAGGCAATTTAAAGAAGCCAATTTAAAGCACTCCGCTCTTTTTATACGTTGAGAATTACACAGCTGAGCAAGAAAAAGGAACCAAGAGAGTTGCGATGTAAAGCAATTACTACAGTGAGCACAACCAGGGGATTCACAGAACAGCGACTTGCCCAACAACAGGTGAAAATTTATTAACATGGAAAAAATCATTACAAATCAAAATTATAGTCTGAAGAAGGGTCCCACCCGACCCTAAACATCACCTATCCATGTTTTCCAGAGTTGCTGCCTGACCCATTGAGTTACTCCAGCACTTTGTGTCTTTTTTATAAAATGCGGCATCTGCAGTTTCTTGCGTCTAGAATTATCGAACTCCTATGAGAATTAGATATTAATGCTTATGAAATGTTTCGTTTTGCCTACACTATAGCCACCTTGTGTTAGAAAAGGAGGGCAGGTGGGATGGAGAGAATGGCATTCTACGAATAAAACACTCTGCTGCAGGGACTAAATCAGAAAATACTAGATGAACAAAAGGAAAGTTAACTTTTCTAAGCGTGAAGCTCTGTTCAGTACTAGTTCACACGAGGAGTGATAGCTCGCAAATACCAATTTAAAATCAACCATCTGAAATAATGTGTGAAGCATTTCTACAGTAAACATGCGTGAAGGAGGAAACTTTATATTTTACTAAATATTTGTATGGAACTGTCACCATAGTAAAAGTCTGCGCATCCCTCTGCAATTGGATCCTCGACTTCCTCATTCACAAACCACAGTCTGTCCGTATTGGTGGAAATGTGTCATCCTCGATAACAATCAGCACGGGAGCACCCCAAGGCTGCGTGCTCAGCCCCCTGCTGTACTCACTCTATACTCATGACTGCGTAGCCGGACATAGTGCGAACTCCATCATCAGGTTCGCCGACGACACCACTGTTGTGGGACGTATCACTGATGGGGACGAGTCCGAGTATAGAAGTGAGATCGACCGATTGACCAAATGGTGCCAGCACAATAACCTGGCTCTCAACACCAGCAAAACCAAGGAACTGATTGTGGACTTCGGAAGGGATAGGATGGGGTCCCACAGTCCCGTTTATATCAACAGGTCGATGGTGGAAAGGGTCAAGAACTTCAAATTCCTGGGCGTGCATATTTCTGAAAATTTCTCCTGGTCCCAGAACACTGATGCAATCATAAAGAGAGCACATCAGCGCCTCTACTTCCTTAGAAGTTTACGGAGAGTCGGTATGTCAAGGAGGACTCTCTCGAACTTCTACAGGTGCACAGTAGAGAGCATGCTGACCGCTTGCATCGTGGCTTGGTTCGGCAACCTGAGCATCCAGGAGCAGAAACGGCTGCAAAAAGTCGTAACCACTGCCCAGTCCATCATCGGTTCTGATCTCCTACCATCGAGGGGATCTATCGCATTCGCTGCATCAAAAAGGCTGCCAGCATCATCAAGGACCCACACCATCCTGGCCACACACTCATCTCTCCGCTGCCATCAGGTAGAAGGTACAGGAGCCTGAAATCTGCAACATCCAGATTCAGGAACAGCTTCTTCCCCACAGCCATCAGACTGTTAACACACAACTTCAAACAAACTATGAACTATAACAACCTATTGCACTTTATCTGTTTATTGATGTGTGTATATATTCTAAGGTATATGGACACACTGATCTGATCTGTATTTATGACTACAATATCCTGTTGTGCTGCAGCAATGCAAGAATTTCATTGTCCTATCTGACAATAAACTCTTGTCTTATAAAGTATCTATCATTTCCCATTCACTGCTGTCCAAAGGTCTGACATCCCAAATGAGCTGAAGAATTCTTCTCGTCAAGCCACATGCACTTGCTGTAGATCAGTTAGTTAACAAGTCAAAACTTACAGTGTTTCCAGAATTACTTTAAAAAAAACCCACACTACTGCTTTTACTGACCATAAAGTTTTATGCCGAAGCAACGAACAATCCTCTGGAAGAACTCAGCGGCTCAAGGCAAAACCACTACAGATGCTGCTCAACCCACTGAGTTCCTCGAGCATATGTTTGTCACTCCAGATTCCAGCATCTGCAGTCCCATATGTCTGCAAGCTTTAATGCTGGGTTTTGCTCTCTTGATTTTCAAAGCTCTTTTCCTCATGTGGCCAAAAGGCTGTGCTGGCTTACACAAAATGATGGTGGATTTCAATAGCTAAGTCTGCCTTAGTAGAGGGGAGGCTCCCGAGGAGGGAAATGTGTTTCCCATGGTCTTGCTGTGGACTCTCTTTTGCTTTAAAGTACTGGGGGGCATGTTGAATTGTTAAAGGCACTACATAAATGCCTGTTCATGAGTACGTTGCATAAAGTTGTAATATGAAGTAATTTTCCCAAATTAGGATGTCCATATAACGGTTTATTTAAATTGCAGCTTGAAATATTTATTTTCTAATCAAATGCACTGCATTACAAGGGACTGCTAGAAGGCTGTGCAATCTGCAAATTCTGTAATTGTGAAGCACTATTTACAAATGGGTGTAAATACAGCAATGCCAGGTACGGCAGTGGAGGACTGGGTGGAAATTAAGATGGGATGAATAGGCAGGGAAAGCTGCTTTTATGATTCAGCTTTGGGTTCTCCGAGCCAGCTCTCAGCTGACTACCCATTAATCAGCAATCAGTATCTGAGCAATAGGCATGGGGATGTGGACAGTCTTCCAGAACATGCATTGAAGAAAAGCATGAATGCAGGGAATGGAAATAAAATTAATTGCAATCACATGCAGTATCTTTTTGATAACACTTTTGAAACATCAGAATGAAACAACCCAAAACGTTGCCTATCCATGTTCTACAGAGATGCTGCCCGACCCGCTGAATTACTCCAGCACTTTGTGTCGTTTTAGGCCAATGATAATGTTGTACCATATCTCACAAATAACAGGAAAAAATGTATTTAGGCTTTAGAGATACAGCGCAGAAACAGGCGATTCGGCCCACCGAGTCCACGCCAATCAACGATCACCCCACCGAGTCCACGCCAATCAACGATCACCCCATACACTAGCACTATCCTATTTTTTTACCAAAGCCAATTAACCTACAAATCTGCACGCCTTTGGAGTGTGGGAGAAAACCGGAGCACCCAGAGAAAACCCACGCGGTCACGGGGATGAACGTACAAACTATGTACAGACAGCACCTGTAGTCAGGATCGAACTCAGGTCTCTGGCGCTGTGAGGTAGCAGCTCACATTCTATAAAGTATTTCTCATACCCAGCGAAATGCACTTTCCCTTCCAATTTATTATCATCTATATTCTTCAGAACCAGAAGTCAGCCAGTACCTATATGAAAGCAAGCTTGAAGGAAATACTATACAGTTAAATATACTATGCTCAATTAATCTATGTGAATGCTATCTATGTGAACCTCCTGAGCCAAAACCTTGATCCTGTCTCAACATTCTTGAAAGCCTTAACGCAGAATCCCACAGCTCCTGAAGCAATGTTATAAATTATACAAAAGATCTTTACTTCCACCTATAACACAAAATAGGAACAATAAAATCAGCAATCAATTTATGTGCTGAAGTAACAAGTCTGAAAGACATCTGATTAAGTTGAGACAATTTTATTTTTGTTATATAATTATAGTTGTATTATAACACATTTGCAACAGAGTATTCAAACAAAAGAGCTGCACAGTTTTAATATGTACAGTCGGCTTGCATTTATATAGTGTCCATTATATCCTCAGGACAAACCAATTTGCATACAATTAATTACCTTTAAGATGCAATCACTTCTGTTATGTAGGCAAACATAACATTTAAGATGTTAATTAAATGCAAGCTCTTATTTTAATAATAATGCGGCACTGCATTATAGTGTGCATGGAAACTTTGATCACCTACTTTATTACATAGTATTATGTTACATAGTAATTATTCCCTCGTGTTTATGTAACTTCCTCATAAACGCATCCATGCTAATCATCTCAATTACTACTCATGACAGTGTGCTCCAGGCTTCAAGCAATTCTTCAATCCAGAAATGTTCCTCAAATCTCTGCTGAATTTGTTATTACACTTTAGAAATACAGGGCGGAAACAAGCCCTTTGGCCCACTGAGTTCACGCCGACCAGCGATCACCCCAAACACTAACAGGAAAATTATCCTACATATTACAGCCAATTTTCAATTTTTTACCGAAGGCCACAAATCTGCACGCCTTTGGAATGTGGGTGGAAACTTGAAAACCTGGAGAAAACCCACACGGTCACTGGGAAAATGTACAAACTCTGTACAGACAGCACCCGTAGTTTGGATCAAATCCGGGTCTCTGGCGCTGGAAGGCAGCAGCTCAACCGCTAAGCCACTGTGCCATTCCAAAGTGGTTCTCTTATATTTGTCACCTCCCTCGTGCAATGGTCCCTTGCTTATCCCACGGTGCAATGGTCCCTTGCTTATCCTACGGTGCAATGGTCCCTTGCTTATCCCACAGGGATGAGAATGGAAGTGGAATCCACGCTAAAAAAAGGGTAATTACAAAATTAAAAATAGAGCGAGAAGGAATCTGGCATCAACCCATGCCCCATCACTGCTGCGTTGGAAAGCTGGCACGATCCTTGCTGTCCTTGTTGCGTGCGTTGTGCATGCGGTGGCTGTGATGGGTGGCGATGGGCAAGTTGGGAGCAAGGATTGTGGCTGCTCAGCATTGAGATATGGAGCTCAGGGCTACATATCTTTGGGGACCGGCAGCTCTGGCTCTGTATGTTGATGGAATCCTTGGGTCTCTCGTCACGTCCTGTTGGATGTGATGGAATATGCTATCACTCCACTCTCTTTGCTTGGGGTGTAAGCCCTCCCCACTCCATGGGACTTCGATATGGTGACAAGCTCAATGTGGTCATCGGCTGTTCAATACCCTAGAGAAATCTACTGTCATAGGCAATGACTGTGGCTCATGGCTCTACCTAAAGTACTTTCTTCATATACTATCATTAACACCAATGCAAACTATCCACATAAACAACCCGTTCTTCTAGAATAATGACGTGCAGTCCAGCCGGTTTAACCACTAAAACTAGGCTGGGCTCTTGCTCAGTTTGCTGTTGATAAGATATTTCCAATTCTAGGAAAAAAAGAGTATTTGCAAAGTGAAACCATTAATCAGCCAATTTCTCAAAAAAAAACCCTGCATCAGACGCAAGAAGATATGCCACTGTTGGGTTTTTTTCTCTCACTTCTGCGGATTCTTCCCCACCCACACCAATTAATCAGCCATTAAATGTTATTATACGCCGATCATGTTATTCAGAGCTGAAATTCTCTCAATTTCTACTCACAGATTCCACCGATATCTACCAAATGTATTTTTTTTTTGGTGCGTACCAGATTGTTTCCTTAAAATCCCACAGGGAGCAGCTGCAAAAAAAGCATTCGAAAGAAAGACAGCGATCTGCATAAAGGGGAAACAAATCGGAGATTCCAGCAGTAGTCTTAGCAAGTGAGAGTTGGGTGCAGTATGTTCCAACTGAGCCAAACAGCCTGCTGCAAACACAGTAAACTCTCTCTCACAATTACAGACCTTCAAATAACGGATTTTGGTTACAGTGGGCCGAGGCGTCCATTCGTGGTGCCGGTTAAATTAAACTAATTAATCCTTACCCCCCTTTGTTTAACAAGGAACTGCAGATGCTGGAAAAATCGAAGGTAGACAAAAATGCTGGAGAAATTCAGCGGGTGAGGCAGCATCTGTGGAGCGAAGGAAATATACTTCGCTCCATAGATGCTGCCTCACCCGCTGAGTTTCTCCAGCATTTTTGTCAATCCTTACCCCCTTACTCGGTTACAGTGAACAACTGGCAGTAACATACAAGGTTTACTGTACTGCTAATGCAATGCAATCCCAAATAAAATATCTGAAACTCCTTCAGGACTATAACCCCATGGCCACTTGGTCAGTTCAATCAAAAACTACAGCATCGATCAGTCGCTCAAACACAGAGGGTTGTAGTGTCTTTTTCTTATCCTAAGTGCATCACTTCTCAGGCATTCAGCTGGAATGACAGGCTGGCCAAGGGAAGCCCTGGCTGATAATCTTCCCTTTCCCTCGCCCTGGTTTGCTGCTGCACAGGCTGTGATTAGCAAGCTTAGCATTAAAAGCAGGTTCAGACCTAGCTTCTTCCAGTCAAAATGACTCCGTGCAATGGGTACATTGTTTCACTTCGGCATAAAGTCATCAAAGAAGCGTCTCGACCCGAAACGTCGCCAATTCCTTCTCTCCATAGATGCTGCCTCACCCGCTGAGTTTCTCCAGCATTTTTTGTCTACCTTCGATTTTTCCAGCACCTGCAGTTCTTTCTTAAACAATAACAATCTGCCTCTCGCTCACTCTGAATATTGATCTTGCCACATCACACCTTTGTGATGTGGCATAATCAATATTCAGAACAACACATATTTGGTTTTCACAAAGGAATGGAACTCGACCAACATGAGTCATTACCTCCAGGAAGAAGGGAAGAAAATAAATACGCACATCACCACTCACCATTACCCATTAACAAGTTATATAAAAAAAAGGTCAAATAAAAACTCCTTTACAACTCAAGTGCCAATTTGGCTCATTTCAAGTTTCACTCCAGAGACTTGAAAACACAAATCCTGTTGACATTTGAGCGGCTGCATTGTTCAAGGTGCTGTTTTCATTTTTTGGATGAGAGTCAAACTGTGGCACTCTTGTCGGGATAGACGCGAACATTTTCCCACAAGCGCTGGAGATAGGAATTGGACGACGAAGCACTGTTTATAAAACACAGCTTGATCCTAATTCAATTCTATCTAAATTGCATTTAGAATCATTTCCGATGAACTTCCACCAATTGCAAAACTGAACAGAGCCACAGAGCCAGACTTGTGCACTTGACTTTTGGTCTGGAGAGTTGTTTTGCTCCCTATTTAAAGGGGCGCTGGTGCTGGTGAAAAAGCTACTTTTATAACTACTAAACCAGGTTCGCTTCTTAATAAACAGACACCACACAAACTGTTTGGTAGACCAGATCAAAACTTTACTTAACATCGGCCGATGGAAGGAGGGAGGACTCCAGTCAAGTGACCATTACAGACACTTGACCGTCCTCCGTTCACCTTCTCCGAACAACAGAATTACATTGCCTTAAATAGGGTTTTTTTGTCCCCTTAGCACATTTCAGACATTAGTCATGGTCAGAGGTACAGGAAAGGGTTTCCACAAAATGCATCACATCAAAGGTCTTTTGTTTACATAGTACAAGATAACATTGGCCATTTGGTTTACGACATTTTATCTTTCCACTTCCCTGTTCCTCTCTCATCCTTCATAAACATTGGCTATTTGGATAAGGCCATTTTATCTTCACAGAGATCACCCTAGCTCTGTCATTTGGTCCTTCATAAACATAGGCCATTTGGTTTATGGCATCTTACTTCACAGATATGACTAGCTGTTTCTCTCTTCCTTTCTCGCCTCCTCCCCCATAACATTGGCCATTTGGTTTATGGCATCTTACTTCAAAGAGATCTCTCTAGCTTCTCCTCTCTGCTTGTCACTTGGGAGACAATGTTATAGGATTTATTATCTCACACACAGCAACCTGAGGCAAGCCTAATTTGAGACTAAATATAAGCTGCAAACTAGCCCAGAAACCTATTTTAATATCTTCTTATATTTTAACTAAAATTCAGCTTCATCATTCCATCCTTTTATCAAATTTTTGATAACAACTACAGTCCTTGCTGAGTACATACGAAAACCATAACATCTCATCAGACAAATTAATAGTACACTAGTAACACAATCATTTCATAGTGGACAATCGTTCCACAAGTCCCTCCAAACATTTTAAATGGCCACCAACCTCCCCCGGACGTGACACTAAGATACTACCATAGGACAGGAAAAGGATCATAAAAATTGCTCAGCCTTTATTCGGCTTCGCTTGGAATTCCCCGTGTGCTGGTGTAACTGGTTCATGCTTCTCTTGTGTGGCACTGCATTTGCAACATAACAATGCCTGTCACAAATATACTGTTTCCTAAAAATACACCAGTGCCTTGGTTGTGGCAAAAACAGGTAGATTTAACTGGCCTTTGCAGACCTCTTACTGTCTGTAGTCAGGGTATCTTTGCTGCGCTTGTCATGTTTGACTTCAATCTTGTTTAAAAGGAGGTGTGTACCATCCTTTAAATGTGGGTTAGTCCACAAGTTTGCCATTCTGAAGAAAGTTCAGTCCATGTGGGCTGGGCCACCCCAGAATAAAGGGTGCATCAATAGCCCATAGTCCTTGTTTCCACAAACTGTTCACAGTCAATCAAATGTATCCAGCGACGATGATCTTCAATCTTTACAGCAGTTCATGTTGTTAGCAACACTTGGTTGTTCTTTTCAATACAGTCTCAATTTCTTCTTGTCCCAGCACCATCATCGTATAGCTTTTATGGCTTCCAGCAAAGCTCCTCCATCCTGAGAATGTAGATCTGGCAAGACATGGGTTAATTGCTGTCCATACATAATTAGTTAATTGCCCAGGGCCTGTAAGTGGCTTCCCCCCCACTCTCCAGGGGGTGGACACAGCAGCTTTTCCTGTATCAATAAAAAGTTGTGAATCTTGTTCCCAGCTGAGTTTCTCCAGCACTTTTGTCTTCCTTTGATCCTCGTATCTCAGTTCCTTCTTAACACTTCCCTGTGAACTTATTCTTTAATCCAATTATATCCGAAGAGGCTCTCCCCACCTAAATATTCAATTCTCCAAATATGTTCTCTTCCCCAATCTACTTCCCTCAAACCCCCTTTTGTAAGTCATAAGACAATTTTTCATCTACCTAATTTCCCTCACACAGCACATGCTTCAACATCTTTTTGTTTGCTTGAAAACAGTAATCTTGCTTCATTTGCATTTTAAAAGACAACCTCTGTTATCATATCAAAACAACCTTTCCCAAAATAACTCATTCAGAATCAGTAATCAATAATACATTTTCTTTTTCTCTGTAATTTTGACATTGCCAATCTCATTTAACACTTTAATCGGGAAGCCTTTTTTTAAAAACTTGGTTCAAAAGACTTATAATCAACCAACACATTTTATCATTCGAGTATAGCTCCGCCCCCCATTCATGCCTGTTTCTTAACGGAGCACACGATAAACTGTCTGTCCCATTTGCATTTTAAAGGACAAACTTCTTAAAGCGACACACAACTTTGCTCATTGCTTCGAATTTCACACATTCCACATAAAAAACATTGTTTTACAAGCAGTACATATACAAAAACATTGTTTTACCAGCAGTATATATACAAAAACATTGTTTTACCAGCAGTATATAATATTTCATCTTCAAAGACATCTCTTTGTAATTTACTTTCCCTTTTTCTGACAAGACTTCTGTTTACCAAAATCCTGGTTACCTAACCCTAATTGGACATTGATCCAGATCATGATTAGTCAGACTCCCCTTGACTTTTCAGTCTCCCTAGCTCTTTCCTCATTTCTCCATCAAATTTCCCTTCATCCCCAATTTTTTTATAACATAGTTGCCTGTCAGAAAAAGGATTTACCTCCGGGGTAATTTTGTTTTGCAATCCCCATTGACTCTTTCCACCATCCCAGATGCCTGTGGGTGGCGTACACAGTGAAATTGCAGTCGAATATTACAATGTGCACATTTTTCCTTATTAATAGTGGCAATAATGAGGACCATTGTCTGAGCTTATGACATTAGGTAGGCCAAACCTGGGAATAACTTCTCTTAACAACAATGTTACCATAGTTTCAGCAGTATTATTAGTGGTTGGTAGAGCTTCAATCCACCTGCTAAATAAATCTAAAATCACTAAGCAATATTTATAACACTGGGCCCTTGGCATTTCAATAAAATCAATCTGTATGCATTCAACCGATCGTGATGGCATTGGCGTCACCCCTGAGGGTATCTTAAATGATTTGCCTGGATTACTTTGTTGGCAAATTTTACATTCAGAGGCCTGCCACCACGTTTCCTTTGTTATCCTATCATTCCCTCCTTACCAGCATGGGTAAGACGAGTAAAAATGTATCGAATACACCAACTTGTCCAAGCGGGGTGTGCTGAATCAATGGCACAGCCCTCTTGTTTCCATAGTTATATTATATATAAGAGGCGTCCCTCTGTAATGTACATACCTCCTTCATGTTTGGCAGGACCGTTCTATTTGCTAGCATCTGTTTACGTGCTGTCACTACACATTTGGATGTACAGGCTGCCTGTTTGGATACACTATCGGCAACTCATTGCCTTTTGCTATAGGGTCCCCAGCACCAGTGTGTGCAGTACATTTAACAATGACCAGCTGTTCTGGTAGCATCAATGCGTTAAACAAATTACGCAAAGAAAGGCATTCCCGTGCTCCCAATCCTGGGGAGCTTTGTAAGGTCAGAACTTCAAGGTATAGGGATGTTACTGACGGAACTGTCCCAGGTAAAGATGCCATTGCTACTGGTAGGGCATAGGTGGACATGTGGACATCTCCCAAAATTATCTAACTCCTCATCTTCATTACCAAATAGGGTCGTCGTGCCAGACATGAAGTCTCCTCCAGAGGATTTACCAGTACTGGGTTTATTTTTTACTAACCATCACCTGTTTCTCACCTCCTGTCTGTCTTTTAATTATTTCCTCTTGTTCCTCTGCCCACTGGCATTCTAGTTGCAATACGTTCCATCCTTTCCTAGTGCTTTCCTTGTTTCTTAACTCTATACCCTTCTTACATACAGTATCCATCTAACTTCGAACTCTACTTTCCTCATGCTTCTCCTCTGTTCCTGCTTTCCATGTTTTAATTCCTTTCTTCCATTTCTTTCCTGTCTTCCTTTCCCATATCAACATCTCTACATTCCATGTTCCCCCTACTGGCCAGGCTTCATCCATTAACCATTTGGTCAACTTGTAACTTAACATTCTACATTTCTTATTATACCTAGGATTCAAATAACACATATGTTGGACTGTTATCCAGAGCATTCCCCATAGATAGATAGAAAGAAAGAGGAAGAGAAAGAGAAAACAGACTTCTTAATTCCGAATCGTTCCAAATATATCAACCAGGCCGACTCGCTACTCGAGACCCCAGTTTCTCAATTTGGCTGACTTTTTAACTCTTTAATATACGACCCAAGTGTCTCAACGAAGCCGACTCGCTAACCAAGACCCCCGTTTCTCAACCTGGCAGACGTTTTATCCCTTAAAATAAGCCCCAAGTGTCTCAACGAAGCAGACCCGCTATCCGTGACCCCCGTTTCTCAACCTGGCAGACTCCTTAACTCTTAAAATAAGCCCCAAGTGTCTCAACGAAGCAGACCCGCTATCCGTGACCCCCGTTTCTCAACCTGGCAGACTTCTTAACTCTTTAATATACAACGCCACTTATTTCTCAATCCGACAACTCTTCGGATGTCTCAATAAGCCAGACGCAAACCTCAACCACCGTATCTCAACCCGACAAATAACGGATATCTCAACGATGCTGATGAGCCCTTAGTAGAGAGAGAGAAAAAGAGAAAACAAAGAGAGATAGAAAGAGAAACCGCTCAAGTCCTTCTTAAAAATATACACAAGCCCTTCTTAAAAATACATGCACAATTCTGTCTTAAAAATACATACACAATCCCTTCTTAAAAAAAAAACATATAAAGCCCAACTGGTCTTACCTTTGTCTGTTTCTAAGAACCTCGGCAGGGAACCAATTCAACGTCTGATGAAGGATCACAGATGTTCCTGGGAGTTTCTAGGGAGTCGGTCTTACAAGGGGGCCGATAGAGCTCAGTTATCTCCCTTCCAATCCCGGCAACCTCTGCAACCTCTTGCACAGTCAGCTGTTGATGTGGTCCCAGCGAGGCCTGCATAACTACGCCAATGAAAAAGCTACTTTTATAACTACTAAACCAGGTTCGCTTCTTAATAAACAGACACCACACAAACTGTTTGGTAGACCAGATCAAAACTTTACTTAACATCGGCCGATGGAAGGAGGGAGGACTCCAGTCAAGTGACCATTACAGACACTTGACCGTCCTCCGTTCACTTTCTCCGAACAACAGAATTACATTGCCTTAAATAGGGTTTTTTTGTCCCCTTAGCACATTTCAGACATTAGTCATGGTCAGAGGTACAGGAAAGGGTTTCCACAAAATGCATCACATCAAAGGTCTTTTGTTTACATAGTACAAGATAACATTGGCCATTTGGTTTACGACATTTTATCTTTCCACTTCCCTGTTCCTCTCTCATCCTTCATAAACATTGGCTATTTGGATAAGGCCATTTTATCTTCACAGAGATCACCCTAGCTCTGTCATTTGGTCCTTCATAAACATAGGCCATTTGGTTTATGGCATCTTACTTCACAGATATGACTAGCTGTTTCTCTCTTCCTTTCTCGCCTCCTCCCCCATAACATTGGCCATTTGGTTTATGGCATCTTACTTCAAAGAGATCTCTCTAGCTTCTCCTCTCTGCTTGTCACTTGGGAGACAATGTTATAGGATTTATTATCTCACACACAGCAACCTGAGGCAAGCCTAATTTGAGACTAAATATAAGCTGCAAACTAGCCCAGAAACCTATTTTAATATCTTCTTATATTTTAACTAAAATTCAGCTTCATCACTGGTATTAAGAGAATTAATTGGGGAACCTCAGAATTAAATAGGGGCTTCTCAAATGTATCCCAAAGTCCACAGAGTGTGCTGAAACTATCAGGGAGCGTGTTTTGTTTTTGCCATTAGCAGGTGATCTGCTCTTTCAATAAGTGCCACAATGACGGCAGACCAGCAGCATTCCATTGCAAGTGGCTTCAGCACAGTTGCAACAGGTCACTTGGAATGGGTGGGAAATTTCATGACAGAGGCAACAAGATGTTATCTGTGAGCTATCTAGTCAAGAGTGTTTTACTGTCCTATGTCACGAAATGGAACAATGAGATTCTTATTTGCTGCAGTATAACTGATATGTAAACATAGTACTCAGTAGATACCATAATAAACAACAAAAATAAATTTAAAGAAGAATGCAATAAACCCTTATTTTTAATGGATCCATTTATAATGGATTTTGGATAAAGTGGGCGGTCCTGCCAATGCCACCCCTGGCTGGCATCACCTCCACGGTCCCAGCTTCCAACACCACCTCCGACTCGCAAGGTGCACCAGCAGGCCCTTCTTCACCCACCGCACGGTGGATCCGGTGACACGGCTGTTGTTGCGGCTCACGTTGTAGCCCCCTGGAAGTCCAGATGGCGTAAAATACCCACCCACATAATGTTCTGCAGTTTCATCTGCATGACAAGTCCCCGATCCTCTCAGTTAAGGGCGTTGCTGCAATAGCTCAACATTTTCTAATGATCAGCACATTGCTAAAAGAACTACAATCTCTGCACAATACATGGTTACATGGGCGGCACGGTGGCACCGCGGTAGAGTTGCTGCCTTACAGCGCCAGAGACCCGGGATCCATCCTGACAACATGGAGTTTGTACGTCGTATGGAATTTGTATGTTCTCCCCATGAGCTGAGTGGGTGGTCTGGTTTTCTCCCACACTCCAAAGAGGTACAAGTTTGCAGGCTAATTCACTTAGTAAAATTGTAAATTGTCCCGTTGTGCATGTAGGATAGTGTTAGAATATGGGGATAGGTGGATGGCGCGGAGTCAGTGGGCCGAAGGGCCTATTTCGCACTGTATCTCCGAACAAAAAAACCTAACTAATCAGTGCGGCTCCACTCTATAGGTGTAAACGCTGCTCATAAGGTTGAACATTTTGGACTGATGCTCAAAATCGACAGTGGCTTGTAACTATTGCAGCAATGCAGCTGAATTTGCATATCATAATATCCTGATGACAGTGCATCAATAGGCAAGGAGAAGCACTGAGGGGCTGACATATGAAGTCAATAAAGTCCACTCTCAATCAACAATGTGACATTAATTTTAAACCATTTTAAGATTTATATCAGGATGGGGGGGGGGAGTATAGAACTCCCAGTGGCGGCGACACTATGTTGCATTCAGCTCATGATAATACAAAGTAATTGATGTCTAATTATTCCTTCATCCACAAATTATCACCTTTGGCTAAATTTCTTACTTATTTGTTAGTTCCAATTGGAAGGGAAGGGAGGGCAGAGGAGAACAAAGACCACAGAACTTAAGATCCATCTTGATCATTTCTCTCAGACTCTTTTAGGACATTCTTCCTCAGTAGGTTTTCCATGATAATATTATCAGAGTTCAACCGAGCAGTGATAAAGAATCCCAAGATATGATTCAGCCTCACAATGGAAGTGTTACTGAATTATTTGCAACATAACACAAAAACATTCAGTCATATGCTCCATTGTAAAGAGATAATAATTTTTAATGGAAAAGTGCCATTTGTTGTCCGAGGATAATCTAGAGTTTGCATAAACAATGTACAGACGTCTGCTCTCTGTTTAGTTTATTGTCACGTGTACCGAGGTACAGTGCAAAGCTTTTGTTGTTTGCTAACCAGTCTGCGGAAAGACAATATATAATTACAATCGAGCTATTTTAGTGGATAAGGGAATAACATTTAGTGCAAGGTAAAGCCAATAAAGTCTGATTCAGGGTACACAAAAATGCTGGAGAAACTCAGCGGGTGCAGCAGCATCTATGGAGCGAAGGAAATAGGCAACGTTTCGGGCCGAAACCCTTCTTCAGACTGATAGGGGGTGGGGGGAGGCGTGGAGAAGAAAGGAAAAAGGAGGAGGAGGAGCCCGAGGGCTGAGGGAGAGCTAGGAAGGGGAGGAGACAGCAAGGGCCAACAGAATTGTGAGAATTCAATGTTCATGCCACCAGGATGCAGACTCCCCAAGCGGAATATGAGGTGCTGTTCCTCCAATTTCCGGTGTTCCTGAATCAGTCTGATTCAGGACTGCTCTCTAGTTGTGGTAGGATGATTCAGTTGCCTGATAACGGCTGGGAAGAAACTGTCCCTGAATCTGGAGGTATGCGTTTTCACACTTTTATGCCTTTTGCCAAATGGGAGAGGGGAGACCGCATCATCGAACAGCTTTGTGTTGCTTCCAACACGTGCATCAAGTTGGATCAGGGTGAAACAGCACTGAAGCCTCAAACCTGTGCTTCCATGGTGGCCATCACCATGAGCAGCAGGCGCTGTCTAAGAGGATTGCGTGAACAATCCTTGCAAACAAGTCGGATTGACCTCCGGATTTTCAGCTTGACCATGCATGAACCATCGTGCTGCATTTTCACATCAGCCTTGGTATGAAGTCATGCCAATTATCATCCTCGTCTAAGACCCTGGTACCGTACAGATGGCTGGCCATGAAAGGTGCCTCTGTTAGGTTGGCAAGGCACTGAATCCACCTACCACCTCTATACACGATCAACCTCCCTCATATTCACCGGCTATCGAGCCTAAATGGAGAAAATGAAGGAAACTGATTTTCTTTTAATTGTCGCATATTTAGACTTAAACCTTTGGAGAGGCAGCCTGAAGCCAGCCCTACGGCCCACCAAGTCCAGGGCAACCAGCGAACGCCCCCGTACACTAACCTACGCACACTAGGGACAATTTTACAACTTCCCAAAAGCCAATCCACCTACAAACCTGTACGTCTTTGGAGTGTGGGAGGAAACCAAAGCAACCGGAGAAAACTCACACGGTCACAGGGAGAATGCACAAACTCTGTATAGACAGCACCCGTAGTCAGGATCGAAGCTGGGTTTCTGGCGCTGTAAGACAGCAACTCTGCCTACTATCGGTTGGGTTGATTTCAGTGTGGCGCATACGGTGGGGAACAGAAGGTCCAGGGTGAGGCAAGAATCGGGAACGGACAGAATATTGTGTTTGGTTGAAGTAACACATTGTCTCGCGAAACGCACATATGTGCATGAGATGGATAAGATCTTGTGTGTGAAAAAACAGTATTTTGATTGGGGTATAATTCACCATGACATACTCCATTGTCCAGAGATTCTCAATCCTAAAGGGGATCATTCCAGCCCGCTGTTACCAGGCCCTTATGTTGGTCCCAGTGTGTCTACGTGCATCCAAGACACACTTCACTTATGAGGATGTACTCTTCAGAAAAATGAAAACCTCCATTCCTTTCCCCACAGCCTCTTGCTCTTTAATGGCAGCCATAATTCACAGCTATCTGGATGCAGGAGGGTGCCTTTAAGACCCAATGCCATTCTCTGATTGTTGGCAACAGAGTGTCAATAGCTGTACTGAACCTAAGAGTAGTCTTTATAGGAACCATGCTGGTTCTAAAGCTTCTCTCTAGGTGTTAACATTTGTTCAGGCCTATTTTTGACCAATTTAGTAACTTTATGAGGAAGGCAATTTGCCCCTCGTGGTAAAATCTAATTTCCAGGTGTGGGAATCCACAGATAGGATTCTCACAAACCAGAAGTATATAATTTCTTAACTATCCCAACTTCACAGAGACAAGTCTAACTCTTTCTAGAAGGGAAATGTGAATGAAGCTGAATTTCTTCCTTCATTTCTGTCGACCCACCTCAAAATTTTAATCTCCATTTATCTGATATTCGAAAACTTTACTAGTCTTCTTTAAATATATTTCAACACTCGTACAGATCTTGTGGCCGCAAACTCGAGGCCCAGCCTAACTTCAAAGTCAAGAAAAGTCATCATCTCAACCTTCAGCACATTTCCAAGTGCTGGGCTAAACCTCCCCCACTCAATGAACTGGAAACACAGCTTAAGAGGAAGGGACAAAATGACCAAATGACGCACGTAACTGCTTTCAGCAGTATTTACAGGAAAATATTTTGCTTTTTAAACTAAACTTCAGGAGCAATTAAGATCAGGTTAAGATGGCTTAAGCAGAACAGAGGTCTGCGTTTATACATCGCTGATTATGGCAGAGTCATGCTGGTACAGGTGCACAACCTTTTATCCGAAAGCCTTGGGACCAGACACATTTCGGATATCGGACATTTTCGGGTTTCGGAATGGAAGATTTTTAGCGTAGATTAGGTAGGTAGCGCTGGCGGCTTGGAAAGTCTGGAGCGGCTGCCTCCTCCCCGGAGACCGGGGAATCATTGTAAATCATTGCTTAAATGTTAGTCAGTTAGTTTGGAGGGATTTTATGTGGTGGGGGTGAAGGGGGGAACTTTAATTCTTAGTCCCCTACCTGGTCAGAGAGGCGGGGAGCGGGCAATGCCTTACCGGGTCGCCGTGCAGTACTGTGCCGCGGCTCCCACATCACAGAGCTGGGGCTGTGGCCGGCTGCGCTGGATTTGGATTTGTAGCGCCGCGCAGCCAGGGGTAGAGTTCGCCGTGGTCGGAGCTACAACCGGCGCCGCCCGTGGCTGGACCACCGCAGCCCGGACCGCTGTGGGCCGCGGCTCCCAACATCGTGGAGCTGGGGCTGCGGTGGTCCGGCCACGGGCGGCACCGGTTGTAGCTCCGACCACGGCGAACTCTACCCCTGGCTGCGCGGCGCTACAAATCCAAATCCAGCGCGGCCGGCCACAGCCCCAGCTCCACGATGTTGGGAGCCGCGGCACAGAGGTCCGGAGCTTACTGCACGGCGACCCGGTAAGGCATTGCCCGCTCCCCGCTTCTCCGACCAGGTAGGGGACTAAGAATTAAAGTTCCCCCCAAAAGCCCACCAAACTAACTGACTAACATTTAAGCAATGATTTACAATGATTCCTACCCTCCCGCGCAATATACACTCACCCAATATACTCTCACCTTCTCTTTTATGAATGGGGATTTAGTTCCCCTTTGTTGGAGGACCGACCGGAGGTTCCGCTGTCACCTCTGCGGGCCGCCCTCGGTGAACGTTTTCAAGGACCTTTCTTCAAGGACCGAAAAAATGTCCGCTATTCGGAGGTTTTCGTTATTTGGATCTTCGGATAAAAGGTTGTGCACCTGTACTCTTCAAAGTGTGAACATAGTTTTGTTTTGAAAACAAGAAGGCTTCTATCTGGGCGTTGCTCGGTGGAACCTGCAGCCTGAATGGCGTCTGGTTAGCGACAGTTGCCAAACCTAGAGACAAACACGCATGCCAGAACGTAGCAGACAGGAAGGAATCACAGAAGCCCTCGTTTAAATGGAGGGATCTCAATGCTCAGCAATTGATTGGGGATGATGACTGTTTCAAACTGTAAGAGGCAGAAAGAGTAATGATGTCTCCTTCATATACAGATCAGTGCTTGCATTTATACTTTAACAAGATTTGATTGCAAAGGATGTCTCAGTTAAATTCAATTATGTCCTTCATGTCGACACTTGGAAATATATGTCGGCCAATCAACTCGTTAAACGGTCCAGCCATATAGGTAGTAAGAAGGAACTGCAGATACAGGTTTACAAAAAATGACACAAAGTTCCGGAGTAACTCATCAGGTCAGGCAGCATCTCTGGAGAAATGTGTAGGAAGGAACTGCAGATGCTGGTTTAAACCGAAGATAGACACAAAATGCTTGAGTAACTCAGCGGGACTGGCAGCATCTCTGGAGAAGGAATAGGTGATGGTGTCGAGACTGATGACTCCAGCATTTTGTGTCTATCTTCATCATCTCTGGAGAACACAGTTAGGTAATATTTTGGATCAGAAGAAGAGCCCCGATCCAAAACATCAGCTATCCATGTTCCCCAGAGTTGCTGAGTTGCTCCTGCACTTTGTGGCATCCATATAGGTACTTCAATTCTATAAATTCAGCACATCCAGGATTTTGGAGGTGTTGGATTAACAGATAATGGCTGATCGATCGATCTCTCCCTCCTAACCCAATTCTCCTGACTTCTCCCCATAACCTCTGACACCCGTACTAATCAAGAATCTATCTATTTCCGACTTAAATGTTTGTTAATCACTCGGCATTTAACAAGATAAATCGTTGTTATTCCTGCATTTATTCCTAATATCCTGAAACAAGGGGAAATAATTACGAATGGGGCACCTCACTTAAAATCCTGTACCTTTTTATCAAATATGATGTTAGGCGGACAGTTCTTGCGGAATCCTCAACAAATGCTACTGAGGGCAAGGTGTTAATCTGAATATCTGCTACGTTGAACAAACAATAATCCCACATCAAAACAAATGAGTCCCAACTTTACCCTTGTAACATGAACCTTATCTGCTCCAGGGCTCCCTGCAATTCCACGTAAAACCACAGAAAACATATCTAACCTCAGCAGCTGGTACCAACTCCATAATTTGCAAACACCCTAACCACCTCTGTGAGAAGCTTCGGGCAATCCAGTACCTGAGCCAACAGACCGAGTCAACATCAGACGTAGGCAATGTAAAACAGGTAGTGCAGAGTCAATATCAGCGAGGTTTCATGTCATAAATGATAGGAGCAGAATTAAGCCATTCGGCCCATCAAGTCTACTCCGCCATTTAATCGTGACTGATCTATCTCACCCTCCAAACCGCATTCTCCTGCCTTGTCCCTGTCACCCCTACTAATCATGAATTTATCTATCTCTGCCTTAAAAATATCAATTGACGGCCATAGGCTTCTGTGGGAAAGAATTCCAGATTCACCATCCTCTGATTAATGAAATTCGTCACATTTTCGTCACATTTTCAACATTGCAAAAGTGACTACATTTTATAAATGCTTCATTGGCTGGACTGTATTTGAAATAGCAGTGAAGCTATAGAAATGCCAGTTGTCTTTTTTTAATATAAATGTTGTGCACATGAACAAATGGCCAGTATGGACTTGCAGTTTAAGCATAGGAAAAGAACGGACTGCTTGGGCAATAGTATGGCTAGTATCTCAATACAGTCACCACATCTTTAAAGTCGAGGGGAGAGAAGTGGATGGAAGGTGGGAATTTTTTTTTTTTAAAGCAAATATAATGCAGTGACTCTTTCTCTATATGCATACTTCCCGTAGCAAGTTTGTAATTGGCAGAAGGATAAGAGCATAGTAGCAATCCGGAATGACACTGTGCTGATTTAAAACGTGAAAAAGGCAGAGACATGATTGCATTTAAGATACAGGGCATGCAGCTGACATGCAGTCATCCAGAGTGGGGGCGAGGAGAGAAACCTGGAAGAAGGAAGGGGCAGGACAAAGCGTGACAGGTAATAGGTGTACACAGGCGAGGGAGGTATGATAGGCAGATCATTGGACAAAGGCCAGAGATATTAAAAAACAGGTCTGAGACAGAAGGATTGAATAGATGAGAATTGTGAAGCCAGAAGAAGGAATGTAGGTGGAGACAGTCGGTGGCGTTTTATAGCTTGCACCCAATTGATGGGCTGTGTGTATTCTTTCTCTCTTCCCCTCCATCTCCATTCTTTCTCTGGCGTCACAATTCACATCCATTCATTCCTTCTGTCTCAGACCTGTCTTTTTCATCTCTGGCCTTTGTCCAACCATCTGCCTATCATACTCCTCACTCACATGTGTGCACCTATTACTTGCCATGCTTTGTCCTGCCCCTTCTCTCTTCCAGCTTTCCTCTCCTCTCCCCCAACCCCCGCCACATTCTCCGTCTGAAGAAGGGTCCTGACCCAAAACATCAACTATCACGGATGCTGCCTGACCCACCGAGTTACCTCAGCACCGTGTGTCAGTCTTTACCTCGAGCCAGACAATCAGCCACAGACTTGTAGTCTACTGTTTCAATTTCTGCTCTCATTTTCAAACTAAGGTGCATCCAGTCCCTGCATCCATACACTTTACACTCTCCAGGACTCCCCAGTGATAACTTCTTTAGACTTGCGATTAATGAACTTGGCTTTGAATGAATGACGTTTTCTAATCCATCTCCATTATTGCCATATCACTACCCCATTACATGCAGTCGCGATTGTAGGCAATTAATTCATGTCTGTATTTAAATATTTTGCACTGACTTAAAAAAAAAAATAAAATCCAAGTACATTGAAGCTTGGAGTTTGCTCATTCAGCCTGACAACAACTTGTTGCTGTGCAATTAGTTGAATCCAGTTACTAAGAAACAGAACCAATAGGCCTCTATTCATGCAGATCTTTTCTAGCCAATGGAGATATTTACTATCCAACTAATAAACAAATTGTCTAAAATACATTTACATGTATTTATCCGTGATCACAAGGGCAGCAGCAGCTGCCTGTATTCAGGTTTCCACACGGAAACCAGACGACTCCTCATTTAAAAGCAGAGTCAGTTATTCTGTTCTGCTGTCAATTAGATGCATTTCCTCGCTCAACCTCTATCTTGGAGAATGCTATCAATTCCTTGCAAACCTATGGTGCCATAAGCATCAGATTCCTCTCCCTTTAAATTTCACAGGCTATTGAACTGCAAATAGCCTCATCACCTAGTTCAAACATGCCCACTTCCCGTCAGAGATACTGTTAGTTAAGGTGGGTATTATAAGTGAGTTCGGTATTCCGATTGCGCATGCCCAGGTCATAGCTATAGGGTGATTTCACGAAAGGTCACTGGAGCGTAAATCCCCACTCACGTGACCGAAATTTTTAACTGGGGGACAAGCGTCACTTCCGGTACATGTTAGTGGATGGGAAAACACGCACTTTCACACCCGTTAAAAACATCGAAAACGGCCAGTTTTTGAGCTGCAATTAAGTGAGCCGGTCGGGGTGACCGTGAGGAACAGCTACCTAAATTTACAGTCCAAAAAAAAGATAGAAACTAAGGTAAATACAAGAGCGAGCTGAAGGTGTAAAAAAGGCGGAAGTGCTAGCGGACTTTTTTCTTGGAGATTTAAAGATCCAAAATATCGGGAATTATCGCGTTTGCTCGCTGCATTTCATCAAAAGTGGCATTATTGACTTTTTATCTTTATTCATTTGTTAGATGAAAAGTATTAAAAGTTAGAAACCCGTCAGTAAAATTGCAAAATCGCCCATGGTTCTCGGGTGGGTTTTAACATGCAAAATGAACACGCTTCTGAAGCTCCATTTACTATTTAAATAATCGTAAACTATCAATGCGTTTTGAAATCAATTTTACTGAGATGCAAGCTTACGATTATTTAAATGGTAAATGGAGCTTCAGAAGCGTTTTCATTTTGCATGTTAAAACCCACCCGAGAACCATGGGCGATTTTGCAATTTTACTGACGGATTTCTAACTTTTAATACTTTTCATCTAACAAATGAATAAAGATAAAAAGTCAATAATGCCACTTTTGATGAAATGCAGCGAGCAAACGCGATAATTCCCGATATTTTGGATCTTTAAATCTCCAAGAAAAAAGTCCGCTAGCACTTCCGCCTTTTTTACACCTTCAGCTCGCTCTTGTATTTACCTTAGTTTCTATCTTTTTTTTGGACTGTAAATTTAGGTAGCTGTTCCTCACGGTCACCCCGACCGGCTCACTTAATTGCAGCTCAAAAACTGGCCGTTTTCGATGTTTTTAACGGGTGTGAAAGTGCGTGTTTTCCCATCCACTAACATGTACCGGAAGTGACGCTTGTCCCCCAGTTAAAATTTTCGGTCACGTGAGTGGGGATTTACGCTCCAGTGACCTTTCGTGAAATCACCCTATAAAACAGTCTTGGCAACGGTGGTACACAAAAATGCTGGAGAAACTCAGCGGGTGCAGCAGCATCTATGGAGCGAAGGAAATAGGTAAAGTTTCGGGCCAAAACCCTTCTTCAGATTGATAGGGGATGGCGGGGAGAAGGAAGGAAAAAAGGAGGAGGAGGATCCCGAGGGCTGGGGGATGGGAGGAGACAGCTCGAGGGCTAAGGAAGGGGTGGATGCTCCCCAAGCGGAATATGAGGTGCTGTTCCTCCAATTTCCGGTGTTGCTCACTCTGGCAATGGAGGAGACCCAGGACAGAGAGGTCGGATTGGGAATGGGAGGGGGAGTTGAAGTGCTGAGCCACCGGGAGGTCAGGTAGGTTCTTGCGGACCGAGCGGAGGTGGCAACGGTGGTGCAGGTTTGCGTTTCACCCAGAGTTGGGGTCGGATCTCTGTCGCTGCGAGTGCTGTTGAGTTGCTTTTGGGCCGTCCCTTTCTCCTCCCCGGTGTCCCGTCCCTGTCCGGAGGTGTCCGGGGTGGCTCTGGGCTGGCGGGGCAGCCCCGGACTTGCAGCCGCTGGCTCCAGCTCGGCTCTGCCTATCCCGCCGGGTTGGCCAGTAGCCCTCCACCTCCACCCCCCTCCCTTCAGTCCGACACCGAGATCCTGCTGAAGATGAGCAGTTGCCGGCCCTTCTCGAAGACGAGCGACTTGGAGCCGCTGCTGCTGGAGTCGTCCTGGACGGAGCGAGAGTCTGCGGATGGGCTCCTGCCGGCCATGGCCGGACGCCCACTGGAGCTGCGGGTACTGTTGGTGGTGCTAGCAGCAGCAGCAACCTCCTTCCCCTCCCATGTCCAGCCCCAAGCCCATAGTCCGGGGCTGAAGGTGCCCGCTGCACGGCACAGTTGAGCGCCGGGCCGGAGGAGGCTGAGCCCAGGCTGGCGCTCTGGCACAGGTGAGACTGGGGCCCTCGCTCCTCCTTGGGGTTGTGGATAAAGTGGCAGCAGGTACCTTAGGGGCAGAAGCCGGTGGTGTGCAAGGTACGGCTTGTACTTGTGATAGCGGCCGAGGCCGTAGGCGAACTGGCACTTGTCGCCATAGCGGCCCATCGGGGAGCGGGTTCTTCTGGAGGTAGAGCGGAATTGGGCTGGAGATGGTGGCCTGGTGCTCGTGAGTGGGGTCATGGTCCAGGGGTAGGTAGGAGGTGGTTTTCGAGAGTTGGCGCGTAGCCTCAGCTTTGTAGAGATCGACGCGCCAGACTACCACGGCACCTCCCTTGTCGGCTGGTTTGATAACCCAATCTGGGTTGTTGCGGAGTGATTCGATGGCAGTGCGTTCTGGGGGGGAGAGATTGGAGTGAAACAGGGGAGTGGAGAAGTTGAGGCGGTTGACGTCGCGACGGCAGTTTTGGATAAAGAGTTCCAAAGCCGGGAGGTTACAAGGGGGGTTCCACGAGGAGGGGGTGCGTTGGAGGTTACGAGGGGGGTTCCACGAGGAGGGCACACGCATGGGCCCCAGCTACGCCTGCCTCTTTGACCGGTACGTCGAACAATCCTTGTTCAATACGTACCAGGGCCCCATCCCCGACCTCTACCTCTGTTACATCGACGACTACTTTGGGGCCACCTCCTGCACCCACACACAACTGACTGACTTCATCCACTTCACCACCAACTTCCATCCGGCACTCAAATACACCTGGACTATTTTTGACACTTCCCTACCATTCCTTGACCTCACTATCTCCATCGCAGGTGATAGACTTCTGACCGACATCCACTATAAACCCACTGACTCCCATGGCTATCTGGACTACACTTCTTCCCACCCTGCTTCCTGTAAGGACTCCATCCCCTACTCCCAATTCCTCCGCCTACGCCGCATCTGTTCCCAGGATGATGCGTTCCACACCAACGCATCTGAAATGTCCTCATTTTTCAGGGAACGGGGGTTCCCCTCCTCCACCATAGATGAGGCTCGCACCAGGGTCTCTTTCATACCCCGCAACACTGCTCTCTCTCCCCATCCCCCCACTCGCAACAAGGGCAGAGTCCCCCTAGTCCTCACCTTTCACCCCACCAGCCGTCACATACAACAAATAATCCTACCTCATTTCCGCCACCTCCAACGTGACCCCACCACTCGCCACATCTTCCCATCTCCCCCCATGTCTGCCTTCCGCAAAGACCGCTCCCTCCGCAACTCCCTTGTCAATTCTTCCCTTCCCTCCCGTACCACCCCCTCCCCGGGCACTTTCCGTTGCAACCGCAAGAAATGCAACACCTGTCCCTTTACCTCCCCCCTCGACGACATTCAAGGACCCAAGCAGTCGTTCCAGGTGCGACAGAGGTTCACCTGTATCTCCTCCAACCTCATCTACTGCACTAGATGTCAGCTGATCTACATCGGTGAGACCAAGCGGAGGTTGGGCGATCGTTTCGCCGAACACCTCCGCTCGGTCCGCAAGAACCTACCTGACCTCCCGGTGGCTCAGCACTTCAACTTCCCCTCCCACTCCGAATCCGACCTCTCTGTCCTGGGTCTCCTCCATGGCCAGAGCGAGCAACACTGGAAATTGGAGGAACAGCACCTTGGGGAGTCTGCAGCCTGCGGGCTTGAACATTGAATTCTCCCAATTTTGTTAGCCCTTGCTGTCTCCTCCCCTTCCTTAGCCCTCGGGCTGTCTCCTCCCATCCCCCAGCCCTCAGGCTCCTCCTCCTCCTTTTTCCTTCCTTCTCTCCGCCACCCCCTATCAATCTGAAGAAGGGTTTCGGCCCGAAACGTTGCCTATTTCCTTCGCTCCATAGATGCTGCTGCACCCGCTGAGTTTCTCCAGCATTTTTGTGTACCTTCAAATTTACTTGGACCATCTCTGACACCTCCCTTTCCTCGATATCCCGCAGCTCCGCTCTTGCTCCCCCTCTCCCTATTTGCAACAAGGACAGAGTCCCTCTTGTGCTCACCTTCCACCCCATCAGCCGTCGCATACAGCATAGAATCCTCCAACATTTTCGCCACCTCCAACGGGATCCCACTACTGGCCACATCTTCCCATCTCCACCCCTTTCCGCTTTCCGCAGAGACCGTTCCCTCCGCAGCTCCCTGGTCAACTCCCCAGGTACTTTCCCCTGCAACCGCAGGAGATGCAACACCTGTCCCTTTACCTCCCCCCTCGACTCCACCCAAAGACCCCGACAGTCTTTTCAGGTGAGACAGAGGTTCATTTGCACCTCCTCCAACCTCATCTACTGTATCCGCTGTTCCAGGTGTCAACTTCTGTACATTGGCGAGATAAAGCGCAGGCTCGACGATCGTTTCGCTGAAAATCTCCGCTCAGTCGTCTAAACCTACCTGATCTCCCGGTTGCTCAGCACTTTAACTCTCCCTCCCATTCCCAATCTGACCTTTCTGTTCTGGGCCTCCTCCATTGTCAGAGTGAGGCCCAGCGCAAATTGGAGGCACAGCACCTCATATTTCGCTTGGGTAGCTTACACCCCAGCCATATCAATATTGACCTCTAACTTCAATTAGCCCTTGCTTTCCCTCTCTCTCCATCCCCTCCCCCTTCCCAGTTCTCCAACCTGTCTTACTGTCTCCGACTATATTCTATCTCTGTACCAACCACTCCCCTGACATCAGTCTGAAGAAGGGTCTCGATCCGAAACGTCACCCATTCCTTCTCTCCAGAGATGCTGTCTGTCCCGCTTTTTGTATCCATCTTGACTGTTGTTAGTTAACTACAGAGTACAGATACAAGGAAGCAACGTTTATTAGCAACTGCAAAACATTAGTTTGGCCTTAAGTGAAATATTGTATCCATTTCCGAGTATCATACTTCACAAAGGATGAGGATGTTTGAGGGATGCACATTTACAGGAAGGGGTATTACAGTTACGAGAGGAATCAATCTGGACTTGTCCTCCCTACAATAGGGTAATTTAAGAGATGCAACAGAGTTGTTTTAAAATCATGAAGGATTTAGACAGCAGAGACAAAGGGAAACTGTTTTAAATGATTTAAGCGCTGAAAATAAAGCAGCACAGATCTAAGCTTATTGGCAAAAGAACCAGCAGTGACATGAAGAAAATCAACATGGAGGTAGATTATGAATGCACTGCCTGATCGAATGAAGCAAAGCGATCAGTTGCAGCTTTGGAAAGGGAACTGGATATAAACTTGACCATCTATGGTGCAAACGCAGTAGAGTGCAACAAAGTGGGATTCCTCTTTGAAGATGTCCAAAGAATGGTGCGGATGACTTCTATGCTCCCAAGGTTTGTGAATAGCATTCAGCTTCGGAAATGCACGGCAAGTATGGTGTTGTCATTCACTCCATACTAGTTAGAAAAAGTATATTTGCCCATACAATTTCAAATAGTTTGAACATGGCTCGAAACTGAGTGTAACAAAGAGCTTGTAGCTAAACTCCCACAAGCAGAGATAGCAGGGGAAGAATAAGGAAGGGTCTCAACCCAAAACATCACCCATTCCTTCTCTCCAGAGATGCTGCTTGTCCCGCTGAGTTACTCCAGTTTTTTGTGTCTATCTGAGAATAAGAGAGCGCCAATTTACAATTGCAATAAAAGCAGGAAACAATGGGAATAACCATAAAATTCAACAGGTAGTTTTATGTTGAAATGCAGACTCGCTATACAAAGTCCAAATGTAGAAACAAATAACTGCAGATGTTGGTTTACAAAGATAAGACACAAAGTGCTGGAGTAACTCAGCGGGTCATGCAGCATCACTGGAGAACAAGGATAAGTAACATTTTGGGTCAGAACCCTTCTTTAGACTGATTGAATGTATCCAAATGTGTATATGCATTAAAAAAAATAAAATTATTGTAAATGTCAAACCTGGCACCATAGCATCGTTACTGGAGTCAGAAAACTTATTTCAGCACTTAATAAAGTCTACACTTCAACGTAATGTTCAAGAAGGAATTGCAATGCCAGAGAGATTTCCAGTGTCATGATGTTAAACTATTGGTCAGGTCTAGAATGATCTGACTGGGAACGTCGCTCTAGTACTTAACTGTTCAAGCTGTTCAGGGGGGGCATTAATTAATCATCTTGTGAGGTGTTAAAAGATAATTTCGGCAAATTCAAATCGTTGAAGGCACAGGTACATCAAAAGGGAACGAAAATTACCTGAGCACCCCATCCACATAACCCGTGCTAAATCTGGGGGTGGGTGATCCGAGAACAGGTTTCTTCAGAGGAAAGAGTTCAAAGGCAATTCACCATGACTATTTATACATCCGGATAGCATTCGGATCTAGAGGCACAAGACTATAGAAGCTGGAAACTTGATCAAAAAAAAAGTACTGCAGGTTCTCTGAAGGCCAAGCAGCATCTGTGGAGATGGATAGACAGACCAGAAACATTTTATTTCCACCCTGCCCCCTCTCCGCCTCCCTTCCGCAGATGCTGCTTGACCCACTGAGCTCCTCCAGAGCTTAATTTTTACCATTAGGATCCCCCATCTCGGTAAATTCACAAATTCTTCACTGTCACTGCTTGAGTGAGTATTTGGTCATGATCACTCTCGCTATTTGTGGGGTCTGACCACGTGCAAATTGGCTGCCATGTTTCCGACGATGCAATGGTCACTATGCTTTAAAAATACTTCATTAGCATTGGCACACGGAGATTGAGAAAAGTGCTAAGTTGCTAAACAGACACAGCTGTATTTTGCCAGTTCAGAAGAGAATTATATTCCACAGAACAATGAACCACAAATAACAAAATACTGAATCCTTTGGTGACTTCTGAGCAATTGAATATTTGTTTCCTGCTGTCAAGAGCTATTTTTTCTTCTTCACATCAATTATTCAAGTGCTGCAGAGGTTAGCAACACGTGTGACGATGTACGCAAGCAAAGTGGAAAAAAAAACTTCTGCACTTTTTAAGAACAAATTCACTGCGTAAACAAAAGCATAAATCACATTTTGTCCCAATGCTGTATACTTCCCACACATACCACCCAGATATTAAATCCTTTTCAAACTATATGCAACAAAAAATGATAGCATGCAAACAAAAATGCTTAGGTCATTTGGAGATCCTCTCATGTCTTTGTGAATTGTGGATTAAACAGAATAAGTAAATTCTTGCCAATTTCCCGTCGTCCTACTTGCAATAGTTCCAGTCATCCTTCAGGATCTTTCCCGAAACAGTCAATCAAATCCAAGGTCAGCAATGAGCCCATTTCAAACTTAAGTACGGGGTGATATGGTGGTGCAGCAGTAGAGTTGCTGCCTTACAGCACCAGAGACCCAAATTCGATCCTGACTACGGGTGCGGTCTGTACAGAGTTTGTGCATTCTCCCCGTGACCTGCGTGTGTTTTCCTCAGGTGCTCATGGTTTCCTCCCACACATCAAAGACGTAAAGATTTGTAGGTTAATTGGCCGCGGTAAAATTTGTAAAGTGTCCCTTGTGTGTAGGATAGTGCTAGTGTGTGGGGATCGCTTAGTTGGCGCGGACTTGGTGTCCCAAAGGGCCTGTTCATGCGCTGCGTATAAAGTTACTAGTTTCCCTTGTCTAAATTTCTGCTGCAAGGCGGCTCTGCAGTGCACAGCTAATAGAGCTGCGGCCACACTGATCCAGGGGCCCAGATTCACAACCTGATCGCCAACGTTAGATTTTGTGGAATTTTCACACTCTCTCCGTGACCATGTGGGTTTCCTTCAGACACTCTGGCATCCTCCCACGTGCTAAAGATGTCTATTTTGGTGGGTTAAGTAGGCACTGTAAATTACTTGGGTGCTTGATGGTTGGCACAGACTCAGTAAGGCAAGAGTCTGGACCCATTCTTTATCTATAACTCCTTGTTCACTCAGCGGCATCAAGTGTAGGACCTTTAATAACCATCACCACCCTAGACTAAGCACCCCCAGCCAAACCAATTAAACATTATCAAACTGAAATTCTGATTGAAAAGGACACAAAGTGTTGGAGTTACTCAACAGCATCTCGAGAGAATATGGATTGGTGACGTTTCAGGTCGGGATCCTTCTTTGGACTCAATCTCTGAGTATCTGGAAATACAACTAGTGTGTCAGATCAAATTATTCAAAATGGCCTCACACGTAGAGTCAACACCAAAAGCAGAGAAATGTCGGCCATTTTAATGTAGTCCATTCCATTCCATGTGTGATTGACACAAACAAAAATGTGCACATTCTCAGCATTATTTCTGCAAAAAAAACTGCCATTGCTAGACCCTGAAAATCTTGCATTTCTGCATACCAGAGCCTATCAGCAAATCCACATGCCAAAACAAGGGATTCTTTCTCTCGACCTACCACAAACATTTTTTTGAAAATACTGCAAATCACTGTGCATACGCAAGACAATTCTAAGAACAAAATAACTCTTTTGGACAGAACTGCTCCATTGGGGGTATTAGTAATCACAAATGAATACAGTTGAAGCAAGAATTGGAAGCAATAAAGGCAGGAGAGAACAGCAAGACAAAATCCCACAGCCACACTTATCCAAACCACAATGTCACGTGAAATTATGCAATCTAACAGTTGCTTAAACAGGGAACTAGATTTGTCAAAAATTTCTTCACAATACTAAAAAAGTAAAAGTGAGTCAGCTCATTTTATATACATATGCATCTCCACCCTATCTTATTTCCCCAAACTTGATTTTGTGAAACAAAAACAGGATCACAGTGGCAAAGTGGCGCAGCTGGTAGAGTCGCTGCCTTACAGCCCCGGCGACCCGGGTTCAACCCTGACTTTTGCTCTGTCTGTGTGGATTTTGCACATTGTCCCTATGACCATATGGGTTTCCTCTGGGTACCCTAGTTTCCTCCCACATCCCAAAAACGTGCAGGTTTGTAGGTTAAATGACCTCGGTAAAACGCCCCTTGTGTGCAGAGAGTGGATGGGAAAGTGGAATAACCTAGAGCTAGTGTGAACAGTTGATCAACGATAGGCGTGGGCTCAGTGAGCCGGAGAGCCTGCCTCCATGCTGTATCTCTAAACTAAACTAAAGATCAGTTGATACAAAATAGTCACCAATAAAACTTCTCTATGAACTGGCTGTTGCGAACACAGAACTCATTACCATTTGGATTATTTGAGTCATGTTCCATAGATAATTCAAGGGAACATCATGCAAGTATAGAAGCAGGAGAACGTGTCCATAAGAAGAGAGTAAAGTTATATACAGCATAAAGACAAGCATGCAGCGGCTTCTGTGACGCTAATACTCCGTAAGAGACCATTTTACAAATATTTGTCCAGAATAAGCTTCAGAGGCAGCAGCAATTTATCTTTGAATCTGTAATTATTCTTATGCAAATAAGAGTCAGTACATTATTTAATTTCCCATCATCAACATATTTACTCAGCATTAAGAATCCATCACTTCGTGGAGGACCAAAGTACCATATAGGCTGAAACAAATGTAAGTTTATTACAAACTGACAGTCCACAAATAACTTGCTTCATTCAATTCAATATTCATAATGTGCCATGCTGATATTTGAGTTACTGATGAATGCAGTAATTGCCAACCATAGGTTTAGTTTAGTTTAGAGATACAGCGTAGAAAAAGGCCCTTCAGCCCGTGCCGACCAGTGATTCCCGCACACTAACACTGTCCACACACACTAGGGACAATTTACAATTTTTACCGAAGCCAATTAACCTACAAACCTCTACGTCTTTGAAGTGTGGGAGGAAACCGGAGCACCCGGAGAAAAGCCACGCGATCACGGGGAGAACGTACAAACTCCCATACAGACAGCACCCATAGTCAGGATCTAACCCAGATCTCTAGCACTGTAAGGCAGCAACTCTACCACTGCGCCACCATGCCGCCCTTAAACACTGTAAGATCGAGAGTCAAGGAACAAAAGCCTTTTGTACAATCCCCACTTGTCAACGGAGCAAAGTTTGCTTTAGTCAGACCTGACACTAGAAGACAGGGTGAGTGAGGTGGGGGAGGGAGAAGAGAGAGGCAGAAGGAATTTAAATGTTTGGATGAAAAGTAATTCAAAACTGTCTCTCTGGGTTGCTCCAGACCATTCGATTTGAAGCACAGATGCAACCGTAACTATTCAGATCATTTCATTTCACAATGGGAAAGAGTATGGGGCAATGTGGAGAACTTAAGAGAATGTGCCAGCTCGTCAATAGCTTCCTTCAAAATGTCAACATTTCAAATTTCGAACAACTTAGCGATCCTCAGAACAAATTCAGATTTTCCTTACATGTACTAATTTGTACCACCCGGTTCACTTCTGCTGCCCACATCTTCCCACTCCCCCACCACTCCCCAAATCACCATCTCAAACCTTCAAATTTCCAATGGAATGAAGTTCCTCAAATACTAATATCCCTTTGATACCTCGTGGAAGTGCCTGTCATTTCATGAATTCAGACAGGAGACATCTGTATTTATTTATAGACACCATGTAGAGCTAGGGAAAGGCGCTCAGAACTTATAAAAGTTACCCTGGAATGTTTTATCCACTCATGTACAATGAGATCACAACTAACCTGTGACCCAAACTCCATAGAGTCACCAACTCTTAGGTTGATAAAAATCTATCAATCTCAATTTAAAATGGCAGTTAAATCGCACTGTTTGAAGAAAAATGCTCCAAATTTCGGCACGCAGAAGAGTTTCTTTACTTATTTCCCAAAAGACATGGCTCTAATTTTCAGACAATGCATCCAAATTCTGGATTTCCCCCGACCAAAAGAAATGATATCCATCGATACTTCTGTCCTTCTGAAAATGATCAAATTCCATATGCGAGGGAACAAATGTCTAGGTTACCGTATGCACACCCACAAGTTCTCAAGTTACAGGAGTAGAATGAGGCCATTCGGCCCATCGAGTCTACGCCGCCATTCAATCATGGCTGATCTCTGCCTCTTAATCCCATTTTCCTGCCGTCTCCCCGGAACCCTTGACACACTTTCTAATCAAAAAATTGTCTATCTCTGCCTGAAAAATATCCACTGACAGCCCCCTGTTTTCGTACTGTAGTTCTGATTCAATTTTGATTATGACTGCTCAGAGTTCTGTGACGGCAAAGTTCAAGAATTCAGCAAGGGTCACATTGCTTCCATTACCACATCACTCAGGAAGAAATAGTCAAAAAGGTCACCTGCAGTAGACCACATGGACAGGACTGACCAAATGGGAAAGGGGCACAGACCCAGCTAGACCAAAAGAGAACTGTTTTTTTTTTAATGGCTCTGGCACCGCAACAATGACTGGATAATTTATAAACGACTCCCACCCTTAAAACAAAAGACGGATCTTTCACCCAACATCCCAGGCATTTAAAGTGCAAGTAAACACAAAACGCTGGAGTAACTCAACGGATCAGGCAGCATTTCTGCAGAAAAGGAATAAGTTTCAGGTCGAGACCCTTCCACTCCAGCTTTTTGTGTTCATCTTTGGTTTAAACCAGCATCTGCAGTTCCTTCCTACATATTTAAAGCACAGGGTTGATATTTCAAGCAAATGTAGCACTAGCAATGTCTCAAGAGGAATGACTACATAAAAAAACAGATTCAAGTCAAGTTAAGTCTATTATCAAATGCACAAGAGAAGTGTCAAGAGAGTTTTATTGTCAAATGCCTCAAAACGGAACAATGAAATTCTTCCTTGCAGCAGCACAACAGATATGTAAACACACGGCACAATGAAAATTTTGCTTGTACACGTAGACTTGTAGATGTTCCTCGGACTATCCTTGACCAAACTTTGCCGGCTTTACCTTGCACTAAATGCTATTCCCTTATCACTTATCTATACACTGTAAATGGATTGACTGTAATCATGTATAGTCTTTCTGCTGACTGGTTAGCACGCAACAAAAAGCTTTTCACTGTACCTCGGTACACATGATAATAAATTAAACTGAACCCGGGTCTCTGGCGCTGTAAGCCGGCAGCTCTATAGCTATACCATTGTGCTGCCTTTACAGATGAAATACTAAACCTTAGAAATATTTAAAAAAAGAGCATGGATGAATGCAATACATGTCATATATCCCAAAACACTTATATGCAACAGAGCAGCTAATTTGAACGCAACAAACTCCCATAAACAGTTGAGTGATCAGATTATCTGGTTTTTTTAATTTGCTACCTAAATAATTGTTTGCCTGGGCATTAAGAAAAGTGGCATAAGATTCATTTGAGAGCAGATAGGGTCTCAGTTTAACATTTCATCTAAAAGGCAAGATTTTCAACAACGCAGCAGTGCCTTGAAATTCCATCGGAGTGTCTGCCTATATTTTTGGAAAATGCTTTGATTCATAAAGGTGGACAAAAATGCTGGAGAAACTCGGCAGGCGAGGCAGCATCTATGGAGCGAAAGAATCAGGCGTAAAGGCGTGCTTCAAGTAAGAACATCATCAACTACGCCATTTTCAGGAAACTGAAGCCCGATGCTATGATATAAGCCCCGGGAAAATCAGCTATTTGGCAAAATTATTATTTTCCTTAAGAGAAGCCTCACTAAAAGAACTCTCATGGCTTGTGAAGATGAGTAATGACAAAACTAAATAAAGGTTTATATTTCACGAGCTAGTAATCAAACCAGCATTCATATTTAGCCAGCATTCAGCACTATTTTAAAAAAGTGAACCAAATTCATCAGCCTAAATCTTTATGGTGATTTCCACCATTGAACCAGAACCCTTCTTTGTCGTCCTTAGTCCTTTTTCATGCATCTACTCTTATTCTAGGAAATGAAAATTGTCAGCATATGAATTATTTTAATATGAGATTGCTAGCTCTCTAGCTATACAGATGGCATTAATATGTACACACTGAAGGAGAAAAAAAGCATTTTCAAAGTGATTTCTCCCCACTTAAAAATATAAATTTGCCTGGGAACATTTGGCTTCAATTTTAATGGATTGAATATTAAGAAAACAAACTGCTAACTGGAGTAACTCAGCAGGTCAGGCAACGCCTCTGGAGAACATTTCAGGTTGGGACCCATCTTCAGACAGATTGTGGGGCGTGTGGGAGAAAGCTGGAAAAGAGTTGGGGACTGGACCATATTTGACAAATGAAAGTTTGGATACAGGTGAGAGGGTTTTGAGTGGTAGATGAATATCCACCTATCACTTGGCAAACTTTCTCCCTCCCCACTTCTCTTCCAGTTTTCTTCGCCCTCCCTCCATATTACATTCAATCTGAAGAAGGGTCCTGACCAGAAATGTCACCTGTTTACATTCTCCAGAGATGCTACCAAACTCGCTGAATTACTCCTGTCTTTTTTTTTTGTAAACCAGCATCTGCACTTCCTTTCACATAACATTTTAATAATCTGGATGATGAAATTGATGGCTCTGTGAATGCATTTGCAGATGATATGAAGATAAGTGGAGGGACGGGTTGTGTTGAGGAAGCAGTGAGTTTGCAGAAGGACTTGCACAGAATGGCAAAGTGTACGGTCATGCACTTTGGTAGAAGGAACAAAGGCATTGACTATTTTCTGAGAAGAGGATTCAGAAATCAGAAGTGCAAAGGGATTTGGGAGCGCAGGTTCAGGATTCCAAAAAGGTTCATTTGTGGGTTGAATCAGTAGTAAGGAAGGCAAATGCAATATTAGCATTTGTTTCAAGAAGACTGGAAAATAAAAAGCAAGGATGTACCGTTGAGGCGGAGAGGGTGAGAAGGGAGAGGTGAGGAGAGTAGGGCAAGAGGGAATCTCATTGAAAATTACCGAATCATGAAACCGAGATATCGTGGATTTGGAGAGGATATTTCCCGTAGTGGGAGAGTCTAGAACCAGAGGGCACAGCCTCAGAATAAAAGGACTTTCCTTTAGAATGGAAATGAGGAGGAATTTCTTTAGCCAGACGGTGTGGTGAATCTGTGGTCTGTGGCCACATCAGGTGGGGAGAGAGAGAGTGGGGCTGGTAGATGCTAGGTCATTGGGTATTTTTTACAGCAGACATTGATAGGTTCTTGATTAATAAGGATGTCAAAGAGGAGAAGGCAGGTGAATGGGGTTGAGAGGGAAACATAGATCAGCCGTGATCGACTGGTGGAGCAGATTCGATGCGTTGAATGGCCTAAATCTGCTCCAATGTCTTTTGGTCTAAAGAAGCAGATTTAATAGTAACTTTGTAGCAGATGGGTGAAAGTAGAACAAAGCAGGGAAACTTGAGGAAATGGAGCAGAGAAGTGCGATTAAATGAATAGCTCTTTTTAAATGTCAACCCAAGAAAAAATGGGCCAAATGGCCTCTTGAGATATATCATTCCATAAAGCCAAACAACAAAACAATGCAATGGGTTTACTAGCATCTCACTTCAAGTACTACTCCGCATGACAATTCTGTTCATATATTTTACAATTACAATCCTCAGGAGGCTTTTGCAAAAGGTCATGAATAGCTGGAGTTTTCTGTTACATTTCTGAGGCTCCATCAAGGTGCATCTTTTACTCAATTCAATTTCAGAGCCAACGCTGGGATCCATGTTATCTCCCAAGCCAATTGTTGAGCATTTTTCTTTTGCAAGTGCGGAAATGAAAATTTGGTTAAACAAAGCCGTCAAAAAGAATGTGGTCGTCCCGCTGCTGCTGGCGGATGACCAAACCCTGCTTCACACTCTACAATCTGTAAAAAATAAGAAAATACACAATGGGCACACTACTGGGTGGGCAATGGGAGCTCCTGCACAGCAGGCTGCAGTTACTTACAAAGTAACATGAGAGCACCCAAGTATTGTATTACTTCACTGCATAGCTGCTGAAAAGACGAGGTACCCCTGGACATCCAATATTTGTGCCTTGGTGTGCTTTGGTGAGAAGAGGAGGGAGGGAGCCATTCAGAACCTTACTGCCTTGCACATCCACTGCCTACAAACTAGGGATGAGGGGAAAAATAGTGTCATAAAGTCTTACAGCATGGAAGCAGGCTCTTCAACCCAACTTGCCCACAATGGCCAACATGTCCCATCTACACTAGTCCCACCTGCCTGTGTTTGGCCCATATCCCTCTTAACCTGTCCTATCCATGTACCATGCTAAATTGTTACTTAAATGTTGAAATAGTCCCTGCTTCAACTGCCTCCTCTGGCAAGCTCGTTCCATACACCCACCAGCCTTTGCGTGAAAAAGATACCCCTCAGATTTCCTATTCAATCTTTTCCCCCTTCACCCTCCTCTGGTCCTCGATTCCCTAATTCTCGAAAGAGACTCTGTGCACCTACCCGACCTGTAAACCATGATCTTTTAAAAAAAAATCTCACTACATACCAAGACTAAATATGTGATTTTATTCCATTCTTCTCCTTATGACCGATTAAAAAAAACAAAACACATATATAATCAAATAACATTTTGTAAATTCACTGAAGCTTTTCCAAGTTTGGATGCATGCAAACATTATTCTGCTGTTCAATTAAATAGCCACGTGGGTCCAACAATACTGGCGGAACAAATGTTAGCATCCTCAGCCAGAAAAACCAAGAGCTCACATTCCAGCCTTTTGAAATAGTAGACTTTTGTTGGGCAAGTTCCATCAAAGTCCCAGCCAAGTTACCTTACAAGCACAAGCAGTAAGCATCAGCACAGCACTCTATACGGATGAATTAAATACTCACGATTAAACCTGCATATTTGTTATTTAAGTGCACCAAATTTGAGAATCTTTGAAAGAGGGCGTGTAATTTTGGAATGATTCACAAGTAACAAGTAAGAATTTGCCCAAGCACAGCGGTAGAGTTGCTGCCTTACAGCGGCAGAAACCAATGTTCGATCCTGACTATGGGTGCTGTCTGTAGGAGTTTGTGCATTCTCCATTTGACTACATGGTCTTTCTCCGGGTGCTCCAGTTTCCACCCATACTCCAAAGACATACAGGTTTTTAGGTTAATTAGTGGCGGTAAAATCGTCCCTAGTATGTGGGATAGTGTTAGTGTACGGGGAGATCGCTTGTTGGTGCGGACACGGTGGGCCAAAGGGTCTGTTTCTGCGCTGTGTCTCTAAAAGTCTAAAGAGAATCCAATTTGTAAAGGAGAGGACGGATTACTCCAGCGATGTCTAATCTCCAAAAACCACAACGTTTGGATTAGGTATGACACGTGGCACTAGACAGCTTCCTCTGTCGTTTAATGCGATCTTACAGATGCTATGAAATGGTACAAAAATGCTCTTCCTAAATCGCTGCCATGACTTTTTTTTATACATACAAGAATTAAATTTTTAACGGTAAACAGCCCCCAGCGAAGGTTGGTGTCAGGAGAATCAGGGAGAGTTGATGCGGGTGTGACAAGAATAATGGGATTCACATATATCGGTGCCTGATGGATGGCATGGCTGCGGTAAGCCACAGAGCCTGTTTTCCGTGCTGTACGACCCTTTACAGTACACCATTAGCAGTCAGTTACTCATCTTAACAACTTCATTCATCCTGATCCAAAAGGAACCCCAACACAAAGAAAGGAAGCTCATTCAATGAACTTTTAATCAGCCTTTGAGGGCTTGAAAGCAATCTGGCGCCAAACTCGCTCTCTCACTGCATTCAAACCTTTGAATTCCCTGAAATTCCAATTGGAAAGCTCCCAAAGATAATGCAACTTGAAAATCTGTGTCCAATATCACTTCCTATTTTGCTGTGAAATTCAAATACACAAGGGGAAAATGAATAGGTGGCAGTTCAGAAGCTCACAGTGTAAACTGTGTGAACCCGCGAGTCATACTAATAATATCACGACATATTGTTAGTTCAATAATCCGAAACACACATCCAAGCACATGCATATAAATATTGTACTTATGACTTCCTGACATCCTAAAACTCTTCCTATTCATGGGTGTGCTAATGAAGCCTAATTCCTGCAGCAAACACAGCTGCCAAAGAGACTTTATAAACAGTCAGAGGATAATTTGGTGAGGTAGAACATTGGTTCCCAACCTTTTTTAGCTCATGGCCCCCTTGGGATCTTTTAATTTTTCTGTGGCCCCCCCTGACATTATTGGCGGAAAAAAAGTACTTCAATATTATAATACCTTCCATAAAAATATCAGTATCTATTAATTGCACATATACTCTCTTTTATTCTATTCCACAAACATCAAAAATATTTCAACTATATAGATTTAAATTTATTAGAACTGAAATTTAGGAGGCAACAGGGTGGTAGCTCTGTGGCCCCCTTCATTGAACCTGTGGCCCCCTAAATCCCAAAATGTTTCTGTGGCCCCCCTGAAATTTGCCATGGCCCCAGGTTGGGAATCACTGACGTAGAGGATCACTGTTCTTGAAGTAGGATGGATTTCCCACCTGAGAAGACAGATGGGGTCATGGATTAAATCTCATCTGCCAGACAATTCTCTCGAACGCTGCTCTCCCAGGATATCACTCGAAAAATGCGACCAAAATTAGCTGTACAAGTCTGAAGTTTGAATTTGTCTTTCAACTCGGGCCAAAAGGAGACATTGAGCCAGTGGTTAGAAAAGCAAGCAGCAATGATGGCAGAGTATCTATGAAACAATACTCTCCAGACTTAGATTATTAGCTCTGGGGTGACTAATGACAGTTCTTCAGCCTGAAGAAGGGTCTCGACTCAAAACGTCACCTATTCCTTTTCTCCAGAGATGCTGTCTGAACCGCTCAGTTACTCCACCTTTTTGTGCCTATCTTCAATTTTACAAGCACTTGGTTTCACCACACAAACATCGATTTTTAATGTTTAAGTTTAGTTTATTGTCATATGTACTAAGGTAGAGTGAAAAGCTTTTGTTGCGTGTTAACCCGTTCGTGGAAAGACTATACATGATTACAATCGAACCATCCAGTGTGTACAGATACATGATAAAAGGGACGTTTAGGGAGGGATTTGGGATACGCTGGCACGGCCAACATTTATTACTCATCCCTAAATACGCTTGAGAAGGTGATGACTTTCTTGAACTATAACACTCACAAATGTTACTTGTCACCACACAGTCTACAGACTTGAGCATCAAAATCCAGGCAGTTCATTCAGTAGAAATGTTCCATTGTTATATCTGGAAGAATTGATAAATCAAAGCCTATTTGCTCTCCCAGATGAAGACAAAATGATCCAATTACATTTATTTCAAAGAAAAGGGGATTTAGCTGCAATGTTTTGGACAATATTTACCTCTTAATTAATCTTTTAAAAATATATTATTGAATATTATCTATGCATTAATAGACCTGTCCTATATTGCAAAGTGTTCCTAGCATATTTTGGAAAGACAAGTACATAATGTCTTTCTTTGAACACATGCCACGTTCGCAGTCATAACTATGGAACTGAGTGCAGTGCATTGAGTTTACTGATACGTCACGGAGTGAATCAAACTGGCAACACTTGGGAACACGAGGAGAAATCGGATATGGACCAAGCATCCAGTAATTCTACCAGAACATGCTTGCAAATGTTTCAATTGCTCTTATTGGTAGACTTCATCAACCGAGAATGAGGAAGCCACCATCACCTTTCATGCTTTCTGCAACTCACTGTTGGATGTGGAAAAGCTGCAGACATTTGATCTGATTGATCATTCGTGCAGTTACTTTACCTTGCCTAAAGTTTATTGTTTCCATTATTTATTATGCATGTATTACAGCTTCACCAGATTGCCATCTCACTTTTGACATGCTCTCTTAAGACTCCACATTGAACCTGGGTCATTTTTCATTCCCAGGAACTGTGTCAAGGTTACTCTAACAAATTAGCAATTGGCAAATTAATATGCAACTGATAGATGGGCCAGAACGGGAGCAAGTATGGATTATCTCTGTCACTACACCTGGCAAAGATCCAGTCTCTCCATTCAAATCAGGAATCTTTCAGTTAAATCACTAGTAGCGCCTCTTACAACAGGCATTGACGTTCCCCCTCCAGTCAGATACACTCTGTGCCATTGTTGCCCTCACTACATCTTCCACTTGACGTTCAATATGGACGAGGATTGAATACCACCTCACCATTAACATCTTGCCTTTGCTTTAACTGATAGCATGAAACCTTGAGACCAGGGTCATTATTGAGAATCAAAGGCCTATTACTTGGGTACACCAACCTCTATTGTTGGTGGGATACGAGGCATCAAGGGGTGGTAATAGATGAATCTATAACGCTGACTAAAAGAATGCCATTGCCCAGGCAGTTGCACAACTAGTTTTGGGATCACCTTTTCCAATTTTGGCTCCTCCTGGACGTTGATGATGAGAATTTTTCAGGATTAAAGGTCCCTTTATCATTTCCAAACCTGAGGCCCCAGTTGATGCATTGTGGTCTATTCAGTTATATTTTTATTGTGATCATATTTTAGTAACTCTTTAACAATGGAGTGGCTTCCTACACTACTTCAAAAGGGCAGAGAAGAAACTTACCACCTTCACAGCTATGGAGTACGAAAAGTTAAGTAAGGACAGAGGTTTTAAAAAGCTATTCCTGTCATCCATGAGCCCGATGCGATTTCAACACTCCACGATTTAGTCACTCCAGCTCAAACTGTTATATGTACTTACAATAGGCTTGTCATCCAGTTACCCTGCTATCACTAGACTATTTGGAACATCACTTTTCCAATATCAACACCTGTCTATCACATTTGGTTATTCTGGGCCTCACATGTGCTGCCATTATAAATCACTGAGTCATGCCACCTGACCAACTGGGTGCAGCAGGCTTGATATTGCACAAGTTTTCCAACACAGATATGTTGTCCTCACACTTTCCACATGCGCTGAACAGACACAGCTTTATATTCACTTTATTTAAGAAACAGCAGGAAAAATAAATAAAGTGCACGCCTTAATTTGACTACAAACACGGAGCAAAACACTGGAGACACAAAAAGATTGCAGATGCTGGAATCCTGAGGAAAAGATGCAAACTGCTGGAGGAACTCGGCGGATCATGTGGAGGGAAGCGGACAGACGATGTTTTGGGTCGAGATCCTGCTTTAGATTGATAAAGGGTCCCGTCACGAAACATATTCGGTCCATTTCTCTCCATGGCTGCTGCCTGACCCGTCGAGTTCCTTCAGCAATTAGTTTTTTGTAAATATCACGTATTTAGCACACAAATACAGGCTAAATAATGGTAGCCACATCCAAATCATCAATTCACTACAGAGGCAAATGCCCTACACTTTCATGCAAATAAATGTTCAGAAAGCAACACCAGTTCACTACATCCCAATACCTAATCTCTTCTTTTTTCCCTTTCAAAAAAGTGGTGCCTTGGATCTGGTTTGTCTTCTTAAGTCTGAACCCGGATATTCCAAAATCAGACCATGGCTTTCTAGTTTTATGGATGAGGATGGGAGCAGCTAACTTATTGCACGAGTCTGTTGGACTGAATGGGCTGTTTCAGCACAGGGAATATTTAGTAATAAGTCTACAGGCACAGGAACATGCCTTCACACATTTCACACCCCAGGATTATGCACAAGAGGGACCAGGATACTTAGAAGAAACTACAAATTCCCTGCAATGGGATTAACAAACTGGGGCGGCACTGTGGCACAGCGGTAGAACTGCTGCCTTTACAGCATCAGAGACCCGGGTTCGATCATGACTGCGTGTGATATCTGTACAGCATTTCATCAAATTTGTACCTTCTCCCTGTGACCCCACGGGTTTTCTCCAGGTGCTCTGATTTCCTCCTATATCCCACATACGTGCAGGTTTTTAGGTCAATTGGCTTCTGTAAATTGTCTCTGGGGAGTAGCTTAGAACTAGCGTATGGGTACACGAGGACCCAGCTGAAACTTGAACTCAGGAATAGATGAAAAGCTATACTTTATAACCTACGAACCTATCTCCATTGATGTATTACAGGTAACCCATTCCACCTCCCTTGTTTTTCTGTTGTGTTTTTTTTTGCTTTCTTTTTTATTTGTAACTTTCTACCCTCTCTTTTTCCCTCTTTCTATAAAAAATAAAAACACTAGAAGCAGAAGTAATTGATAATGGAAAATTTTAATAATGTATGACTGATGTATATGAAAAGTTTTTTTTTACTATAATATGTAACTACATTTTATAATATGTCTACTTCTAATAAATAAATAAAAAAATAAATAAAAAAAGAACTAGCGTATGGGTGATCATTGGTCAGCGCAGACCTGGTGGGCCGAAGGGCCTATTTCCACGCTGTATCTCGAAACCAAACTAAACATAAACGTACATAGAAGTTAGAACATAGAAAAGTTCCCTATGTGCCTATCTAAAGGCCTCTTTAATGTCATAATCATATCTGCTTCCATCAACAGCCCTGGCAGCACGTTCCAGGCACCCACCACTCTCCGATTTACACCTTTCTTTTCCTCTAGAAATAATTCACAACCATAATAGAAAAATAAGTATTTGTTTTGTAAATTCCTGCTATACACTGGATTCCTAAGAGAACGGAAGAATTATTTTAAAAAGAAAATGGAGGGCAGATTTACATTGATCGAGCACATTACTGCAGTTGCTACATTGGTTTATATCCAAAGACTTTGAAAGTGCAGTCACTATTATAAATACATAAAAGCAAAATCTACGCTACAAAAATCCACAAATCGCAAAGCGATAAATGACCATGAAATGTTCATGATAATAGTTGAAGGATAAGTGTTCTGTAATTCGCAAGCAGAACTCCCCCATTATCTGGGCAGGTGCCAAGGGGAAAAAAAAGATAAATAAATAAGTGAGTGAAAAAGGATCAACATTCATAGAATTGACATGTTTATTGCAGCAACAACGTAGAGATTAATACAAATTTCCATTCAGTGCATCATTCTGGCCTCAATATCAATCAACCTATTTTGAAAGTGTTAAAAAGCCAGGAAGGTTTCTCAGAGTGCAGAGCGTGGGGTGAAATAGGACTTTTTATACAGATGAATAGCTACCAATGTACACTTTACTTAGAACTAATTATAACATTTCCTAACATTAAATGCTTTGTGTAACTGTGATCGGGCTATTTTTTTTAAATTTTTTTTTTTTTAATTTTTGCTTAATACTCGATAGCTGAGGTTGCCCAACAAAAAAAAAAGGTCTTTAAATAATTGCTCAATGTCACAAGAGAAAACTACAATGGCAACGTCAAGTTTAATCAGCAGGATCTTGCATTTGTAGACTCCTCCACACATTTAAGCCATGCCAGAAATAGTTGCTGTGATACCTTGCCAGGTTATTGAATTTGATGAAACCCTCCGGTGAACACTATTCCCGTCAGCCTTTTCTTTACATTCGTGATCAAATCACCACTGACATTTTTTTCGTAGGTACCTGTTGAATATACATTTCAAAAGCAGTACAGAAATCTCAATGAATGTCAAGAGTCAAGTCAAGAGTCAAGAGAGTTTATTGTCATGTGTCCCAGATAGGACAATGACATTCTTGCATTGCTGCATTAAAATAAAATGGACTGCAGGATACAAGTAAACAGGGGCAGGAACAAGGGGTCAGTGTAAAGTTATTCACCAAAAGCACAAATGCTAATCCATTTCAAGATGAGAATAGTAAAAAGTTATTTCAGCAGGAATTGCACATTTTCCCATGGAACTCAAGCAACATTGCAGCACTCAAGTTTATACTCTCACGCCTCTTCTGCACGATTACGGAACTGGAATTCTACTCCCGTATAGTAAATACCAATAGTTTACTGTTTCTCCAATGCTATATCCAACTGCATAAAGATAAATCGTCCATTTTAAGTAAAAGGCTTTAAACAATGCATTGACATCTCAAAAAAACAATTTAGAGATACAGCATGGAAACAGGCTCTTTAGCCCACAGAGAAGGAATGGGTAACGTTTCAGGTCGAGACCCTTCTTCAGACTGACCCGAGCCGAAATGTCACCCATTCCTTCTCTCCAGAGATGCTGTCTGGCCCGCTGAGTTACTCCAGATGTTTGTGTCTATCTTCGTTTTAAAGCATCATCTGCAGTTCCTTCTTACACCTAAATTGGAACAATTGGTGAAGGAGGCAAAGGATAGATCAGGCCATTTGCAAAAATGAACTGGAGTTTCCCCTCCCAAAACCCATTTTCACAGCACTTTTGTCATGATTGTAGTCCAAACTGATTTAGCAAGTGTCCAACGCACACCCCCACCAACATGCAAGGAATTGAGTGGATATGCAATATCGGAAATGTGTTTTAAGTAAAACTTTTCCTTCATAACCACAAACCAATCTTATGCAATACTTGTAACTGAACATTGTTTCAATATCCTTTAAGCAATCTGGACATCAGATTCCTGCAGTGCTTCGTGCGTTATCTAACGAAGTTTCACCGTAAATTCAGTTGCACTTCCCTGCTGCTGTTTCCTAACCTTCTAACAACAAACACCCAATGTATTCTTCACCGAAAAACAAACTGCTGGAGAGACTCAGCAGGTCAGGCAGTTCTTAAACATAAAACAAACAGCTGGCGAGGCTCAGAGGGACAGGCAGCTCAGTCTGAAGAAGGTTCCTGACTCAAAGCGTACTGTCCAATTTTCCCTCCATGGAAAGCGCCTGACCTGCCGGACTCATCCAGTATTTTATTTTATGTTTAAGATTCCAGCATCTGCAGTCTCTTGTGTATCCAGTACATTCAGTGTGCATGTCACGGACATCAATCAGCAGGTTATGTGATCATATTCTCTGGTACAGTTCTCGCATTCTCCTTCATCCTTCCAAGATTTTAACCTTCCAAGAAATAAACGTCAGCATTTCTTTTCCTCCCAAAGTTCACTTTTAATTGCCATTTCCGCCTCAGCTCACTCATTCATCTTGTGTGTGTGGTTTGGTCCTCATCACATTGCCATTATGTGGTCACCTCTCACTTTGTCCATCAGGGTAACTAACCCCTATGCCCCAATTATGTCCTCCTGTAGTATAATTGGGATTAATTCATTCTGCTATCTGTTCCATGATTCTGTTCTCAATCTGTCTCCAAAGTCTCATAAATGGGCATTTCTGAAAATTAACTATATCATAGGCAAAGGAGTGATGAAAGTAGATTAAATTCAAAACATACAAAAATAAAAATTAGATGGTTTATAATTATTGGGGAAAAGGTAAAATTACAGCATTAAAGCCCTGTCCCACGGTATGAGTTCATTCAAGAGTTCTCCCGAGTTTGTCCCGATTCGAACTCGGAGATTTACGGTAATGGCCGCTCGTAAGTACTCGGGGCTCTCGTGAACATGTTGAAAAATCCTCACGAGTCTTCCCGAGCACCTGCCGTTAGCTTTACGAGCCGCTAAAAAACGTCCCCGAGCTCCGACGTACCCGCTACGTTCATTCTACGTGCTTACCACGAGTTTGATTTCTTTTTTAAACTCGGGAGAGCAATTGAATGAACTCGTACAGTGGGACAGGGCTATTACAATTTAGCTTGTACAGGAGCGGGATTAACTGAAAAGTTCTATTAAAGAACTGTCGCCTGGTGCCATATCATTCTTCAATTCTACACACACTGCATTGTCCCTCTAACCTTCCTGTTATACTTTCAAAGGGCTCAAAGGGCTGGTTACACATAATTTTCCTTTTAGAAATAACACTGATTGTATTTTATTTTTTTCTCCAAACTCTACCTGTTGGGTTAAGTTTTAAATATGATTCTCGTATCCTTCTTACCACGAATACTAATCTAACTGACCTCTAGTTCCTTGAATTAGTTCCATCTCAAATGTTGAAGGGGGTAATTACCAGTCTGCTGACATTATTCTATTACACACCAAAATCATTCATGTGTATTGCCATAGCCTCTTCAACCTCTTGCCCAGTGTACATCCCAGTGTATAATCTACCTGGATCCAGGTTTTCATCCTACTTCAATTTAGCTTGATGGCCCGATATCTCAACATACTCCATCTTTACTTTTGTAATATATCTCCTCACTTCTTAAATAGTGGCCTTTCCGTCTTTGATAACTTCTTTAGATGAAGATCCGTCCAGTATCCCAGCTATTTTAACTTCACCTATTTATTTCATTCATCAATGTCTTTCATGAGCCCAGAGAATATCTAACTCTTTTTTATGGTTTGACTGTTTTATTATACTTTTTCTTTTGCCGTCCTAACTTTCTTCAATTCATCGTATTACCTCTCATGATTGTCTTTTTCTGTTTTGTACACTATTGTGTACATTTATTTTTTAATTCATTTTGGCCCACCTCCATTTGTTTGGTTCATTTTATTCATGGCTCGTGCTTACATCTCATTTGTGCAATCCATTACTCCCGAGTCAAATCAGCTTAATCAGTTAAATATTGCACAGTTTAGAGCACTTTAATCCTCAAGTCCATGCTGACTATCAATTATCCATACACTATTCCTATGTTATCCGATTTTTACATCCTACATACTAGGGGCAATTTACAGAACCCAATTAACCTATAACCCTACGCGCCTTTGTAATGTGGGAGGAAACCAGAGCACCCAGAGAAAACCCCCGTGGTCACGGAGAATGTACAAACTGTACAGACAGCACCCGAGGTCTGGCACTGTGCGGCAGCAGCTCTACCGCTGCGCCACAGTGCTGCCAGGTGCTGTTCTATATTTTTTGTCTCTCAATATTTTTCTCCTGTTTACCAAACTTACAGGGTTAAATTACTGGCCTGTTGTGCTGGTTAAATTACTGGTTTAATTATTACACTAGCAGTCAGGGATTTTAATATTGACTGAAAGACAAGTTCAAATTCCCCCAATCCAATAGAGTTTAAATTCAAATACAGTAATTAACTCTGGAATTAAAAGCCATGATAGCAACCATAAAACTACAGTTTGGTCATTAATAACCTGTGGTTCACTAATATTCTTCAGGGATGATCATCTACCATCCTGATCTGATTTGCCAATCAGGCGACTACGTCTGGTTTGCCTCCTTTAGTCAAGGGAAATTAGGGATGGTCAATGAAAGCCATCATTTCCAGCACTGTCTGTATCCGGTGAATAAATAATATAACCAGTCCATATCCCCCACCTTTGGCCTTGTCCAATCTATTTGATCTTCATCATAAATATTATAATGTAATCACTACTCTCAAGATATTCTCTCTGCATAGTTCTTATCCATTTTATGGGGTGGGAGATTGCAACCTTCACGTGGTCCGCCCTGTTTCGACAAATGCAATCAACCCGGTGTGCACAATCAAATAAGATCAAATAGAACAAGTTGTCCTACAACTTTGCCATATGCAAGAAGAAGATCCATTTTATGTCTTGCTGCTCACACCGTCCCGAGGCAGAAGGTTACAGGTTGAAGAGCCACTGTAGATATTAAGGCATAAAGCTCCAGTAATTTGTCCAGTAGGAACAAGAAACCTAAAGGGCCTGTCCCACTTACGCAATTTTTTTGGCAACCGCAGGCACACGTCATGGTCGCAGCAGTTCGCCGAAAATTTTCAAAATGTTGCAAATCCAGCGGCGACCAGAAAAGGGTACGACTCTTTGGGCGACTACTCACGACCAAACAGGCGTCACCCCGCAACATGTTTCTCTCCCCCCTCCCTCAAAGAACTACATGCTAGGTCTCCTTGAATAAACTTAATTCCTCTACACTTATATATGCACACTTGCACACGCTGAGCTCAAATTTATTGTCAACAAATTGATAGGATAGGTTCTTTATTGTCATTGTAACATGTAAACATGTACAACAAAATTAAAAATGCCAACCAGTCAGTGCACCATTCACACATTATCTAAAAGCTAACGATACGTAAAAGAGAATATCTGAAATAAACAACTAAAATAAATAACATGAAAAAAACAAGCATAAACACACAACCATATTCTTCTGTCGATTGCACAATCCCTTTGGTATGTAGCGCACCTGCGCTCATTTGGTGGCTATGTTAAGTGTAGTTATTGCTGTGGGATAAAAACAGTTTTTGAGTCTGTTTGTCCTTGTCCTCATTGATCTGTACCGTCTGCCTGATGGCAACAGTTCAAACAGGGAGTGTCCGGGGTGGGAAATGTCCTTTATAATGTTCTGGGATTTCTTGAGACAGTGGGAACTGTGTAGGTCCTCCAAGGTGAGGAGTGGGCAGCCGACAATCTTCTGGCCGTTGTCAATAGCCCTCTGGAGCGCTTTCCTCTTAGCCGCTGTGCAGCTGGTGTACCACACGCATACACAGTATGTTAGGATGCTCTCTATGGAGCACCGATAAAAGGACAGCAGCAGTCTCTGGGTGATGTTGTTCTTCCTGAGCACCCTCAGGAAGTGCAGTCTCTGCTGGACCTTTTTCAGCAGCGCAGGTGTTCACGCTCCATGTCAGGTCCTCCTCAATGTGGATTCCCAGGAAGCGGAAATCCGCCACCCTCTCCACACAGTCCCCTCTGATGATTAATGGTGTAATGTCCGTTTTCTTCTTCCTGCAGTCTATTATGAGCTCCTTGGTCTTTGAGGTGTTGAGGAGCAGGTTATTCTCTCCACACCACATTGTCAGCTGTTCCACCTCATCCCTGTAGGCGTACTCATCCCCCCCAGAGATGAGCCCCACCACCGTGGCGTCATCCGCGAATTTGACAATGGTGTTACTGTGGTGGGCGGGGGTGCAGTCATATGTGTAGATGGTGTAAAGCAGGGGGCTCAGCACGCAGCCCTGTGGAGAGCCGGTACTGAGGCTGAGGGCTGTGGATGTGTGACTGAAGCATATTGGAAAATGAGCCTTACACTCAATCTTCCGCAAGACAAAATATCCTCAAACAACCCGCCCTATGGACAAGAAAGATTCATGGCAAAACTCTAAGCAAAAAAAAAACTTGCAAGCTATCATCAGCAAAGAAAGGCATCGGTGATGAAATTGCTTGTTGAGATGGTCTCAGGTTATGACAGCCTCTGTACAAGTGCAATCTGCTGACGTTCATTTCCCATGCCTGGGCCTCAAGTCATTTTCTTCATTATTAGCTTTTTATCATATTATCTTGATTCTAATCTTGCGAGCAGTAAAAACTACTTGTTGTTATTTCCCTGTTCATCAGTCATTCTATCGCCATGCCAGTTTATTCAGGGATAGTTCAATACCCCATCCCCACTGATGTTTTTAACTTTTACTCCCTTCATACGAGCTTACATTTCATTTCATCCCCACTTCTTGTTGAAATGGACTATATCCCTAATAACACGAATTATCCTTTGCCATTCATGATCAAAACATGGATTATGTGTCAATAATATTCCTTGTATTGTTGCGTCGAACAATAACTTCATCACAATCTCCTCCATTTCATTATTAACACATTCTAGCCAGCAATATTTAACTATCAATCCTTTTCTCTCGAAGGTAGACATAAAATGCTGGAGAAACTCAGCGGGTGAGGCAGCAACTATGGAGAGAAGGAATTGTCAACGTTTTGGGTCGAGACCCTTCTTCATACTGAGACCAATCAGCCTGAAGAAGGGTCTCGACCCGAAACGTCATCCAACCAAACACATTTCCTGCATAGCAAATGTAACAAATTATTTTCCTAGCTAGCAGAAATTTGCATTAAAGCATACTCTTGGACTACCTTAAAGTTGCAATCTGGATAAACAAACTGCAGAGCTAGCGGCTCAAGGCAGTGCAACGGTCAGGGACAAGCAATTAGTCTCGCAATTCCTGCATCATGTCAACCAACCCCAGGTCATTTTGTGGCAGTGTTTAACGAGATTTAAAAATGCCACAAGGCAAATTAGCCTTCTGCCAAGCAACCTTCTGATGGATAAATAGGCAGTAGGGGCTGGAGGGGAGGTGTGCTACAATAGTTAACATTTCAAGAAAATGCTGGTCAAAATACAAAGCGAACATTTGAAGGAAATTGACACAAAAAGCTGGAGTAACTTAGTGGGACAGGCAGCATCCCTGGCGAGAAGGGATGGGTGACGTTTCGGGTCGAGACTCTTCTTCCGATTCGGAGTCTGAAGAAGGGTCTCGACCCGAAACATCACCCATTCCTTCTCTTCAGAGATGCTGCCTGTCCCACTGAGTTACTCCAGCTTTTTGTGCCAATCTTCGTTTCAAACCAGCATCTGCAGTTCCTTCTTACACATTTGAGGGAGATTAACCTTTCATCATGAACCACCTATTACAAAATACTGTATGGAGTAATTTAGTGCATCAGGAAACACCTCTGGAGACATGGATAGGTGATGCGTAGGAAGGAACTGCAGATGGTGGTTTAAGCCGAATATAGAAAATGCTGGAGTAACTCAGTGGGATCATGGATAGGTGATGTTCTGAAGAAGGTTTGGCAGTCTATAGAAGGGTCTAGACCCAAAATGTCACCTATCCACCCTCTCCAGAGATGCTGCCTGCCCCGCTGAGTTGCTCCAGCACTTTGTGTCTTTTTCACAAGATAATGTTTAGTGTATTTAATCCAATTAGAACCACATATCAGCTACATCATGTAAGGGCCAAGGCACTGAACACTTCCTCTGTGAGTGGAGGGAGAGTGATAGTGATGGCAAGCAAAAGTAGAGTAGGAAATCAATAGCTAAAAAAAGGAGATTAAATGCAAGAGGGAAACCATAATCCCCTTTTAAACAACAAGCTTTTTCATGTATCCTGTTCAGGAGCCTGTGAAATGGGAGAAGCTCCACAAATACATGAAACATTAACTTAATTGTCAACAGGAAAGCAAATTGCGCAGGCAACTCAGAACAGTCCAGATCGGATTGGAACTATAAATAGGACATGAGAAAATATCACATTACATCCTGAACAGCTTGACGATTTTGACATTAACAGCCATACAATCCTCCAGCACACCCATTGCCATTATCAGACCAAAATACCAAACTGAAGTCTCCCATCATTGAATATTAAATCATGTTCGTTTGGAGAAGCTGATATTCTGCAAAGTGCCACAAATATTTTCCAAAACATGGCCGTCAGACATGCATGGCTGTGGTTCACCTTATCTGATGCAATCATAAAGATACAGCACTACAGTTTGAATAGGGCGTTATGTCAGTGTGGAAATGTTTTTTTCCAATGTTTGAACATATGTTTAAAAAAAATCTCACTCAATATTCTCCATTCCAAAAAAATTTACTGTAGCCAAATTTCAGCTTCACGAGTACTCTTTGAGTGACAGTTCACTATTCAAACATGATAATACCACTGAGTTAGATCCTGTCCTGATTGTCTCGACCGGAAACATTACCTATTCCTTTTCTCCAGAGCTACTGCCTGACCCGCTGAGTTACTCCTGCCTTTTGTCTCTGTTTACCCAACATCAGTGAGTACTTCCTTTGCACTACACTGGAGCACCAATCTAAATGATACCCGAGTCCTAAACTCAATCAGTTTCCCAGTGAGGGAAGGACAGAAGGTAAACTGATACCTACATGAAACTTGGTTTGCTCCATATACTTTATGATTATCTTATACTTCTCAAGTGCAGTCACTGGTGTTAGATGGGAAGCCTGCTGGCCAATTTACACATTGTAAGAATCCACTAGTACCTAGTAATGACAAGACAATCTGTTTCGGGAAGATGATTCGAGGAGAAATACTTACCAACATAACAAACATCCTTTTGTATTTTCAGTTTGCAGTAACAAAAATAAATTTAAAGCTTTTAAAAAGACCTTTGTTTTTGAAAATCCTGAGGGGCAAGAAAACCTGTATTATTGCGGGTCTGAAACTATCTTGCCCCTAATTACTCCCCCCACCTCCCACTTTTCCCATTGAGTCACAACTTTCTTAGGAACGTTTCCTAGGAATACAACTATAGCGGCATTATCTGTATATTCCTTGTATATCGTAAATTCACAGAGAACTATAACTCAAGCAGAAATGTTAAAAGATAAATTTAGATTGTTACATCGTCATTCAATACTTCAAATAATGTATCATTCTGTCCCCTTTTTTGCTCATTGATTTATTGAAACAATCTTTTTCTTTAAAAGTGGGTGAAACATCCTGGTCATTATAATTGGTCATTATGCAGTGAAATGACGATGTAATTAAAAAATGACAGTAAGTGGTCTGGAATAAAATAATCTTCAGTTATTGTCGTCTAATTATAGAAACTCAAGCACAGGAGGTGGCCAATCAGCTAGTTATTATGTGCTGCCTTTTTGAAAGAGCATTGTGCTGGTCCTCATCTCATGGCTGCAACCTTCAAAGTTTCTCATCCTCATTTATCCAATGTCCCTTTACAATTTTTTTTATAGGTAGTGAAAGTTGACTCTATAGTCGGTAGGTTGCATCATATTCCAACAACATGACAAAAATAATTCTTCTGCATTTTCCCTGGACTTGTTTGGATGTTATGAAGAGCAGTGGGTGCACATTACAATGGATTTGCCTCTTCAAGACAATGTCGATCAAGGCTTCATGGCAAAGATTCCTAAATTGACACAGACTTCTCACTTCAGCTTTTGTAACTTGTTCCTTTACTTTGGAAGTATCCTGGAGAACATTGATAGGTGACATTTCAGGTCGGGTCCTAATCACCTATGTTACTCCACCATTATGTGTCTTTCCTAAACTTTCTTAGACTGCCTAGATACTGAATCCATCTCCACAACCAGCTATCTCCAACTCCACCATATTCATCCACACGGGGTCAAGTTGGCCTGGGAATATTAAGTGGGCAATCACACACTTCATTTTGTCCAAACACCAAGGACAAAAATGAATGGAAATCATAATTTGTTTTATAATCACAATTTACTATTTTTAGTTTAATTTAGTGACACAGAGCAAAAACAGGCCCTTCGGCCCACTGTGTTGACCAGCACTAGTCTATCCTACACATTAGAGATAATTTGCAGAAGCCGATTAACCTACAAACCTGCAAATCTTTGGAATATGGGAGGAAACCAGAGCATCTGGAGAAAACATATGCAGTCACAGGGAGAATGCATAAACTCTGTACATACAGCACCCATAGTCAGGATCAAACTCGGGTCTCTGGCACTGTAAGGCAGCAGCTCTACCGCTGCACCAATGTGCCACCGATAGTTTTTTACTGGGACTATCTGGAAGAAAAACAATTTGAAAAAGGAGAAGGTGGAAAGAAATAATAACAAAGGGCAGCATCATTTAATTTGAATCATATCGATTTACAATCTTGACTTTGCGCATGTACATGCAATGATCCACTCACATGTGGAGCACACATTCTATTTTTTCTCTCTCCCCGTGGATAAGATTAAGCCTGCAGCTATTTTGCAAAATAAAGCGCTCCTGAAAAATAAACTTGGAATTTTGATAATTATGTAGGAATTTAGTCAAAATAATTGTCAGGGAGTCATGACTTGGGTTTTAGATCAAGTCCATTCTAAGCAATTATCGGTCATTTAAATAGCGATTTATTTCCTTATCACTCCTGCATTCAAAATAACCACCATTTCCAAATATGATTTACTTATCCAAGGTACAAATCTGAACAGTGGCCCAGCTAATTTATCAAACTGCAAATGAAACGATTGTGTGGTCCAACTGCATATTTGGCCAGGCGTGCCAGGGGATAGCAGGTCAAAGAAAAACAAGCAATACAGTTTCCCAGAACTGGCCCCTGGTTTTAAACTTGGTCCAAGTTATTACACTGCCAAATCTATAGTTAACCTATACATCCTACTGAAACAAGTAGGGATAATAGAATTATGGAATCAGACAGCATAAAAACAGGTCTTTCAGCCCATCGTGTTCATGCTGATCATATTGCCATCATTGCTTATTCCCATTAGGCTAGTATTCCTCTTCGCCCTTCCCATCTAAGCCCCTGTCCAAATACCTTTTAAATGTTGCAATGGTATCTACTGCTACCACCTCCTCTGGCAGCTCATCCCATCTCAGGTATCTTTTAAATTTCATCCCTCTCAGCTTGAACCTGCACTGCACAGTTCTAGACTCCCCTGAACGTGAAAAAGATATTATCCATCCTATCTATGCCCCTCAAAATTTAATAAACCTCTATACGATCACCTCTTTTATATGTTCCAGTTGGAATAAGCCCAGCCTATCCAAACTCTTCTTGCTACTACAGCCCTCCATTCCATGCAACATCCTGGTGAATCTATTCTACACTCTTTATTGCTACCACATCCTTCCCCTAGTGTGGCAACCAGAACTACATGCAATACTCCAAATGTGGCAGGTTGAGGATGAAGGGAGGGAGGTGGGAGCGGGATATTTGAACAAGACAAGGTTTTGCAGAGGGGCAGTGATTAAGAGATCTCCCACCATCTGTCACAACCCAGTCACCCTGCTTGTTTCCGTTTATCTCCCTTCTCCAGGTTCCACATCTCCCTGTTATCCCCCTCTTTCCATTCTACCTTCTACTTCTACCTTCCCATATCCCTCCCTCTCATTTAATATTTCACTCCTGTTCTTATAACCATATAACCATATAACAATTACAGCACGGAAACAGGCCATCTCGGCCCTACAAGTCCGCGCCGAACAATTTTTTTCCCTTAGTCTCACCTGCCTGCACTCATACCATAACCCTCCATTCCCTTCTCATCCATATGCCTATCCAATTTATTCTTAAATGATACCAACGAACCTGCCGCCACCACTTCCACTGGAAGCTCATTCCACACCGCTACCACTCTCTGAGTAAAGAAGTTCCCCCTCATGTTACCCCTAAACTTCTGTCCCTTAATTCTGAAGTCATGTCCTCTTGTTTGAATCTTCCCTATTCTCAAAGGGAAAAGCTTGATCACATCAACTCTGTCTATCCCTCTCATCATTTTAAAGACCTCTATCAAGTCCCCCCTTAACCTTCTGCGCTCCAGAGAATAAAGACCTAACTTATTCAACCTATCTCTGTAACTTAGTTGTTGAAACCCAGGCAACATTCTAGTAAATCTCCTCTGTACTCTCTTACTGTTCTTACCTGACAGTTTTGTCTCCTTTTCACCTCTAGCCTTTGTCACTTACTTTACCCATTTGCCAATCACCCCTTTCCTCACCTGTATCCACCCAACACTTTTTAGGCAGACGTTGTACCATCACCATCTTTCTTGTCCAGCTTTCTCCTCACTACTCCACCAGTCTGAAGCAGGGTCCCGACTCATTTCTAAGGAAGTATATTGCTCAAAAGGTACCATGTTTTTAAGACAATAAACAAGGGCACTGACAGGTCTTTCAGGTAGATATAAAAATCGAATTCTGTTATTTAAAAAAAGACGTTTAGAAAATTATTTGGCAATCTTGCCATTATATATACTTCAATCAAAATTGCTAAAACACGTTATCTTGTGTAGACACAAAATGCTGGCGTAACTCAGCGGGACAGGCAGCATCTCTGGCGAGAAGGAATGGGCTTCTTGTTCTCTTTACATTGCAGTTTGAGGGGACAAATTGTCCACCATTTTCCTTATATCACGATAGTATTTCCTGAGTCAGAGCAGCAAATATATTTCATGAACTGAAAATGTTTTTGATTTTCATGAGGTAAAGGAAACATACCGAGTAAATGCAAACCACCTTCATTTAATATATCTTATTTCCATAAGAAGTGCCTTCTTTCAAGTCAGAGCATCACTCAAGGCTTTACAAACTGTCTCCTACTCTTAAATTACAACTTCCCAAAAACTCCTTTCTTCAAAGGAATGGTAAGAAAGGGTGTGGAAGAGTGGGGAGGAGCAGGAAAGTGTGAAGGTCCCCAATAATCAAGGCCAGCATGAAATGCAACGTGACTTAACAAGAGTAAATCTTCCTCAAGCTATTTGCAACATATAATTATTAATTTCTGGCAGTGGTAAAGAAAGTCTTCAAACAATTCTTACTGAACTATAAAGAGCCATGCCAGGATTACAAATCTGAAACTGTTCTGTTTGACAGTGTATTACAAGGCCAAGGGAAAGTAAAATCCCAAAATAATGAAATAGCTCATTCGGAGATCGGTGCCACGATGCTGGGCAACTTGGGTGGCAAGATTGCAGGTGAGATTTGCATAAATCCCAATACACACATACAAACACACAAGAGACATTTTTTGCAACAAATCCATGCCGATTAGCATCAAATAGTCGATAATCTTTTGTGATGAAGGGTTAGCACTCACCAAATTATCACTTCACTTTCATGTAGGGCTTCAAACTATTGTATGGAAATTACAACAACAAAAAATCACAGATCCTTCCCAGGCATTAACTTCCACAATTTCCCAGGGATTTTTAAGTGGCTTCCGATCAAAGAAAGAACATTTACATGTAACTTCTACTCCATCAATCCTGATCCTCCAAATCTTTACTTCTAACTCACTAACCTCACTAGTCACTTGTTAACACGAGTTCGATTTTTAAATGTACCTCCATTTGGGGTAGGTTTCAAATCACTCATTCAAAGCACCTTGAAGGACTTTTGAAATATTGAAAGGCACCCTGGAACTAGTTGATGATTGAGGGATAAATATTGCCTCAAATTCCAGGGGAAACTCTCCTTATTTTGTCCCCTTACTGAGATACCTCAATCGAATGAGGGCATGCAGAGAATCAAGTCTGAATTAGGTATCCAAGTCTCTGGAGTGAGGTGTAAACACACGAACATCAGGTTCAGAAGTATCTTACCCTCCTAAACCATAGTTGATAACATTCTGTATCAACAGATAAAGCAGCTTCTTCCGTGGAGTGACAATGCACCTGAACAGAAAGAGATCTGAAATAATCCAGTCATTGACTGAACAAATACTCCTACTTATTTTTAATTGAAAATCACATTTTCCTTAGACCATATGGATATTGGAAACATATATTGGAGACGTGCAAGGGTGGCAGAATAACTAGTGAAGCCAATGGGTTTTTCAACTAAAAATAGTATGATAGTTATCACTGGGAGACAAAAATGCTGGAGAAACTCAGCGGGTGCAGCAGCATCTATGGAGCGAGGGAAATAGGCAACGTTTCGTCCCGAAACGTTGCCTATTTCCTTCGCTCCATAGATGCTGCTGCACCCGCTGAGTTTCTCCAGCATGTTTGTCTACCTTCGATTTTCCAGCATCTGCAGTTCCTTCTTGAACATGATAGTTATCACTTTTGATATTTCACTTTTATTCCAACTATATTTAATTCACTGAATTCAAAGACCTCAACCTGGCAAGTTTTGAATTTATGGCTTAAGATCAATAGCCCCCTGTTTCTGGATTATCAGTAACTTGATTGTTCAGTTACAGTCCACAGAACGTCAGAATTTCTAGTTCAATAGAGATAGATGAAATATAATAATTCAGCTCTCATAAATATATACCCTAAACTGGAAGTTGATTTATCTTTGTACGCACAAATTCCAGAAAAAAAAGAATTAGCTCCTGTAAATTGTGGACGCAAACATCCCATCGCTGTCGATAGAACTTATTATGCAACACGCTTCAAAACAAAGGTTTTAAAAGCACTTTCTTTTGAACATTCCTTCAACAACTACTGCTTTGGAACATTGTTTCTCTGTTGAAACTTGAATTGCTATGTTGTGTTTTAATGTAATCCAACATGCTGTTTAGAGTGTGGTTCACCTTAAGCAGATTTAATTTAAATGGATCGAGCTACCCTTACTGACTCTATGGCTGTATGTAAAGCAGAGACCAAAGAAAGCTTATTTTTAGTTTCCCATCAAAAGACTCAAGTGATTTAATCCAGAATCACATTTAAAAATTAACTAAATTCTAGCACCTATAAACTTAACTTAGTCTGAAGGGTCCCGGCCCGAAACATCACCTATCCATGTTCTCCAGAGATGCTGCCTGACCTGCTGAGTAGCTCTGGTACTCTGTGTGGTTTTTTTTTGTAAACCAGCATCTGTAGTTCCTTGTGCCTACAGCCGACTTTAGCATTTTTCCCCACTTCCACCTGCAATCAGACCGGCAATAAGAATGGCCCTGACTCGGAAAAGGGCAACTATCCACCCAGAGATGCAGCCTGAGCCACTGAGTTACTCCAGCATTTTGTGTCTAAATTAGTATTCTGTCTGATTAAACATGGGAATGGGGTGGAAGATTGCAACCTTCACGTGGCCCGCACTGTTTCGACTAATACAATCAACTCGACGTGCACAAACGGAAGATCAAATAGAACAAGTTGTCCAACAACTTTAGGCTGTGCACGCCACACGAAAGAAGAAGAAGCATGGGAATAGAAATAAATAATTTTGTGGCTGATCCTGTAATTGGTAGAAAAACTTTTCTCTACCCTCGTCTTAACTTATATTTTTCAATCATACACCCTTTCATCTACACCATTAAATACCACCCTTGTGTGTCATCTCTCCCTGCATTATAATCCTTGGACGTCAGTTTTCTGGAAAATCTATGCTGTGTTCTGTCTAAGGCCAGTATATTCCTTGTACCCACCCCACTCCTGTAATTGGAAGGTAAACACTGTACTGTCACCCAGGTTAATGTTACACCATTACATCCTGGCTTCGGTTGGTGGCATTAAAAATTCCAATCAAAGAGAAGTTGCGTGTGTGTGTTTGTGCGCGCGTGATGTCGGGATGTCGGGGAGCGAGTTGGGGGGGGAAGATAAGCCACAGGGAGAGGGAAGGGTGAATTGGAGCTGCCCTTGTGAACCAACTTACATTCTCCCCATGGCTACTGTTACCAAAAATAGACCAGTTGGTCATTCAATCCATCCACATGCTTAATATTACGAATGATATTAAGCAAGCAGTAATAATTATTCTTCAGTACAACTGTAAATAAAAATGACTGTCAATTTGCTTATATAACTACTGCTTTTCAAAGCACAATGTTTCTCCTGCACAAAATAAGACATAAAAATTAAAATTATTTCTTTCATTTATCTGCAGTGTTCCGTTGACCAGTGACAGACATTTTATTGGATAAACGAGGAACTGCAGACGCTGGTTTACAAAAAAAAGACATAAAGTGCTGGTGTAAATCAGGTGGTCAAGCATCATCTGCGGAGAGCATGGATTGGTAACGTTTCGGGTCAGGACCCTTCTTCAGACATTTTATTGGTAATTTTCATGGTTTGTCACCAACAGCTGTGAACCAACAATATCCTACACCTGGGGAATTATTACTCTGCAACAGTGAGTGTTATGAACAAATAGACAATAGCTGCAGGAGTAGGCCATTCGGCCCTTCGAGCCAGCACCGCCATTCAATGTGATCATGGCTGATCATCCCCAATCAGTACCCCGTTCCTGCCTTCTCCCCATATCCCCTGACTCCACTATTTTTAAGAGCCCTACCTAGCTCTCTCTTGAAAGCATCCAGAGAACCTGCCTCCACCGCCCTCTGAGGCAGAGAATTCCACACTCACTACTCTGACCACCTTCACCTTAAAATATAGCTGTGGAAGAACAGCGATAAGATCCCAATGCCTAATGAACAAAGACACCCGACGTGAACTAAACCCTTATCAAAACTAGATGCTAGTGCTTCAAAGATCATCAAAATCTATAAGATCTCAACCAGCTGCAGCCAAGTTGCAAACCTCGTAATAACACATTGGAATCGTAGTAAATTGACCATCTTAATTATTTATTAAAGATTTCTCTCCTTGGGGACTTTAAGAATAGTGAATAAATAAAAATAATGTTTAACAAAAAAACTACAGGATTAACTGTGCTCAAGATCAGAAGCAGAGCATTCACCTAGAACATATGGTAACCAAACTTGGGAGCAAGTTTGCAGAGCACTGCATAGTTTTTTTTTTAAACTTTCCCTGTGGATTTTCTAATTAAATTATCTGTAATACTTGGTGTCGAGCCCGGGGGAATTATGCACACAGTGCTGAGAACCACTACGTTAAATAATTATAGTTGTAGCACGGCAAGCAGCAACCATGTGATAGCAAGAGGTGGTGTAACTCCAGAGTCAGGCCCTGATCTATTTCTGACACACACGATAGAATGAGAGCTCCCATTATTCAGTCATGCACAGGAAACAAACCCAACGTGAAGCCAGGATCTAAAGATCTCAGCCCACCTGGGCCTTCAGAGGAATTTGCTTGCCACATTCCTTTCCCATCCACCCTCAAATATGTGCATTGCTGAGTCTGGGATCGCTTCCTCCAAAGCTCTCGAAATGCATCACAAATTAAACAGCTGGGCCATTGTGTTCGACACACACAGATGCAGGACATTCAAGCTACATCTCAAAACAATGAACTGCAATGGGATGGATATAGGAAGAAAGTGCAGATGCTGGTTTACACCTAAGATAGACACAAAATGCCAGAGCAACATAGCGGGGACATGCAGCATCTCCGGAGAGAAGGATTGGGTGACAGGGGAGAGTCAGGGGAGAGCGTGTCTAGAGATATGGAAGGGTAAGGTGTGAAAATGACAGATCATAGCAGATGGTGATCAGGAAATGTACATCGGTTCTTTGTTAGCTGAAGGAAAGGTGACAAGGAGGCATACAATCAGTAAAATCAATCAGATGTACGGTGAAACTAGTGGGAGAACGAGGGTGGGGAGGGACAGAGAGAGAGAGGGGATGGTTACAGTTCAGAAGGAGGATGGGTTTCGAATGCTCACGTTCAATGCACAACGGATGAGCAGTACATCACCTTACACTCTTGGCCACCTTGTCTGTTTCCTAATGGTTACAGTTCACGAGGAGGATGGGATCCTGAGGCTGTGGGAAGGGACACACAGCTCCAAAGACAGGAACTCTAGGGATTTCAGTGAGATTTTTTAAATGTGCAAGTTTTCTCCTCCATGACTAATCTCCACCCTGAACAGAACTGAAATTATTCTGAAGCTATTAGCGTGGTATTATTATAAGTATTTACTCGTTTAATTCTACCAATATCAAATAAAGCAACACTATAGTAATTGACAGCACATGGATAATCTGCCTTTAATTTCCTATGTTGAGACAGCCTTCCTGTCCCCATGGATCTTTGCATCATATGCTATACAAGCTATATACGTGGCTTAAAACAATTTAGCCCATCAGTTACACACATAATTATATGGCGTAACCTCACCAACTGAAAAATACGCAAAAAATCACGTGCACTGTTGACAGAATAACAGATTACAATCACAGCTAAAGTGTTACAAACGAAACTGCTTCCGAATAGGGGTGGGGGCTTTCTTTTCCATCTCCACCTCCTCTTCCCACTCGTCCAAACACTGCAAGTGCCACATGATACGCAAGAGGCAGCCAGTTCCAGCTTTCCACCTCCACAAATATTACATCAACAACTTCTTTTTTTTTTTTTTAAACTTGAGTGCCCGAATAGCAACAAAAATAAATCATTGCAGGCTGACATTCGCGAGACTTTCTGCATAATATCTTCCTACCTCGTCCCAAGGGCTCCGTTCCCTGGAGATGCCACTTTTTATAGGCTTGAGAGCAGCCACAACATGGAATGCAGTAAGTTTGTGAAAGATCTCTATTTTTAAAACAATGTTTATAAAATGCCCAGGAAATTGGCAATGGACATACGAAACTTTTAACAAGCGCTTTTTAGTGTTTTAGTTGTCACTACTGCCTGCCACAGTTGGTACACAGTTTAGGGGCCTCCTGCTGCTGAGATCAGGACCCTGATTAAGCCGTGTGCTGTGCTGCTACTTCTCTGCAGCTAAGGATTCAATTTCAAAGCCAATAGCAGCGTTGCACACTTAATCAGCAATACTTCTTTCATATCATTGCAACCAACAGTCTGCTTTCTCAGTTATTAGCAGTCTAACCAGAGTCAAACAGTGTTGCGACTTGGGGCAGCACAGTGGCAGAGTTAAGCCCCTGTCCCACTTTCCCGAGTTACTCACAAATTCTCCCGAGTTTTCCCCTTGATTCAAACTTGGAGAATGTCCGTAACGGGTCTGTAGGAGTCCGTAGATATTTCGTAGCGGCTCGTAATGCCAGCCGTAGGTACTCGGGGCATCAGGTAAGTCGGGACGTTTTCTTCAACATGTTGAAAAATGTCCACGAGTAAAAAAAATAGCTCCGAGTACCTACGGCTGGCATCTCCGAGTTTGAATCAAGGGGAAACTCGGGAGAATTCGTGAGTAACTCGAGAAAGTGGGACAGGGGCTTTACTGCCTTACAGCACCAGAGACCCAGGTTCGATCCTGACTAAGGGTGCTGTCTATATGGAGTTTGTACGCTCTCCATGTGACTGCATGGGTTTTAGACAATAGAGAATAGGTGCAGGATTAGGCCATTCGGCCCTTCGAGCCAACACCACAGGTGCTCCAGTTTCCTTCCACTCTCAAACGACATGCAGGTTTGTAGGGTAATTGGCTTTGGTAAAAATGTTAAATTGTCCCAAGTACGTAGGACAGTGCTAGTGTACAGGGGTGATCGCTGGTGGGAACGGACGTGGTGGGCCTAAGGGCCTGTTTAGTGATTTCAGATAAAAATTTCCAATACCCATCCACAATTTTTAAAAATGACAGTCCATATCAAAGTCAGGAATGGGGTGTGAATTGGAGATGAACCTGGGGATTGTGATGTGCTAATGGACCTACTGGATTCAAACCTGTTGATTGTGGAGGTTGAGAACTTGGACATGGGTGATTGTGTAAATACAGCACTCAGTAGTGAAGCAGAAGGTCTCCAAACATCCAGGTTATTTTCCTGTTTGTTTTTCTGTTTTTAATTGTAATATTCCATTGTTTCATATCCTGTATTTTAAATTGCATAGATCATGGTGTATAGTTAAAATAATGAGATGAAGCAAAAATTAATAAATCTGTTTTCACAAAGAAAAATCAGATATGTCCCTGTGTTTTCTTGCCTTTTTTTTCAAGCATGATTTCATCAAACCCTTAGGCTAATTTATACTGGAAAGATTACATTAATTTTGCAATTAAATAACTCAATATTGGCCAGATTCTGATTATGCTTATGATTTTTATCATTTATCATCCAATAAGATGGTTTTCTGATGCCCCAGGTTTTTGAAGAACGTGAGTAGCAGTGTCCATTTGGTCACGTGCGAAATGTGTGATTTAAAAGCAGAATAATCATTTTTATATTTATTACTTTTTTTTATATTGTTTATATTTTGTGTTTCAGCTTTCCATTGAAATACTTAATAATGAATGGAACTTAAAATCATGAAATAAAAATCTAATTTGCTCACCTATTTTTAGCGATGTCTCATTCTGTAGTCCCTCCCGTTGTCTACGGTTGTCAACGCTATAACGCTAGCACTATAATGCTTTGGGTTTTTTTGCACGACGCAATTTTTTTTTTTTTATGCAAACAACACGATTATAATGACCCTGGCGTGAACTACGGGCCTCGTGGTGGGTTAGGTGCTGACATTTTGTAAAGGAGCTTAGAAATCAGTAAGTGTCCCATATATCTTATGAATATTTTTTTTTCTTATTTTATTTTCAAACTTTGAAAGTATTAAAATTTGGTCGATTTTGATCGCAAATTATCTCAAAAGGATCACCGGTAGGCCCAGCTTTAATCCTGTGGTATTTCATTAGGATTTAATAACTTTCAAATTTGACCACCCATGTCACAGGTTGGTTCCATTATTTACAGAAACCCCCATATGTAATGTGGCACATCTTGTGGAACATCCATAAAATGACCCAGCTTACCTTCATCCTCACAGCCTCCAGCAACCATAACATTTATGCAATTGAACACTAGTTTCTAGTCAGTGGTGGTCTCAGAATGTTGAAAGTGTGGGACAGAGTCATTGTAACATCCCCAAATGTCAAGGGTGCAGTCAACTCTCTTGTTGAAGATGCTGTGTGCCTAACAATTGTCAAAGCATCAATGTTATTGACTAATTATTACTCCAGACACTGTTACATGTAGGCATGAACTAATTGACTAGTTTAGTTTAGAGATACTGCGTGGAAATAGGCCCTTCAGCCTACCGAGTTCGCACCAACCAGCGATCCCCACACATTAACACAAGCCTACACGCACTAGGGACAATGTACACATACCCAAGCCAATGAACCTACACGTCGTCTTTTGTGTGTGGGAGGAAACCAAAGATCTCGGAGAAAACCCTCGTGGGCATGAGAACGTACAAATTGCGTAAAGACAGCATCTGTAGTCGGGATCGAACCCGGGTCTGTGGCGCGGCAGGACCTGTAAGGCAGCAACTGTACCGCTGCGCCATCATGCTGCCCTATCTCAGATTATCTGAGAAATTACAATCAAAGCTGAATACTATACAACCCATTCATGAAACTCATTCCATTTTTAGAGGTGGATGTTGAAGACTGTGTGATATTATTTGAAGAGCGGGGATGTTCTCCCCCCCCCCCCCCCCAACAGAAACTGCCAAAACGCCAGATGAAATGCTCATCTCCCTCGTTTTTAGTAGGTTCTTGTTTCCTGCCGTGTGAGTTCCACGTCAAAAATAACTTCTTGGCCCTAAGATGGCATAAAATTTAATGAGTTCCTTCTAGCTAACTAATATTACGCATCTCTTACGCTCTAATACCACAGACCTTCAATGTGAAATCCAAATCCTGCCAACACAAACGTCATGTTTATTTTATGGTTAACAAAGGTTGCTGTGCTGTAAATTCTTACAAAACCGCACCCACGAGCCGACGACACACAAACCACACGAAACAAACATATTCTATCGAGCAATTTACACTAAAATCCGAAATTTAAAGAACATTCATCGTCTACTGTACAGGCAACGGATGAAATAAAAGATCGGACTGGACGCTTAATGCAAAATAAACATTTCACAACAAGTTCACCTCCACACAAATATTCACCGCACAGTACAGTACAATTCATTTAAATCATCAACCACTGTAATATATCTGTATTCTGACTCTGGTATCCAAGTAAATATATTTTCAAATACAAGTAAATCTTTAAATAAAGGGATTTTTACACCAAGTGTTTCACAACAGAATACCTCAAGTAACCGCGACTGCAGGTGATCACCACTTCAGAAGAATTACAGCACCCATTAAGCTTGCAATCATTCTCCATAAACAATGATGAAGTATTGTTAAAAATAATCTCTTTCCTTCTGTTGGTTGAAAGATGAATATTGGGACAGATGCTCCTGCTCAGTATAAAGCCTGTGTTTTTTTTTAAACCAATGTCTAATTTTAATGGGAATGTTACAGCAAAGTTGAGCAATTTCTGGTTAGGAAGTGAACCGACAAGCTTTGAATTCAGGAGCACCAAACCACCATTGTCAATGTAGTCCAGGTCGGGGTTGAGGGAAAACAAAGTCTGCATAGGACTGTATGGTACCCTGCAAGAATTACACCTCCACAGATTTGAACCTATCTTTTCAGATCATTTTCTATGCACAATGAATCAAATACAGGCCAGAAGAAACACTCGGTAACACTCAGGCAATCCTACCTCTTTGGCAATGGTCACTCGTCCAGCATCTGTGGTTAAACTGATCGTTGAAGACGGTCTGGGCACATTTGGTGTTTCCTTGCAGTGTGCCTGGGCACACATTACCACACTCTCTGTCATCCTTATTGAACTTGATATAATTGTCCTCCACTGAGTCGAGAATCTTTGACCAGTCAAGAGTGGACAGGTAGCAAAGCTCTGGGTTTTTTTCAATTCGTACAGCGCCCCGGGTGATGTTCACTAAGTTGTACAGGCCTATTTCTTTGAAGTGCAGCATCTCAAAGATGACCAGCGCATAGTTGAAGAAGAGGCGTGTGCCACGAATCACAGTCAAGTTTGGGAAGAGGTCCTTCAAGCTTTCTAGGCCGTAGACACGAAACAGAAGTAAGTAATCAGTTATCATCGTGAGTTCAGGAAAGCTCAGACCACGGAAATCGTCAGGTTTTGAGCCAAACAACAGCAGGATCTGCAGATTCCCCTCGATGACAGTGCAGTTCCTTAGCTGCTCCAAGTGTGTCATGTTGTTTCGAATATCTAGGCTTTGACAAACTAAGAGAAAAAAAGGGAAAAGTTAACATTTAGTGCATCACAAAATTAATCTCAGCATAAAATTCCCAGTTAAAATCTTTAACGACTCACATTAACTATAACGTTCTAATTCCTTTGAGGACTTTAAGGAAATGTTCCCATAGAGGCTTACATGGGAATTGTAATTTAGAATTAAGGCAACAAAGGACTGTGTTTACCAACAGATGGTAAAACAGGCCTAATGCACCACTTGTAATGCAAAAACTATTCATTGCAAAATTACATTTGTGCATCCTGGTCGGATTCCCTGTCAAAATAGGTTACTCCCATAAAACTTTAAAACTAAACGAAAAATAAAATGTACTGTTAACCATACCATCAACATACATACAGTGCCTGTTACAACAGCAATGTCAAAGAAAAGTTGATATTCTAGCATGTGGGCTTGTTAAAACAGATAACCAAAGAGTTTGGCCAAAACAAAGTTTTATTGACTGCTTTAATTCCTGGGTTTGTAATGCACAAAGAGCCCTTGCAGCATGATAGAGTTGAAGAGGGAACAGAGAGAGGTGTCAAAACAGGCCAGTGAGCACACTGAAAGAAAGAAAGGTTCAAATTAGGATTCAGAAAGCAGAGTTTTAGATTAGACGATTGGCCAGCTGTTAGAACACTATGTCCAGGAAGTTCTGAAATATCAATTTTTAAAAATCATAAAAAGCACATGAAAGGCTTCAACATCAACATTTTCTATTGAGAGGAATAAATAGGGTAGATATACAGTCTTTTACCCAGAGTGGGGGAATCAAGACCCAGAGGTTTAAAGTAAGAGAAGAAAGATTTAATAGGAGTCTGATGGGCAACTTTTTCACACAGGGTGGTGGGCATATGGAATGAAGAGTTGAGGCAGAAACTATAGCAACATTTAAAAGACATTTGGACAGATACATGGATAGGAAAGGGATTACAGGGATATGGGCCAAATGCAGGCAGGTGGGACTAGTGTAGATGGGACATCTTGGTCGGCATGGACAAGTTGGGCCGAAGGGCCTGTTTCCATGCTGTGTGTCTCTATGACTCTCTTTGACTCTATTCTGCTAAATTAAAACTCCTCCCTCCACGATCTGCAGCAGGAAGAGCAGTTTGAAACTTGAATCAAACTATCTAGCACACTTGTAAACTAACTTTTACCTACATTTTCTGTAACTGTTTCCCACTACACAAGCAAGCACTAATAAATATGTTATGTCAAAATTCAAAGGATTTCTGGAATCTAAAATAAATACAGAAAATGTGGAAACATTTCTGAGGGAGGAAACAGGAGTGGAAAATGTCAGGTGGGAATTAGATTACATTTTTCAGAAGTTGCGTCAGCCGGATTTACAATTTCCTGAACCATTTCTCCAATGTACCACAGATTCTAACCTGTCAAAATCAGAAAGTCCCTCAGCTTTCAAGATTACCATTTGATTTTCACTCAACATCTGTTGAACTTATTTCTGACAAAACCCAGAGTAGAGCAAAAATAATCATTTCAAAGTAATGTTCCCGCAACCTACTAAATAACATCACCTCATATAAGCTTTAATGAAGCCCTTCACTCCTGCCACACAGAGGAACTAACTTGCGTGGAACTGAAAATAACAATGTCAATTTAACGTAGTTTCCAGTCTGATGCTCGGTGGATGGCTCGATTGTTATCATGTATTGTCTTTCCGCTGACTGGTTAGCACGCAACAATAGCTTTTCACTGCACCTCGGGATACATGACAATAAACTAAACTTAAATTTACTACCACAACTTGGGGATCAGGCTGTCTATTTTCTGTCAACTTTGTAAAACACAAAAGCTAGGTGTGGGTCATTTGGCCTTTCAGCCTGCTCTGCTATTCATCAGGATCATGGCATCTCAACTTCAGCAGTAGTTTTCTGAACTACCCCCTAATCCTTGATTCCTTTTATACTCAAAACCTATTGTGCTATCAGTCTGAGGAAGGGTCCCGACCTGAAACATCACTTATCCATGTTCTCCAGAGTTGCTGCCAGACCTGCTAAGTTATTCCACCACTTTGTGCCTTTTTTTTAGTAAGTAAGCATCTGCAGTTTGTTTAACCTATTGCGCTCTGTTTTGAATGAACTCAATGATCAACCATGACCCTCTGGCACTGAGAAATCAATCAAAAAAATTAGTGCTCCCTGTTTGAACCGCATCTCATTCCTAAATGGTCTATTTCTTGCTGTAAGATTGCGATGCCTGAAACATCCTCCTTGTAAACAGCGTGTGGTCCTGTAAGAATTCTGTAGGTTTAGATGAGATCTCTCATTCTTCTGAACTTGAGTTTAAACCCAAGGGAGCCCAAGTCAACAATCCCATATTACGTGGCAGACCATCATCCCTGGAACCAGTCTAACGCATCTTCCCAGAACCCCCTCTGTGACAAGTGTTCCTATTAATTGTTGGATAAGGAGACCGAAACTGTACGCAATGGGCCAAATGTACGTCCAGGTCCTTATATAACTGAAGGCACTGGGGTTTGGTTGAATAGAGCTAGAAGCTCTCTAAGACATTAGCCAAATAATTCAATTCAACAATGTGTTTAAGAAGGAACTGTAGATGCTGGAAAATCGAAGGTACACAAAGAAGGGTTTTGGCCCAAAACGTTGCCTATTTCCTTCGCTCCATAGATGCTGCTGCACCCGCTGAGTTTCTCCAGCATTTTTGTGTAAATTCAATTCAACAAAATAGGTGATTAACGAGTCACTTATCTCACAGCCAGGTCTGGTAATTTCTTTCAATGCAAAACTAATTCTTGCATTTGCCTGCTGAACAAAGTTCTAAAGTTCAGAAGTAGTTCAAATATCATCATCTATTAAGTCAATCAAAAGCCAGGATAGATCATTAACACGCTTATGTCATAGATATACTCAGGTCACCAGTCAGACTGGTCTATGTGCGTCAAGCTAAACGGCAGATGCCCATTGATAAGTGACCTCATCATCAGCCCACTGAGCTGTGACAGGCTCAAACAAGTACATTTGTATTGGCTTATTTTAAATTTGTTTACCTAAAGATTACATGGATAGCGTAGAACAGATGCCTACGTCTTTTATTCTAGCTTTCAAATCATTATGAAGGATAAATGCAAAGGGGCACTGGAAGCAGGGAAGATATTCCGTTAGCAAATGCGGTGACTCGATTGAACTTGTGGTGGAGCAAGGCAGATTATGAAACTCCCAATTTTATTAGGTACTTTGTCTTGAAACCTCTCCTGGCTCTCAATGTAGACTGTTCTTGTTCCCATACAAACAATCCACCTGCAAACTCCCACCCGCATAAAAGAGCTGAGATTTTTTAAATGGCAAGCTTGGTTGCAGAATTTTGAAAAGACATAAAAGTCTTGGATTCATAAAATACATTTCTCAACCTCAATTCTTTCCAAAGAGCTTTACAACCAAAGTAGTATTTCGTAATTACAGTCGTAATGGAATGTAAGAACCACATGAATCTGCAGAATGCAAGCTTCCACAAACAGCAGCTTTGTTTTAGAAAAAGGGTTGTCAACTGGATATTCTGGTCAAGTCAATGAAGCTAATACTACTACACTTCAAAATAGTGACAAGGAATTTTTCACCTTCACCCGAGAAAGAAGTCACGGGAGATTGACACAAACATCAACATATCAAATGAACATCAACGTTGATATCTCCAATTTTCAGAATTTCTCTAATTTTAACCCCTGCCTTCCCTCTCTCACACCCCCTCATCACCCTATCAGTTTCACTGTTGGTATCCTTGTCTCCCTTTGTTATCAACTCTTCCCAAGCCAACAGTGGGCCATTATGGGCTCCATCCTTCCTTGGACTTCTGTTGCCAGACCTCCTTTGTTCTGTTCTTCTTACCTCCAGGTCCCCCCCCCCCACTTTCAGTCTGAAGAAGAGTCCCGAACTGAAATGCCACCCATCCCTTTTCTCCAGAGATGCTGCATGACACTTTGTGTCTATCTTCTGTATACACCGGCATCTGCAGTTCCTTTCGACATAAAGTAGTCACTGACCCAGGTTAGCATTTCCATTTACAAGTCTTTTACAGGTGACCCCACTTTGCAGGGGGGTTGCGTTCTTCGAAAATGGGACACATACAATTATCCGTAGCACGTAGCCAAGTCACTTGCGCACAAGTCAAGAAATATAAGTTGAGAAATGATCAGGTTTGTATTGATTTATTTACTTCAACGCCAATTTATTATGAGTGAATTTTTTTTCTCAAATCTTTTGTTTGTCAAATTTTTGAAAGGCGATTTATAAATACCTCCATGGTACCTAATTTCCGTAACCCAATTGTACAGTTGTTCTGTATCAATAATCCAAATTTTTACTTAATACTCTGGAGTGGAATTCAAACGCACAAAAGTGTAACTCGGAGACGAGTGAACTCAATCAACTTCACTTGGTTACGAAGTGATATTACCACAGAATAGATGGGGTTAGGGTGGGGGGTGGGGGGGAGGGAGGGAGTTGGCATCTTCTAAGCTGTCATATATTACCTGGGGTGAAACATAGGTCTTTACCCTACAATCTTAACTTGGCTATGCCAGACTCGTGAGCATTTATTAGGGAAACGCTATCATATATCATGGAAAGGTTCCACTCCTCTGCACCAATGCTCCCCAAATAGGCTCAAAGTGTACACATAGGAAAAAGGAACGCTCAAAGTTTCTCAGAAACACAAAAAAAGCTACACTAATTAACTCTGGTATTTACTTTAGTTTCCACGGCATGAAATTCATTTAAGATTAAACGTCTTTGTAAAAGAAATTGCTGCGTAACCGCTTGTTAGACTGACTCATTTGCTCTTCAGCCAATGCAGTTCAGATAAAATCTCACAAATTCTGCCAACAAAGCTTTATCTTCAGTAGACACATCAGTACTGACAAAACAATTCAACTTTATTTTTACTTTCAGTACCATGGGAGCAGTGTCTGTGCCATTTGATCTATTTAATAGGACAGAGATTAACAAGTGCATAGAACAACACAGGGAATTCTTCTCATCAATTTGTCTGACAATATTTCCAATATCCAAGTCATAGTTTTAGCTTGGAGAGATACTGTCGTAGAAACAGACCCACCGTGTCCACGCCGACCAGTGGTTACTCATACGTTAGTTCTCCATGATCCCACTTTCACATCCTACGCACTAGGGACAATTTAGAGGCCAATTAACCTACAAACCTGTAGGAAGGAACTGCAGATGCTGGTTTAAACCGAAGATAGACACAAAATGCTGGAGTAACTGAGTGCGACAGGCAGCATCTCTGGAGGGAAGGAATGGAGAAGGGTCTCGACCCGAAACGTCACCCATTCCTACTCTCCGGAGATGCTGCCTGTCCCGCTCAGTTACTCCAGCGTTTTGTGTCTACCTATAAACCTGAATGTCTTTGGAACGTGGGAGAAAACCAGAGCACCCAAAGCAAACACACGTGTCACTGGGGAAATGTACAAACTCCGCTCGGTCAGTATCGAAACCAGGTCTCTGGCGCTGTGAGACAGCAGCTCTACCGCTGCACCAGTGTGTCGCAGCCTCACATACAACGACAAGGCAAAGCGTAGACTCGGTGCCCATTTCACTGAACACTTGCACTTGGACAGCCAAGTCCTTATGGATCTCCTTTTTGCTAACTCCCTTTCCCAGTTCCACACTGACCTTTCTGCCCTGGGTCTCCTCCATTGCCAGAGTAAGGCAACAAGCAAAGTGGAGGAACAGCATCTCACATTCCGCTTGGGTAGTTGACACATTTATATACCCACTTGGGCATGAACGCTGAATTCTCTAATTTTAATTTACCTCTAATTAATCCCTGCGACCTCTCCATCTCGGCCCCACCTGGGCTCCCACCTATTATTCCCCTTCAATATACCCCTCGCCTGTGCCGACCTATCACCAGCCCCCTCCTGTCCTGCCTCCTCCTTTATCAAGCTTTAAACTTATTCAAGTTAGTCACCTAACCATGTTCTCCAGAAATGCTGCCAGACCTGATGAGATACTCCAGCACTTTGTGCACCACCCAGCATCTGCAGTTCTTCGCTTCTACATAAAACACGGAGATTTTAATCTGGAGGAGATGATTATAAACCACAATTTCAAACCAGCTTAAAGTTACAGTACCCTCCATAATGTTTGGGACCCATCATTTATTTATTTGCCTCTGTACTCCGCAATTTGAGATAAGTAAAAGAAAAAAAATCACATGTGGTTAAAGTGCACATTGTCAGATTTTATTAAAGGCCATTTTTATACATTTTGGTTTCACCACGTAGAAATTACAGCTGTGTTTATACATAGTCCCCCCATTTCAGGGCACCATAATGTTTGGGACACATGGCCTCACAGGCGTTTGCAATTGCTCAGGTGTGTTTAATTGCCTCCTTAATGCAGGTATAAGAGAGCTCTCAGCGCCTAGTCTTTCCTCCAGTCTTTCCATCACCTTTGGAAACTTTTATTGCTGTTTATTAACATGAGGACCAAAGTTGTGCCAATGAAAGTCAAAGAAGCCATTATGAGACTGAGAAACAAGAATAAAACTGTTAGAGACATCAGCCAAACCTTAGGCTTACCAAAAATGGAACATCATTAAAAAGAGAGTATTGGTGAGCTTATTAATCATAAAGGGACTGGCAGGCCAAGGAAGACCTCCACAGCTGATGGCAGAAGAATTCTCTCTATAAGGAAAAACTCCCAAACACCTGTCCAACAGATCAGAAACACTCTTCAGGTGTGGATTTGTCAATGACCACTGTCCGCAGAGGACTTCATGAACAGAAATACAGAGGCTACACTGCAAGATGCAAACCACTAGTTAGCCACAAAAATAGGATGGCCAGGTTAGTTTGCCAAGAAGTACTTAAAAGAGCAACCACAGTTCTGGAAAAATTGACTTCTGACAATGTGCACTTTAACCACATGTGACTTTTTTTTTTTCTATTACAAATCTCAAATTGTGGAGTACAGAGGCAAATAAATAAATGATGGGTCTTTGTCCCAAACATTATGGAGGGCACGGTATATGGCACGTCATCGCAATCTGAAACTCTCCGCATGCCAATGAATTATACTGTGAAGTGCAGCAACTCTCATGCAAATAAATTTGTCAGCCAAGTTCTGATCCAAAAGCAAGATGAATGACCAGTTAATCTGTTCTGCAAGAGGAAAAATATGCTCAGTTGAGCCACACAAACTTGGAGGAACAAGGGTTTCATTCTCAGCTTGGTTCAAGTTGACTGATACCAGCCAGGGCTTCCTGTTGCCAGTAAGTCCCGGTGAAAAAATGCACACATGCACAAGCATCAACAACCACTTACATTTATATAGTGCTTTAAATGTAGTAAAAGCGTCCCAAGGCACTTCACGTGTATTATCACACAGTATCTGGCACCATGCCACCTAACGATATAACTGAAGAATATTTTAATAGGCAGCCAAAGGAGGAAAAAGAGGAAAGGAGGAGGAGGTTCAGATGGAAATTTGGATCCTAGGGCTAAATAGATGAAGGTTTCGCTACACTTCTTCCAATTCTATTGAAAAAATACTGACCAGACTGATTCCTGGGATGTCAGGACTTTCATATGAAGAAAGACTGGATAGACTCGGTTTGTACTCGCTAGAATTTAGAGGATTGAGGGGGGATCTTATAGAAACTTACAAAATTCTTAAGGGGTTGGACAGGCTAGATGCAGGAAGATTGTTCCCGATGTTGGGGAAGTCCAGAACAAGGGGTCACAGTTTAAGGATAAGGGGGAAATCTTTTAGGACCGAGATGAGGAAAGCTTTTTTCACACAGAGAGTGGTGAGTCTCTGGAATTCTCTGCCGCAGAAGGTAGTTGAGGCCAGTTCATTGGCTATATTTAAGAGGGAGTTAGATGTGGCCCTTGTGGCTAAAGGGATCAGGGGGTATGGAGAGAAGGCAGGTACAGGATACTGAGTTGGATGATCAGCCATGATCATATTGAATGGCGGTGCAGGCTCGAAGGGCCGAATGGCCTACTCCTGCACCTATTTTCTATGTTTCTATGTCTATTAACATTATTTCCCTCTCACAAATGCTGCCTGACCCAAGTATTCCAGATATTTTCTTGCTTTGTTTCAGTTTAGCAGTATTCTGCCCATTGATTAGTTTAGTTCAGTTTAGAGATATAACATAGAATCAGGCCCATTGGTTCACCGAATCCACGACAATCATCTATCACCCGTACACGAGTTCTATTTTATCCCACTTTCACATCTTACACACTGGGGGCAATTTTTAGAGGCCAATTAATGTGCAAACTTGCACGTCTTCGGAATGTGGGAGGAAACGTGAGCACCCGGAGGTCACAGGGAAATCAGAGTACTCGGAAGTCACAGGGAGTAATGGTAGGTTTTAATCTGTTGAGATTACAGAGTCTTGTACAAACTCTGCACAGACAGCACCGAGGTGAGGTACGAACACGGGTCTCTGGCGCTGTGAGATTGCAGCTCTACTGTTGTGCCCCCCTGATTTTAAAGGCAATGACTGCAGCTGCTAGAATACTGAAATATATTTTTTTAAACTGGAAATGCTGAGTTAAGGGCCTGTCCCACATGGGCATAATTTGCACGTCACGCAGGTGGCGCACGAAGATTTTGTGAATCCCCAAATCCTGGGGCACCGCGCGTCACTGCCTACGCCACCACACCTCACCATGCGCCATGCGCGCGTAATGCACGCCATGCGCACGTGGTGACGCGTAAATTATGTTGCGTAAATGACATGCAAATGACGCCCAAGTGGGGCAGGCCCTTTAGTGTTTCAGGTGGTGGCAATTGTCAAAGTGAGAAACAGAGTTGACAGTTCAAGTCAATGATCATCTGAAATGTTAATTCTGTTTCTCTTACCACAGATTCGATTTCCAACATTTTCTGTTTCATTCTGGATTTCCAGGATCTGCAGTTTTTTGTCTTTTAATTACCATTGCTGAAGAACCAAATTGTAACTGGTTAAATGGCTGAAGATTGGCTGAAGTCTGTAAGAGAGTTGGATTTAGCTCTTAGGGCTAACAGAATCAAGGGATATGGGGAAAAAGCAGGAACGAGGTACTGTACTAATTTTGGACGATCAGCCATGATCATATTGAATGGCGGTGCTGGCTCCAAGGGCCGAATGGTCTACTCCTGCACTTATTTTCTATGTCTCTTATAAAATCAAGGATGCTCAAGAAAGCTGAATTGGAAGAATGCAGATCTTGCAGAAGATTGGAGCTTGGAGGCATTCACAGAGATTGTAGGGGAGATACTATAAAAGTAAATTGTAAACCAGATGTATTAAAATGGTAGGTTTTAATCAGTTGAGATTACAGATTCTTGTCAATGATGTCGCTCATTTATGGAGTCATATCACAAACTGGTGTGGAGAAATTGGACAAGAGCCACAGAACAAAAAGGAATCACAGCGATATACTGCAGACCACACAAAGAAAACTGCAACCATGCATGTACATTGGTTTAAAATGTACAGTTTCATATGTCACTGGAAATAATGTGTTTATAGGCTTAACAATTTGCTGGTTATATTACAAGATGAGTAATCCACTTGCACAAATCTATATCTTCGAAGGCGATTTGAGGCAATGTATTCAATTTTAAAAGAACTTGGGAAATAAAAATCCCAGTCAGATTGGCATTCTTTCTTTGCCAGCCGGTTTACTAATATAGTTCAAAGAAAACAAACTGGTTTACTAATAATGTTAAAGAAGGAACTGCAGATGCTGGTTTAAACCGAAGATAAGACACAAAAAGCTGAGGAAAGGTCTCGACCCGAAACGTCACCCATTCCTTCTCTCCAGAGATGCTGCCTGTCCCGCTGAGTTACTCCAGCTTTTAGTGCTATCTTCGGTTTAAACCAGTAAACAAACATCTCTGGTCTTCAGAAGGGTCTCGACCCAAAACATCACCCATTCCTTCTCTCCAGAGATGTTGGCTTACTAATATTGTTCAAAGAAAGCAACCCTACTTTCATCAGAGCTGTTTGACTCCACATGCACTTAAACAACTGACACTTAAATGGCCTTTAAAGTGAAGGCAAAATGAATTGCAGATGCTGGATTACAATTAAAAAGAAGAGTGCTGGAGTTACTCAGTGGGTCAGGCGGCAGCTCTTTGGGCAGAGGATATAAAAGTTTGAAAATTCGTACCATTGGTTTAAGAAAAGCTTTCCCTGCTGTTTCCATATTATCATCATAGTCGGCGTCAGAAGATCCTTCAGGGGGGTGAACTCTTGGAAAGTGCCTTGACCTCATGGTATACCCAGTCGAGTTCTCAAAACCCATGCAGACCATCTGGCTGGAGTTTTTGCAGACATTTTCATTACTGAGGTCTGAGGTTCGCACCTTCTTTAAGAGGGCATCAATAATACCAGTGCCCAAGAAGAGGAAGGTAACGTGCCTCGGCGGCTATCAACCAGTGACACTAACATCCATGGTGATGAAGTGCTTTGAGAGGTTGGTTATGGTGCATATCAACTCCTACCTCAACAAGAACCTCGACCCACTACAGTTTGTCTACCATCACAACAGGTTAACGGATGCAATCTCACCGGTTCGCCACACTGGACCACTTGGACAATAAAAACACTTTTGTCAGGCCGTTGTTTATCAACCACAGCTCTGCCCGAGCCAGCTGCCTGCCCCTTTTCCAAGGTTACGGGCGGCGTTAGAGATCAACAACGCGCTGTCCACGGGCACCTTGGGGGATTTCCGGGAACGCCGGGCACCGCAGGGAGTTGAATGCATCCCTGACATGGATTGTAACGTAGTTGTACAGTAGTTTATTTAGTATATTTGTTTGTCATGTATTATGGTGGTGGGTTCTGTTTTGTTTTATTGTATTGTAAATATTATTTTTAATGATTGAATACATTTTTTGATTAAATTTTAAAAAAGCTGATTACCAAGCTCACGGAACTGTGTCTCTGCGCATCCCTCTACAATTGGATGCTCGACTTCGTCATCCACAGACCACATCCTATTAGAATTGGCAAAAATACTTCTTTCTCATTAACAATCAGTGCTGGAGCACCTCAAGGCTGTGTGCTCAGCCCCCTGCCCTACTCACTCAATACTCATGACTGTGTAGCCGGACACAGTGCGAACTCCATCATCAAGTTCGCCGACGACACCACCATTGTTGGACGAATTACAGATGGTGATGAGTCACAGTATAGAAGTGAGATCGACCGATTGACCAAATGGTGCCAGCACAATAACCTGGCTCTCAATATCAGTAAAACCAATTAACTGATTGTGGACTTTGGAAGAGGAAGGATGAGGACCCTTAATACATATCAACGATGGTGGAGAGAGTTAAAAACTTCAAAATCCTGGACATGCATATTTCCGAAGATCTTTCCTGGACCCAGCACACTGATGTAATTATAAATAAAGCAACATCAATTCCTCTACTTCCTGAGAAGATTACTGAGATTCAGTATGTCAAAGAGGATTCTCTTGAACTTCTACAGGTGTACAGCAGAGAGCATATTGACTGGTTGCTTCATGGCCTGGTTCAGCAACTTGAATGCCCGGGAGCGGAAAAGACTGCAAATAGTTATGAACACTGCCCAGACCTTCAACGGCTCTGACCTCCCCACCATCGAAGGGATTTATCTGAGTCGCTGCCTCAAAAAGGCAGCCAGCATCATCAGAGACCCACACCATCCTGGCCGCACACACACACACACACACGATAGACAATAGACAATTGGTGCAGGTGTAGGTTATTCAGCCCTTTGAGCCAGCAACACCATTCAATATGGTCATTGCTGATCATCCCCAATCACTCATTTCACCATTGCCATCGGGAAGAATGTACAGTAGCCTGAAACGTCCAGGTTCAGGAACAGCTTCTTCCCTGCAGCCATCAGGCTATTAAACACTACAACCTCAAATAAGGTCTGAACTACAATAGATTATTATTATTACACTACATGTGTGTGTGTAAGTGTGAGTGTGAGTGTGTGTGCGTGAGTGTGTGTGTGTGTGTGTGTGTGTGTGTGTGTCTGTGTCTGTGTCTGTGTGTGTGTGTGTGTGTGTGTGTGTGAACTTTTTCTCTCTCTCGTTTATCATATTGTTTACAGTGTACTATGTTTACATGTTCTGTTGTGCTGCAGCAAGTAAGGATTTAATTGTTCTGTCTGGGACACATGACAATAAAATACTTGACTTGAATGGACCTCTCATAAACCAAGGATGTATTTTTGATCTCCCAATCTATCGTGTTGTGGCCTTTGCATTTACTATATTATCTGCACGTTCTCTGTCGTGCACTTTCCACTGTATCTCTGTACATGACAATAATAAACCAATATAAATGCAAAATGTTCCACCCCATTCTACTGTGCCGCAAACTTTAGTGAATCAAGTCATTTGCCACTGTGGAAGAGAGACATTGCATCTGACCTGAGTGACGCTGAGCTAAAGGAAGAACAAAATTAAAAACAGGGTGTAACTGGAGGAGTAGATGGAGGAGGAGGAGAAATCAGGAAGAAAATAATCATCCTTGTATGACGTTTGCAAAATATGAATGAAAGGATGTCAAACAATGTTAAGATCTGGCTCCAGCTGCAGTCGCCTCCCTGCCAAACAGTCCATCAAGAATCACTGTCCAGTCTAACACATGGACGGCTGCCCATTTGGACAGAGTACAACTCCCAGATGACCAGCAACTTTATTACTGCAAATTAAAGAGGAAGGAATCATCATGCATCATGTTGCCCCAGGACATCCCATTGCAGTTCAAAGTGTTTGAGGCACTTTTTTTTAAAGTGCTGCAACTGCTGCAAATGTACAAAACATGGCAAATACTGGGCAAAACAGCAGCAAGACCTCAGGTACACAAAAATGCTGGAGAAACTCAGTGGGTGCAGCAGCATCTATGGAGCGAAGGAAATAGGCGACGTTTCGGGCCAAAACCTTTCTTCAGACTGATCTCTATTTCTTTTTTTATTATATAGTGCTTGGAGTGTCCAGCCAAGAGGAAAGAGTGGTCTCATTTAGTCTCATGATACCGTCAACAGTGCAGTTCCGGAGTATCATGTTAGATTATTGATCAAGTCAAATGGTGACAAAGGCAAATGGGATTTCTGCAGGAAAGGGGCCAAGGCACATTGTATTATAGTATAAATACAAGCTAAACACAGGAATATATAATGCTTAAAAAGCTGACTGAAAATATTAAATGTATTAGCAGATACTTCAAATTGAATTAGAGAGACGGCAACATGCCCAGTTTAAAATACGTATTCTAGGAATCAAGCACAACAAAGCCTGCTCAGTCTGTTAAAGTAATCACAGTAATTACTCACTCAGAAATTGGCCTTTATATAAAAAAAGTTCTACGCTTTGAACAAAAAAGGAAACCAGAGGAAACTCCCGCGGTCACAGGGAGAATGTGCATACAGACAGACAGCATCCAGAGGAAGGTTCAAACCAGGTCTTTGTTGCTGTGAGGCAGCAGCTCTACCAGCTGCATCACTGTACCACCCTTGGAAGGTGTGCCACCCTGCGCCAGAAGGCACATACATATTAGCTACCTTCCAGAGGCAGCGCTTCCTGTGGATCTCTTCATTAATGGGGAGGTGTTGAACTTTCCTTGTGATTGTATCAAAGTGTTGGGTCGAGGACAGGTCATCTGAGACATATACCTACCCGCAGAAAGTTGTAGCTGTTCACTACACCTCACTATTGCCAACAAAGACGAGTGCATGGTCCCTCGGAATTTCCTTCCTGAAGTCAACAATCAGCTCCTTGGTCTTGCTAAGATTGAGAGCAAGATTGTTTTTCTGGCACCACTCAACTCAGATTATCGATCGCCCTCCTGTGTTCTGAAGTCGTTAACCGTTATTCATCCAACAACCACGGTACTGCCAGCAAATTCAAATATAGCGTTGCGGTTGTGTCTGGCTGCACAGTCATGGGTTCAGAGAGGGTGGAGCAGGAGACCGGGCGCACGGCCCTGAGGTGTCCCAGCACAGATGGTCTGAGAGGGGAGTTATTGGCAATTTATACTGCTTAAGGTCCGTTGATGAGGAATGATGGTTCTTAAAACTTCACATTAAATCAAAGCAATTTCAGAAATGTAGAGACAAATTTTAATTCCTTATGAAATTTTAAATTGAACATCTGGATTATTAAACATCAAACTCTGGCAAAAACAATTCTTAACTCCCATTTTCACCGTTTAAAAAGGTGATTATATATCCTTCCTGTTAATCCCAAAAAGGTACACGTGCATCTACACTTTAATGGTGATTTTTAAAATAATCACTGCAACAATCACTGCACACCAAAAATAAATTAATGTAATGAAGTGCTTTGAATAATTTATGGAGGGAATAATTAAATCATTATATAAATACAAGATTCAATTCCCCTCCTCTAATTTAGTTAAGCACAAATACTTAAACAACTAAATGAGAGGAGTAGAACAGAATAAGAATTAATTTCAAAATCTGTTGATTTTGAAATTTGCTGATGACCAAAAATAAGATTTGCTGCTTGTCAAATACTAATAATCTCCCACTACAGTCATGAGACTGTAAAGCTGTGCAACCAGGCTTACTGCACATATAAGACTTACTGCAAGTCTGAAGAAGCGAACCAAAACGTCACCCATTCCTTCTATCCAGAGATGATGCCTGTCCCGCTGAGTTTCCCCAGCATTTTGCATCTTTCTTCCGTGTAACATACTATCACGTTTGCCTAGAGACTGGGTTTACAGCATAGAAAGAACCATTTAGCCCGATGGGTCCCTGCTGTCCTTGTGCTCCACAGATGTTAACAAGTCGTGCTAGTATTTTATTTATTTCTCCCTCATTTGCTTACTAACTTTCTCCGAAATGTGCTCTTCTCTTCATTTTCAACAACTCAAAAGTGATAGCAAATATGCAAAGAGAATCGTGGTACAGTCAATTCTCATTTATCCAACATTGGTCATTATGGAATATTAACTAGCCAACACCAATTTCTGTGTAATGGATCTTGGCAGAGCATAAACATATCTGTTAATCCGACGGTAGACACAAAATGCTGGAGTAACTCAGCGGGACAGGCAGCATCTCTGGAGAGAAGGAATGGGTCACGTTTTGGGTCGAGACCCTTCTTCAGACAGAATGTAACATCTCCAGGTTTGCGGATGACACAAAGCTGGGTGGCGGTGTGAGCTGCGACGAGGATGCTAAATTAATCTGACAATTCTTATTCTGATACCAACACGTGTTTTTCCTAAAGTCAATTTAGCATTATACTTCAATCGTTTAACTGACAGTCAGTGCACAAAACAAACATTACAGGCCGCATGCCTCCAACTATAAAATTCAACGCACAGCCACTCAAATAACATCTGTGGTTGTGCCACCCATTCTCAATTATAAGATCAGTCTTTCACAGCCAAACACATAACGTTTTTGCACATCCAATTTGTGTTCACCTTTTAATAAAGTGTAAATTACACATTATATAGTGTGTATATTCTGCTTTAAGCCACCATCCTTCAGTTCATTTTATTAATTATACAAACATGTAAATGATAGAGAGGAAGACCACGCGATTCAGCGGATCGTTGTCTGTTGCACGTCAGAGAGATCTCTTTAGTTAATAATAAATGTTTTACTGTTTCAATAAATATACTTTAAGGATTTAAACTTAATTTATTGACATTATTCTGTAACGCATGCAAAAAGGTGAATTTTCCTTCATTGAAAATGACAGCTATTGCTTCAGAAAATATGTACATGTTTTTCCATTGTGTATGTTATAATGGAATTGCATTTGTTAAAATAAAATTCCTAATCAAAAAGATACATAAGCTACATGCACAAAATCAGTTACCTATCACTCACATTCAGTCAACATTAATTCGGTTACCTCAGAGATTATAAAACACAATAATCTGTTATATTCGATAGTCCGACAAAGCATGGTGTAATGGATTGATTTGGATTAACGAGAATTGACTATACATCAAAACTATGGTATACCATGTGTCACTGTTTTGGTTTTGAAGCAATGAGGTGCATAATTGCATCACGAATATTTGAATACTTCAGCATCTCAATTGGACTTCAACAGTAATGGTGTATTTGAGATTTCTTTGTGCCAGACTGATCGGGACATTTTGAACATGGCAATGATGAAATCTAAAAGATTTGTCACTTGCGGCAGTGAACTGTCAAATGATGAATCAAGTGATTAGTAATTTGTTCTCATATTGTGCACTTAAAAAGTATCCATGAGGGTCTTTTTTTTTTTTAAGAATGCTCTGAGGAAATTAGCCCAGAGTTTTGAACCCAAGCAAATAACAAGGAGGTTTGAAAAGGTAGCGTTATTCCTAATAATGATTGAGGGCTCTTTTAGCCAAGAGTAAAGCAGAGAAAATGAAAGGCAAATTTTATTTTGCTTTTGGCCATTTTGGCTGATGCTAAGCATGCTGGACTGTTTAGTTTAGTTTCGAGGTACAGCGTGGAAACAGGCCCTTTGGCCAATAGACAAACAGACAATAGGTGCAGGAGTAGGCCATTCAGCCCTTCGAGCCAGCACCGCCATTCAATGTGATCATGGCTGATCATCCCCAATCAGTACCCAGTTCCTGCCTTCTCCCCATATCCCCTGATTTGTGAACAATCTGAATCATTTTCTGATACATACCTGTTTCACCCCTGTGATACACCTCTGATTCCACGCTGACCAATGATAACCTGTACACTACTTCTATCCTACACACTAGAAGCAATTGACAGAATCTAATGAACCTGTAAGGCAGTAGCTATACCGCTGTGCCACAGTGCCACATAAACAGAGGTGAATTGCAAATATATTAGCAGGAAACAGCCGCGCCATTGGCAAATAAGAATCAGGATATTAGGTTCAATGTATATGGGGAATTAGAAACCAATAGTAGATAGAAGGATGTGACGATAGGTAAACAACCCAAGATAAAACAAAGGCAGCTGAAGTCATGATTTGGAGCTGTAAATGTTTGACGGATAAAATTGCTTAGAAGTGCAGCCAACAGTTGACAATGATTCTACTGGGCTCCTACGTCTATTGAAAGACTTATTGAAACAGCAGAAAAACAATTTGTTGTTCATTATACCTTCATATGGTACATGAGGCTGTCCGATGAACATCAAGAACAAATAGTAATCCCCTTGTATACACTGCAAATGAAAACAATGAGTCACTTCCTATCTTTGCAATCCATTACAAATACTAGTCAAGTCCAATCTTGTGATTGTCAGCAACACTGTTAAATTGAAAATTTACAATCTGAAATGTGTACACGTGTATACAAGACAAAGTGTAAAGTTTGTAAGAGAATTTAAAAAAATTCGGATTGATGTAACAAAACAGAATACAGGTGCACAACCTTTTATCCGAAACCCTTGGGACCAGACACTTTTCGTAATTCAGAATTTGTCGGTCTTCGGAATGGAATTTTTTTAGCGTAGATTTTAATGTCTGGCTCAGTGGTAGAGTGCTCGGCTCATATCCGCAAGGTCGCGAGTTTGCGCCTTGATCCTGGCAGTTACTCGATCGCGAGTTTGAGTCTTCAATGTCGTTTTTTCTTGCAGAATAAATGTTTGTATGAAATGCAGTGTAGGAGAGGTGTACTGACTGTGTGGGCAGAACTTTGGAAGTGATTGCCCACCAGTCTAAAAAGCCGCTGTGTCTCCCTGTCCCTGGGATAGCAGGGGGCGATCAAACAGCACAATACCCCCCTCCCCCTCCAACTCCAGAGGAATCCGCTCCCCGATGGGCCGCTACCAAAGATCATAGAGGAGCTCCTCTATGATCTTTGGCCGCTACGGCGACAAGTGGCAGTTTGCCCACAGCCCGAGCTGCGCCCCCTCATCCGCCACCCCAAGAACAAGACGTACCTTGCACACCATCAGCTTCTGCCCCTACGTGTTCCTCTGGAGTTGGAGCGGGGCTGGGCTGGAGTTGCTGTGGGTCTCTGGGATCTCCGTGCCTGGGGGTCGGTGGGCGGCGGTGGGAGCTGTGGACCTACGGACCTACCTCCGTGGAGCTAGCCAGCTTCGGAGCGTGGAGAGCTGTGGGGGCGAGCTGCTGCGACCCGACTCCGGTGGATGGTGACACCGGGAGCTCGCGGGTCTCCGGTGGGAGACTGCTTTGCGGGGCACCGGCAGCGGCGACTTCTCCCGCCCGAATTACGGGGTTGAGAGTGACCTGGAGCGGGGCCTTACAACGCCCGGCGCGGCTGTAAATTGCCGTGGACTTGCTAGAGCCCGCCAGGGGCTCCAACATCAAGACCGGGGCAGGGCGCTACATCGCCCGGCGTGGCTTTGAGTGGCCGCTCCCCGATGGGCCCCTACGACGCCCCGAGCTGCGCCCCGTCATCCGCAACCCAGGTTCCTCTGTAGTTGGAGTGGGGCTGGGCTGCTGTTGGCTGTGGGTCTCTGGGATCTCCGTGCTTGCGGTGGGCCTGGTGGTCGGTGTCCAATTGGTCCTGAAGTCTCCGGTGACTGGGACAACCTGCTGCAATCCCCGACGTGAAGACAGTGCAAAGCCCCCGCGCCGGTGCAATGGGCGGGGAGCTGGAGAGGAGAGGGGAGGGAAGGGGTCACACACATGGCCGGGAAGCAGAGGGGTGTAGGTGGGGTGATACTGAAGCGAGCGACAATCTGCTGCTGCCTGCCCCGCTGAGTTAAAAAGTTCCCACGCAAGACTCACGAAACACTGTCTACCGTGGGAACTTTTTAACTCAGCGGGCAGGCAGCAGCATATTGTCAATTATTAACCCTCCCGCGCAATATACCCTCATCTTCTCTTTTATGAATGGGGATTTAGTTCCCCTTTCTTCGAGGACCGACCGGAGGTTCCGCTGTCACCTCTGCGGGCCGCCCTCGGTGAACGTTTTCAAGGACCTTTCTTCAAGGACCGAAAAAATGGCCGCTATTCGGAGGTTTTCGTTATTTGGATCTTCGGATAAAAGGTTGTGCACCTGTACCATTTTATAACCTTTGCATCCTGACCATACAATTCCTTCCCAGCTACGCATTTAAGCTATGCTTTAAGAAAAAACTATTCTTGCACATTCCCATATGTTCGAATAAACACAATAAACAAATAAAGAGAAAAGATATTCACAGGTCCTGGTGTGTATCAGAAAATGATTCAGATTGTTCACAACAATAGTTGCATACAAGACCTCAAAACGTTCCTTCAGAATTGCTATCCATCCCCAAGATGCTTGAAAGTGGAAAGTTGTAAAAGGACTTTAAATGAAATAAGATATCGCTAAGATAAGTTATTTCTGTCTCTGCAATGTTGCCCCCATTGTCACTGTGCCTCAGCTCGCCTTCACTGCAGCTCTCGTGTTTTCTAACCATCAGACTTGACTATTCCAAAAAACCTCCTGGCTGGCCCAATTTTCTTCCCTTATACAAGTGCGAAGCAATCCTATACTACATCTTTTGAGCAAGATGCATTGGCCCTCTGACATATGTTGGGTCCCATTTAATCCAATATAAAATTCTCATGCTGGTCTACAAATTCTTCCCAATATTTTAAATCTCCTCGACCTTTGAAACTTTCAGGAGGTTCAGTAATTCTGAACATCCATGATTTTAACTGATCCACCTTCGATGGCCTTGTACTCGTCTACAATGCCCAAGTTCATAAGTCATAGGAGCAGAAGCAGGCCCTTTGGCCCATCGAGTCTACTCCGTCATTCAACCATGGCTGATCTATCTTTCCTTCTCAACCCCATTCTCCTGCCTTCTCCCAGCAGCCCTGGACACCCTTACCAATCCAAATGTTTTCTCACAACCTCTCTCTAAGATGGTTCTAAAATCCTCCTCCTTTGATCGGGTTTTTGTTTAACTAACATCTACTCAAAAGACTGAGATGTGCTACATTGAAAGGGCTTAATCGTTATGTTCAAAAGATAAGCCACAGATCCATGCAACTTCTTCCTAATTCTCTAGGTTCGGCATTTAAACAAAAATAAAACCAGAGACCTTTTCTGGCCCCACAATTCCCTGATGCATTGCCTCTGCCCAAGACGCTGGAACTGAAAAGGTAAAACTTGAAGGCTTTTTATCTAAACATGTGTTGTGAGGCAGCTTTCATCCATCTCCCCCACGCTTGCACTCAGATGCTGCAGGTCAGGTTTAGACAGAGGTCATGTATTAATTTCAAGAAGCTGCTTGAAACTGGAAAATTGAAAAAAGGAGTTTAAAGGAAAATAAGACATCAGTCCCCAATGGCTTAGTTGGAAGCACACATCTAATGGTAACTCAGCCATAGAGATGAGCAAAGTTCCAGGTTAATCCCTTTGGAGCAGTCAGTTAACTGCAAATTGAGATCATCGCATGGTCTAATGAACAGGTAGGGATGAGTGGTGTGGAAAAGGGAGGTAATCATCCCGTTTTCCCATTGGATTGCCACGTGACTCCGACTGTAAAATATGTGCATGCAAATATCAAGTGAGAATGTAGCTATAGTACTCCCTTATGGACAAACTGGCAATACTGTGTCTAACTGTGCCTAGAAATGGTCTCACATGGACAAATAACCTTCCAAAGCTAACAGAAAATGATCAGCCATGCACAACCCCATAATCTTTCAATAGTCATGCATGAAAGATAGACATTTCTAAGCTAGTAATGGAGGCATATACCAAATCAGCATATTTGGAAAAAGCAGTGGTGATAAAGAAAGCATCCATTTTCCAAGTCCTCAAACTGAGAACCTTTTCTATTCTTTCTCAGATAATGTCTGTAGTTTCAATTGTTTGCCAACTCACTGCACCGTGAGATTCTGTAGAGTTGAAGCAGAGAAGTGGAATGCAGGCAAAATGTTTTGGAACTGGATGTGAGAGAAGGATGAAGTCATGGAAACAGGCCCTTCAGCCCAACTTGCCGATTAACATGCCCCATCTATAGTCCACCTGCCCGCGTTCGGCCCATATCACCTCCAAACCTATCGTATCCATTAAGTTTTCCCTTGTGTCACCATACTTTAGGGGACTGAAAGCTTGCAAAGTTAAGTCATTTAACAGTTACAGGGGAGCACAGATATGAAATATTCATTACAGAACAATTTGGAGAAGGTGCATAACTACAACTCTCATCAATGGAATAAAGGGGGGAAATACGTGTTTTCTGAGAAGCAGTGACCCGATAGAGGTTTCTTGAGAAACTGTCCATGTAGTGGTCACCAATAAAACTAAAAGGAATATGAAGAAATGTCATTAACTAGTGGGTGATTGGAATGTGGAACCTACTGACACATGGAGTAGTTGAGGCAAGTGGCGCTGGTGCGTTTAAGAGAAAGGATGGCGAACAAAGCAATAAAGGATTATGCTTATAAAACTAATGTCAAGATGAATTTCATGGATCATGAAATACTGGCATAAACCAGATGGACTAGAGAATCTTTTCTTATGGTTATATATACATATGTAATAGCTAAGATCTAATGTACATCTCAGATATTGGAGACTTCAAAATTGATAGCTTTATATTGCTTGATGTCCCATCCACTTTTCCTTAGTACATGAGGCCATTCAGCTCAAATTCTAAGCCAATTCTTAAATTGATCCCACACACCCTCATCCATTTCCCATATATAATAATGAATAATAGAATAAACCAGGCAACCACAATAGAGAGTGCCTACTTTCTAACAGACGCCACATTAACACCACACTGTTTGCAGCATCCCACCACACAACGAGCAGGTACAGTAAATAATTCACCTACACTAGGACACCTTTGTGATGTGGGGGGAAAATCAACAAGCAGGGAATTGAGGGATGTCAATTATGTGCAGGCAGATGTGCAGTTTAAATTGGCATCATCATTGGCACAGCTGACGTATACTATAGTACATCCAGTGCCAGACACTGTTCTATGTTCTAACGGCAGTCAGTAGAAACTCGCAGATTCAGAGAGAATGTGCCAACCACACAAACCGCACCAGAGGTCATTATTCCCTCCACTACATTGACGAAAGTTGCATTTAGTCACCTGCTACGGAGAAATGGCCAAGAGCTTAAATTTCTCGGTTAGAATGTTTTAAATTGACTTGTAGTAAATATTTCAGGTTAGTGGATCTACGAGACAGCTGCCCTATTTGCAGTGCCATTGTGCCACTCTTAATGCTGACATGTTCAACAGCAAACATAAAGATTGGTGGCTACTGGAAGCAAAATTCAAGCTGTGCTCCACAGTTGCATATTCCACTTGTAGACTAAGATATTAAATCTCGGTGCTTCTGTACATCAGCTTGACATAAAGAAATCTTCATATCTTTCTGCTGAATCAACACTCCAACAATTTAACATATTTTATTTGTAGAATTCTGCAATGCAAAAACTGTCCAGATTTAACAGCAGACCAATAACAACTGCTCCAAAATGTTGTCAATCATCTTGGCGGAGAATCCTCAGGTACACAGACAGTTTCATAAATATAGTTTTTTTTTCTTTTGGTTGTCAAACATGGATGTGCTCTCATCGTTTGTCAACCTAGCACTCACATGGTGAACATGTAATCTGCTCAAATACATTCAGTGCGTTACTTACACAGCTAGAGATGCCGGCAAGCAGGATCACATGCAAGGATATATTACAGAGTGCAAAGTTCAACCTACAACACCAGCTCTGGAGAAAACACTGCCAATCCGAGCTTCATGCCACGATTGGCACATTTTGGGAGTGGAGGCGATTTAATTTCTTAAACTATAGCAGAGAGAGATTGTTATTGATAAACAGCTCAGTTGATCTAAAAACAATGGACTTCTTAACCCATTTTTACACCAAAGCCCAACTAGAGCCATCACAAAGGGTTGCCAAATTGAATGGGAGAGAATTATTTTCCATCATCTTCCTCCTCCCGCTCCCACAATTCCCAATACTTGGCTCAGTGCCTTCCAAAGTCAGAGAACCATCACTACAAGTCTAGAGAGTTGAATTGTCATGTGTCCCGGCAACGGAATAAATGAAATTCTTAGAGAATTTTAAAAGAGTCTAAAGAGTCCAAACCCAAACCGTCGCCTATCCGTGTCCTTCAGAGATGCTGTCTGACCTGCTGAGTTACTCCAGCACTTTGTCTACTAAGCAAGTGAAATTCTTACTTGCAGTAACTTAGCATTGACGCAATAGGCAAAAAAAATATATAACAATCAATAATAACAATAGCTAGCATGCAACAAAAGCTTTTCATTGTACCACGGTACACGTGACAATAAACTAAACTGAATAAACCTGACATCCATAATGGTGCAGTCTAATTATACTTTGAATCACATTGTGGGCTAAATATTACCAAGCATCATCCCAAAAAGGCCTGGAGTTCCCAGACTCATTGCAAGGCTCAGAAGCAGCTATTCACAGCACCATATTACAGAATTAAGCAGACTACACCTATTCTACGAATTCTATATTGGCTATAAAGAAGACATCTGACTGAAGTGTTTACTTTCAGGATAGTGAACACTGGACAGCTAATTGCACAGTTTCTTTAATCAGCTCCCTTATCGATATTTTTCTTGCCAAGGTGGGTGGAAACAGTTGATTTTAATCAGCTTTCCTTTCCCTCATTACAGCCTTTATTGAATTTTGACCCTTCATTTAAAGAAAACAAAGATTCAGCAGAGAGCATCTCAGCTTTCAACATTAAAGTACAAAGAGTAGAGATACAAAAGCACTTTGTCAGGGTTTCAAAATCAGCGCATACACAAGGCAACGTGCACAGAGTCCAGGATCAGGTCGAGCTGTGCAACATCTCTGCTGACAGGCAGCTTGCTGACACATGTAGCCTTGGGCTTTCATAGGAAACCAGGAATGTCAAAGAGCCATCTCCCAAACATTTCTCAGACAGTGAGAAATCTATTTTTTGCAGAAGAGAAGGTTGAGGATGGAGATAAAATGCAATAAATATTTTGTAAATCAAAATAGAGGATATTTAAATACAGTCCCTGCAAGGTAAAAAAAAGCAACATTTAATCAATTTTTCTTGAAGCAATGATGACCTCCCCAAAGAGGAAAATATCCAGTTGAAATACTTGCGATCAAGGCCTTGTGACTAACTTACAGGGCTCCAAAAGTCAGTATGTATTAGAACGCATAATCCAGCCTTGCTCCGTGCATCCCGAGTAGGATGCGAAGGTGCATCCTAATTTAGCAAATTGCAATCTCTGATACCTACCTACTGGCTTTAAGTTCTCCATAACAAGTCATTTCGCTTCTGCCCAAATACACACTGCAGCTAAAAACCAATGACTTACAAATAACAAGGCGCACAACCATCTGGTTTTATGCCATTTAGCTGTTATTGCCCAGGCTGCTGAATACATACAAGTACTTTACAGCATCCACCCCCTTAACCCAAATGAAGGTTGAAACTCAGACAATCTTTGACACTAGACAATGTCTTGCTCCACTTCCCCCCTCCTTCCGCTCTGTGATTGTTTTTGCAGTAAGATGTACGAGTCAAAAATGCAATTGCATTCCCACAATGCTCGTAACAATATCATAAAACCCCTTAAACAGTTACAACAGGGCTCTCTACATGTACTCACAAACAGACAATACAAGTACAGGGTACATGCACATATCCCAATAAATGCAGCACAAGCAAACACAGTGCAATTACATTTTCTTTCTGCAACTTACTATCCATATGTGTATTCATATAACCTAAATTTCATGTTTTGTACATCCAGGACTGTCCAATATAACTGAAATTTCTTGCTCGGGTACTGTAACCAGTAGGCAAGTTGCAAAAATATTTCTTCAAATTTTTTAATTGTTTGGTTTTTCTGATCCTCCCTAAAAGCCAAAGGTACCAATGGCTGATTGAAAAATTCACATGACACAAGCAAAAATGGGCTGGATTACCACAGGCAAGGCTGATGGAACCTTAACCAGCTGAGTTGCAAAAACGTTGTCTTAAAATTGAACCGTACATAGACTGAATACTTATCACTCATCAATGCTGTGAGTTTCACACTTCTCATTTAATTTCATTTCTCAGTTTTATTTTTTTCCTTTTAATTGTTTAGATGCCTTCACAAATAGAAACTAAAGCTGCAAAAGATGTTCAAAACAGCATTGGTTGGTTTTGGTGTTCTGGCAGAGTAATGGATTTAACCAGGTTCACAAACATATAAAACAAGACTGAATCTCCTCTGTAACATATTCAAAGGTGTGTTCTTTCAGATGAGGTTACAAATATAGCCCCAAATATTCCCAGGAGTGAGGATAAAAGATCCAATGGCACTTCCGAAAATAAGCAGATTTGTTATCCCTGCCATTCTGGACAATATTTATCCTGTAACCAACATCAATAAAAACAAATCACCTTATTGTTATCATATTTTTTTCTTGTGTGAATCCTGCTAGCTGCACATTGGTTGCTTTCTTTCCCACACCACACACTTTATTAGCTGTTGGTTAAATGTCATGTTACTGACTGGATGAAACAATTAATTTGACACTTTGATTGAACTGGAGATGTTTGGCCATTAACAAAAGGCTTTGGGGTGTCTTGAGGTTTGAATGAAGCGATAATGAAGGCTTTTTGCTTTATTAATTCCCCCAACAAACAAAAGATTTGTTTTGTCGCATCCAAATAAACCAATTTATTTTATCCAATCAACGACCAAAAACATCACCTATTCCTCCAGGGATCCTGCCTGACCCGCTGAGTTACTCCAGCATTTTATGTCTATCTTAGGTGCCAACCAGGATCTGCAGTTACTTTGTATACAATTTATTTTAAGGTATGCTCCACAGGATACTGGATCTCTCCGAATAGTATGCAAAGCCACCCTAGAATAAACACCAATTCTATCAGACTTCGTATGTGCATTTCCAGCAAACCTTTTAAGCACGTTTAAATATTTGTCATGTTATGAATCTCCAAAATACCCAGAAGGAAGAACAACTATTGGAGAAACAGGGCAGCAGATGCAAAGAACCAAGTGCTGGACATCATTTGTCCTTTCCCTCCACAGATGCTGCCTGATCTGCTGAGTTCCTCTAGTAGTTTGCTTTTTTTTTCAACTTACAAAACAAATTGCTGGACTTAGTAAAATATTTCACCGTGCTATATTGATATAAATTGCTTTTGAACGTGATCACCATTGTTATGCAAGAAATAAAATTTTGCACACAGCAAGTTTCTAGAAACAATGATCGTAGTGGCCAGTTAACCTAATGAGTCTGAAGAAGGATCCCAACCTAAAAGGTCACCAACATGTTCTCCAGAGATGCTGCCTGACCCGCTGAGTTACTCCAGCACTGTGTGCCTTTTTTTGTAAAATGGTATCTGCAGTTACTTGTTATCCACAGTCAATCTATATTCCAGCCACAATGCCAGCCAAAATCTCTGCACTCCTCCAATTCTGATCTTTGCATATTCTTAATATTCTTTGTTCAACCAATGGTGATTATGCCATTAGATATTATAAACTGTAAAATTCCCTCCCTAACTCTTCCATCTCCTTAAGATACTTCTTAGAAACAATTGCTTTGACCAGGTTTGTAAAACATCTTGCTTTATGTGGCTTTGCTTGAGAGAATATGGTCTTAAAGAACTTTGTGACATTTTATGATGTTAACAGCAACTCATAAACGTAACCTGAAGTTGTCACTACTGGTGATGATGGAAAGATATTTAATCTGGACAAGAGAACAACCAGACCTTCAAAAAATAAATCCTCGGGATCATTAAAATCAACCTAAATCACTGAAGTGTCATGTCTGAAGGATAGCTCTTACAGAGAAGCACAAAGCTGAATTATGTTTAAAGCTCGGGTTTGCTCACAAACAACAGTGTTTACCTACCGACTACCTTCACTACGAATAACACCCTTCACAAACATTTACTGACCCAGCGATGTTACAATGGAGAAGGATGAAGATGGTTCCATTCATTTTTAACTTAAATAGTATAAAGACAGTAAATCAAGAAGTGGAAAGAGGTACTCAAGGCACCAAAATGTCACACGAAGAGGGGGCGACTTTTGGGAGTGTTTCAACACGAGTCAGAAAAGGAATTCTGTACCTCAGAGTCCACTGATGAATGGAAGGGCAGAGGTAGCATTCAGGAATGGAATGAAGGGTGGGATTATAGGACTGGAGGAGGTGGTAGAGCACTAACATTATTGGATGAGATATATCATTTAATTTTTAATTTTTTAATTTTACTTTAAATTTTTTTTTTTTGAGTTGGAAGTCGACTTGTGTTAGCAAATATAGGGATGAATGGTACTTGGTACACATTGAATTTGAATTGAATTGAATACCTTTATTGTCATTCAGACCTTACGGTCTGAACGAAATTTCGTGCCTGCAGTCATACATACAATCATACAATAATAAACAACAATAAACACAAATTAACACCACCACAGTGTATCCTTCAAGCACCTCCTCACTGTGGTGGAGGCAAAAATCTTAGGGTTACTGTCTCTTCCCTCCTCTTCTCCCTCTGAGGTATCAGAAGTCAAGATGAAATAAGTGTTTGGAGGATGTAGGTCAGTGGCAGAATTGTCAAACCAGAATGAAAGGGATGTTAAACAATTGGGCTGAGGAAACGATGAACCTACATTAAATTATTGGAGAGAGGAGACACGAGGGGGGGGGGAAGCTGAAGAGGGGTCTCGACCCGAAACGTCACCCGTTCCTTCTCTCCACAGATGCTGCCTGTTCCGCTGAGTTACCCAGCATTTTGTGTCTACATTAAATTACTGGAAGCAGATGATCTTCACTGTGAAGAACCTAAAGGCTCTGTCCCACGATGCGAGTTTACCCAAGAGCTCTCCCGAGTTTAAAAAAAAATTTGTGATAAGTTAGTACGTAGAATGTACGTAGCGGGTACGTCGGAGCTCGTGGATGTCTCATAATGCTAATGGCAGGTTCTCGGGAACCGTGGAAACTCGTGAAGTTTTTTCAACAGTGTGGAAAATTTCCAAGAGTAAAAAAATACTCATGATGAAGTTCCAAGAGTTTGATTTTTTTTTTAAACTCGGGAGAGCTCTTGGATAAACTCGCATCGTGGGACAGGACCTTTAGGAGATGGATATATATCCTAAGTGGTAGAATAGGATGACAAGGTTACACTAGAATCTTATTCAATGTAGGATAAAATCCAGTAATTAGATATTAAATTAGTAATATATATATACACAAGTATTTTAGTTCAAATATCACAAGCAGAGTTTTAGCCTCCCCAATGCCTAAAGTCTAGACATTTCTTTGGTCCCAAGAGCAGATGCTGTACAGGCAGTTAGTTAAGAGAGTGGAAGGGTCAGAGAAATTGGGAAAGCAGTGCTGGAAGTCAAACATATATATATATATATATATATATATAGTTCAAGTTCAAGTGAGTTTATTGTCATGTGTCCCTGATAGGACAATGAAATTCTTGCTTTGCTTCTATATATATGGGAAATATATGTGGGAAACTGGTCAAAAATAATCAAACCAGTGGAATAGGTGAAACGACCATGGTATGATCTTGTTGACAATTTGTCACCACACTGCATGTCAACGTAATGGCTAACATGTAAATTATTAGAAGGTGAACGGACTCAAAGTATCAGGGTCTGCTGACTTAGGATGAATAAACTAAACATAAATTACAAAGTCAGAGATATCCATCCCAAGCTTAAGCTTTAAAAGAATGAATTTAGAGCAAAAACAGGCAGAGAAAGAATTAGCAAATTGCTAAAGGTGTTTAAATAAAGAAAATCACAAAAAGTTTGCATATATTAATATTTAATGAGAAATGTTGATAACCACCAACAGGACAGCTGTAAGGAGATTCGTAAGTGAGTGAAATAAGCAATAAGAACATGTTTTATTCGAAGACAGATTAGGATCTGTTATACACTGCTTAAATCCAACTGTAACTTAGAAAAGGAAATTGGATAAATACTTGAAGAGATACACTTGGTGAGATGCACGGTAAGAGCAGAAGACAGGAATTGGCTGGATTGATCTTTTAGATCCAACGCAGACAATAATAGGGCAAATGGTTGCTAGCTTTGCTGTGATGAAAAGTTCATTAGTTTTAGATGCTGGAAAATATTAAACTTGAATAGAATGTGGGACAATGAATTTTGGTTTCAGGAAATAGCAGGATACAGGGGAAAGAATAGAGGAAGCAATGGATTTGATCAGAACAAGAAAGAGTAAAGAGATAAAAGGGGAGAAAAGAAATCAGACAATTCCCACTCAGTAATATGGAAGTACCCAACAACGGTTAATAGTTTATATAAGGAATTCAAAGAGATGGTGCAATTTCAAAACAGGAAATCATTGCAATAACACATTGAGATTTTAAATGGCTAAATATCAGCGTCGAGCTTCCAATCTCTGAATAACACGGGCAGATGTTTTGAAACAATCTCATTTCTAAATGCACTAGTCTTAAGCCCAGAAAGTATACATTTTATTCAAGGCAACGAGGAACTTCAGCAGATGATAAATTTGTTCATGTCCTAGCACATTTCTCATTCCAAGACTAATATTTAAACCATTTCCCCGTACTGCATTCCAATTAGGAAGAAAACACTCTAATTATTATTCCATCAAAAGTTGACAGAATTTTAGATACAAATCTGACAAATCAGCAGTTCACAGAGATTAAAAATGAAACACTAAACTTTTTTAAAATGCACAGCCCATTTGGAATTCAAAGAATACATCCATTTCTCCTTCACCAATCTGTTTACAGATAGATAAATGAGCCTTCGCTTTGCTAAAGAATTCAGCAGCATACCAATATGTAGTTTGTGCACTACCCATTTTGGCCTCCTTTGCATTCCTCCATTGACAGCATCGCTGGCTGCTATGGCATTAATGTATTACTCACCCAAAGCCGTTCAAGTCCTGCTACTACTCTCTTGATTTTCTGAGATAGGTCTTAGGCATTTGTAACATCTCTCATGTACAAAGTCTTGTGCTCAGAATTTAATTATAAACTATGGAAAGCATTTCTGCATCATACTATTGCGTTCAAAATGCTTTGCACAAAACACATTTTGATATTACTAACTTCATGAAAGAAAAGGGTAATCATACACCACGGATAAGTGTAACAGTCACAACATCACCACCATCTCCATATTGTACATCATGCTAACTTGGACACACTACCATTCCTTCATGGTCACTGGATCAGATTCCTGTGGTCTTAAGCACTATGACTGCAGGAGCTCATCACCAGAAGGACCAGAAGCTTCTCAGAACTACCGCTGTCTACGCCCAAGAACAAATAAAATATTTTTATTCATAAACCTGATGAATATGCTTTTTCTTTAGAATTCCACGAACCTGCAGACATAGTGGACAAGGACTTTCATTTATTTAACAGGGTTTATTTATATCCCTCGATACTCCAAAGAGGTGTGGGTCAGATCCTGCAATGTACGAGGTGACAACTGATGAAGGAAAATTACATGGAAAATATTGACATACAAATTCATAAATCTTGGCACAAAAAGCTTGATTAAAAAAAAATGATGAGAGCAACAAAGATTATGGAGAGAAGTTGCTTCCCAAACTGGACTTTTAACCTACAAAATATTTTTTCAAAGATCATCTGCTGTTGTATTCCACAACTGTGTGCCCTAGGACCCCGAAAGACAGTGGAAGTAATAGATGGATGACAAGTGGGGTATTGAGAGCCCCTTGCACACAAATCATGAACTCCAATTATTCTGCCCTCTGTTGGAAAGAGAACACCACAATGCCTGCAAAGAAAATCAATACTTGGAAATAGTCAAACCATCAACAGGAGATGAAAAGAGAACTAATATCAAGTACAAAGGAGAAAAAAAAACGCAAGCTCAATAAGATCGCATAAACTCAAATCACGAGGAATCAATTCATTTTACCATGATATTAGATGAAGGAATAGAACAAGGCACCAGCAAAGTTTTTCTTCGAAGGTGTTACGGGATCTTTCTTCACCATAGCGTCCACTGACTCACCACTTTCAGGGAACCATGCCCCTGTACTCCCAGATCTCTGTGTTCTGCAACACTCCAGGGCTCTACCATTGACTGTACAATCCAGCCCTGGTATTACATACCAAAGTGCAACATGTCTCACTTGTCAGAGTTAAATTCCATTTGCCACTCCTTGGCCCACTGCCCCAACTGGTCTACCTCTTGTTGCACACTTAGATGTCCAGCACACTTTCACTTCCCCATCACTTTTGGGGGCAGCTGCAAATTTACTAACAATATTAACTACATGGTCATCCAAATGATTAATGCATTTAACAAATAGCAGTGGGCCCTGCAGCATTCCACTGATCACAGGTCTCCAATCAGGAAAATAACCCTCCAACTCCCTCCACCAAACCAATTTTAATCCACTTAGCTAGCTCACCTTGGATTCCAGGCAAATCTAACCTTCCCGACAAACCTGCTGTGTGGGACCTTGTCAGAGGCCTTGCTAAAGTCAATATACACAACATCCACTGCCCTGCCCCCATCAATCCTCGATGATCTCTTTAAAAAAAACTCAGTTAGATTTGCGAGACACAATTTCCCACCCACAAATCCACGCTGACTATCCCTAATCAGTCTGTACCTATCCCCATGCTGGTAGAGGACATCTTCTGCTTTGAAGGGTAAAGATCGACACAAAGTGGGTTGCACAACTGTGAAGTTTCCTTGATTTGTATGCTGTGCAATTCAAGTACTAGTCCAAGGGGGCATTACTTCTGACAATACAACTCTCCAGCACTGTCAGCCTAAATTACATTGTTAAATCTCGTAGTCCAGAATGAAATCACAAACTGCTGACTCGCGCGCAGAAAGGTGACACTTTAAACTGCCTTGAAGCTTCCAAGATTGGAATTAAAATCCATCACAATTGCTTACCACGGAGCTCCCCGAATTAAATGTTGTGTGGTGATAGAATGCTATATACGAATGATTGAACGGCACAATATTGGGTGTGGGGGGCTAGTAAGAAATTCAGGTCATACCCTGGGGATTTAAGCACAAATCCAAGTTTGACATTGATGAAGGAGGTACCGTCAATTGATGAAATATTAAGCTATGGCTCAGTCAGACCATTAAGTTAGTGCCACACGAAGAAACCAATTGCCTGACCAACGTTCCTCCTTTACTCACATAAAAGAGAAACTGAATCACTGTTCACTCATTGCTGTTTACCACAAATTACAATATCATGTAACATGTTCTGTCAGACATTTTACATGAGAATTGTGTAACAACAATCTCTTTTGTATGCAATGTCTCCTTGAAGCTTGACAAGAGTCTTAACTTTCAGCAAACAATCTGGCTTCCTCAAACTTTATTTTAGCTCACTTTCAATTTCCCTCTTCTAAGTTCCTTAAGGGTGATGATCAGTGTTGTAATATCCGAGCCGTCAGGTTTTCTGTCCAAGGTCAAACTTAGGTCAGCGTGCATATTAACAATAGTTCAGAAATCAGAGTAAAAACTAGTCCAATTACTTCCCAAAGTCTACACGTGTTATTTTCAAAGTGAACTTGTCACTAGTTAGTGGTTGGAACAACAAAATACATTCAATCGTTTTTTCATCAATTAACAGTACCTCCTCCATCAGTATGAAGGGTTCCACCTGAAACGTTGCCTGTCCATTCCCTCCACAGATGCTGCCTGACCTGTTGATTTCTTCCTATACTTTATGTTTTGCTCAATATTCCTGCATCTGCAGTTCCTTCTGTCTTCAATTACTTCCTTCCACTATCAGCACTTTACTGCAACCAAGTTAGATTAACGGCTCATTTGTGAAAGTGACTATTAATTGAGTAAATTTCACACTTTTCCCCGAAGTGAATGAAATGGAGTATTAATTTCAATGTCATTTGTAGGCAAGAGATTCCTGCTCTAGTTTTCCCCAACAGATTAATAAGCCTTGCTAATTCCCTGCCTTCCCAATTATGCTCACGGTAACATTCACATCCACAGACCAATTTTTACTTTTCCAGAGAACCCAGGTTGAGTTTTCCTGAACAATTTTTCTAAAATATAATTTAGGAAGATTTACAAGACGGATCAAGAATCTGGAAAGTCCTGTTACAACTGAACGTATCATTCACAAAGTCTCCAGCAGGGTGTGGCTTTGTTATCAAAAGTGTATAGCGAAATTGTTCTTCGTCTTGTTTATGAATAAGATTTACATTACCAATGAGGCGTTACTCAATGACTCAATGGCAAACATATTCATGCGGAACACAGTTCGTACAAACGTCATAAATTCGTAGGTGATGTTCATCCACCAGAATAAAACTCACATGTAAAAAGTAAACATTAGGCACACACTATAGCGCACTAAGGCAAATTAAAGGCAGAGAAATCGGGTAGATCACACCAAATACAAGTAAGAGTTGGAGAGGTCCGCTTCCTAATCAATACCTCATGGTGATCAGTCATTGCGGTTCTGTAAGTTCCTACCTAGTCCCTGGACCTGGAATATCCAATGGTGAAGTTTCATTCTTATTGTGGCAATTTACTATCCTAACTGTAGCTTGCATCCCACCCCATGTAGACATGAACCTTGCACTGCATGTACTATACCCAGCTACTAGCAGCCTTGAACTGAAGTAGCCCGAGGTCCTAATCATCTTTGCCAGTGACTTAACCCATGCCCACCTCAATAGCAAAATACTATTAACACATATCCTGTCCCACCAATGACCCAAAAGTCTCAACCACTGCTACACAACCAAGGAGCCTCCCAATCAATTCCCTGAAGGCATTTTGGAAATTCTGACCATCAGGCTGTGCCCCTACTCTCTGCTTACAAGCAGAAACTGAAGCACAAGGATCCAGTACAGAAAATTGTACAGTGCTGGCCAGAGGAAACAGAGGAGCTCCTCCATGACTCCATATTGAGACTAGTTTAGTTTAGAGATACAGTGCAGAAATAGGCCTTTCGGCCCATCATGTCGACCAACGATCTCCTTACATTAGCACTATCCTACACACTGGGGACAATTTACAGTTGTACCAAGCTAATTAACCTACAAACCTGTACATCGTTGGAGTGTGGGAGGAAACCGGAGGACCCATAGAAAATTCATGCAGGTCAGAGAGAATGCACAGACTCCAGATAGACAGCAGCCATAGTGAGGATCGAACCCGGGTCTCTGACGCTGCAAGGCAGCAACACTACCACTGTGCCGCATGGACAGACATCAGGTCGTCCTTCTTGACAGTGAATCCATTGAAAGCGACTGGGCCCTTCCCATTGGGCAGAAGAAACAAAAAGTTGAAAGAACATACCGCCAGATCCAAGAGCATATTCTTCCCGTTGTTATCAGACTCTCAAATTGACCTCTCCTATGCCAAGGATAAATACCCGATCTTCCAATCTCCCTCATTGTGGCCCTTGCACTTTATTTTAATTTCTTGGTAACTGAAACACTAAATTCCACACTGTTTATTTTCTCTTTTGCACCACCCGATGTACTCACATATGGTACGATTTGCATGAATAGCATTCAAAACAAAGTTTTTTTACTGTATCTTGGTGTACGTGACAATAATAAACCAATACCATACATCTTTCCCTTGAAAACTGTTTTAAAGCAAGCACTACTACTGCTAAGAGAAATCATAACATATTATACAATATGAAAACCAAAGAGCAATAGAAGATAGAGACAAAAGGGACTGCAGATGCTGGTTTACAAAAAAAGGCAGTGCTGGAGTAACTCAGCAGGTCAGACAGCGTCTCTGGAGGACATGAATTGGCAACGTTTTGGGCCAGAACCTTTCTTTTTCTTTAACAAGCGATTGCAGGTGTAGGTATTCCCGCCTTCATGAGAAGCTGTATGACAGTAACGTGAAAAAGAAAATCCCCTTTGACGACATATGGAATCCCAGGGTATTTCAGTGGATTACAATGTTTTGAGTGTTTTGTGTCTCTTATCAATTTTTGCCCTCTCTTGCTGCAAGGTTTTGTCTGAAGAAGGGTCTCGACTCGAGACGTCACCTATCCACGTTCTCCAGAGATGCTGCCTGACCCGCTGAGTTATTCCAGCACTCTGTGTCTTTCCTATGTTTTGATCAGACTTCTATAGCTAGTCTAATCTTGATATTATTTTTCTAGATCTTCACTGGAAATTAGGTGGGGGAAAGGTGAACACAGTCATGCTCTTATGCTCAACCCATCCAAATTCAACCGATTAGTTCAGAGTACCACCATTCTACAATAAAAACATAAAATGCATTTGGAAGTAAACATCTTAAAATGTGTAGATTTCTTTACAACTAACGTATTTACACAATTGTGCAATAAGGAGAAAACAAGGAACTTTACAGTTATTTTATTTCCCAATGTTAGAAAATTATTGTTCCAATAGCAAATCAATTTCCTTTTGCAACTAATCCCAAACAATTAAAATTGAATTTGTAAGATTTCTCTAAACAACTTGCATTTGCCCCGTTCTTTTTATTTGTAATAATTTAAATATTTAGTTAAAAAAACGGAACAATACCAATCTCATCTATGTGCATCTTCAGAGTGTAAAAGTAAAGGTTAGGTGTATTACTTTGACGACGCTTGCAAGACCCTGGGCCCAAGCGTTGCCAAATCCTCGGCTCTCGGTTTTAGGTTCGCCCAAGAAGGGCGAGCTGCCGCCTTTACCCTTCTACTCGAGTCAAAGGCTTTCGGGTGCATATCAGGCCTCAAGTTGCAATTTTTTTTTAAACAAGGTAAGAAACGTTTCCACACATGTAAACAGTAAATAAATGAAACGCACCATATTAAAAAATAGCGTTAAATCCTCCTGAATGCGAAGTGCAAATCCTTTAAAAATATATTTTTAAAATTGTGTTTTTAAGCTAATACTTACTTTTTGCTTCTGTTGGGCCAGTGTTGGCCAGAATGAAGAGAGTCACCGAGGTCAATATCAAAGTCTTTATTCCCATTCTGGGTCTGAAATCTTCCTATTTCAAAATTAACTCCCACACACAAACAACCCTTGTATGGAACAGAATAAAAACCAAAACAAAACGCAGGGTTGAAGGACAACCTGCAATAAAAGTTGAGTTTTTTTGGATTTTTTTCGAGGTTACTTAGGGGTGGAAAGAGGAGAAGGAGGAAAAATATAATTTGTTTTTAAATCTCGCAAATAAAAAGTACAACTGTCCCCAACACAGATAAAAATCTTGAGTTTTCTTTCCACAAGACAGTTAGACTGGATCAAATCCTTCACTTTGTCCATGAGAGAGAAGGAAAATAAGATTAATCGGCCCTTATTCTCCAGTCTTTTTTGGGAGTTTGTTACAGATTTTACAGCTTTTTCTCCTCTTAATTTATTTGCAGGATTATTTCTTCCACCACAGCTGAAGAAGCTTTCTCCAATCTTTTGTTCCCCCTTCAAAGACAAGATCTTCTCTGGAAATCACATTTGAGTTGCAAAGGTTGTGGCTTCACTGCCCTGTTCAAGAAACCCCTCATTTCCTTTGCTTTTATTTCATCCTCAAACTCCACTGTTTTTAGTTGTAATTTCCTTTTCACCGGATGATATCATTGCAACAAGATGCAATTGTTTGGGATGGGTTTTTTTGTTTAAACCCTGTCACATTTACCAGGTCCTGAGAAGAGGAAGGGGGGAAAAATCCAATCTGTTGAGAAAATCAATCAGCCACAAAATCCTTTCCAAGATGATCCAAACTTGATTTTCCTTTGGCTTCCTGCGTTCTTTTTGTTGTTGTTAATATTGCAGGCTCCCCGCAAGAAGAAAATCAGCACGTCCCCATTTCACGAAAGGAAAAAAATAAATCAAAATATTTAATAAATTATCAGAACACCAGGCGCAAAATTGATCAACAATGCCATAAAATCCTTGAAGGTTTTTTTTCTTCCCTTTGGCTTCAACACATTCCAAAGTGATTGTTTTCTCCCAATATTTTGTTTTTCTCAACAACGTCTCTGTTTTTTGTTTTTTCTTTCTTTCGTGTGCTTCTTTAGCAAAAATGAATTGCAATTTATTTTTTCTCTGGTAGGTAGAGCAACACCAAAAAAAAAGACGGACGACCAAGCGGTATCGAAAAGCCTCGAACCAACAGACCAAACGCAAACTTCTTCTGGCTGTGCCGAGTAAACAAGCATCGCCAGCCCATGGAGAGAGAGAGAGCGAGAGGGGGTGGAAAGAGAAGAGAGACGGGACAACTGCAAAACCTGAACCAAGATTACACCGCTTCGCGGACTGGACTCTGTGATTATTTTTTTAAAACATGGACTAACTTTGCACTGAAGAGATAATTAAATATCTCTACTTGGCTGCAAGCAAAGAACAGGATTTTTGGGGACTGCACAATGATAAATAACATAAACGCTGCTCTAATCCCATTGCAATAATCTGGAGTTATTGCTATTTAAAGGATGCTTGATGTAGTAAGGTGTGAATATTTCATGAGGGTGTTTACATTTTTCTTTATCCATTTTAACAGACATGTTAGCCAGTGTTTTGTCACACGCTATTCCACTACGCAAATGGTAAGGGGATGGGTAATGGTAAGGGTAATGGACGGTCAGGCAGGGGTACAGACATACCACACATAACTTTGTTTTAAATGAGAGATCATACATTGCCATGTTTTCATCTCATAGTGTTAAGGACACATGCAAATTTAACAAAAGATGGCAATTTAAAAATTGTGCACGTCACTGCCACTTTGTGATCTTCATGCTACTACAAATAAGTATTTCATTGTTCTGTTGACAGTACATATGCCAATTAAACCTGACATCTACTTCAAACCTACAAACAGTTATTCAGACTACACTTCCTCCGACCCTGCCTCTTGCAAAGATGCTATCCGCTACTCTCAATTTCTCCATCTCCACCACATCTGCTCCAAAGATGAGGCTTTCCATTCTAGGACAACCAACGGGTTCTCATTCTTTCGTAAATGTGGTTTCCCCCTTGCTTCCATAGATGGATCCCTTACCTGCATCTCCTCTGTGTCCATAGTTCTGCATTTGCTCCCCTCCCCCTAGATGCAACAAGGACCGAGTTCTCAACTTTCACCCCACCAGTCTCCACATCCAACACGTCATCTTCCAACATTTCTGTCACCTCCAACCTGATCCCAGCACCAGTCACATCTTCCTATTCCCACCCCTTTCTGCTTTCCACAGAGACCGCTCCTTCTGCAACTCCTTGGTTCACTCATCTCTTCCCACCCAAACCATCCCCTCACCAGGGACTTTCCTCTGCAACCACAGAAGATGTAAAACCTGTCCCTTTACCTCCTCCTTTACCGCCATCCAGGGACCCACCAGTTCTTCCAGAGGGTAGAGGTTCATGTGCACCTCCTCTAACCTCATCTAATGCGACCCCGGTTCCTGTTGTGGCCTTCTGCACGTAGGCGAGACCAAGTGTAGACTCGGTGACCGTTTCGCCAAACATGTGCTCAGTCCGCCAAGGCCTTTAGATCTCCTGTTTGTCAACCATTTTAACACCTCTTCCCATTCCCATACTGGCCTTTCTGTTCTGGGCCTCCTCCATTACCAGAGTGAGGCCACACGCAAACTGGATGAACAGCATTTCATTTTTCACTTGCGTAGCTTACAACCCAACCGTATGCACATTGAATTCTCCAATTTTAGGTAACTACAAAGCCCTCCCTCTTTCCATTCTTCCTCCAGGTACTATCCCCCCTTCTTTTCCCCCTGCACCTTCTCCCCATGCCCCACTTTGCATCTATTTCTCCCCTCCCTATTTCCCTTCCACCTACATTTGTTTCTCTAGCTTCACAATTCGCATATCTTCAGTACTAACATTTGTCTAATAATGTGAATATTTGGACCTTACCCAAAGTTAATGATGCTATAGAAATGAAAATTGTTTCCTACTATTGAATTTCAATGGATTATAAAGAAGAAGATAATGGAATCTTTAATGAAAATATTGGTATGTAATCAAATCTTGCTACCATCCTTCATGAAAATATCAAAAGCACAGGTTAGAAATGGGGCTTTCCATGTTGGTAAAGTGAGAGATCACAGATACTGTTCCTTTAGGATGAGGAGGAATTTCTTAAGTCGGAGGGTGGTGAATCTGTGGAATTCTTTGCCACAGAAGGTTGTGGAGGCCATCAATGGGTATTTTTAAGGCGGAGATAGATAGATTCTAGATTAGTACTGGTGTCAGAGGTTATGGGGAGAAGGCAGGAGAATGGGGTTAGGGGGGAGAGATAGATCAGCCATGATTGAATGGAGGAGAAGACTTGATGGGCCAAACCTGCTCCCATCACTTATGACCTTATGACTGTCGGTGGTATCTGATCACCAACTTCTGACAGCACAAGGAACGTGTAGACATTGTAGCATTGAATTGATAGTCCAGAGAAATAGTTCAAATGCCACTTTGGCACCTGTGGAGTTTTAATTAAATTATTTAAATACATCTGGAATAGAATATGCTTAATGTGTAATGCATGCTGCCTGACCCACTGATTTCCTCTAGCAGTTTTGACCAAAAGATTCTGACGTATTTGACGAATTCCAGTACAGCTCTCAACTCTTGACATTGAAACTCTAGACCTGGACCTAAACTACTATCTACCTCATCTGGGACCCTTAGACTATCTCTGATCGGACTTTACTGGCTTTAAATTGCACTAAAGGGATGGGAGATCGCAGCCTTCACGTGGTCCACCCTGTTTCGACTAATGCAATCAACCCGACGTGCACAAACAAATAGATCAAATAGAACAAGTTGACTCTACAACTTTAGGCTGTGCACTCCATTCGCAAGAAGAAGATTGCACTAACCATTATTTCCTTTATCATGTATTTGCACAATGCGAATGGCTCGATTATAATCACGTATTGTCTTTCCGCTGGATGGTTAGCACGCAACAAAAGCTTTTCGCTGTATCTCGGTACACGTGACAATAAACTAAACTAAACTCAAAAATAAGCTAATTACAGTAACGGTGGCCGTGGACTTTGATTGCTACTTCACTAAAGGAACTGCTCCTACCCAGTCTGGGCTCCACACAAATCCAGACGTTACCATCGTAAGTTTCCCTCTGTAAAAGCCTAGAATGTTACATGGTCCGAGGGAATTTGTTTCCACTAAAAATATACTTAGTTCATAAATTGTCCAATTATGCAATAAAGTACATCCATTTGACATCAATCACATGGAGTCGTAAAGTGCTGGAGCTGCACAGCTTGGAAACAGACCCTTAAGCACATTTTGTCAATGCCAACCCAGTTAGCATTTTGGGATCGTCGCATTTGACCCATAGTACTCGAAACCTTCCTATCCATACATCTGTCTAAATGTCTTTTTAAAATCGTAATAGTAGCTTAGTTGTTTACCAACATAGAACATAGAATATTTCGGCACAAGAACAGGCCCATCAGCGATAATGCCTGTGCCAAACATGATGACAAATACAGCTGATCCCTTCGGGCTGTACTTGATCCATATCCCTCCATTCCCTGCATATCTATTTGCCGATCTAAAAGCCTCTTAAACACCACTATAGCATCTGATTCCACCCCCCACTACCACTGGAGGCGTGTTCCAGACACCTACCACTCTGGGTAATAATCTTGCCCAGTTTATCTTGTTTAAACACCCCTCTCCCAAATTAAAACTATGCCCTCCAGTATTTGACATTTCCACATTGGGGAGAAAGGTTCTAACTGTCTCCCCTATCGGTGCTTGCGACATCTTTTCCATTTCGGTAGAGATTTCACTTTTCTTTCTAAGTATCCGCTCCTCATTACATTCCGTCGTGTTTAAGTACACGTTTTTAATCAAATCATTCACCCCCCCCCCCCCCAATATTTCAAAACTAAACTGGCTTCACACCCACAGAACCTTCACCAGCCCCAGCCCCTGCTGAACGTTCCATCGTGTGATGTCACAATGCCCAATCTTCACATATGTCCAATCGGAATGGATCCATTTACATATGCCTATGCAGGAGCCCAAGCCAATGGTGAAGGTTCCATCGTGTGATGTCACAATGCCCAATGCTCAAAGACATCGTTGCCATAGAGAGGGAGTACAGAGAAGGTTCACCAGGCTGATTCCTGTTATGTCAGAACTTTCATATGAAGAAAGACTGGATAGACTCGCCTTGTAATCGCTAGATTTTAGAAGATTGAGGGGGTATCTTATAGAGACGTTTAAAATTCTTAAGGGGTTGGACAGGCTAGATGCAGGAAGATTGTTCCGGATGTTGGGGAAGACCAGAACAAGGGGTCAAAGTTTAAGGATAAGGGGGAACGCTGAATCGCCGACATCTTTTCCATTTTGGTAGAGATTTCTCTTTTCTTTCTAAGTATCCGTTCCTCATTACATTTCGACGTGTTTAAGTGTACGTTTTTAATCAAATCCTAACCCCCCCCCCCCCCCAATATTTCAAAACTAAACTGGCTTCACACCCACAGAACCTTCACCAGCACCAGCCCCTGCTGAGCGTTCCATCGTGTGATGTCACAATGCCCAATCTTCACATATGTCCAATCGGAATGGATTCATTTACATATGCCTATGCAGGAGCCCCAGCCAATGGTGAACGTTCCATCGTGTGATGTCACAATGCCCAGTGCTCATAGACATCGTTGCCATAGTGACAGTACAGAGAGTCAGATGTGGGCCGAGGAGCCTTCAAGACAACATGAGATGTTCCCATATTGTGTGAAAATATTTACGTCATTCACCCCTGAACCTCGATAAGAACACCACCTGCACATCTTAATTAAATTAGAGAAAAACGGAAAAGAGGTCGGGCATTTACACTTTTAAGGCTCTGTGTGTGTCGAAGCTTCGTGTGTGTGATGCCGCACCGCTAACCCCCCCACCACCCCCCCCACGCGTTGCCGAGACGGACCCGACTTCGACGACTTCAAGATACGATATTTTAAGACGGCAGGGACCCGACTTCGACGACCAAATCTCCCCTGGGGGCTACAGGTAGGGAACGGTCTTTATGCACTTTTCCAACTCTGTGTGTGGGGGTGGTTAGTGTGTGTGAGGCGCCCGCCCCCCACCCCCCCCCCCCCCAGTGGGAGCTACGGGTAGGGAACGGCTGCGTTGGGGGATCAGACCCAACGGGTTTGCCATTGGTCGTCGTGTTTAAGTGCACGTTTTTAATCAAATCCTAACCCACCCCCCCCCCCCCCCAATATTTCACAACTAAACTGGCTTCTCACCCATAGAAGCAGCACCAGCCCCAGCCCCTGGTGAACGTTCCATCGTGTGATGTCACAATGCCCAATGTTCAAATACATCGTTGCCATAGAGGGAGTACAGAGAAGGTTCACCAGACTGATTCCTGGGATGTCAGGACTTTCATATGACGAAAGACTGGATAGACTCGGCTTGTACATGCTAGAATTTAAAAGATTGAGGGGGTATCTTATAGAAACTTACAAAATTCTTAAGGGGTTGGACAGGCTAGATGCAGGAAGATTGTTCCAGATGTTGGGGAAGTCCAGAACAAGGGGTCACAGTTTAAGGATAAGGGGTAAATCTTTTAGGACCGAGATGAGAAAAACATTTTTAACACAGAGAGTGGTGAATCTCTGGAATTCACTGGCACAGAAGGTAGTTGAGGCCTGTTCATTGGCTGTATTTAAGAGGGAGTTAGATGTGGTCCTTGTGGCTAAAGGGATCAGGGGGTATGGAGAGAAGGCAGGTACAGGATACTGAGTTGGATGATCAGCCACGATCATATTGAATGGTGGTGCAGGCTCGAAGGGCCGAATGGCCTACTCCTGCACTTAATTTCAATGGTTCTATGTTTCCCTCTCCGAAACCCCTCTCCCACCCATCCCTCTCTCCCCCACCCCCCTTCCCTCTCTACGCCACCCCCTTCCTCCTACCCCTCTGTCCCTCTTCCATCACTCCCCCTACCCCTCTCCACCTCCCTCTCCACTCTTTCCCCTCTCTCCCCCACTCCTCTCCCCCTCCCTCCCTCCTTCCCTACCTCCCCATCCTCCCCCTCCACCACATCTATCTCCCCATCCCCCTCTCTCACCCCCTAGCCCGCTCTCCTTTCCCTCCCAAATCTGTCCCATTTCCTCCACCTCCTCTCCCCTCCCTCACCTCTTCACATCCCCCCTCCCTCCCCCCACCTGTGTGTTTGGGGGTTGGTTAATATGAGTTTGATGCCGCAGCCCCCCCTCCCCCCCCCCCCCCTGCAAAACGCCGTTGGGGAAACAGACCCAACGGGTCTGCACTTGGTCTAGTTAATATATAAAACTCTCGCCCAAGATTCCGAAACGGAACTCCGTCCGGCTGTCACATTTCTTCCATTGATTCCCTGCAACTCCGAAACTGGACGCAGAATCGCCGACATCTTTTCCATTTCGGTAGAGATTTCACTTTTCTTTCTAAGTATCCGCTCCTCATTACATTCCGTCGTGTTTAAGTACACGTTTTTAATCAAATCCTAACCCCCCCCCCCCCCCAATATTTCAAAACTAAACTGGCTTCACACCCACAGAACCTTCACCAGCCCCAGCCCCTGCTGAACGTTCCATCGTGTGATGTCACAATGCCCAATCTTCACATATGTCCAATCGGAATGGATTCATTTACATATGCCTATGCAGGAGCCCAAGCCAATGGTGAACGTTCCATCGTGTGATGTCACAATGCCCAGTGCTCATAGACATCGTTGCCATAGTGACAGTACAGAGAGTCAGATGTGGGCCGAGGAGCCTTCAAGACAACATGAGATGTTCCCATATTGTGTGAAAATATTTACGTCATTCACCCCTGAACCTCGATAAGAACACCACCTGCACATCTTAATTAAATTAGAGAAAAACGGAAAAGAGGTCGGGCATTTACACTTTTAAGGCTCTGTGTGTGTCGAAGCTTCGTGTGTGTGATGCCGCACCGCTAACCCCCCCACCACCCCCCCCCACGCGTTGCCGAGACGGACCCGACTTCGACGACTTCAAGATACGATATTTTAAGACGGCAGGGACCCGACTTCGACGACCAAATCTCCCCTGGGGGCTACAGGTAGGGAACGGTCTTTATGCACTTTTCCAACTCTGTGTGTGGGGGTGGTTAGTGTGTGTGAGGCGCCCGCCCCCCACCCCCCCCCCCCAGTGGGGGCTACGGGTAGGGAACGGCTGCGTTGGGGGATCAGACCCAACGGGTTTGCCATTGGTCGTCGTGTTTAAGTGCACGTTTTTAATCAAATCCTAACCCCCCCCCCCCCCCCAATATTTCACAACTAAACTGGCTTCTCACCCATAGAAGCAGCACCAGCCCCAGCCCCTGGTGAACGTTCCATCGTGTGATGTCACAATGCCCAATGTTCAAATACATCGTTGCCATAGAGGGAGTACAGAGAAGGTTCACCAGACTGATTCCTGGGATGTCAGGACTTTCATATGACGAAAGACTGGATAGACTCGGCTTGTACATGCTAGAATTTAAAAGATTGAGGGGGTATCTTATAGAAACTTACAAAATTCTTAAGGGGTTGGACAGGCTAGATGCAGGAAGATTGTTCCAGATGTTGGGGAAGTCCAGAACAAGGGGTCACAGTTTAAGGATAAGGGGTAAATCTTTTAGGACCGAGATGAGAAAAACATTTTTAACACAGAGAGTGGTGAATCTCTGGAATTCACTGGCACAGAAGGTAGTTGAGGCCTGTTCATTGGCTGTATTTAAGAGGGAGTTAGATGTGGTCCTTGTGGCTAAAGGGATCAGGGGGTATGGAGAGAAGGCAGGTACAGGATACTGAGTTGGATGATCAGCCACGATCATATTGAATGGTGGTGCAGGCTCGAAGGGCCGAATGGCCTACTCCTGCACTTAATTTCAATGGTTCTATGTTTCCCTCTCCGAAACCCCTCTCCCACCCATCCCTCTCTCCCCCACCCCCCTTCCCTCTCTACGCCACCCCCTTCCTCCTACCCCTCTGTCCCTCTTCCATCACTCCCCCTACCCCTCTCCACCTCCCTCTCCACTCTTTCCCCTCTCTCCCCCACCCCTCTCCCCCTCCCTCCCTCCTTCCCTACCTCCCCATCCTCCCCCTCCACCACATCTATCTCCCCATCCCCCTCTCTCACCCCCTACCCCGCTCTCCTTTCCCTCCCAAATCTGTCCCATTTCCTCCACCTCCTCTCCCCTCCCTCCCCTCTTCACATCCCCCCTCCCTCCACCCACCTGTGTGTTTGGGGGTTGGTTAATATGAGTTTGATGCCGCAGCCCCCCCCCCCCCCCCCCCCCCCCTGCAAAACGCCGTTGGGGAAACAGACCCAACGGGTCTGCACTTGGTCTAGTAATTTTATAAACTTCTATCAGGTCTCCCTTCGGCCTCTGACACTCCACAGAAAACAAACCATGTTTGTCCAAACTCTCCTTGCAATTAATATCTTATAATCCAGGCAGCATCTTGGGAAACCTCTTCTGCACCCACACCAAAGGCTCACCATCCTTCCTGTAATGAGGTGACCAGATCTGGAGATAATACACCAAGTGCAGCCAAATCAGAGTGCTACAAAGCTGCAACATGACTTCCCAAAACTTATGTGTATGAAGGAACTGCAGATGCTGGTTGAAACCAGAGATAGACACAAAAAGTCAGAGTAACTCAGCGGGACAGGCGGCATCTATGGAGAGAAGGAATGGGTGTTGTTTCGGGTCGGTCTGAAGAAGGGTCTCGACCCGAAACGTCACCCATTCGTTCTCTCCTGTGATGCTGCTTGTCCCTCTGAGTTACTCCAGCTTTTTGTGTCTATTTTCCCAAAACGTATACTCACTCCCGTGACCGATGAAGCCAAGCATACCATTCACCTTTACCACTCTATCTGCTTGTGTTACTACTTTCAGGGAGCCATGGATTTGGATCACAAGATCCCTCAATACATTAATGATTTTAAGCTTCCTGTTATTAACTGTATACTTTCCCCTGAAACATCTCACACTTGCCCGGATTAAACTCCATCTGTAATTTCTCTGCCCATATCTGATCTACATCCACCTGTATCCTTTGCATCCTTCTTCACTGTCTGCAACTCCACTGATTTTGTCTTGTCAGAAAACTTATTTACTAACTCATCTACATTTACATCCATAGACATAAAATGCTGGAGTAACTCAGCGGACAGGCAACATCTCTGAAGAGAAGAAATGGGAGACGTTTTGGGTCAAGACCCTTCTTCAGACTAGTCAGGTGAAAGGGAAATGAGAGATATAGACAGTGATGCAGAGAGATATAGAACAAATGAATGAAAGATTTCACAAAAATGTTACTGTGATAAAGGAAACAGGCCATTGTTTCTTTAATTCTATTTACCAAGGATATTTCATGGCCCCCTTTTTGTCCCTCCTAATTCCCTGCTTGACGTCTTTCCTGCGTTTGTTATATAACTCAAAGCCTGATGTCATCCTTTGAAACCCGTGCTTTATTTTACTCTTTGACCAGATTTACAACCTTCCTTGACATCCAAGGTTCCCTTACCTTGCCATCCTTGTTCCTCCTCCATACTGGAACAAGTACTCTGAGCGCTTTTAAGAACAGGCAACAGAGAAGAATTATTAAAAATTTGTTCGAGACATATTTATGCTCTATATGCCTCGTTAAAATCCTGCGATAATGTGACATGTTTATAACAGGACTTGGCGAAATGTTTTCAAAATACACTTGCACTTTTCCACTGAAGGATATATTAATTGATAAGAAGTAAGCTTTTCGAAGGGTGACATTCAGCATGTGAAAGTAAAGTAAATGTGTGCTCAAACAGGTGTGCACCAAGCCTCTACTCCACTCGGTGGTTGGGCATGTCCCCAACAACCATCACCAACTTCTGTAGATGCGCTGGAGAAAGCGTCTTATTGGGATGCACCATAGCATGGTTTTGGACTAACTATCCAAGACAGCAAGAAATTACAGAGAATTGTGGATGTGGCCAAAACCATTAGGCTAACCAACCTCCCTTCTACTGACTCCATCTACACTTCACACAGCTTCGGCAAGGCCACTGGCATTATCAAATCTCACCCTGGTCATTCCCTCTTCTCCCCGATCCCATCAGGCACGAGGTACAGAAATTTGAAAATGCACACCTCCAGGTTCAGGGACAGTTTGTTGTCAAGCACTGAATCGTCCTCTCATCAGCTGGAGTGCGGTCCTGACCTTCCATCTACCTCATTGGAGACCTTTGAACTATCTTTTATCAGACTTCATTGGACTTTAACTTGCACTAAATGCTGCGCCCTTTATATCTTATCTGTACAATGTGGTCGGCTTGATTGTAATCACGTGTAGTCTTTTCTTTGACTGGATAGCACGCAACAAGAAGCTTTTCACAATACCTCAGTACACGTGACGATAATAAATGAAACTAAATTAAAATAAAATAAAAACACTAGAATATTACCTGCAAGTTTCATTCCACTCACAAAAACTTGTTGTGTATATTCCTTTTAAACATTGATTCACTAGTGTGCACATGTGTGCAATGTTGCATGCTTAGTCTTGTTTATGCTTCAGGCTGTTCCAGTGGCTTATTGCGGAGTGGGCTACTGATATGCAAAAATGAGGAGCATTGCAATTTTAATTCCAGCTCTACTCCAAATTTGTCATTCTTATCTAGTATTGCAGTAAGGCCATCACAATAACCCCCCCGGCTACAATGAGCATAAATCAGGCAAGCTTTCTATCCATATTGCAATCCAGCAATCCTTGCTGGAAATGTTTACACATGAACATTCACTGACAACATCAGGATAGCCTTATATACCACTCAGGTCTAAGAGCCGACCTGCAGACCCATGTAGGAACTTGATCGAGACAATTGAGGAATGCTAAGGCAACAAATAGGGGTCAATTTATTTGGAAGATGCAGGGAATATAACCTCATGACACAAATGACAGCACAGAGTACCACAGGGGCTCAGCTGGTAGAGCTGTTGGCTCAAAGCACAGATTCAATCTTGGGCTGTGTGGACTTTCCACATTCTCCCTGTGACTACACAGGTTTCTTCTAGGTACACTTGTTTTCTCCCATATCCCAAAGATGTGTGGGTTTGTAGGTTGATTCGCCTCTGTAGCTTGCCCCATTTTAACTAGTGTCATAGTCATAGAGTCATACAGTGTGGAAACAGTCACTTCAGCCCAACTTGTCCCATCTGCATTAGTCCTACCTGCCTGCATTTGGCCCATATCCCTCCAAACCTAACCTATCATTGCACCTGTGTAGAAAGGAACTGCAGATGCTGGTTTATACCGAAGATGGACACAACATGCTGGAGTAACTCAGCAGGACAGGCAGCATATTTGGAGAGATGGAATGGGTGACATTTCAAGTCGAGACCCTTCTTCAGGCTTCAGACTTCTTCTTCTTCTTATCGAGTCCACACACAAGATTAGAAGTTGTTCAGCCAGAGCTGAACACACTTCTCGGCATCTGCACAATGGTGTCTGTCTTGCGCTTCTTGTGCTTCTTGTGCGTGGTGGTGGAAAGATTGGTTGAAACAGGGCCGCGACGTGAACGCTCTTTCCTTGGCCCCAGACTTCAGACTGAAGAAGGATCTCGAGCCGAAACATCACCCATTCCTTCTCTCCAGAGATGCTGCCTGTCCCGCTGAGATACTCCACCATTTTGTGTCTATCTTCTATCCATGTACCTGTCGAATTGTTCCTTAACCTCTCCCTGTAGCTCAGGACCCCAAGTCCTACCAATATCCTCATGAATATTCTCTGCACCCTTTGCAGCTGAACAACATAATTCCTATAACAGGGTGACCTCACCAATGTCGTGTACAATTGTAACATGACCTCCCGACTTCTATACTCAAAACTCTGACTGATGAAGACCAATGTGCTGAAAGCCTTATTGAGTACCCTATCCACTAGTGATGCCACGTCCTGCACTCCTAGATCCCTCTGCTCTACAACACTCCCCACAAACCTGCTTGTACCTGCTCTCATTAGACTTCCCAAATGGCTTGTTTCCACGGTGTATGACTCTATAACCTAACAAAACATCATCAACTTAAAACATTAACAATGTTATCTCCTTGTTATCTCTCTGTCTCTCTCCGCAGATGCTGAAATGTTCAAACATTTCCCATTTTATGTTTCATCTGCAGCATTTGGATCCTCCAGTGGTTCATACCTCACGGTTCTAGCATTGTTTATCGATTTTTTTTGTACATGCTCTTCATCCATTTTGGACATGCTCCTCTCTTACTTGTATCTCCATCAGTCAAATCAGTGGCGGCACAGTGGAGCAGCTAGTGGAGCTGCTGCCTCACAGAGACCTGGGTTCAATCCTGACCTTGGGCGCTGTCTGGGTGGTGTTTGCACGTCCCCCCCTATGAAAGCATGGGTTCCCTCTCCCAAGGATGTGTGGGCGGGTAGGTTCTTTGGCTTCTGTAAATTGCCCCAGGTGTGTAGGCAGTGGATAGGAAAACTGGACAACCTAGAAGTAGGTGATCATTGGTTGGAGGGGGCTCGGTGGGCTGAAGGGCCAGCTTCCATTCTAGATGTCTGAACGAAACCAAGCTGCAGCTAATACACCTTTGTTGCCTCTCAGTGGACAGCACCACTGCTGTCGTTCAGTCTCTCCCCTTCAATACAAACATTCCCTTTGCTCATTCCACTCTCTATGTAACACAAAAAATATGATTACAAATAATTCTTCAGATCTTATTGTAGATCATTGACTTGAAAGGTTTCTTTCTACACAGATGCTTCCTGACCTGCTGAGTATTCATTGTTTCTGTTCCAGAATCTGTTATTATTTTTTACTGCATTATCTTATTTATTTAACCGTGACTTTCAGAGTCTGTGAACTTGCTCGGTTGTACCATCCCCTGTTAACTTTGAGATCTGTGCCATGATCTACTTAGTAACAGTTTTTCTTTTCAATTGAATTCAAAGTACAAAGTAAAATTTGCATACATTTTAATTTGTGGCAAAGTGTTCTAAAAGCCTACTTTTAATTTCCTTAAAAGCATGTTTACATCACACATTATCACCAGGACATTGAAAACACTGAATGTACAAAATTATTCTGGAGAAAGATTCCAAGAAGCTGTAATTATCGACCAGGCAGGCAGTGTTTGGGGAAGAGGGACAATTTAATGTTTCAGTTTGATTATCTTTCACCAGTGTTGTTCTGAAGCTGTGCACAATGTCTGAAGAAGGGTCCCGACCCGAAACGTCACCTATTCCTTTTCTCCAGAGATGCTGCCTGACCCGTTGAGTTACTCCAGCATCTTGTGCCTACTTTCGGCGTAAACCATCATCTGCAGTTCCTTCCTGCACCTCGTTGAACTTAAAGACCTCAACCACGTGGATATTCCCCTTCCATGACCTTCATGTCGGTCAACCAGCTTCAGCCATTTGTCCAGTAAATTTAACACAAGATAGCGATTCACCAATATTTCAACAGTAGCACGCAGTCTACACCTCAACTATCTGCTGGTCTAGTTTTAATGTGCAGAGTTACATCCTACACACTTCTATTCCATCGTGTCTTACAAGAAGTAAAACAACAAGAATCTGTGAATCGTACATCACAGGAGATAACTCTTTGTCCCATCATGTTTATGCCAGATCTTTGAAAGAGTTGCAGATGCTGGAATCCTGAGCAAAATACAAACTTCTGAATGAAGTTCAGGCAGCATCTGTGGAGGGAAATGGACTTGGCGTGCTGGTTATATCAAGAACTATCTGGTTTACAAGATCAGGTTCTATGCTCAATATCTTGTCTTCCAATTTGCCTACTTCAGCAGGTGTTACTAACAAACGATAAAGTGTAAGTAAAGAGATGCAAGCTGATTGATCCATGAATTAACTAATTTCGGGACCGGTTCAGTCTGAAGAAGGTTCTAGACTTAAAATGTCATCTGTCATTTTTCTCCACCAATGCTGCCTGACCCACTGAGTTCATTTGGCACTTTGTTTTTTGCCTTGAAAGAGATATTAAAAAAGTTGGAATACCTTGTTCTTGTCTCATAACATAAAGCTATCCTTTCCAAAGATCTAACCCTTTATGAATGTTTCTACCAATTCTGCCTCCACTACATTTTCAGACAAGGTGTTCCAGATTATAACACCAATAAGGTGACAGCAACCAATGGGAATACTCTGACAAAAATACCTCCCTGACTCTCTGTGACAAAATGAGTTAATGATCAAAGTTTCCGGGTCCTAAAACGCTTGGGCTAATCTGTGATAAATCTCAACCAATCTCATTTAGTTAATTCACGGGTCAATGAACTTATGCCTCTTAGACTCCTCACACCTTACCATTTGTTGGTGACACCTGCTGAAATAGACAAATAGTCTTGAAAATGGCAACAAACTGGCGACTCTATGTAGGACAGAACTGTAGATGCTGGTTTAAATCGAAGATAGACACAAAATGGTGGAGTACCTCAGCAGGACAGGCAGCATCTCTGGAGAGAAGGAATAGGGTGACGTTTCGGGTCGAGACCCTTCTTCAGACTTCTGATCTTTGGTACTGCCTCAGTGTTATACACTTGTACCATATCTGAGATGCGTATCTAATATGTATCGGAGTGCTTACGTATAGTGATGTATACTGAACTGTAAACTAAAATGAATTTCACTATATGTCGGTACACATGATAAATAAAGTACCATATCATGGCAAATCGAAAGACAAGATATTGATCATAGAAACTGATCTCATAAACCAGATATTTTGCGAATGAACCAGCGCACCAAGTGTAGAGAGAATTGGTGTTTCAGATCAGTGAAAAGTTCGACCTGATTTACATAGAAACCTATTTAAGAAGGAACTGCAGATGCTGGAAAATCGAAGGTAGACAAAAGTGCTGGAGAAACTCAGCGGGTGCAGCAGCATCTATGGAGCGAAGGAAATAGGTAACGTTTCGGGCCGAAACCCCTCTTCAGACTGATATGGGGGGGGGGGGGTGAAGGGGGAATCACAGAGGGGGAGCAGTTAGAGAGGAGGTTGTAAAACTATCTTCGGAAGGAGGAGGAGAACTTCTTCAAAGTAGGCATACCTTGAGGAGATTTCGCAGTGGAGTAGACAAAGTGTTTAAGAAGGAACTGCAGATGCTGGAAAATCAAAGGTAGACAAAAGTGCTGGAGATCAGTCTGAAGAAGGGTTTCGGCCCGAAACATTGCCTATTTCTTACATAGAAACCTATTGGAAATCAAATAATGTAACAGAAGCACGAATAATTATCAATAGGATATGCTTCATAAGAACTAAATATACTTTATTTATAATTAATATATGTAAGGGGTGTCTAATGCAAAGGGAATGTTTGCAAAATGTTTATCTAAAGGGATTGTCAAATGGGGGATTTTCCAATGATTGATCATCATTGTATGGTTAAAATATTTCCCTTCGAAATTTTGGGGAATTATTTTGGGAAGTTCTTGTGTGATTGATCCCCGCTCCTCATAGCAAGAGGAAGTTGAGAGGGAACGACATGACGTTTTACCAAAAAAGATACAGAGTGCTTGAGTAACTCAGCAGGTCAGGCAGCGTCTCGGGAGAACGTGAATGGGTGACGTTTGGATTCAAGACCCTTCTTCAGAACCTTTCTTCAGGAAATTTCACTGTGGTTTTCCAAATGAGATTTGTCAAATAATACTCGTCAGTTTGAAATATTTGGGAGATAATATGGGACCAAGTACCCATCTACGCTAATCCCATTTGTTCATGTGTGACCCATATCCATTTGAACTTTCCTCTCCATGTACCTGTCCAATAGCCCTTGCTTTCCCTCTCTATCCCCTCCCCCTTCCCAGTTCTCCCAACAGTCTTACTGTCTGTGACTACATTCTATCTTTGTTCCTTCTCCGTGGATTATCAGCTAGTCGTGGTGGAGAAGCTTGTGTGGACCTGAGATCCTGAGAGCGATGCCGTCTGGAGCCATGCTCCTGGTAGGATCACCCATGGCGATAAGGTCGAGGGGGAGGTCTCTGACAAAGAGCAATCCAACCAAGACCTCAACCAAGGTGGAACAGGCGGAGGATGGTGGCTGACGTTAGTGGAGCGGCACAACAGTTGGGAAGGCTGGTGTTGTGAGGCTGCAACTCTACCAGCCGTGTCACTGTGGTATTACAGATTTGTATTTTACATAGAAGTTGTAATAGACATTTCGGGGTAACTCGAAGAGAAGGAATGGGTGACGTTTCGGGTCGAGACCCTTCTTCAGACTGTGCTCCCTGGTCCCTTTGTTCTACAACACTCCCCAGGGTCAATCTGTCCACTGTGAAAATCGTATCCGTAAGTCCTATCATGAATAAATGTGTCCAGTTCCCTGCACCAGTCCTCCATCACCTACCACGTCTTTGACTTCGACAGCAGCATATGGAGGACACACACTTCCTAGAGGTTCGTCTTTGTGAACATTTCTCCGTTCAATATATTGCCAGCAACCAACGACAAATGTCTACCCGATAATGTCTTTTGCAAATAAAAAAGTAGAAAAGACGGCGATGGTCATGAATGGAATTGAAGGCTGAAATAATGAGATGGAAAGGCTAAAAATCTGATTATCTGTTTCTCAGGATAAATATCAGCACAGTGGCACAGTGGTAGGGTTGCTGCCTTACAGCATCAGAGACCCCGGTTTGATCCAGACTACGGGTGCTAACTGTACAGAGTTTGGGTGGAAGACCACTTCAATACCGCGGACACCAGAAGCATGTGGCAGGGTGTCAGGGACATCACTGACTACAAGAGCAGCCCCGCCTGCCCCCACGGTGATATCACACTGGCCAACGAACTAAACACCTTCTTTGCCCGGTTCGATACTGGCAACACCACCAGGTGTGGAATAACCCCGGCCATAGCGGAGGGACAGGCCTTAACACTGAGCACTCAGGAGGTACAGTGCGCTCTGCGTAGGATCAATCCACGCAAGGCTGCAGGCCCGGATGGTGTACAGGGAAGAGTATTAAAGGACTGTGCTGGACAGCTGGCGGAGGTATTCACGAGAATCTTCAATCTCTCTCTATCTCTGGCAACGGTCCCCAAGTGCCTGAAAACAGCCACCATAGTGCCGGTGCCGAAAAAGTCCAAAATCACCAACCTCAACGACTACCGGCCGGTTGCCCTGACTCCAATCCCCATGAAGTGCTTCGAAAGGCTGGTCCTCTCCCATATTAAATCCAGCATCCCTGCCTCACTGGACTCCCATCAATTTGCATACAGGGCAAATAGATCGACAGAGGATGCCATCTCTCTGGCCCTTCACACTGTCCTGACTCACCTGGACAGGCAGGGCACGTATGTGATGATGCTCTTCATTGACTATAGCTCTGCATTCAATACGGTCATCCCCACCAAGCTCACCACCAAACTCCACCAGCTAGGCCTCAGCTCACCGATATGCGCTTGGATCCTGAACTTTCTCACGGAGCGACCGCAGGCAGTGAGACTGGGCCCGCACCTGTCATCCACCATCACCCTGAGCACCGGCACACCACAGGGCTGTGTACTAAGCCCCATGCTCTACTCCCTCTTCACTCACGACTGTGTCCCTGCATTCGACACCAACACCATCGTGAAGTTTGCAGACGACACAACAGTGATTGGGCTGATCACCAACGGTGATGAAACAAAATACAGAGCGAAGGTGCAGAACCTGGCGGACTGGTGCGCCAATAACAACTTGGCACTAAACACCTCCAAGACCAAGGAGCTGATTATTGACTTCAGGAGGTCCCATTCTGGAGAATACGCCCCAATCTCCATTTACGGGGAAAGTGTGGAGAGAGTGTCCAGCTTTAAGTTTCTGGGCACTCACATTTCAGAAGACCTCACATGGTCCACAAACACCGCCGCGCTGGTCAAGAAGGCACAGCAACGACTGTTCTTCCTGAGGGCATTAAAAAAGACTGGTCTGCCACAACAGCTGCTGACAACGTTCTTCCGCTGCACCACAGAGAGCATACTAACGTATGGCATCTCTGTGTGGTATCTCAGCTGCACGGAGGCGGAGAGGAGAGCTCTTCAGCGCGTCGTCAACAGAGCGCAGAGGATCATCGGGACAGAGCTACCAGACTTGGAGGGCATCTACCACACGCGGTGCCTCAGGAAGGCCCTCAGCATCCATAAGGACTCATCACACCCCTGCCACGGTCTGTTTCAACTACTTCCCTCCGGCAGACGTTACAAGGCCTTCTACGCCCGAACCTCCAGACTCAGGAACAGTTTTATCCCAAGAGCTATAGCGGCTCTGAACCGGCCCTAATGAGTGCCCCCCCCACCCACCCCCTTTGGACAGTCTCCCTCAGATGGTCACGTCAATCAATTCAGCTGGTTTATTTATGTATTGTATTTATTTACCTTTCTTGTACATCAGTGGAGCTGCACACTAAATCTCGTTGCACTGACGTGCAATGACAATAAAAGATATATTATTATTATTATTATTATTATTTGTACTTTCCCCCAGTGACCTGCGTGGGTTTTCTCCGGGACCTCCGGTGTCCTCCCACACGCAAAAGACGTGCATTGTAGTTTAAGCGGCTTGGTATAATTGTAAATTGTCCCTGGCGTGTGTGGGGTAGTGTTAAGGGCCTGTCCCACTTGGCGATTTTTTCGGCGACTGCCGGCGTCATATCAGTGTCGCAAAAAGATTTAGGACATTTCAAAATACAGCGTCGACAAAAAAAAGTTGCGACACTTGAGAAAAAACACATCATACATCATCATGCCGCGTCATGCCGCAAATGTTTCGGTGACCTGATACGTCATAGAAACATAGAAACATAGAAAATGGGTGCATGAGTAGGCCATTCGGCCCTTCGAGCCTGCACCGCCATTCGATATGATCATGGCTGATCATCCAACTCAGTATCCCATCCCTGCCTTCTCTCCATACCCCCTGATCCCTTTAGCCACAAGGGCCACATCTAACTCCCTCTTAAATGTAGCCAATGAACTGGCCTCAACTACCTTCTGTGGCAGAGAATTCCACAGATTCACCACTCTCTCTCAGTCAATGATGCTGGCAGTCGCCGAAATAAATCGTCAAGTAGGACAGGCCCTTAAGTGTGCGGGGATCGCTGGTCGGCATGGACGCGGTGGGCTGAGAGGTCTGGTTCCGCGCTATATTGCCAAGATTAAAAGTAGAAACTAATTACTCCCAAGAAGCACTAATGAAGAAAATGAATACTTGAGGAATGTGTAGGAAAGAACTGCAGGTGCTGGTTTAAATCGAAGGTAGACACAAAATGCTGGAGTAACTCAGCGGGACAGGCAGCATCTCTGGAGAGAAGGAATGAATGATGTTTCGGGTCAAGACCCTGCTTCAGACTAATACTTGAGGAACCTTGCCATAAATGGGTAGAGTTTTCAAAGATTGAATGGACGAGACCAGACATGCATCATTCCTTGTGCAGTGCAAAGGGTTGGGTCATGGTTTCTTCCATGTTTTCAGTGCATGTTACATGTGGTGTCTACAACACTAAATCATGCTGAACTACTCTGAAGTCTGGAAGGATCAGTTTGAAATAGGTCAGAAAAGAACCATGTAAAAAGATAGAAACGTAGTAAATAGGTGCAGGTGTAGGCCATTCAGCCCTTCAAGCCAGCACCGTCGTTCAACAAGATCATGACTGATTGTCCAAAATCAGTACCCCGTTCCTGCTTTTACCCATAATCACTTGATTCCATTATCTCCACATCTAACTCTCTCTTGAACATATCCAGTGAATTGGCCTCCACTGCCTTCTGTGGCAGAGAATTCCACAGATTCACAACTCTCATCTCAGTCTCAGTGGCCCTGTTTCAACGAATGCAATCAACCAGGTGTGCAAAATCAAATAAGATCAAATAGAACCGGTTGGCCTACAACTTTAGGCTGTGCACACCATTCGCAAGAAGAAGAAAAAGATCCTTATTCTTAAACTGTGGCCTCTGGTTCTGGACAACATCGGGAACATTTTTCCTGCATCTAGCCCTGTCCAATCCCTTAAGAATTATATATGTTTCTATAAGATCCCCTCTCATCCTTCTAAATTCCAGTGAATATAAGCCCAGTCGATCCATTCTTTCATCATATATCAGTCCCGCCATCCCGGGAATTAACCTGGTGAACCTACGTTGCACTCCCTCAATACCAAGAATGTCCTTCCTCAAAATTAGGAGACCAAAACTGCACACAATACTCCAGGTGTGGTCTCACCAGGGCCCTGTACAACTGCAGGAGGACCTCCTTGCTCCTGTATTCAAATCCTCTCGCTATGAAGGCCAACATGCCATTAGCTTTCTTCACTGCCTGCTGTACCTGCATGAGCTGTGAAAGGCTGCAACTAATTAACATGAGATGTCACCAGAGTTGCTTGATTAATGGCTTCGGAATCTCCATTTATTAGATGTTAGTTTCAAAGCGGCATGGACTCTATGCACAGCTTATAAATCTTAAAATGTGGTGTTAAGCGATCATTTTTGACCTTTGTGGCATTTCCCTTCACAACCTGGAGTGCCAAGGTTCTGATTTGAGATCTCGCCTTTCATTTAAATGGAAGGAAAAAAAGGATTTAAAAAATTTGGCGACATATTGTGTTGCTTGCTGAATCAGCATTATTATATTGGTATTGGTATTCATGTTGATAAGTTTATTAATTCTTGGACCAGAATTAGGCTGTTCAGCCCATCTAGTCTACTCCGCCATTCAATCATGGCTGATCTCTCTTTCCCACTCATTGGTAGCTGAAGCAACGGAACCATCCTACCACAACTAGAGGCCAGTCACAAGTTATAGTGGAATTAGGCCATTCGGCCCATCAAGTCTACTCCACCACTCAATCATGGCTGATCTCTGCCTCATAGAAACATAGAAACATAGAAATTAGGTGCAGGAGTAGGCCATTCGGCCCTTCGAGCCTGCACCGCCATTCAATATGATCATGGCTGATCATCCAACTCAGTATCCCGTACCTGCCTTCTCTCCATACCCTCTGATCCCCTTAGCCACAAGGGCCACATCTAACTCCCTCTTAAATATAGCCAATGAACTGGCCTCGACCACCCTCTGTGGCAGAGAGTTCCAGAGATTCACCACTCTCTGTGTGAAAAAAGTTCTTCTCATTTCGGTTTTAAAGGATTTCCCCCTTATCCTTAAGCTGTGACCCCTTGTCCTGGACATCCCCAACATCGAGAGCAATCTTCCTGCATCTAGCCTGTCCAACCCCTTAAGAATTTTGTAAGTTTCTATAAGATCCCCTCTCAATCTCCTAAATTCTAGAGAATATAAACCAAGTCTATCCAGTCTTTCTTCATAAGACAGTCCTGACATCCCAGGAATCAGTCTGGTGAACCTTCTCTGCACTCCCTCTATGGCAATAATGTCCTTCCTCAGATTTGGAGACCAAAACTGTACGCAATACTCCAGGTGTGGTCTCACCAAGACCCTGTACAACTGCAGTAGAACCTCCCTGCTCCTATACTCAAATCCTTTTGCTATGAAAGCTAACACACCATTCGCTTTCTTCACTGCCTGCTGCACCTGCATGCCTACTTTCAATGACTGGTGTACTATGACACCCAGGTCTCGCTGCATCTCCCCTTTTCCTAATCGGCCACCATTTAGATAATAGTCTGCTTTGCTGTTTTTGCCACCAAAATGGGTAACCTCACATTTATCCACATTATACTGCATCAGCCAAACATTTGCCCACTCACCCAGCCTATCCAAGTCACCTTGCAGTCTCCTAGCATCCTCCTCACAGCTAACCCTGCCCCCCAGCTTAGTGTCATCCGCAAACTTGGAGATATTGCCTTCAATTCCCTCATCCAGATCATTAATATATATTGTAAATAGCTGGGGTCCCAGCACTGAGCCTTGCGGTACCCCACTAGTCACTGCCTGCCATTGTGAAAAGGACCCGTTTACTCCTACTCTTTGCTTCCTGTTTGCCAGCCAGTTCTCTATCCACATCAATACTGAACCCCCAGCCAGTTCTCTATCCACATCAATACTGAACCTCCTAATCCCATTTTCCTGCTTTCTCCCCACAACTCCTTGACACCCGTTCTAATCGAGAATTTGTCCATCTCTGCCTTAAAAATATACACTGACTTGGCCTCCACAGCCCTCTGTGGCAATGAGTTCCACAGATTTACTACCCTCTGAATAAAAAGTTCCTCCTCACCTCTTTTCTAAAAGAGCACCCTTTAATTCTGAGGCTGTGACCTCTGGTCCTAGACTCTCCCACCAGTGGAAACATCTTTTCTACATCCACTCTATCTATGCCCTTCATTATTCTGTTAATTTCAATTAGGTCCCCCCTCAATATTTTAAACTCCAGCGAATAGAGGCCCAGCGCTGTCAATCGCTCATCATATGCTAACCCACTCATTCCTGGGATCATTCTTGTAAACCTCCTCCAGACCCTTTCCAGAGCCAGCACATCCTTGCTCAGATATGGGGCTTAAATTTGCTCACAGTTCTCCAAATGCGGCCTGACCAACGCCTTATAGAGCCTCAGCATTCCATCTCTGTTTTTGTATTCCAGTCCTCATGATATAAATGCTGGCATTGAACTTGCCTTCCTTACTACCGACTCGACTTGCAAATTAACCTATTGGGAATCCTGCACCAGCAATCATAAGTCCCTTTGCACCTCCGATTTCTGGATTCTCTCTCCATTTAGAAAATAATCTACGCCTTTATTCTTACTACCAAAATGCATGACTGCGCACTTTGCTACACTGAATTCCATCTGTCACTATTCTGCCCACTCTCCTAACCTGCCCAAATCTGTCTGCAGAGTCCTTGCAGAGTCAAGATGAGAGTTTTTGTAATAGTATAGATAGATGTAAGCACAATCAAGCATACATAAGGATAACAGGTAGTGCAGAGAGAAAAATATCAGCGTGTGGAATATAGTTTTACAGCAATGTACTGTCACAGTTGCAGAGAAAAGGTCCAACAGCTGCCATGAGGTAGGTTGGAAGATTGGGACTAGACCTTAGCAAATGGGAGGACTGATGTCTGTGATTCCAAATTCAACTAATCCCTTCTGCCTGCACATGATCTGTATTCCTCCATTTCCTGCAAGTCCATGTGCTTACCTATAAGCCTCTTAGATGCCACTATTGTATCTGCCTCCATCACCATCCCTGACAGCACATTCCAGGCACCTAGCACCGCACCAACCACCCTCTCTCGAAAGCATATGTCCCGCACGTCTCCTTGAAACTTTCCTCCTCTTACCTTAAAACTACACCCTCCATTTCCACCCTGGGGGAAAGGTTCTGACAGTCTACCTTATCTATGCCTCACATCATTTTACCATCAAGTCTCCCCTCAGTCTCCGACACTCCAACAAAAACAATGCAAGTGTGTCCAACCGCTCCTTATAGATAATACACTCTAATCCAGGCATCTTCTGCACCCTCTCCAAAGCCTCCACATCCATCCTGTAATGAGGCAACCACCAGAAATGCTCCAGGACAGAGATGAGAAAGATTTGGCCAACTCACTGTAGCTATGAAACAAAGAAACAAAGAAAAATAAAATCGGTGCAGGAGTAGGCCATCGGCCCTTCGAGCCAGCACCGCCATTCAATATGATCATGGCACATCATCTAAAATAAGTACACCGTTCCTGCTTTTTTCCTCTTCTTCTTCTTTTTCTTGCGTATGGTGTGCACAGGCTAAAGTTGTAGGACAACTTGTTCTATTTGATCTTAATTGATTGTGCACGCCAGGTTGATTGCATTCGTCGAAACAGGGCGGACCATGTGAAGGTTGCAATCTCCCACCCCCTGCTTTTTCTCCATATCCCTTGATTCCGTTTGCCCTCAGAACTAAATCTAACTCTCTCCTGAAAACATGCAGTGAATTGGCCACCACTGCCTTCTGTGGCAGAGAATTCCACAGATTCACAACTCTCTGAATGAAAAAGTTTTTCCTCATCTCAGGCCTAAATGGCCTACCCCTTATTTTTAAACTATGACCCCTGGTTCTGGACTTCCCCCAAAATGGGGAACATTTTTCCTGCATCTAGCCTGATGGAAAACGGTTTGTCATGTTTAGGTGCACACAGCATTGGATGTGTGTCACATTGCCAGGCTTGGACAGGGAACATGTCTCTCCAGCAAAGTAGCAGGTGGTTGCTAAGGAACTGGTAATCTCAGAATCAGTATCATTGGGAGAGCAATCGTTAAATCGTCTTACATCTGAAAAGGATCATTAAGACAGAGAATACAAGGATGTGTTCATGGAAATACTTTAACTTAAAGAGTAATCCTTCAGATAGGATTTGTAAACTAGTGGAATGCACTTCATTATTTGAATAGACTTACGGGCGATAATTGTCCTGATTCATAATTCCTAAGTCATAGGAGCAGAAGTAGGCCATTCAGCCTATCGAGTCTACGCCGTCATTCAATCATGGCTGATCTATCTTTCCCTCTCAACCCCATTCTCCAGCCTTCTCCCCGTAAACCTTGACACCCTTACTAATCAAGAATCTGTCAATCTCTGCTTTAAAAATACCCAATGACTTGGCCTCCACAGCCGTCAGTGGCAATGAATTCCACAGATTCACCGCCCTCTGACTAAATAAATTCCTCCCCATCTTTCTAAAGGTACGTCCTTTTATTCTGAGGCTGCGCCCTCTGGTCCTAGACTCTCCCACGAGTGGAAACATCCTCTCCACATCCACCCTCTCCAGGCCTTTCACTATTTGATAAATTTCAATGAGGTCCACCCTCATCCTCGTGAACTCCAGCGAGTACAGGCCCAGAGCCATCAAACGCTCATCACATGTTAACCCGCTCATCCCCGGGGTCATTCTCGTAAACCTCCTCTGAACCCGCATGAGGCAGCTTTTTATTGGGAAACTCGCAGACAACAGTCAAGCAATGGTTAACACAGGAGAAGGCATGATTGTAAGACCTATGGACAATGGCATTTATTTAAGGTGAAGGGCAGGAGGTTGTCAGTGAGATCAATGCTAGAGAGGGCAAAACTAAAACTAAGGTGGCGAGGGACATAGTGGAGGTGGTACTGATCCAGAACCAGGGGCCACAGTTTGAGAATAAGGAGTAAGCCATTTAGAACGGAGACGAGGAAACATTTTTTCTCACAGAGAGTGGTGAGTCTGTGGAATTCTCTGCCTCAGAGGGCGGTGGAGGCCGGTTCTCTGGATGCTTTCAAGAGAGAGCTAGATAAGGCTCTTAAAAATAGCGGAGTCGGGGGATATGGGGAGAAGGCAGGAACGGGGTACTGATTGGGGATGATCAGCCATGATCACATTGAATGGCGGCGGTGCTGGCTCGAAGGGCCAAATGGCCTACTCCTGCACCTATTGTCTATTGTTTATTGTAACTGGAGGGTCATCAAGGGGAAAGATTTACATTTCTTAGAAAGGAAGATTTACGGAAGAGAAAGAGGAAATAAAATATTTTTTTGTTCGAAAGGAACAAGGAGTGAGAGAATTTTCATTTTTCAGGTATCGTACATAACCACAGCCAGTCCAAAATGCTGTACACCCAAGTAAATCTCATTGCTCTTTGTAGGATCTTGTTCAATGCTTTTTAGTTTGCAACATTAACTAACTAACCTTCAGAAGCATTTAATTGGCTGCTAAATGCTTTGTAATGTTTTAAGACAAAAAAAAAAGTTTGAATCTAACCTTTCCTTCCTTCAGGAGAAAGGATAAGCATATTAATAGGAATAAAAGGAAAATTGAATAGGTTCATGCACATGAGCCCTGCTACACATTGCTGAACACTAACTTAATTTCATAACGAGATAAATATATTAAATTTAGAAAGGTCCAATAGTTACATTTAATAGAATTAAACTATCAAAGTCTTGCACACTTTGGGGCACCTGCCTCAGCCTACCTGTGATTATTCCGTTCTAATTATATTGGAGTGCGTTTGATATTAGGAATTCAGGTGTCATCATCCTGCAGTGAACTAGTGCGCAGGCAGGCAGGGGCCTGATCCTTTGACACAATGTGCATCGAGCCAAGAAGGCGGTCCCTGTTAATGCAGGAAACCACCCCTGTCAGGCTCTGTGCTGCTCCAGTCAGACAATGACGCTTCTGGAGATGGGATTCTCTGCGTTGCACCCTGTCTCAGGGCAGCAGCGCTTAATGGGAAAGCACGGGAATCCTCCTCTGTCTGCAGAGCTCCAAGTAAAGGTATTAAATTAACGATCAGCTTCCTTTCCCGGTTTCTCCGCGACCCCAGCGATTGTTGACCCTGACCGGCATTTGTCGAACCCCGGAATTTCCTAATTGGTACCAATGTGGCAGCTGAGTTCCGCCACCTTTCCTCTCGGATGTCTTTTGCTGAAAACAATGACCATGTATTGGTGACACAAGGAACTGCAGATGCTGGTTTACAGAGGGAAAGAAACACAAAGTGCTGGAGTAACGCAGCGGGTCAGGCAGCAACCCTGGAGGGCATTTATTGATGATGAGGATAGGGTCAGTCTGATGAAGGGTCCCGAACTAAAACATCACCTATCCATGTCCTCCAGAGATGCTGCCTGACCCGCTGAGTGGCGACACTTGTGCACTGTCTAGCTGAGGGCTGCTCTATGAGTTTACCAGGTTGTACTGTACGCAAAATAAAGCATTTCACTGTGCATACTGTAGGTACATGGGACAATAATGTATCATTGAATTGAATTATTGAATCATTGATGACAGTGCAGCTAAATTGAGAAACAAGGAACTGCAGATGCTGGTTAATCAAAGAAAGACACAAAATGCCGGAGTAACTTGGCGAGTCATGCAGCATATAACCATATAACAATTACAGCACAGAAACAGGCCAACTTGGCCCTTCTAGTTCGTGCCGAACACTTATTCTCCCCTAGTCCCATCTACCTGCTCCATCTCTGGAGGACATGGATGGACCCTCTTTCAGAATTAAATGCATGACCAAGGTACTGTTGCAAGAGGGCACATGGATCATGGCTCCCCTCTAGGGCAGGTGAACCCAGTACTAGAGGCATGGGTTGCATCCGGACTGCAGGGGAACTAACACCCTGGGCGGTGGGGGGGGGGGGGGGGGGGGGGTGGGTGATTTGCTAGAGTTGCTCGGGGGAGGGGCGGTTTAAACTTGTCCAGCAGGTGCGCGGGAATCAAAGCAGTCAAGTGGTGGATAGGAAACTTGAGGCAGATATAAATGTTAAAGCAAGCAAGTTCAGTAGACAAGACAGGCAGGACAAAACAGGGTGAGGATGGTCTTAATGCATTTATTTTAATGCAAGAAGCCAGAAGCCTGACAGGTAAGGCAGATGCACTCAGGGCATGGATTGGTACATGGCACTGGGATAGGACATATAACACAGAAAGGTACAGCACAGGAACAGGCCCTTCAGCCCACGATGTCTGTGCCGAACATGATTCCAAGATAAATTCATCTCATGTACCTGCACATAAGTTCATAAGTTATAGGAGCAGTTATAGGCCACTGGGCCCATCATTCAATCACGGCTGATCTATCATTCCCTCTCCTCCATACTCCTCTCCATTCCATGCATAACCATATGCCTATCTAAAAGAATCTTCAACGGCACTATTGCATCTACCTCCAACACTGCCCCTTGGCAGTGTGTTCAAGGCACCCACCACTCTCACACCCCTCACATCTCCTTTTAAACTTTGCCTCTCTCACCTTAAAATATGCCGTCTACTCCTTGACAGCTGTTGCAATTTGGTTCCTTTAACCAGGGCAGGATTTGGAACATAGATGGCTGGGCTCTGGAGAGTGTTGTGGAATGGAGAGAACTAAGGGCAGGAGTGCACAGCTCCCCGAGAGTAGCGACACAGGAAGATGAAGGTGGTGAAGAAGCTTGCCTTCATCGTTGAGGTGACTGAGTAGAGGAGTTGGGACGCCATCTTACAACCACACAAGTCGTTGGTGAGACCACACTCGGAATATTGCACGCAAGTCTGGAGGCTCAGCTATAGGGAGGAAGTCAGTAAGCTGGGGGTGGTGGGAGATTGCAGCCTTCACGTGGTCCACCCTGTTTCGACGACTGCAATCAACCTGCCGTGCACAAACAGAAGATCAAACAGAACAAGTTGTCTTACAACTTTAGGCTGTGCTCGCCATACGCAAGAAGAAGAAGATTAAGCTGGGAAGGTTGCAGAAATGATTCACAAGGATGTCACTGGGACTGAAGAGCTTGAGTTAGAAGGAGGGATTGGATAGAATGGCACTTCTTTCCCTTGAGCATAGAAGGTTTAAGGGTGGCCTTGCGGAGGTATATAAAATCATGAGGGGCATAGATAAGGTGAATGGTCACAGTCATTTTCCCCAGAGTGGAGGATTCTAAAATTATAGGGCATAGATTTAAGGTGAGAGGGGAAACATTTTAAATGGAGCTGAGGGGCAACATTTTTATACAGAGGATGGTGTGTATGTGGAACAAGCTGCTAGATCATGCTATAGAGTTGTATATACAATCATAAGGTTTAAATGACATGGATGGTAATACATCACCAGTCCATGGGCCAAACACAGGCAAATGGGATTGGCTAAGTATGGTCAGTATAGGAGCCGTGATTGAATGATGGGCCCAGTGGCCTATAACTGCTCCTATAAGTAAATATTGGTCAGTATGGATGAGCTGGGCTGAAGGGCCTGTGTAACTCCATGACACTTATGGCTCTAGGAGGTGTTAGGAGCCTGCATTATAGATCTACACTGGGATGGAGAGGTGGAGGTTGTGTAGCTCACTGTAAGAGCTTTGTTCTAAGTCAGCAATACTGATGGCAGACACAACTTCCCTGTTCAGGGTAACATCAGTGTAGATAATGTTCCAAGGGCTGGAGTATATTTGCCAACTCTCCGCCAGGAATGGCAGTCAAACAATGTCTGGAATGAGATGCGGGTTGGGGCAGGATCTCGGCCTTTCTGAGGTCAAAGAGCTGCGATGCCTCAAACAACCTGAAGACCTTGACAGTGTGTGCGAAGGAACTGATGATGCTGGAGTTAAACTTTACACCAAAGATAGACACAAAACGCTGGAGTAACTCAGCGGGGCAGGCAGCATCTCTGGAGAGAAGGAACGGGTGACTTGTTGGGTCAAGACCCTTCACCCATTCCTTCTCTCCAGAGATGCTGCCTGTCGCGACCCTTCTTCAGACTGAGGACCCAAAACGTCACCCATTTCCTCTCTCAGGGATGCTGCCTGTCCTGCTGAGTTGCTCCAGCATTTCTATCTTCGGTGTAAGCCAGCATCTGCAGTTCATTCCAGAACATTGGACTGACTTAGGTACACAAAAATGCTGGAGAAACTCAGCGGGTGCAGCAGCATCTATGGAGTGAAGGAAATAGGCAACGTTTCGGGCCGAAACCCTTAGGGTTTCGGCCCGAAACGTTGCCTATTTCCTTTGCTCCATAGATGCTGCTGCACCTGCTGAGTTTCTCCAGCATTTTTGTGTACCTTCGATTTTCCAGCATCTGCAGTTCCTTCTTAAACACATTGGACTGACTTACCCTGATCCATAACCCTAGCGTAAGATTAAAGACAAGGCAAGCTACAACAAACGCACTCTTCACTTCAACGAGTTACCGTTTTAAGAGTACTTGCCATGTCACACCGTTAGAGAACACGGATGGATGACTTGATTTAACTTTCAAGATTCAAGAGAGTTTATTGTCATGTGTCCCAGATAGGACAATGAAATTCGTGCTTTGCTTCAGCACAACAGAATATAGAAGGCATAAATACAGAACAGATCAGTGTGCCCATATACCATTGTATAAATATATACACACATCAATAAACATCAAAAATCATTGCGCAATTCTGTTTACAGAGAATAACTTAGACTTTAGACAATCAATGATAACAACATACCTGCTCACACTGTACTCTTTTCTTCGACTGCCAGATGATGAGAACCATGCCCGGTGCTATGAATCATCTCAGCCCACGCTGCAATGATTCTGTTCAGTACAGTTCTACACCGAGGACATTAATTTGCAGTTCTTGTGGTTATTGCTTTTACCTTTGAACAAAAAGACAAAGGTTTCAACAAAGGGAAGCACAGTCACACAGTGTGTAGAGCTGATGCCTCACAGAGACAGAGACCTATGCCGACCCAAAATGTCACCTATCCATGTTCTCCAGAAATGCTGCCTGACCCGCTGAGTTACTACAGCATTTTGTATCTGCCTTTTTTGTAAACTAGCATCTGCTGTTCCATGTGGAAACAAGGAACTGCAGATGCTAGTTTACACAAAAGGACACAAAGTGCTAGAGTAACTCAGCGGGCCAAGCAGCATCCCTGGGGAACATAGATAGCACCTGTCCAAAACATCACCAATCCATGTTAGAAAGAAAATAGGTGCAGGAGTAGGCCATTCGGCCCTTCGAACCTGCACCGCCATTCAATATGATCATGGCTGATCATATATGATCATGGCTGATCATGTTCTCCCGAGATGCTGCCTAACCCACTGAGTTACTCCAGCACTTTGTGTTCGTGTCTGCAGTTCATTGTTTGCCTGGAATATTGTCGTCTCAGTTGGAACAAGGAGAAATGAATCAAAACTATAAGATGGGACAGTGAATAGGAGGGAGCCACTTTCTCCAGGAAGAGACCAGTAACCAGAGGACATCACTCCACATCGGTCAAATTGAGTAGAGGAGAGTTGACCGTTGCTTCACCCAGAGGGTGACGGGGGGTCTGGACCCCACTGGCTGAAAGGGAGGTGGAGGCAGGGACTATTAGTACATGATCAGCACCACAAAGGTTAGGGGAATAGGGCCTCCTGGCCGGAAGGCTGGAAGTGTCGGGCCGTGGACTGTAGAGGGAGCCGCTGAGCCCGTCCCCTGCTCCTCCCCCGAGGGCTGGAAAACCAGAGAGGAAGATGGAGAGGGTGAGAGAAAGGGCTGTAAGAGGGTAAAGTGGGGTCACACCTGCCCTTCCCACAAGGTCAGCTGCGAAGGGGGGGGGTGCCCTATAAAGGGCCTGTCCCACCAGCATGCGACTCCATGCGGCAAGCGCAACCTAACGTGGTCGCTTGAGCCGTACGGCCTCGCGGGGCCGGTCCCACTTCGATCGCCTGAGCCGTATGGAGTTGTGCGGAGCTGGTCCCGAGTTTAAAAATTCCGCCCGGCAACGGCCTGCCGGCCCGCAGCCACCTCGACGCCGTACGTCACGCGCGAACTTCCCGCGGACTTCACTCGAACTTCATTTCACTCACTCGACCTCCGCACGGCCCCCGCTTCTGGTTTGGTCGCGCTCGCCGCATGCAGGCGCATGCTGGTGGGACCGGCCCTTTAGGTCGCACTTGCCGCATGCAGGTCGCATGCTCGTTGGACAGGCCCTTAAGGGGCACAAAGGCTGGAGGTGGCCGGATGGGCGAGGAGAGGGACGACGGTTCACTTGACGATCCGGATGATCCGGACGGCTGGAGGCCCTGCAGCAGCCTGGGGCTCGCCTGGATCGGAGCACACTGACCAGACTGGCCTTCAAAACCTGGCGACCCTTGCATGCGGTCTCAGTGGACTATTTCTATACACTTTGTTTCAATCAAGGATTGGGTATGGCAATACTCTACTGAACTATAGGCCCAAAGATATTTCACTGTACACGTGATATTAAAGAAGCCATTGAACCATTGAAACAAGAAGGGGGTGTGCGGAGAAATAGCATTTTCCTTTGGATAGGATGTGCACAATTCTACAAATAATTCAGATTGGAGCCGTTTCGATTCTCACCAAGGCCGTACAAAGAAAGAAGGGAAGTGATTAGGATGCGGTTGAAGCACTTATTATATATGGCTGTTGTTTCATGATCTACAATAAAGACCAAGAGACTCTGCCCCCTGTAATCGCTCTGATGGGATTGATAGCTGACTTCCTGTTTACTGGAATGCCCTGTATACAATCACTGGCTCCACACTAAGGTTTCCCATCAAAGCAAAAGGCATTTTAAAGGTTCCATAGTCTGGTCAGAAAATAGGACAATGACTATAACAAGGGTGGGACAACTGGCTTCACTCTCACCTCCGAGTGCCACCAAAGAAGTCCATGCCTGGACCTTTCCGTGTAGGGGCAAGTCTAAACACTCACCCACATTTATTGCCTGCCACCCAACATTTTATCTTCCCTGATGGTTTGTTTATTTGAAGCAGTCTATCGGTTAATTGGGCACTGATTAGCGAGTTCCCATAAACAAAGATGGTTCAGGCATTAGCAGCGTAGAGCTCAAAGGCCTTGAACATTGGACCACTGTGTTGTTGTTGTTGATGGGGATCGGGTAGAGCTCGTTTGAAGACCTGCGCTCGATTTAGCCCTGCGTTCATAGTTCCTTTTCTGTAGGTTGGACAGGGAAGAGAGAGCAAGACTGAGTTGAGGGGGTGGGTTGGAAATGAGAAAGTGAGTATCACTGTGCAACAGAAAAGTGCCTGGCGCCCTTGAGATGAACTGATAAAAGGTGCCTTTCCACATTCAGGCCTCAGGATCAATATTCCTCTAAGCCTTCAGTTTACCATTAGATTCTTGACCTCCGCTGTGCCTGTGTATCTTGCTGGATCAGGGAAAGGAATGAATAACCAATGGAAAATACAGCCACCCTTTAACAGTATCACTGAACTGATGCATCGCACCTCCCTGTACAGAATACATCACGCACCACAAGGAAATCAAATAGCCATCTTCACGTTTGGCCACTTCAGCAACGACTTTAAATGTACATTGCATCTTTAATGAGGGACGTCTCCAGAGGCAGATCGTGGCAGATTCGGGAAGGGGAGGGGACGGGAGTGGACGGGAGGGGGAACAGGGACAGAAGGGAAAAAAATAACAAAGAATAAAATAAAATTAGCCATGGGTCAAGAGTGTTTTATTGTCATATGTCCCAACAGAACAATGAAATTCTTACTTGCAGTGGCACAACAGCATATGTAAACATAGTACTCTATAAACAATATAATAAATGAAAAGTATATATATATAACATATATATTTATATACGCACACAATATATAGTGTGTATATATTGTGTGAGCGTGTAAGCACGTGTGTACATGTGTCTGAGCCATGTGCTCTTAAGCTTTTTGACAGTTTACTATGCCTTTTATTAATTATTCATTAAGAGTGTGTGTGTGTGTGTGTGTGTGTGTGTGTGTGTGTGTGTGTGTGTGTGTGTGTGTGTGTGTGTGTGTGTGTGTGTACGCACGCACGCGTACATCCTTAAGTAATTAATAATTAAATAATGAATGAGAGGCATTGCAAACTGTGGGAAAGCGTGAGGGCATAAAATGAAAAGACACAGAAGCAGGAAACAATTTATAGCCCATCCAAGTAACAAAGCACAAAGTGCTGGAGTAACTCAACGGTTGTGGAGGGAATGTACAGACGATGTTCCACGTTGGGACTCTTCGCCTATCCACCTCTCCCCCCTCCTGCCCCTTGCATGGCCCCAAGTTACTCCAGCACTTTGTGTTTTGCACATGATTCTAGGCAGCATCTGCAGTTTCTTGTGCACTCATCAATGTAGATCCAGTGTTCAACATGGCCACATCTCATCCCATACCTGAAGTCCACTCTCCCCCCCCCACCCCCCCTGTCATCAGGTGTGATCTTCTTTAGGTACCCAAAGAGCTATTTTTTCTGCCACGGATATTTCCAACAGCCACAGTTCTCGGGGTAAAAGATTCCATCATTTACAACCACGCAAGTGAAGAGATTTCATGTCACCCTCGTCTAAGATGAGTAGCCCCTCATCTTAAAACAAAGTGAAGCTGGGCAGACTTGACTAGTTTAGTTTAGTTTTGTTTAGAGATACAGCGTGGAACCAGGCACTGAATTCAGGTCATCGAGTCCGCAGCGACCAGCGATCCCCACACATTAACACTATCCTACACACATCAGCGATCATTTTACATTTATACCAAGCCAATCAACCTATAAATCTGTACGTCTCTGGAGTGCGGGACGAAACCGAAGATCTCGGAGAAAACCCACGCAGGTCACGGGGAGAAAATACAGACTCCGTACAGACAGCACCCGTGATCAGGATTGAACCTGGTCTCTAGCGCTGTAAGGCAGTAGCTCTACCACTGCGCCACTGTGTCACAACTACTCGGTTAAGTTTCTGGGTTGAAAAGCAGAGTGGTGGCGCATTGGACCAGAGACCGAGGTTTGAATTCCACCCATAACTGCTGGCGAGTTTAACTTGAAAGCCTGGAATTGAAGCTATTCTCTGTCAGCAGTAAGTATGAATCATTGTTGGTGCAAAAAACATCTACCTGGTTCACTGAAGCCCTTCATGGAAGAAGATGTTCCATCCTCATCCTGTCCGGCCTGCAGACCTTCCAATGAGTTTGAATAAAACATAAGGTGCTGGAGTAACTCAGCATGACAGACAACATCTGTGGAGGGAATGGACAGGCGACGTTTCGGGTTGCAACCCTTCTTGTGCTTCTTCAATTCAATGACAGTAAGGAATGGCAGTAACAACAATTTTAGACCAGTCTTTGGAGATACAGTGTGCAAACAGGCCCTTTGATCCACCAAGCCCACGCCGAACAGCCATCACCCCGTACACTAGCACTACCCTACACACGAGGGACAACTTCCAATTTACAGAAGTCAATTAACTGTGCGTCTCATGGGAGTGTGGGAGGAAACTAACACCCGGAGAAAACCCACGCAGTCACAGGGAGAACGTACAACTCCGTAAAGACAGCACCCATAGGCAGGATCGAACCCGGGTCTCTGGCGCTGTAAGGCAGCAACTCGACTGTGTAGCCCTAAACTTGTTGTACAGGGTTTGTCCACCTTTGAAGTGTGGGAGAAAACCGGAGCACCTGGAGAATCAGTCATGTTCACATTATATGACAATAGACAATAGGTGCAGGAGTAGGCCATATGGCCCTTCGAGCCAGCACCGCCATTCAATGTGATCATGGCTGATCATCCCCAATCAGTACCCCAATAGACAATAGGACAAATACATTTAACATTTAATCCATATGAACAAACACATTTAAATAAAATGCAGATTTTGGGATGTGGAGGGGTTCAAAAAAGGTTCTGGAGAGATAATAATAATAATGGATGGGATTTATATAGCGCCTTTCTAATACTCAAGGCGCTTTACATCGCATTATTCATTCACTCCTCAGTCACACTCGGTGGTGGTAAGCTACTTCTGTAGCCACAGCTGCCCTGGGGCAGACTGACGGAAGCGTGGCTGCCAATCTGCGCCTACGGCCCCTCCGACCACCACCAATCACTCACACACATTCACACACAGGCAAAGGTGGTTGAAGTGTCTTGCCCAAGGACACAACGACAGTATGCACTCCAAGCGGGATTCGAACCAGCTACCTTCCGGTTGCCAGTCGAACACTTAGCCCATTGTGCCATCTGTCGTCCCATAAAATGGGAGATGCATTAAACATCCTGCCACTGTAGAGGGTTAAAACACAGCATACTTCAGAATGGCTCGATTGTAATCATGTATTGACTTTCCACTGACTGATTTGTGCACAACAAAAGCTTTTCATTGTACCTCAGTACACATGACAATAAACTAAACTCAACCTCAAACTCATTTTATCAATGTCTGAAATGTTGGTGGTCCAGGAAGATAAGCTCTGGACAAAAGGTGTGTGGAGATGACAAGGATGTGGGCAAGGGATTTAGGGCCATAATGAACAGTGTGTTGGGAATGGAATGGCAGGGAATTCCCAAATGGAAATTGCTAACCAATTCCCTTTTCCCAGAATAATGGATAATATTTTCACAAACGGCAAAACCAAGTTGGCATTCTTGCCTCAGCCATTTAAACTCTTCCCATTTATTCAGGAGATCATGGGTTCAAGACTCACTCTGGAAACTTATGCAAAGGATCTAGACTTTGCAGAAAACATACCTCCAGATTTGGGGACAGTTGTTTGATTAGTATGGGTGTCAAGGGTTATGGGAAGACAGGGGTTGAGAGGGATCAGCCACAATTGAATAGCACAGTAGACTTGCTGGGCTGAATGTCCTAATTCTGTTCCTACTACTAATGACCTTATGGAAACTTGAATCCCAAGTTGCACTGAAGGAGGCTGAAGTGCCATGTTTTGATGAAACATTGGAATTATAACCAATGTCTGAGCCAATATCTAATCACTCAAGCCATGCTCGCTCTACATCGAGGTGCATCACAGCATAGTTTGGGAAGGGCTCCATTCAATACTGCAAGAAATTGTGGAGAATTGAGGACGCAGCCCAGACCATCACACAAACCAACCTCCCTTCTATTGACTCCATTTATACCTCACGCTGCCGCGGCAAGGCCAGCAGCATAATCAAGGACCAGTCTCACCCCAGTCACTCCCTCTTCTTCCCTCTCCCATCATGAAGATTATTCCCGATGTTGGGGAAGTCCAGAACTAGGGGTCACAGTTTTAAGGATAAGAGGGAAGTCTTTTAGGACCGAGATGAGAAAATCATTTTTTACACAGAGAGTGGTGAATCTGTGGAATTCTCTGCCACAGAAGGTAGTTGAGTCCAGTTCATTGGCTATATTTAAGAGGGAATTAGATGTGGCCCTTGTGGCTAAAGGGATCAGGGGGTATGGAGAGAAGGCAGGGGTGGGATACTGAGTTGGATGATCAGCCATGATCATATCGAATGGCGGTGCAGGCTCGAAGGGCCGAATGGCCTACACCTGCACCTATTTTCTATGTTTCTATCAGGCAAGAGGCGCAGAAGTGTGAAAATGCAAACCTCCAGATTCAGGGACAGTTTCTTCCCAGCTGTTATCAGGCAACTGAACCGTACTGTCACCAACAAGATAGCGATCGCGAGCCAATATCTACCTCACTGGAGACCCTCGGACTATCTTTAATCGTACTTTACTGGACTTTATCTTGCACTAAACATTATTCCCTTTATCATGTATCTGTGCACTGTGGATAGCTCGATCGTAATCATGTATAGTAACTAAGTAAATGTTTTATATAACACGTTTAAATCAACTCACGTTGAAACCAAAGTGCTTTACATAGAAAAAATAATTACGTTTCCGTACATCCATAGAAAAATTTAAAAAAAGAAAAATGACACAATACATTGTAGAATTCAACATGATCATCCCCCCACAACAGAATCAAAATGTTCCACTGTGGGGAAAGGCATCAGAAAGTTCAGTCTCCTTCCTCTGTGATCACCCGAGGTCAGGGCCTATTTGTGGCCTCTGCAGCCAGTCCGATGTTTTCAGGCCCTCTTTCCGCTGACTGGTTAGCATGCGGCAAAAAACCTTTCACTGTACCTCAGCGCACATGACAATATACAAAACTAAAATGTAGTAAAGCTGATTCTCTGACATTATGTTGTGGTCTTATCAAACGTAAGGTTTAGCACCACACGCTACCAATCCCAATTGTGGAGATATTGGTATCGTTGTCTCGTTGTAGGACACTGATCTTTCTTTTTATTCTGGATTTTAAATCATATATTGTGTTTTTGCATATAATTTATGATGCTCATAAGTAATATACTAAGCTTTTATATGTATTTTATGGTGTTATTGTATGCAAAGTATTTTATGTAATGTTGTCTCTTGTCTGGACCTTGAGTCTGAAATAAAGTTGAATAATAATAATAATAATAATAATAATGTTCAAGTTCACATGTATTGTCACATGCACCAATTGGTACAGTGATATTTGAGTTATCATACAGCCATATGAATAAAAAGAACACAATGGAATTTAACGTAAACATCCACCACAGTGGAATCAACACTTCTCACTGTGATGGAAGGCAATAAAGTTCAAGTCAATCTCCCTCCTTTTGTTCGCCTCCGCAGTCGCCGCTACGGACAGCCCGATCTACAAGCGCTCTCGCCAGGATGATCGAAACTCCGACATCGGGACGGATGGACACTCTGCGGCTTGGAGTTCCCGAATCGGCCGCTTCTTACCGGAGACCGCGGCTTCCGATGTTAAAGTCCACGGGCCCCGCTGGACGGAGCTCCAACACTGGCGATCCTCGGCAAAAGATCCCGATGTTAAAGTCAGCGTCGCGCCCGCGGCTAGAAGCTCCGCAGACCGCAGCTCCACGGTGTTAAAGTCGGCAGGCCCCGCGACCTTACATACCCACGTCCCCAGTTCATAAGGTCATAAGTGATAGGAGCAGAATTCGGCCAAGATGCGAGGAGGACAGTTCTTGCGGAATCCTCAACAAATGCTACTGAGGGCAAGGTGCTAATCTGAATATCTGCTACGTTGAACAAACAATAATCCCACATCAAAGCTAATTTGTCCCAACTTTACCCTTGTAACATGAACCTTATCTGCTCCAGGGCTCCCTGCAATTCCACGTAAAACCACAGAAAACATATCTAACCTCAGCAGCTGGTACCAACTCCAGAATTTGCAAACACCCTAACCACCTCTGTGAGAAGCTTCGGGCAATCCAGTACCTGAGCCAACAGACCGAGTCAACATCAGACGTAGGCAATGTAAAACAGTTAGTGCAGAGTCAATATCAGCGAGGTTTCATGTCATAAATGATAGGAGCAGAATTAAGCCATTCGGCCCATCAAGTCTACTCCGCCATTTAATCATGGCTGATCTCTCTCTCCCAACCCCATTCTCCTCCCCAAAACCCCTGGCACCCGTACTAATCAAGATTCTATCTATCACTGCCTTATAAATATCCATTGACTTGGCCTCCACAGCCTTCTGTGGCAAAGAGTTCCACTGTTCTTGGATTTTGAAAGTGACCACACTGCCAAATGTACTCTTGGAACTTAGTTGGAAGCAGAAACCTTCAGGACATTTAAAAGGTAAAAGGTATTTAAAAGAAGGGACATAACAAGATATGTACATGACTGTGAAGTGGAAATGATTTAGGCCAGAATGGAAACAATGGGCCAAATGGCTAACATAGAAACATAGAAAATAGGTGCAGGAGTAGGCCATTCGGCCCTTCGAGCCTGCACCGCCATTCAATATGATCATGGCTGATCATCCAACTCAGTATCCTGTACCTACCTTCTCTCCATACCCCCTGATCCCTTTAGCCACAAGGGCCACATCTAACTCCCTCTTAAATATAGCCAACAAACTGGCCTCAACTACCTTCTGTGGCAGAGAATTCCAGAGATTCACCACTCTCTGTGTGAAAAATGTTTTCCTCATCTCGGTCCTAAAAGATTTCCCCCTTATCCTTAAACTGTGACCCCTTGTCCTGGACTTCCCCAACATCGGGAACAATCTTCCTGCATCTAGCCTGTCCAACCCCTTAAGAATTTTGTAAGTTTCTATAAGATCCCCCCTCAATCTTCTAAATTCTAGCGAGTACAAACCGAGTCTATCCAGTCTTTCTTCATATGAAAGTCCTGACATCCCAGGAATCAGTCTGGTGAACCTTCTCTGTACTCCCTCTATGGAAAGAATGTCTTTCCTCAGATTAGGAGACCAAAACTGTACGCAATACTCCAGGTGTGGTCTCACCAAGACCCTGTACAACTGCAGTAGAACCTCCCTGCTCCTATACTCAAATCCTTTTGCTATGAATGCTAACATACCATTCGCCTTCTTCACTGCCTGCTGCACCTGCATGCCTACTTTTAATGACTGGTGTACCATGACACCCAGGTCTCGTTGCATCTCCCCCTTTCCTAATCGGCCACCATTCAGATAATAGTCTACTTTCCTGTTTTTGCCACCAAAGTGGATAACCTCACATATATCCACATTATACTGCATCTGCCATGCATTTGCCCACTCACCCAGCCTATCCAAGTCACCTTGCAGCCTCCTAGCATCCTCCTCACAGCTAACACTGCCCCCCAGCTTCGTGTCATCCGCAAACTTGGAGATGTTGCCTTCAATTCCCTCTTCCAAATCATTAATATATATAACTTCAGGAACAGCTTCTTCCCCTCTGTTATCAGGCTTCAATGGTTCTTTTATTGTCACGTGTACCAAACATCTAGTGAAACACATTCTTTGCATTTAGATCAGTGCAGTTATTGCCACACATAAAGACAATGCCTGATTAAGTACCACATTCGTCAAAACAGCCCACTGAGTCCATATGTGATAGTCGCCGTTCTACACAGTCTAAGCTGCAGCTGGGCATAAAGGCCCATTGCAGCCATCACCTCATTTGGTTCACCAGTCAGCCGTCCTTCACTCCTCTGTGGCGCTCCAGCCTTCGTGCCCTGGGGCCGACCTTGAAGGTTGGACTCCCCTGGTTCTCTTCCCGGCCCTTTGTCCAGCGCCCGCCGGTGTGGCCGACTCCCTCCGCCTCCTTCCGGCTGCCGGTCTTCAGGGGCGAGCGGGATACGAGCCTCGGATACACGCTCCAAGTGGTTTCTGAGCGGTCCCTCCATGGACGACAGATGGCACAATGGGCTAAGTGTTCGGCTGGCAACCGGAAGGTAGCTGGTTCGAATCCCGCTTGGAGTGCATATTGTCGTTGTGTCCTTGGGCAAGACACTTCACCCACCTTTGCCTGTGTGTGTGGATGTAATTATGTGAAGCACTTTGGGGTCAATGCAAGTTGACTAAAAATGTGCTATATAAATAAAGAAATTTAATTTAATAAAGTAGGAAGTGTCCGATTCACCTCCACCTCATTGTGGACACACAGTTGCAACTCCAAACTCTTCCCATAGAGTCCAGGAACACAGTGTGTGGTCAGCGTGGTGGAGTAGGAAGGAGTTATTCGGACGTCACCATCTGTGAAAGAAGAAATGGTGGAAAGGGGAGGTTGGGCTCACAACCACACTCAGACTGCGCCAGCTTCCAGTTGCCCTGAATGCTGAGTTATGCACAGTGGTGCAGAGGTTACAACACCAGAGACCCGGGTTCGATCCTGACTACAGGTGCTGTCTGTATGCAGTTTGTACCTTCTCCCCGTGACTGCGTGGGTTTCCTCCGGGTGCTCCGGTTTCCTCCCACACGCCAAAAACGTACAAGTTTGCAGGTTAATTGGCTTCGGTACAAAAAAAATCGGTAATTGTCCCTGGAGCGTAGGATGGCGCGAGTGTACGGGGTGATCGGGCTGGTCAGCGCAGACTCGATGGGCCGAAGGGCCAGTTTCCGTGCTGTATCTCTACGCTAAACTGCCTAGAATGGAGTTTCTGGCCCAGAAGTAGGAAAACTGCCTGAGGTAAGGGCCAATTGCACGCGTGATTTGACATTACTGAACTGCACGAGTAGATGACATTAACCTTTCAGCATGTTTATGTTCTATCGTCCAAGTTCCCACGCACAGTCCCAGCCTCAGAACGCGGGCCTGTGCCAGAGTTTAGGAAAACCCTGCGAGAGGCAGCCAAGACGACTGGCTCGTGAGATGAGCAACTTGCCGACACACACGTAGCCCAGGTCCCCTGCAACTGGCCACTGTGGGCGGGAGAGGGGGAGAAACTGCCCTCCCATGACAGTCAGCGATGTCTGTGTGAAAACTAGAAGCGGGAGAGAGGGGGGGGGGGGGGGGGGGGGGGGGGACCTTTCACACGACTTCCACTGGAGCTGGGGAACAAACTGCAAGTGAACACAGTCACTGCATTCCTCCAAAGACAGATGCAAAAAGCCAGAGTAACACAGCGGGACAGTCAGCATCCCTGGAGAAAAGGAGAAAAGGATTCCAACAGATCTTTATTCAAAAGTTCGATTTCCAGTTTACAGGTTCTCAGACACGTCTGCCCACAACGGTGGTCAGGGCCGAACTAACGCGCGCAAGTGAAAAACCGCGCGAAACAAGCGGCCCCTCCCGAGTCACGTGGCCGCGGCTTCCGAACGCCGGGTTCGATCTCTGCGTACGCCAGCAGGCGCCGCAACGCGGGTGACGATTCGCGTCGAGACCTCTCCTCAGACCCGAAACGTCACCTATTCCTTTTCTCCAGACACACGGCCTTACCTCACTGAGTTACTCCAGCTTTTTGTGTGTTGTCGGCTCAAACCAGCATCTGCAGTTCCTCCCGGCACAAGTGATATTCTTCCTCCACCTCCTCCCACACCATACGACAACCCCCCCCCCCCCCCCCCCCCCCCTCCTCCACATCGAGGAAGGGCCTCAGTAGGTGGGATGTAGGGGAATTGCTGGAGGAGGTATTAATGCTTAGCTACACGCCCCAGCTCAAACATGATTTAATCTCTACAGAGCTCCCAGTGTGTACTGTAGGAAGGAACTGCAGATGCCGGTTTACACCGAAGATAGACACAAAATGCAGGAGTAACTCAGCGGGTCAGACAGCATCTCTGGAGAACAAGGATAGGTGATGTTTCAGGACACCTCCTCCTACTTACCCCTGGATCAAGACCCCACAAAGCACCAGGCCGTTATCTCACAGAACATCTCTGATTGTGTCAGTTCCCGCTGTCTGTCCTCCCCAGCCTCCAACCTTATAGTCCCCAGCCCCGCACGGCCCGGTTTTACCTTCTCCCCAAAATCCATAAACACAACTGCCCTGTAGGAAGGAACTGCAGATGCTGGTTTAAATTGATGGTAGACACAAAAAGCTGGAGTAACTCAGCGGGACGGGACAGGCAGCGCCTCTGGAGAGAAGGAATGGGTGACGTTTCGGGTCGAGACCCTTCTTCAGACCACAGAACTGCCCTGGCAGACCCATTGTTACTGCCTGCTCCTGCCCCACTGAAATCATTTCCTTATTAAGGGCCTGTCCCACTTACGTGACCGTTACAGGCGACTGCCGACACCCGTCATAGGTCGCCGAAATTTTCAACATGTTGAAAATATCAACGGCGACCAGAAAGACGCTACGACTCTTTGGAGACCTCTCACAACCATAGGAGACTTCTCACGACCACACAGCCTATGGTCGTGAAAGGTCTCCAAAGAGTCGTAGCGTCTTTCTGGTCACTGCTGAATTTTCAACATGTAAGTGGGACAGGCCCTTTACTGGTTTGAAGAAGGGTCTCAATCCGAAACGTCACCTACTCCTTTACTCCAGAGATGCTGCCTGCCCCGCTGAGTTACTTTAGCATTTTGTGTCCATCTCCCAGTGTGCTGATTGAATGTGAAGCAGGGCTGCTGGTTTGCCTGAACTCATCTCAATGCACCGGGTTGCAGTGAGCTGCCAGCATTGTTGTCTCTACTCATTAGCAGCTTGTTTAGACGATGTGGATGAGGGGACATAACCACACACTGTAAAACACAAACACACATTTTCATAGAGAACTTGATGTCCTAAAGACACCTCGGCAGACAATGACAATTAATTGCTTGAAGGGTGGTCCCTGTTATAATGAGGAAATGCAGCAGCAAGAATGACAGCGGGATCCCACAAACACAAATGACGAACAATGGTCCTCATCAGAAGAAACAGAGTGCCAGAGTAACTCAGTGGGTCAGGCAGCATCTGTGGAGAACACGGATTAGTTTAGAGATACAGCGCGGAAACAGGCCCTTCAAACAGAGTCCGCACCGACCAGCGATCCCTGCACACTTAAGGGCCTTTCCCACTTGGATGGCAGATGGCGCGCGAAGATTTCGTACATCTCAAAATCCTGGGGCACCGCGTGCGACCACGCGTCACTGCCTACGTCACCGCGCACCATGCGTGCCGTGACATCGTGCGTCATGACGCGCAAATGACGCCCAAGTGTGACAGGTCCTTAACACTATCCTACGCACACTGGGGACTTGTACAAAGCCAATTAGCCTACAAACCTGTACGTCTTTGGAGTGTGGGAGGAAACCACAAGGAAGATCTCGGAGAAAACCCAGGCGGGTCACAGGGAGAACGTACAAACTCCACACAAACAGCACCAGCAGTCAGGATCGAACCCGGGTCTGTGGCGTTGTAATGCAGTAGCTCTATCGCTATACCACGTGATATGGAAGTGGGGACGACTGGCACGACAAGGCCTGACAGGTCATAGGTTGAAACGAGGAACTGCAGGTGCAGGTTAATACACAAAAGGACACAAAGTAACTAGCGTCTCTGGAGGACACGGATAGGTAAGGTTTTGGGTCGGGACCCGTCTTCAGACTGATTGTACAGGGGGGACAAAAGCTGCAGGTGGGGAGAGGCAGGTCAAGGCCTGACTGGTAATAGGTTGATACAGGTGAGGAGGGGAATTTCATATGTCGATGGTGTGACAAATACCTGTGATGAAAAAATAGGTGAAAGGCCAGAGATAAGAACCTAGACTGTGGAACAGTATCCCTCTTCCCATCAGAACTGCCCCCTCCATCGACTCCTTTAAGTCGAGACTAAAAACTCATCTCTACTCCCAAGCCTTTCTTGACGTCCTCTGAGCGAGGGCTATGTGTATGTAGTGATGTTTGTATTTAACCTATGAACCACTGTTGTTTGTTATGCTATTCTTATACCAATGTAAAGCACTTTGGCCAACGAGAGTTGCTTTGTAAATGTGCTATATAAATAAAAGTGACTTGACGAATTAACCTATTAATGTCCAAGCCCTGCTCCACTCCTCCTCTCTTCCAGCTTTCTCTCCCCTTCCCCCTCCCCAACCCCACAATCAGTCCAAAGAAGGGTCCTGACCCGAAACGTCACCTATCCACATTCTTCAGAGATGCTGTCTGACCCGTTGAGTTACTCCAGCATCTTGTGTCCATCATGGTATAAATCAGCATCTGCAGTTCCTTGTTTCTAGATTCTTCTGTGCTTGTGCACCACAGAAGCAGAGGAGAAATTACTGACCCAAATGGACTTGATGTAATTCCACGATATTCCATTTTGAATGAGTTTTGTTTTGGCATTGAATTGTGTACCGCAGAAATGCATAAGGCAGCGCTATGCAGCTTCCAGCCGACCAAGGTGGCAAAAATAAAGGCTGGGTTTGCAGGAAATATATGCAAAAAGTAAAATAGTGTGCGCGTGGGGTGTGGCGTGTGTGAGGGTTTGAGTGTGAGTGTGAGTGCGTGGTGTGTGGTGTGAGGTGTGAGGTGTGTGTGAGGGTGTGTGTGTGTGTGTGTGTGTGTGTGTGAGGTGTGTGTGAGGGTGTGTGTGTGTGTGTGTGTGCGTGTGTGTGCGCATGTGCGTGTGTGTTATCTCTGTTGATACTGAAGATCCCTCACCACACATTATACCATAGCCTAACAGAATCAGTAGTACAAAGACCATCCTCTCCAAATCCTCGGTCACCGGTGCCGGCTCTGATTTGTTTTGAATCTTTTAACACCTCTCCCTCTCCCCTGATTCTCAGTCTGAAGAAGGGTCTCAACCCAGAACGTCACCCATTCCTTCTCTCCAGAGATGCTGCCTGTCCCGCTGAGTTATTCCAGCATTTTGTGTTTACCTTCGGTTTAAACCAGCATCTGCAGATCTTTCCTATATAGATAGAGTGGATGTGGAAAGGATGTTTCCACTGGTGGGAGAGTCTAGGACCAGAGGTCATAGCATCAGAATTAAAGAACGTGCTTTTGAGGAGGAACTTCTTTAGTCAGAGGGTAGTTAATCTGGGGAATCATTGCCACAGAGGGCTGTGGATACCAAGTCAATGGATATTTTTAAGGCAGAAATAGACCTGATTAGAACGGGTGTCAAGGGTTATGGATAAATGGCAGGAAAATGGGATTAGAAGGCAGCGATCAGCCATGATTGAATGGCGGAGTAGACTTGATGGGTCGAGTGGCCTAATTCTACTCCTATAACTTGTAAACTTGTGACTGGCTGGGTGTTTGCCATTACAGCAGAGCTGACAGTGTGAACCCATGGCTAATCGGGAGCTGGGGAGACACTGCGCACATTCCCATCTCACCAGCAGGTGCACTGACTGCCCACTCTATCCGTTTTCCATTTAGGTCCGTCGTAACTGCTCTTAAATGTTGACAAGGTAAAGGAAAATGGTATTTTAAGCTCATGCAAGCCAATGAAATAAACAAACCCAGTGAACCCAGACACAATCCAAGAGCTGTTTACAGACAGAATGTGCAAGAACTCATTGACCAGAGTGCATTCAAATCACTCGCACAAAGAGAATTGATTCATAAACCAGCATCGTATCCACACAGACACCTCTTACAGTGCGACTGTGTACATGCTCCGGGTTGTACATGTGTGTGTCTCTCTCAGCCGGCGTGGCCAGAGGTTGGTACGCAGGTGTACACCACTGAGACAGCCTCTGTGAGACTCCTTCTCAATGCTCCATGTCTCTGGGCTGCGTACCAGAGTATCAGAGCCCACTGGCAGTCAGCATATGTGGGATGTAAGGCATCGTCTGTGGGAGGGCAGCCCAGGGAGAAACGGTGGCTCCAGGGAGACTCGTCCATCCAGGGGGAGAGAGGGAGGGAGAGGGGGAGAGGGGAGAGGGGGAGAGGGGGAGAGGGGGAGAGGGGGAGAGGGGGAGAGGGGAGAGGGGGAGGGGGAGGGGGAGGGGGAGGGGGAGAGGGGAGAGGGAGAGGGAGAGGGAGAGGGAGAGGGGAGAGGGAGAGGGGAGAGGGAGAGGGAGAGGGAGAGGGAGAGGGAGAGGGAGAGGGAGAGGGAGAGGGAGAGGGAGAGGGAGAAGGTGAGAGAGAGTGAGGTGGAGAGGGAGAGTGGGAGAGGTTGAGGGAGAGGGAGAGGGAGAGAGGGAGGGAAGGAGCGAGAGAGGGAGGGAGGGAGAGAGGGGGGGGGAGAGGGGGAGAGAGAGGGAGAGAGGGGGAGGGGGGGAGAGGGGAGAGGGGGAGAGGGGGAGAGAGAGGGAGAGGGGCACCCGAGCCACAGGGAGTAAAGGTGTGGCGCCCCCAGGGAGAGAGTGTCTGTGGGATCTGAACCCCAGGGGCTGGGGGGGGGGGGGGGGGGGGGGGTGTCTACTGGGCCGTGCCCCAGGAGGAGACAGTCTGAGTGGGACCCCTCCCTCAGAGAGAGTTCATGTCTTTGTGGGATCTGTCCCCCAAGGGCCCCCAGTGTCTGCGGGACCCCTCCCATGGGGGGGAGACTGCATCTGACGGGGGGGGAGAGGAGCTGTACCTGCAGCCTCGGGGGGGGGGGGGGGGGGGGGGGGGGGGAAGAGCAAAGCGGATCACGGACAAAACAATAAAGTTTGCGATTGATATGGAGCCGACCTTCCCTGTCAGAACAGCAAGGATTGAAGGTCCCTGCATGCGTCACAGGCCTTGAGCGGGCGGGATAAAGGAGGCCACTCGGCTCTTTGCAGCCGGAGCGGGTTTTCCAAGGATGGCAGCGGAGGCTGAGCCATTCCCTCTGGATGAGCAGGAGAGAACTGCAGATGCTGGTTTACATCAAAGATAGGCACAAAATGTTGGAGTAACTCAGCGGGACAGGCAGCATCTCTGGAGAGAAGGAATAGGTGACGTGTCGGGTCGAGACCTTTCTTCAGCCTGAGAGTCAGGGGAAAGGGAAACAAGAGATATAGAATGAGAGAAAAACTATGCTAGGAGTTCGACTAGTATTTTGCCTCCCACGCCGACTCATAATGCTTCATGTATGTAGGAAGGAAGGAACTGCAGATGCTGGTTTACACCAAAGACAGACACAAAATGCTGGAGTAACTCAGTGGGACAGGCAGCATCTCTGGATAGGAGGAATGGGTGACGTTTCGGGTCGAGACCCTTCTTCAGCCTGAGGGACCTTTCAGGTCAAGGCCCTTTGTCAGACTGGGTCTCAGTCTGAAGAAGGGTCTCGACCCAAAACGTCACCCATTCCTTCCCTCCAGAGATGCTGCCTGTCCCGCTGAGTTACTCCAGCATTTTGTGTCTACCTTCGATTTAAACCAGCATCTGCAGTTCTTTCCTACACATTCATCAAGTGTTAGTTTTCTTCATTAGTGCTTCTTTGGAGTGGTTATGCATATTTTATGTCTATCTTCCATTCTCTCAGGACCTGTCCCTGTGGTATAATGCAGGAGAGGCTGAAGGGAGGAGGGCGGTGAGATGATGATCACAGTTCTCTGTTGTCAACATCACAGAGGTCAAGGCAGCAGCTACAAAGGGCACTTTACAAGGACCAAGGCAGGGGCTAGGAGACGCACAATGCTTCGGGTTCCACAAGGCGACAGAGGAGGTAAACCTCCCTGCGGTTACACTTTAGAATAGTGTGGACGTTTAAGGCGGAGACTGACAGACTCTTGATCGCTACGGGTGTCATGGGGTTATGGGGTTGAAGGCAGGAGAATGGGGTTGAGAGGGAAAGATAGATCGGCCATGATTGAATGGGGGAGTAGACTTGATGGGCTGAATGGCCTAATTCTGCTCCTAGAACTTGTGAAATGGACAAAGGGGAAAAAAAAAGATGTTAAAATGGGGCACTGTCAATTTGATTACTGATATAATTTTCCAAAGGTGAACTAAAAACTTGTAAATTGGCACAAAAACAATGTCCATTAGATCATAGGACCAAGTTTCATTGGTGGTAGGGGCAGAATTAGAGACCAATTAACTCACAAGCCGGCACATCTTTAGGATGCGGGAGAAAACTGGAGTGCGTAGAGGGAACCCGTGTAGTGACAGGAAGAACATGCAAACTCCACAAAGACAGCAGCCGAGGTCAGGATCCGACCCCTGGCCTCTGGCGCTGTGAGGCAGAGGCTCTACCAGCTGCGGCACTGTGCCACCCACTATTAAGCTCATTGCATCCATTAATTCTTGGTTCTTGGTTTCTTGGTCCTCCAAAATATTCCAAATGGAATTTAAACTGGAGAATTACACCTGCTAACCATGCCTTGTGATATGGGTGAATGGTGGGACAAGCCTAAACGGGGCTTTTGGTCAGCATGGACGAGTTGGGCCGAAGGGCCTGTTTCCATGCTTTATGACTCTAGGGCTGAGCTATGAGGAGAGAATGGGGAAGCTATTGTTCTCCTTGGAACAGAGACCGCAAAAGGGGAGACTAAACAGAGTTGCTCAAGAGAGAGGAAGAGTGAGCAGAGAGGAGCCTTGGAAGGAAGAAAGAGAGGAAGTTCGGCATGTCCCCAACAACACTCACCGACTTCCACACGTGCGCCCTGTAAGTTTTTTTATCGGGACGCATCAGAGCACGGTTCTGGAACGGCTTCTTCCAAGACCGCAAGAAATTGCAGCGAAATGTGGACGCAGCCCAGACCATCACACAAAACCAACCTCCCTTCCATTGACTCCATCTACACTTCACGCTGCCTCGGCAAGGCCAGCAGCATCATCAAGGACCAGTCACACCCTGGTCACTCCCTCTTCTCCCCCTCGCCCATCGGGCAAGAGGTACAGAAATGTGAAAACGCACACCTCTAGATTCAGGGACAGTTTCTTCCCAGCTGTTTTCAGGCTGCTGAACTGTCCTCTCACCAACTAGAGAGCGGTCCTGAGCTAACATCAACCTCATTGGAGACCCCTTGGTCTATCTTTAATCGGATTTTACAGGACTTCATCGCGCACTAAACATAATTCCCTTTATCCTATATCTCTACACGGTGGACGGCTTAATTGTAATCACGTCGTCTTTCTGCTGACTGGATAGCACACAACACAAAAAGCTTTACACTGTACCCTTGGACAATAAATTAAACTAATGAAATAATGTTGAATTAACAAGCTGTTAGTATCCAAAATGTGCTGCCAACAAGATCCTTGACGTCTGCCAACATCACAAAAGGGAACTCGGAGAATAAGTGGAAAAGAGACTGAAGCACCCGGAGAAAACCCACGCGGGTCACGGGGAGAACATACAAACTCAGTAGAGACAGCAGCCGTAGTCAGGATCGAACCTGGGTCTCAGGGGCTGCAAGGTCGCAACTCTACCGCTGCGCCACTGTGCTGCCCGAAGATATGCACACATTTGCATTTGACGGGCTGCGGAATAGCAGATGGGACATAGAAAAAGGGTCTCGGCACGAAACGCCACCCATTCCTTCTCTCCAGCTGCCTGTCCCGCTGAGTTACTCCAGCATTTTGTGAAAAACCTTCGATTTAAGCCAGCATCTGCAGTTCTTTCCTACACAGAAAACAGAGGTTTTGTTTTCACTTGAGAACTGTTTGCTGGATTTATTTAATGCCAATCTGTAGTTGTGTCTGAACTGGGATCAAGGACTTGTTGAAGACTCACACACGTCCTGTTGCCAGGAATAGCAGAATGTGACGGGAACTGTTTACTTGCATCGAGTGTCCTGTTTGTTCCCGTTTCTAACTGTAATAAAATAATGCTCTGGAAAATGTTGACTAGATCGGAAACATATTGTAATAAACCTGCAGTTTGTAACAAAGGCCTTCTGAAAATCCAAGTGCATCGCATGGGCAGCACAGCGCCGGAGACTTGGGTTCGATCCTGACCTTGGGTGCTGTCTGTGTGGAGTTTGCACGTTCTCCCTGTAACCTCGTGGGTTCCCTATGGGAGCTCCAGTTCCCTCCACACCCCAAAAATATGTGGGGAATGGGTGAGAAAGTGGGATAGCATAGAACTAATGTGAATGCGTGATCACTGGTCAGCGTAGACTTATGCCCCTGTCCCACTTAGGAAACCTGAACGGAAACCTCTGGAGACTTTGCGCCCCCACCCAAGGTTTCCGTGCGGTTCCCGGAGGTTTTTGTCAGTCTCCCTACCTGCTTCCACTACCTGCAACCTCCGGCAACCACCTGCAACCTCCGGGAACAGCACGGAAACCTTGGGTGGGGCGCAAAGTCTCCAGAGGTTTCCGTTCAGGTTTCCTAAGTCTTCTTTCATGTGGCGTGCACAGCCTAAAGTTGTAGGACAACTTGTTCTATTTGATGTTCTGTTTGTGCACGTCGAGTTGATTGCATTAGTCGAAACAGGGCGGACCACGTGAAGGTTGCAATCTTCCACCCCAGGTTTCCTAAGTGGGACAGGGGCTTAAGGGCCTATGTCCGTGTTGTATTTTTCAATCAATCTATCATGGGTGGCACAATACAACACAAATGTATTCGTCACATGCACCAATGAAGGTGCAGTGATATGGATTTGCCAGCAGCGATACAATTGAAAAAAAGGACACACAATGCGCAATAGAATTTAACATAAACATCCACCACAGCATTCTTCCCTGTGGCGGAAGGCAACAAAGTTCAGTCTGTCCTCCTCCTTTGTTCATCCGTGGTTGAGGGCCATGAACCCTCCGTGGTCGCCGATACGAACGGTCGGATGTACAGGCCCTCTCGTCGGGATGATCGAAACTCTGACGTCGGGACGGTCGGACTGGATGCACTGGAGGTCAGTTGCTGGCAGTGCGACGGAGTGCCCGAATCGGCCACTTTCTTACCGGAGACCACGGCTCCAGGATGTTATAGGCCGCAGGGGTTGAGTTGCTGCCTTACAGCATAGAAACATAGAGTATAGGTGCAGGAGGAGGCCATTTGGCCCTTCGAGCCTGCACCGCCATTCATTGTGATCATGGCTGATCGTCCCCAATCAGTACCCCGTGCCTGCCTTCTCCCCACATCCCTTGACTCCACTAGCCCCTAGAGCTCTATCTAACTATCTCTTAAATCCATCCAGTGATTTGTCCTCCACTGCCCTCTGTGGCAGGGAATTCCATAAATTCACAACTCTCTGGGTGAAAAAGTTTTTTCTCACCTCAGTCTTAAATGAGCCCCCCTTTATTCTAAGACTGTGGCCCCTGGTTCTGGACTCGCCCAACATTGGGAACATTTTTCCTGCATCTAGCTTTTCGGGTCCTTTTATAATTTTATATGTTTCTATAAGATTAACCCCTCATCCTTCTAAACTCCAGTGAATACAGCGACAGGGTTCGATCCCGACTACGGGTGCTGTCCGTACGAATGTTTGTACGTTCCTCCCCGTGACCTTTCCCCAGGCGCTCTGGTTTCCTCCCACACTCCAAAGACGTACTGGTTTGTAGGTTAATTGGCTGTGGTCAAAAAAGTAAATTGTCCCGAGTGTGTGTAGGATAGCGCTAGTGTTCGGGGAATCAATGGTCGGCACGGACTCGATGGGCCGAAGGGCCTGTTTCTGCACTGTATCTCTAAAAAAAACTATGAACATCCACTGGTTCTCCTTTATCTCTTCTACCACTTACATAAGCAAATCTCCAGTCGTTTGTTAAACAAATTATCTTTCATGTCAATACTGACCGAGCCAAATCCCATTGAAATTTTTAATGTAACTTTTGATCATGTCATTTCCCAGCCACAGACACGAGGCTAATCAGTCTGTAGAACACCCTCGTCATCAATTAAAATTAAATTAAAAAAACAATATTTACCTTTTCCGCGCAGGTCGCTGACCCATCAAACGATCGACGCCGCTCTTCAAAGTGAACCCTGTCGGTCATCGTGGGGTGATTCAGATCTGACGCTGGCTTGTGTGGTGAGACCAGGGACAGAGCGAGAGGTCAGATCTGCCAGCAACTGACCTCCAGTGCATTCATGCACCTTACACTTCAACGGGCAAGTCTGGAGCAACCTGCACACACTAGCCGGCCCACGGAGCATCCATGCACTCTGCACTGTGGAGGTGGAGAAGATAGGACACAAAGTGCTGGAGTCACTTCTGCAAGTGTACTATCGAAAGCATTTTATCGGGAAGCATCACAGCTTGGTTTGGGAACAGATCCATCCAAGACCGCAAGGAATTGCAGCGAATTGTGGACGCAGCCCAGACCATCATTCATGCCGGCCTGCCTTCTATTGGCTCCATTTATACATCACGCTGCCTCGGCAAGGCCAGCAGCATAATCAAGGACGAGTCGCACTCTGGCCACTCTCTCTTCTCCGCTCAGGCAAACGGTATAGAATAGTGAAAATGCACATTCAGGGACCGTTTCTTCCCAGCTGTTATCAGGCAACTGAACCATCCTACCACAACCAGAGAGCAGTGCTGAACTACTCTCTACCTCTTTGGTGACCCTCGGACTATCTTTGATCGGACTTTGCTGGCTTTACCTTGCACTAAACGTTATTCCTTTATCATGTATCACACTGCGAATGGCTCGATTGTAACCATGTTCTGTCTTGCCGCTGACTGGATAGCACGCAACAATAGCTTTTCTCTGTAGCTCAGTACATGTGACAATAGACCAAACAAACCTAACTCAGTGGGTCAGGCGGCATCTCTGGAGAAAAGGAATAGGTGACATCTCGGGTCGACACCTTTCTTCAGACCTAAAACGTCACCTATTCCCTTTCTCCAGAGATGCTGCCTGACCTGCTGAGTTGCTCCAGCACTTTGTGTCTATTTTCGTCGTAAACTAGCATCTGCAGTTCCTTCCTACACCTAATAGAATAGAATAGAATACGTTTATTGTCATTGCATAATACTGTGCAACAAAATTCCATTGCATCTCCTTCGGTTTAAAAAGAACAAACACAACAGCCATTGACTCACATATACACATATCAGTAAAAAAAATAATAAATAGGTATTAAAAATATTTTAAAAGAATATTGCGCATTATCTTGCACCCTAAATTATATTGTGCTTCCCCCAGTGTTCTCTGTTAGAGTTAAGCTCTTTTATCACACATGGGTAGAAACTATTTTTCAGTCTACCGGTGCGAGCCTTCAGAGACCTGAATCGCCTCCTAATGTGTAGGGAGTGGAAGAGAAACTGGCATACTGTAAGATAGAACTGGTGCGAATAGATCATTGGTGGGGCATGGACTCATTGGGGCGAAGGGCCTGCTTCTACAATGTATCTTTCAATCAATGAGAGAAAAACTATGCACAGCGACCTGCTAGGAGTTAGACTAATATTCGACTCAAAATGCTTCAAGTATGTAGGATGGAACTACAGATGCTGGTTTACACCCAAGATAGACACAAAATGGTGGAGTAACTCAGCGGGACAGGCAGCATCTCTGGTTAGGATGAATGGGTGACCTTTCGGGTCGAGACTGAAGAAGGGTCTTGACCTGAAACGTCACCTATTCTGTTGATCCAGAGATGCTGCCTGTCCCGCTGAGTTACTCCAGCATATTGTATCTATCTTCAAAATGCTTCAAGCCAAGTCAAGTGTGGCCCGAGTTGTAACGTAGAAACCGCAGCAGCAAGCAGGTTCACCGCAAGCACAATCTGTTTTAACGATATCAAGAAATAGGAGCAGCCCAAGCATTCCCTTGGGACCGCTTTCCCTTTGCAGAGGATCATGGCCGATCTCATCTTGGCCTGATGCCTCTGATCTCAGCCCTGGGCACACTGAATGATTCACAGGTCACCAGGGTAAAGAATTTCATTAATTCACAACTCTCCGAGATAAGAAATTCCTGCTCATGTCAGTCTTAAATGGGTCTGCCGTTGTCCAGAACACCAGAGATAACTCTCTTGCTTTTCTTCATAATATTGCCCGAGGATCTTTTGCAAACAACCAAGGAAGCGAAGCTAGCTTCAATATAAAAGTCAGCAACACTGGCCTTGTCGTACAGTTCAAGGCACCACGTTAGAAATGTTAGACTTTGCACCCAATTCAAACCAAACCCTTAATCTCCCGCACACGGGCCCCATATCTGAGGAAGGGTGCGCTGGCGTTGGAGAGGGTCCAGGGGTGGTTTACGAGAGTGATCCCGGGAATGATTGGGTTGACGTATGATGAGTGTTTGAGT